>NW_022681459.1:12339514-12976657 GCF_009764315.1 Trachypithecus francoisi
AAAAAGATGACTGGGAAACATTCTAAAGATTGGTTTCAAGCTGTATCTGATGATGCAAACCTGCACTAATCAATGACTCAGAAAGTCTCACATACAAGTGATTGCTCATGCACAAAAAAGCATTTCCAAGGGAGCTGAATCCATTGAGACTGAAGGATAGATCAGGACATCCAATATAGATCTTTCTCCTTCCTTTGATCTCTGGGCAGAAAGGATTGTTTAACACACTTTTTAAGCTTCTTCAATATTTGAGAATGCTTATGGATAACCTACACATGGGTACCCGCTAATCACTAGATTAGACTAGATTCAATTGTGGCCAGGTGGGCTCATTAGACAAGAGCCAAATGTTACCAATCTCACATAGCACAGTCCAATGCCTGCACACTGACTAGGCGGTCTGTCTTGCTCAGCCTCCTAATTCCTCCTGGCAGAAGTCCATAAGTCCTCCTTGGCCTCACTCACCACATTTATACACAAACCTCCATGCCTCCCACACATTTGCTCTTCCATCCAGCCCAAAACGGTCTCACTCTTTTGTGGATGTCTGCAACGTGAAGAGAAGTACAGGATAGGACTCTGGCTGCTGAACCTGTGCAGAAAAGAAAAAATCGAATTGAATTCCTGCACACCCATGGCTCAAGGCAGTACTGCCCATGACCTGGACAAGAGGTCCCCCTGTTCTGTGCCCTGTGCTCACTCTAGCACCCTTCCTGCCACACTCCTCACCAGAAAGCAAGAAGCCTATGGAGTCAAACTTGCTCATGTGGAAGCTGTGCCTCCTCTTGTAGACCCTGCTCTGGGAATCTGGACCCTGGATTTCACTGCCCAGGCATCATTGAACCCGCTTCCAAGGCTGGAATGGAATGTTTCACCAGGTGTGCCTCCTAAAAGTGGATGACACTGGCCATCTGCCCATCCCGGGCCAGAGGAGTGGCTAAGGAACTGCTGTATTTAAGGACTACGGACACAGCTCTGGAGTATGACCTGGAGTGTCCATACACATAGAGGGAGACCTCTCTCAGTACAAGAGGAGCCTAGTGGTGGGGAGAAAGGGGAGAAGGCAGGGTCCGGGCTCCGTTTTCCCCAAGATGCCACATTTTATCAGAGAACTCTGAGAAGCTTGAGAGTCATAAATTTGCACATAGCCTCCCAGGTCAATATAAAGGTATATTTGTCAAGATAAGAGAACAGAACAGATTTTATTTAACAGATTACTAGTTTGAGTTACAATTTTAAAATATTTAAATATATGATTTGTGGGCCTCAACATGTACTCTTGTTCTGAAGACAATATTGGGCCAAAACTGCTGAAATGTATATTTGTTTAATGTTATTTTTTCTTCAGAAACCAACTTCTGCAGGGGATCTATTTCTAAGAAGTCTCAAGTTCGCAATAAAACTCTTTAAACCTAGGGCCAACAACATTGCTCTTCAAAAAAGCATAATGGACACTTCTCAAAAGAACACATACATGCAGCCAACAAACATATGAAAAAAAGCTCAATATCACTGATCATTAGAGAAATGCAAATCAAAACCACAATGAGATACTATGTCACACCAATCAGAATGGCTATCATTAAAAGTCAAAAAACAACAGATGCTGGTGAGGTTGTGGAGAAAAAAGGAATGGGATTAAGAAAATGTGGTACGTATATGCCATGGAATACTATGCAGCCATAAAAAGGAATGACATCATGTCCTTTGCAGGAACATGGATGGATCTGGAGGCCATTATCCTTAGCAAATTAATGCAGGAATAGAAAACCAAATACTGCATGTTCTCACTTACAAGTGGGAGCTAAATGATGAGAATAAATGGACACATGGAAGGGAATAACATACACTGGGGCCTGTCAGAGGTAGGGAGTGGGACAAGGGAGGGCATCAAGGAGAATAGCCAATGGGGGCTGGGCTTCATACCCAGGGGATGGAAACCACCATGGCACACGTTTACTTATGTAACAAACCTGCACATCCTGCACATGTACCCCTGAACTTCAATTTTTAAAAAATAAAATAAAAATATAAAAGTAACAGGATTTAAAAAAATACCATGATGCCCAATAAGCACTATTTCCATCAATCCTGATACGTGATGTGCCTCAGGCAATCTCCAGTACTCAATTCTGAATCGGCCACATTCTCTGCTATCCCAACCCTTGTGTCACATTCTAAGACTTCACTGATACCAAATGCAATTGAATAAAGTAAATTCCCATTGTGCTGTGCACCACACAAACATAGATTGACAGGAATAAAATGAATAATCATGTCCACTTTCCGCTCCTGCTCACTCCCATGGAGGAGCATTATGCTATTTAAAATCCTAATAAACTCCCAGTTTATTATGAAGCTCAAAGTAACAAGAAAGAAAGAAATACTAAAAAGGTTAGCTGAGTGGATTTACACTAGAAAGAGTAGAGACATGAAATGATGAACTGGAAAGGAAGCAGGGGAATATGAGAAACATAACTTCAGAGCCAGAATTTGGTGATGGGGTCTGGGCAGAGTTGGGAGTGAGAGAGGAGGGAGATTTGGGAGCAGCTGCCACGTGTATGAACTATTGAGAAAGACATGCTGTAGTGGATTAAAGATGGCCATAAAGATTGCTACTACATCTACCAAGAGGGAGAGTGTCAGTCCATTCCTGCTGCTATAACAAAGTACTTTAGACTGAGTAGTTTATACACAATAGAAATTTATTTCTCACAGTTCTAAAAACTGGAAAGTCCAAGATCAAGATGCTGGCAGATTTAATGTTTGGCAAAGGCCCATTCCTTATAGACAGTGTCTTCTTTTCATGGGAAGGAAGGGACAAATGCTGTGTCCTCACATGAGGAAAGGTGGAAAAAAGGGACCATGGCTTTCCCTTCAACCTCTTTTGTAAGAGAACTAATCCCACAAAGTGCCACCTTCATAACAATCATTTTCCAGAAGGGCCTACCTCTTAATACTGTCACATTGGTTCTCAGATTCCCACTTGAATTTTGGAGGGACACATTCAGACCATAGCAAAGAGTATCCTTCAACTCCTTTAACTCTGAGATAGCTTGGAGACTTGCTTTGGCCAACAGAACGTGAGGGAAGTGATGCTATGTAACTTCTTAAAGTGGGCCTAAAGAGATCTGAAGGTGCCTTTTTCATGTACTTGGAGGACTCCCTCTTAGAACTGAGCTCCCATGCTGGGAGAAGCCCAAGCCTCATTGAGTAGCCATAGTAAGGAAAACTGAGACATTCTGATGGACCATCTCAGTTGTGCTCCCAGCTGCCAACTGCCAACCATGGGAATGAGCCATCTTGGGTGCTCCAGCCCAAATGAGCCTCCAAAAGACTACAGCCCCAGCCAACAGCACAAGAACTGAAACCACCCAATTGATCTCATCAACCCACAGAATTGCAATAGATACTAGCCAGGGATTGATATTTTCAGTTACTGATTCGAGGGTGGTTTGCTACATAGCAACAGATAAGATGAAAAGATGGGGAAGAGGATTTTAAGACATTTCACTGGGCATTATGGATATATTCTCTTTATTGTGTGTTCTCAAGAGATTATAAGAAAATTAATTTTCTTTTCAATTATTTCTGCACATCAGCTTAGCATTGAGATGAAGTGGATAAAGACACATAGGTTTCTTACAGAATATACATGTAATGCCAACCGGAAGTTCTGAAATAATTTGCACAGAAATCATGCTTTTCATTCTCATGCAGTAAAATCTAGATTTTCATGCTAACATACAAAAGAATTTTTTTAAAAAACACAGCAAAGTTAAAAAGAAAATATACCTTGGGGAAAAATCTCCAATGACTCATAAAATTTGAAATAACTAAAAATTGTCAAAATTCCATGGCTAGCTCCATATTTCTCTCCAAAAACCACTACCCACCAACCCTTTAACTGTAAACCATGTGGAAACTAAGGATCTCCAAATGGTATACTATCCTTAACAGAACACCCAGGTTCAGCATCCAGACCTACTATAAAGATCTGTTAACAAAACCTGGGCTCCTCAGCATGTCAGTCTCTCAAAGAACCACGTTAACATGTTTGAGAGAGGTTTAAAGCACTCAGAGAGCCATCCCATTCTAGTTGAGAGGACCATCATACACTGTGGGATTCCTTCCTCTCTAACCAATCATTTTGGCTTGGAAATACCCACAGCTACTGGGAGTCAGTTCTCTTTAACAACAATGTGCAATGCTGCCAAGTTTGGATGAGTGGGGTTGTTACTTTCTATATGCAATTCAGATCTTCGGCATATTTGCATCCTAGACTATCCCACCTACACAGTTTAAAGATAGTTAACTTTAGTCATAGCAGAGCCAGATAAGCACTTAGCCACACTGTATTAGTCCATTTTCATGCTGTTAATAAAGACATACCCAAGACTGGGTAATTTATAAAGGAAAGAGGTTTAATTGATTCACAGTTCCTCATGGCTGGAGAGTCCTCAGGAAACTTATATCATGGCAGAAAGGGAAGCAAACATGTCCTTCTTTACATGGTAACAGAAAGGAGAAGTGCAGAGTGAAGCTGGGGAAGCCCTTTATAAAACCATCAGATCTTGTGAGAACCCACTATCATGAGAACAGCATGGAGATTTGGGTGGGGACACAGCCAAACCACATCCTTCCACCCCTGGCCCATCCCAAATCTCATGACCTCACATTTCAAAACCAATCATTGGCCGGGCGCGGTGGCTCAAGCCTGTAATCCCAGCACTTTGGGAGGCCGAGACGGGCGGATCACGAGGTCAGGAGATCGAGACCATCCTGGCTAACACGGTGAAACCCCGTCTCTACAAAAAAATACAAAAAACTAGCCGGGCGACATGGCGGGCGCCTGTAGTCCCAGCTGCTTGGGAGGCTGAGGCAGGAGAATGGCGTAAACCCAGGAGGCGGAGCTTGCAGTGAGCTGAGACCCGGCCACTGCACTCCAGCCTGGGCGGCAGAGCGAGACTCCGTCTCAAAAAAAAAAAAAAAAAAAAACCAATCATGCCTTCCCAATAGTCCCCAAAGTCTTAACTCATTTCAGCATTAACTCAAAAGACCACAGTCCAACATCTCATCTGAGATAAGGCAAGTCCCTTCTGCCTATGAGCCTGTAAAATCAAAAGCAAGTTAGTTACTTCCTAGATATAATGGGGGTACAGGTGTTGGGTAAATACACCCATTCCAAATAGGGGAAATTGGCCAAAACAAAGTGGCTACAGGCCCCATGCACATCCAAAATCCAGTGAGGAAGTCAAATCTTAGAACTCCAATATGATCTCCTTTGACTCCATGTCTCAAGAGGTGGACTCCCACAGCCTTGAGCAGTTCTGTCCCCATGACTTTGCAGGGTATGCCCCCTTCCTGGCATCTTTCACAGCCTGGCATTGAGTGTCTTCAGTTTTTCCAGGTGCATGGTGAAAGCTGTCAGTGGATCTACCCTTCTGGGGTCTGGAGGATGGTGACCCTCTTCTCACAGCTCCACTAGGCAGTGCCCCACTATAGACTCTATGTGGGGGCTCCAGTCCCACGTTTCCCTTTTGCACTGTCCTAGCAGTGGTTCTCCATGAGGGCCCTGCCCCTGCAGCAAACTTCTGCCTGGGCATCCAGGCATTTCCACACATCCTCTGAAATCTAGGCAGAAGTTCCAAAACCTCACTTCTTAACTTCTGTGCACCCGCAGGCTCAACACCATGTGAAAGCTGCCAAAGCTTGGGGCTTCCACCCTCTGAAGCAACATCTTGAGCTGTACCTTGGCCCCTTGTAGTCATGGCTAGAGTGGCTGGGACACAGGGGACCAAGTTCCTACACTGCATACAGCAGAGGGACCCTGGGCCCGGCCCATGAAAGCATTTCTTCCTATTACTCTTCCAGGCCTGTGATAGGAGGGGCTGCCACAAAGTTCTCTGACATGCCTTGGAGACATTTTCCCCATTGTCTCGGTGATTAACATTCAGCTCCTCATTACTTAAGCAAATTTCTGCAACTGGCTTAAGTTTCTTCTCAGAAAATGAGATTTTCTTTTCTATCACATTGTCAGGCTGCAAATTTTCCAAACTTTTTGTTTCCCTTTTAAAACTGAATACCTTTAACAGCTCTTAAGTCACCTCCTGAATGCTTTGCTGCTTAGAAATTTCTTCCACCAGATACCCTAAATCATCTCTCTCAAATTCAAAGTTCCACAAATCTCTAGGGCAGGGGCAAAATGCCTCCAGTCTCTTTGCTAAAACATAACAAGAGTCACCTTTGCTCCAGTTCCCAACAATTGCCTCAACTCAATCTGAAAGCACCTCAGCCTGGACTTTACTGTCCATGTCACTATCAGCATTTGGGGCAAAGCCATTCAACAAGACTCTAGGAAGTTCCAAACTCTCCCACATTTTCCTGTCTTCTTCTGAGCCCTCCAACCTTTGCCTGTTACCCAGTTTCAAATTCGCTTTCACATTTTTGGGTATCTTTTCAGCAGCACCCTACTCTATTGGTACCAATTTACTGTATTAGTCCATTTTCACACTGCTGATAAAGACATATCCAAGACTGGGCAATTTACAAAAGAAAGAGGTTTAATGGACTTACAGTTCCATGTGGCTGGGGAGGCCTCACAATCATTGTGGAAGGTGAAAGGCACATCTCACATAGACAAGAGAAGAGGATTTGTGCAGGGAAACTCCCATTTTTAAAAACCATCAGCTCTTATGAGCCTCATTCACTATCATGACAACAGCATAGGAAAGACCCGCCCCCATAATTCAATTACCTCCCACCAGATTTCTCCCACAACATGTGGGAATTAATTATGAGATATGGGTGGGGACACACCCAAACCACATCACCCTCTTCTCACAGCTCTACTAGGCAGTGCCCTAGTGGGGATTCTGTATAGGGGCTCTCACCCCACATTTCCCTTCCACATTGCCCTAGCAGAGGTTCTTCATGATGGCCCCACCCATGCAGCAAACTTCTGCCTGGACATCCAGGTATTTCCACACATCCTCTGAAATCTAGGTAAAGGTTCCCAAACATCAATTATTGAGTTCTGTATGCCTGCAGGCTCAACACCACATGGAAGCTGTCAAGGCTTGGGGCTTGCACTCTGTGAAGCCATGGCCTAACTTATTCCTTTGCCCCTCTTAGCCATGACTGGAGCAGCTGGGATGCAGGGCACCAGAGCCCTAGGCTGCATACAGCTGGGGGACCCTAAGCCCAGCCCACAAAACCATTTTTTCCTCTTAGGCCTCCAGGCCTATGATGGGAGGGGCTGCCACAAAGGTCTCTGACATGCACTGGAGATATTTTCTCCCATTGTCTAGATGATTAACACTTGGTTCCTTGTTACTTATGCAAATTTATGCAGTGGGCTTGAATTTCTCCCCAGAAAATGGGTTTTTCTTTTCTATTGCATTGTCAGACTATCTGCCAGATGGAAGAAATTTATCTAGAGATGATTTCCCTAAAACGTCTCTCTCAAGTTCAAAGTTCCACAGATCTCTAGGGTAGGGACAAATTGTCACAAGCCCCTTTGCTAAAGCATAACTAGAGTCCAGTTCCCAACAAGTTCCTCATCTCCATCTGAAACCATCTCAGCTTGGACTTTATCTTTCATAGCATCATCAGCATTTTGCTCAAAGCCATTCAACAAGTCTCTAGGAGGTTCCAAACTTTTCCACATCTTCCTGTTCTGAGCCCTCTAAGTCTCTAGGAGTTCCCAACTTTCCTACATTTTTCTTTTTCTGAGCACTCCAAACTCTTCCAACCTCTGTCTGTTACCCACTTCCCAAGGCCCTTTCACATTTTCCTTTATCTTTACTGTAGTACCCCATTCCTGGTACCAATTTACTCTATCAGTCTGTTCTCATGCTGTTAATAAAGACATACCAGAGGCTGGGCATGGTGGCTTACACCTGTAATCCCAGGACTTTGGGAGGCCAAGGTGGGTGGACCAACAGAGGTCATGAGTTCAAGATCAGCCTAAAAATATTAAAATATTAGCCAAGCCTGGGTGAAAGAGCGAGACTGCATACAACTAAAAAAAAAAAAAAAAAAAAAGACATACCAGAGACTGGGTAAGACTGGGTAACTTATAAAGGAAAGAGGTTTAATTGACTCACAGAGTTCCTCATCACTGGGGAGGCCTCACAATCATGCTGGAAGGCTAATGAGTAAGCAAAGTCACATCTTACACAGCAGCAAGCAACACAGCTTGTGCAGGGGAACTCCCATTTATAAAACTATCAGATCTCATGAGACTTGTTCACTACCATGAGAACAGTATATGGGAAACAGCCCCATAATTCAATGATCTCCACCTGGCCCTGCTCTTGACACACAGGAATTATTATAGTTCAAGGTGAGATTTGGTAGGGGACACAGCCAAACCATAATCACACATCCTCTTTCAAGCAGAAATTGTGGGTTTACGGCTGAATCAATGTATTTGTCCACTCATCAGATGAACTACTTGGTGGTATTATGGAAAACATAGTCTCTCTTCTCCATGAGCAGAATGGCTGCATCCCCAACTCCAGAGTTTCTAGATCCTGACCCAAACTTCATGGTCCACAGGAATCATCTGGAGTTTAGAAGATCCAGACACTGCCTCATGTACTGATTTCTGCAAAAATGAACTAATCATTTCCTCATTCACCTCCAAGAAAGCACCATCAATAGCTGGATCATATGTACTCCAACTACAAACTGAACTATCTCTTTGAATGGTAGAAACACCTCAATGAATAATGTAGGCTTTAACCAGAACCTTAGACACGGTACCAGAATAAGGCTACTAATTTGGTTCCTCTTCAAATAAATTTTACTTAAACATTTGTTCAACATTCCCTTAGCAGGAATATGGAGATATTAAATTTCCATTCTCAAAAATTATATAAAACATACATATAGTGTGTTTTATTTAAGTGAGAAAATTTATTTATAAAATATATGAAACCATTTGCTACGTAAATAAAGTAAACCACATGTTCCTGGTAAACTGTACTACAGTGTGCCTTAATTGGGCAACACGTATAAAGCCATCATTCATAGTAGAGTTTCAATCAAGGAGTTAAGTCCAACAACTGAAATAACTCGTTTGTCACCTGCTGTATCAGTTAGGATTGCATTTGATTGAGTGGCTTAATTATACTTTGGTGGCTTTTTTAAAATTACAAAGAGACTATGTACAGAGTGGCTTAAATTATTAAAGTATTATGATTAATCCTGATCTCCCACTGACTTGTACTAAAATCTCTGCCCTGCCCTGTGTCCCCAGAGGCTGACCTTCATGGCAGCTTTACTCAAGATCTTCTGCCCTCTGGCTTAGGTGGTGAAATGTTTAGGCTTTGTGTCCCTACCCAAATCTCATCGTGAATTGTAACCCCCAGGTATTCAGGTAGTGACCTGGTGAGAAATGATGGGATTATGGGAGTGGTTTCCTTCATGCTGTTCTCATAATAGTGAGTAAATTCTCATGGCATATCGATGGCTATAGTGTTTGGCAAGTTCCTCCTTCGCTCACTTGTCTCTCTCCTGCCACCATGTGAAGAAGGTCCTTGCTTTCCCTTTGCCTTCAGCCATAATTGTAAGTTTCCCGAGGCCTCCTCAGCCATGTGGAACTGCAACTCAATTAAACCTTTTACCGTTATAAATTACCCAGTCTCAGGTAGTATATTCATAGCAGTGTGAGAACGGGCTAATAGACGTAGGAAGAGAAATGATCATATATTGGTCTCCCATAGTGTCTTCCCCACTACTCCCATGCCTCCTGCTCTTATTGGCACAGCTATAATTCTGGCAATTACTTTCTTTTATAGCCACAAGTTACATGAGGCAGCTCGTCTTCTCTGACTCAAGTTCTTGCTGGCTCCAGTGAACACTGTTCCCCTCCTTAATCCTTCTCACTTAGCAGCATTTCTAGTCCCTGGGTGTTGTAGCATCTCTTGTTAGTTCCCATAATGGTTAATTTTATGTATCAATTTGGCTGGGCCATGGGATGCCCAGGTATTTGGTCAAAGTTTATTCCAGGTTTTCTGTGAAGGTGTTTCTGGATGAAATCAACATTTAAATCAGTAAACTGTGTAAAGTGGATTATCCTCCATAATGTGGGTGGCTCTCATCCAATCATTTGAAGCCCTGCATAGAACAAAAGACTGACCCTTCCCAAGGAACAGAGAATTCTCCTTCCTGACAGCCTTCAAGCTGAAACATCAGCCTTTTGTGGCTCTACAGTAGCCATCCAGCCTTTGGACTGGAATTGGGACACAGGCTCTGCAAACTTTGGACTTGCCAGCTTCCATAATTGTGTGAGCAATTCCTTATAATAAAACTCTTTTTAAAAATCTTCTATTGGTTCCATTTCTCTGGAGAACCCTGAAATATAGTTCCCTTATTCTTGTTACCATCTTTGTAAATAGTGTATTCATTGAATTATTTTTTAAAGTGTTTCAGTCCTTCACATGTGTCTGCCAGAACACTACGTGATACATAAGGTTTTTCTTTTGTCTTCACAATGTTCAAAAGTAGGCAAGCAGGTTCAGTGCAGAAGTCCATAGTGTTGCTCCTTCTGTCTCCCTATTTTGCCATTCTTGGCAAGTGACTTTCATTATCATACTTCCAGGATACTCCATGTTTTGGAAGAATAAAATGGAAAGAGACTGAGAGCTTTCTCCTACAAGGTGTTACTCAGAAACGTAATTTTATGCCACCACCTTGGGTGGCTGAGGTGGGAGGATCACTTGAGCTCAGGAGTTCAAGACCAGCCTGGGCAACACGGTGAGACACTTCTCTACTAAAAATAAAAATAAAAAAAATCAGCTGAGTGCGGTGGCATGCGCCTGCAGTCCCAGGTACTGAGGAGGCTAAGGCAGGAAGATCATTTGAGTCCAGGAGATTGAGGCTGCAGTGACTTATAACAGCACCACTGCACTCCAGCCTGGGCAACAGAGTGAGACCCTGTCTCTAAAAACAGCAACAACAATAAAATGTAATTTTAACCACTGCTGCCTTTCCCCCAATATACTTTAGCCCATACTTTACTGTCCAAAATCATGCCCATGGCCACTCCTACCTGCAAGGGAGCTGGAGATATTGAGCATTTTGTTTTCCAGTCTTAAGATAGAGAAAGGCAAGGAATGAAGGAGCTAGTCGGAGTGTCAGATGGCTCACCCTCGACGCCTGTCACATTTGCTTTTCTTGAACCTCATATCCATTTTCCTCCTATGCCACCACTGCTCTCATATGTCTTTCAACACATTTTCTAAAAAGAGAGAAAAAAACCTTTTCCCCGACCCAATTTCAAGATATTTTCCTTTCTGCCATCATCCTTGACTTCTGATTCTGCATCACAAAAGCCAAAACGCAAATTCTTCTATGACAGCAGCCTCCTTCAAAGGATGCAGAGAGAACATGATGGACCAGAGAAACCAGAATCTTCTTAGCAGATAGAAGCAAATGAAAGTCAAGGAACACACAGACATTAATATTTTGCATGCCATTTTATCTGGTTTCAGAATTTCAGCTGCTGACAACTGCCAGCTCCAGACAACTATCAAGTGGCTGGTCTTAGAGCTGGTGACACCACCTATAGTTACCTTGTATAATTTGCACTTACACATCACCAAAATTCTAAACAGAAATTTAAAAAATACATAATATATGTACATTTGTATAATTTTTTATCTCAAAATTTCTAACATCATATGGTCACAAACAGCTGCCTCACCCCGCTAAGCATCATATCCATGTTCCAGACAGGTGTTGGTGAATAGAGGAAGCTCTCCCCCAGTTCCTGGGAAGATATACAAATTCATACATTACCAATTATTACATACTACTAACTACTTGGGATGTGGTCTGCAGATGTTTGAGTGAACTGGCACCAAAATTCCAATGGCAATTCGGTGACCTTAGAATCAGCTCTCTAGGTAGTTGCTTCCTATCACTCAAGGAGTAAAAGACCATCCAAGAACAACAACCACCACCACAAAATCAGTATTCAGAGAGAAATGTAAGACAACCAGGGGAGAAAAATAGACCTTCGCTGTTGAATCATCTCTAACTTGTGATACACTTCCCAGACATCTCAGCCTTCCTTCAGTATTTCCCTCCTAGGAGCAGCCTCAATACTTAGATACTAAGCTGGACAGTTCAGTGACACTGACCTGAAATATTCTGAGGTCAGCACTGCAAAAAGACTTCCTCTGTTTTCAAAGATCATTGCATTACTCTTAATATAATGACCTAAAAGATATTTGGAAATTAGTTAGAGGACCCAGAAGCCCTTTAGAAAAGGTGATGCTCTATTTTGTAAGTAAATATATGTTGATCTTCCCATTATAAATCTTTATATCATATTGCCTTAGTGTTTCTTAGAATGGTTGTTCTACTGAATCCAGAACATATCAAATAAGCATTCAACCTAAATAAATACTTTTGGATCATTTCTGTCAGTATTTTACATTTTCAGTCATACTTCATATGCCTAATCACAACCTTTGAGTTATGAATCAACTTAACATAATGCTTAATACTTATTAAATTTAATAAACAATTGTTAATGTTGTAAGCCAGATAACTTTACTTTATAAACAGGAAAGAAGCCATGCTATTGGAATCCATACATATTCCTTCAAATCTGTACCTCAGTTTATTGTTTTTATGCCTACACACTTCAATTGTTACTAAAAACCAGCTGCTTTCTGTATATATACCATGCCACTCCTCCTTAAATCAATTGCAGCTTCTCTTGATTAACCAATGGTAGAATGATTCACTATGTCAATAAATATTCTGAATCACAGAACAATATAGTGGATGTGGCAGACAGCTGCTGAACATATTAAAATCTCATATGGCAGTTTAAAAAGGCATATATCCTAAAGTGCATGTCAGTCTCGGGATAACAAAATTACAACGATTTCGTTTTCCTCACTTGAAATATACATTTTAACGAAAGCACTTTCATGTATTAATAGGCAAATCTTTTCAGGCCACTGCCAAGACTCATTGCTTTGCAATCTCATACTGTTTTAGAGATCCTAGTCCACTACATTAAAATTGTGCTTATAAATGTTAAGCCTCCATAGTCTATTTTAAATGATGGGGAAGTATTTTCTCTTTAGAACTAGTTTCAACATTGATAAATCATTTTTAATTTACAGGAGAAAAAGTATTACCGGAGAGCTTTCTCTCAGATTATATAAAGGTAAGACCATTCTTAGCCTCAAATTCAAGACTACTACCTTTCTCAATTCCAGTAGGAACTATAGTCCTACTGTAGGACTATTGACTATACTCTTAGTTCCATCATAAGATTGATTAGAACATTGAAAACAGAGCACTAACAAGTTTCTAACTCTTTGAAAAGGTAGCTGTAAAACCTTCAGCACACATGCCAGATGCCAAATACTCCCAACTACGGCCAAGTCATCAATTGCAACATTGAGTGCCCCCATGCAAAGAACAACATGGTATCATCCAATGGCCAAGTCATCAATTGCAACATTGAGTGCCCCCCATGCAAAGAACAACATGGTATCATCCAAGACCAGTAAAAGCATACATTGTTAATGTGGCTAGCACTTATATAGCACTTTCTTTGTGCCAGGTATTATTATAAATGCTTTACATAAACCGACTCACCTAATCCCCACAAATAACCCTGTATGGTAAGAACTACTATTGCCCCTATTTTATGATGAGGAAGCCGGGTAAAGAGAAGTTAAGTAACTCTGCTCAGGGTAAACAGCTAGAAATTAGCAGTATGTCCTCAGAATCTGTGATATTATATAATATGGTGACCTAAAGGAATATGCTCAATTATCAAGAAACTTAAAAATTCCACTGAAAAAATACCTTTCAGATGAAAGAGATGTGGGAATATTAGCAAGGTAATAGATTAGATTAAGGAAAAGTAAAGAAATGCTAAGTGACACACTATATTAACAAGAAAAGCATTGTGATCAGAGAACACCCCAATTCTGTTTGCATTAGAGACAAAGGATGCAAATAATGCCTTTGATTAATATTCTCTTTAATTAACAGGAGTTCTGGGCTGTGATAAAATGTTTCAAACATTGTATCTGAGAGTTCTGAAGTTGCATGAAAGACTGGGATTGATTGATAAATAACAGGCTCAATTCTTCCCATGTGATGCGCTGACCAGCACAGCTATTCAGCTATTCCAGGAGGCAGCTCTCTGAGTTTGACCCAGCTGATCTGAGCAATTGTCTCACTGTGCAGACAATGTCACAGGAATAAGAAGCTTCTGAAAGAGCTGCATGGTCTTGCTGACTATGCAGTAGCCATGAGATAAATGCCTCCAGATAAAACGATCAACTCTTCTGGGTTTGCTGGAGACTTTCTCAGGCTTAACACTGAAAGCCCCACATTCCAGAAACCTCTCTTTCCTGGGAAAACTGGAACAGTTCGTCATCCTAGAGCCAGTGCTGTTTTGGCTGTGGGCGAAGCAGCTGGGGGTTGAGGCAAAGAACAGAGGCCTCAGAAAGACAGATTTATATCCCAATTCTGCCTTTGCCACTCACAATACAATCTGGGACAAGTCACTTACCCTCTCTGAGATCTCATTTTCACTATCTGAAATATAATTGCCCCCATTACTTTGACGGAGAAATAAATGAGAAACCATGAAAAGTTTCTGAAAAAGTGTCTGACATAAAATAGCTGCCCAGCAAATAGTAGGTGTTTGTACTATATTCCAGGAATTATAAAATCAAACCGTAACTATATAAGCAACTCTGTCTAGACAGGGTTTTTTTTTTCAATTTTCTCAAAGTGGGAAGAGGGGTGCATTTATGATAATGATTATTTCAGCTTTTAAAAAGTCAATTCATTTAATGGAATTTATCTATCAAAAATTCGTGTTGACTCATGCCCAATGGTTGTAAGATCATGTTCTTTCAAAACTCCATTTATGAATAAAATTCAGATAGTCTTTTCTAAAGTTAATATTTAAGAATGTATTTACATTTGAAAAAAATTGAAAAAGTGAAAAGAGCATTTTCATTTCAGTGAAATTTTAGGAAGATAAAGGTCTGTGGAAACAAAATTATCCCAAATGTCCAATTACCTCAGTTACACTACAAGTTTCTTAAACTAACCTGGGTTTTTATCTAACAAAACTCTGGTTTATACTAAGTATGTTTTAAAATCTTACTTAGAAGAGAATCAGTACATAATCTTATCCTTTAATATGGCCAGCTATGATAGGTTTCCCAGAATAGATCCCTTAAATTCTATAATTTTTACTTTTGTATAGATTTTTAAAATTCGTTTTTAAACAATTATTTTTGTGTCCTATGTTTTTCTCTAAATACCTACAAAAGTAAATACAATTTACTATACTTGAATTTTTAATTACATAAAAAGGTATTTTGATTAATTAATTTCAAAATTCAATCTCTACTATAGAAAGGCTTTAACACACACTACCAAATACAGAGGAAAAAGTGATGCATTCCACACTGGAATCTGTTTTACCTACCTAGAAAGTCTTTTGCTAAAGTACAACATTAAATAATAATTTTCAAATCTTACTAAAAATTTTCATTCCTAAAATAATATTTCTACTGTATTTTAGGAAGCATTTTATATTTAAGCCCATAAAATTGTCAGTTTATGACATGATACAATTTAGGTTGAACAGTTAAAAGATTCTGAGAAGGAAACTTGAATTGCTCCGAGAAAGTGTAAAAATCCCATGTGTTACTAAAATCAAGGGACTGTCATGATAAAAATTTTCTGAATGCCTTGCAAGTTGGATACTTCATTTAAAAACTCCCCACCCACAATGTTCTCTGAAGCATATCTTAAAGCCCCAACCAACCCTTCCATTCCTTAGCAAATAATATATGTTGGTTTCTTTTTTGCAACATGTGCTTTCTTTAAAGTCAAATATATGACACTGAATCTTCAAACATTACAGGAAAGTGATTTAGATTCTTCTGGTTACTGCAACATAGCAAAAATAAAAATAAAAATAAAAATCCCCTGTCTCTACTGCTCATGTTCCCTCTTAAATATCAACTCTTTAGAGATCCTGTTAATATTTTATGAAATAATGGATTGCCTTTTCCATTCACATTTCTTTATAGTTCACATCGTGTCTTATTTTTTCTCTGCTCCCAGATTTCTGATAATTCCAGAATCCGTGAGATGAGTCCAAGTAATACATTCAGTAACTAATCTAAGCATTTGCAGCCACTGAATGTATCACCTGGACTCATCTTTACAGCATGTTTTCAATTGGTAGAGAAGACTCTAAATAAAAGTCTTTCTCTTTCTAATACAATGCACTTGTAAAGAAGCACATTAGATCTGTTAAATAAATATTTACTAATTAAATTTGCTGTCAATGTTAGAAGCGAATTACTTTACAAATGGCTGATCTGGAATTTCAGGAGCTGAATTGCTAAAGTAACTTATTGATTCAAATATTCTTAAACTGCGTTGTATTATCACAGTGCAGTTCTATCCACGAAACTGAACAAGAAAATCAAATTCACCTGAATGCCTAAGAGAGTTGATCATAAATCTGTAGTTACAGTTTTGATTCTTAGCAAAAAACAAAAATAACACAGATTGTTCCAACTATTCTCTATTCCCTAAATCTCAAGATTTCAAATTTTCACTACTATCAAATGCCACCTCACCACCACCAAACAGAATCTGTTTATTGAAGGAACACGGCCAAGTGGGTGGGTTTCGAAGAGATCATGTTTCAACACTTATTTTCATTTTCAAAGTTTAACTCTTTCCTGAATACTGTTTCACTGGCAAAACGAACTGAAAGTCCGTTGAAGATTTTATACCTTTCTACTTCCTGGCCATGAAATCTGGCCTTGGAGTCTTAGAGGTAGATAGTCATATTTTAGAGAATCTTGAAGCTGATTTGTTGCAGTAAGAGAATTTACATATTTCTAGATGTTTAATTTTTGTCTACAACAAATTTAAAGTTTAAAAATGTAACTAATAGGAATGAGCATTGCATTGAATTAAAGAGTAAAAAAATTGGGTATTATGTTATTAAAATAGAATAGAATCAAATGGTTCATTTTGGCACTTCAGAAAGGTTGCATCATCAGTGTGCTCTTGGGCCATTTTTTCCATTTATTATAAATTTATGATTGCTAATGATATTAAATAAAGTACTTAAATTGCACAATAAAATATTCCCGTGCCACTGAAACTCCTTAGCTATGAATTCAATAGATTTTTGTAATTTTTGTGAAATGTTTTACCTAATATTTTATGTATGCAAGTGTAAGCTGAAAGTTTCTTCACTGTTTTCACATGACCAATGGCTTATTTGACAGACATTTTCTCTTTAAAAAAATTTTTTTTTAAATTCCTCTAGGCTGGTGCAGTGGCTCACACCTGTAATCCCAGCGCTTTGGGAGACCAAGGTGGGTGGATTGCTTGAGCCCAGGAGTTCAAGACCAGCCTGGGCAACATAGGGAGACCTTGTCTCTACAAATAATTGAAAAATTAGCCAGGTGCAGTGGTGCACATCTGTAGTCCCAACTACTCGGGAGGATGAGGTGGGAGAATCACCTGAGCCTGAGAGGTCAAGGTTGCAGTGAGGCATGATCATGCCACTGCACTCCAGCCTGGGTGACAGAGTGAGACCCTGTCTCAAAAAAAAAAAAAATTATATATATATATATATAGAGAGAGAGAGAGAGAGAGAGAGACAGACAGACAGACAGAGAGACAGAGAGACAGATAAACTTGCAAACAGGAATGGCCTCCTTGATTCTAGTTACTTTGCACACTTCATAAAAATTTCAAGTGATAATGGGCACAGTTTCTCACACTCCCTACTCTATGACTCTTTCCTCATTATCCATCTCTAAATTCTTCTGACTGTGGTACAGTTCATTGAAAAACAAAACACTGAGTGAGCTAGCATTGAAATTGTAAAAGCAGTGGCTATTACTGCATAACACCAAGCAGAAGAACAACATCTATCCTTTCTGACTGCTGGAAACCATAGAAAGGCTTAATACAATCACTCACTATGATTAACTCTCTACATTTTCACCACATAATTCTCAACATTAGGAAGAAGCTAACATATTGACTTGCTTAGAGACAAAGAATAAGAGAGCCTAGAATTCAAAACTGCAGTTGACAACAGACCATGGAGAAGACAGACTCAGAAAATAACAGGCCCTGGGAGTCAGGCCTGTGCAGAAGTCCCCTGTGCAGGCCTGGGAGTCAGGATGTGCAGAAGACACATGTGGGACAGGTTACAGGCAAGAGATCAAATCCTCTTGACAGACAACTGCCTAGAGAAAAAAAAAAAAAAAAAGAAATCAGAGTTTCATGTCACCCAATTAAAAAAAAAAACAAGAAGGAGATTCATAGAGATCATGTGATGGGCAGAATAATGGCCCCTGCAAAAGACGTCCTGAGAACCTGTCAATATGTTATGCTATGTAACAAAGGGAATTAGAGTTGCAGGTGGAATTAAGCTGGCCTTTTTATAGGGAGATTTCCTGGATTATCTGGGTGGACCCAGTGTCATCACAAGGGTTCTTAAAAGTGGAAGAGGGAGGCCGGGCGCGGTGGCTCAAGCCTGTAATCCCAGCACTTTGGGAGGCCCAGATGGGCGGATCACGAGGTCAGGAGATCAAGACCATCCTGGCTAACACGGTGAAACCCCGTCTCTACTAAAAATACAAAAAAAAAAAAAAAAAAAACTAGCCGGGCGAGGTGGCGGGCGCCTGTAGTCCCAGCTACTCGGGAGGCTGAGGCAGGAGAATGGCGTAAACCCGGGAGGCGGAGCTTGCAGTGAGCTGAGATCTGGCCACTGCACTCCAGTCCGGGCGACAGAGCGAGACTCTGCCTCAAAAAAAAAAAAAAAAAAAAAGTGGAAGAGGGAAACACAAGAGGGGAGCCGAAGAAAGAGAAGTGAAAAGGGACCAGTGCCAGGGAGAGTCTATGTTGTTGGCCTTGAAGATGAGGAAGGGGATCATGAGCCAGAAAGCATGTGGGCAGCCTCTAGAAGCCGGAAAAATCAAGGAAATGGTTTATCTCCCAGAACCTCAAGAAAAATATGCAGCCTGTCAACACCCTGACTTTAGCTCAATGAGACCTGTATCGACCTTCTGACCTACAGAAGTGCAAAATAATAATAAATTCTTGTTGTTTTAAGCTACTAAGTGCGCGGCAATTTGACTTGACAGCAGTAGAAGGCATAGATCTGGGCTCAGGAACTGAGAACAAATAGAGAGGAACAACCAGGGCATTTGATAAACATGGAAATAATGAAAAAATAGTGAATAAAGAAATACAGGGAAGTCAGCAACTACATTTTGAGACGTGTTAAAGATAAAGTCTTTATCAGCCACACAACATAATGATGACAAGTGATCTAGAGACTCATCTTAGCAGCCATCTGCCCTGAACTATTCCATTCTATTGAATGCCGACAAACCACGTCTAGTCAAGTATGAGCAATAATTAGTAAGAAAAAATTGTAATATTTAAATATTAATTTTAAAATAATGAATAAAAATCAGGCTTATTTCCCAATCCCCCAAGTTATGGCAGTTAGTCAAGACTGAGAAAATGGTTGTACCTTAAAGCTGCTGACCTTTCAACAAGGAATTAATGCAATCTCACTCCACTCTGCTTCTCCTACCATACAAAACGTCAGTCACCCGACTGCACCATGCTCTTCACGTCTCATAGGTCTTCAAGCCTACTACTGCCTCCCTTGTCTCCTGGTTAGCTCCTAAGTATCATTTACTTTACAGCTTTCCTCAAAGTAACCTTCATTTGGCTACTGATTGAGTTCAGTCCCTTTATCAGTCTGTTCTCACCCTGCTATAAAGAAATACCTGAGACCAGATAATTTATAAAGAAAAGAAATCTAATAGGCTCCTGATTCCACAGGCTGTACGGGAAGCATGGCTGAGGAGACCTCAGGGAGTGTTTACTCATGGCAGAAGGCAAAGCCAGAGCAGGCATTTTCATATGGCCAGAGCAGGAGAAACAGAGAGAGGGAGGAGGTGTTACACACTTTTAAACAATCAACTCTCATGAGAACTCACCCACTATCACGAAAACAGCACCTGGGGGATGGTGTTAAACCATCAGAAACAACCCCCATGATCTAATCACCTCCCACCAGGCCCACCTCCAACACTGGAGGTTGTAAGTCGACATGAGATTTGGCTGGTGACACAGATCAAAATCATATCAATCCCCTACTGCATATTCCTATCAATGCTTGTATACGCCACCTTAGGGCATTTGTTTCACAACTGGGATTTGCCAGTAAACCCTAAAGTGCGAATGCTGGCATAGCCCAACAGTACAGAGACGCATCAAGACCATTTTGTGTTCATATCAATACAAACCCACTCTTGCTGGGTTAATTGGACCAAACCTGCTCTGCTGAGCTGTCACAAATGCATCCAAAGGGCAGGAAGAATGTCTACCTTACTCAACATTAACTTCTCAATTCTAGTGCTTTGTCTGGCACAAGATAAGTGTTCTGACAAATTTTTGTGGCATGAAAAAACTGAAAGGCCAAAACAATAAAATCTAGGCCTTTTCAAAAATTCGTTATTGTATTACAATTTTCATTTTTGTCACAAATGAGTGTTTTGGGCTACCATGTATATTCTCCTTAAAAATTAAGTTATACTGGCTCGTATACTTTTTTTCCCAGCAAAAAGATTAAAAATATTTTCTGACCTATGTTTTTAGCTTAAAACATAGATAAACAATACATTATGTCATATATGCATGTGCATATAAATAAAAATACACACACACTATATCAATCAAGGTTCTCCAAAGAAACAGAACCAATAGGATGGATGGATGGGTGGATGGATGGATGGATAGATGGATGGATGGATGGATGGATGGATGGATGGACGGACGGACGGATGGAGACAGAAAAAATACCACGAATTGGTTTACATGACTATGGAAGCTGAGAAGTCCCACAATTTGCCATCTATCAGACAAACACTCAGGAAAACCAATGGTGTCGTTCCAGTCTGAGTCTGAAGGCCTGAGAACAGAGAGCACCAATGGTGTAAGTTCTCATCAAAGCTCAAAAGTCTGAAAACCAGAGAGACAATAGTGTAAGTTACAGTTCAAGTCCAAAAGCTTGGGAACCAGGAGCACCAAATATGTACGTCCCAGTTCAAGCGTGAGAAGACAGATGTCCCAACACAAACAGGCAGGCAGGAAAGGGATGAATGTTCCCTTCCTCCACTTTTTGTTCTATGCAGACCCTCAACAGATTGAATGAGTCCACCCATATCGGAGAAAGAAATCTTCTTTACTCAGTCTACCTATTCAAATGCTAATCTCTTCCAGAGACACCCTCATAGACACACACAGAAATAATGTTTAACCAAATATCTGGGCACCCTGTGGTCTAGTCAAGTTGACACATAAACATAATCATCACACACATACATATTTATTTTTAATGATCTTTATTTGTACTAATGTGTTTTGATTCTAGATCCATGGAATGCTGTCACTCTCATTTCTGAAGATTCAATGAGCAAGAGATTTCTGGATTCATCTGGCTAAGTGAAACTATACTACCGATTCTCTTAATGCCATGTGAATTAAAGCACATACATTTGAAAATAACAAAATTAATTAACTAGTGTTAAAAAGGGCATAGACTGTACTTATTTCATATACTTATTTACCCAATAAAGATGGCAAAGAAGAAGAATCAAGACCATTTTGTGTTCATATCAATACAAACCCACTCTTGCTGGTTTAATTGGACCAAACCTGCTCTGCTGAGCTGTGGAATCTAATAGGCTCCTGATTCCACAGGCTGTACGGGAAGCATGGCTGAGGAGACCTCAGGGAGCGTTTACTCATGGCAGAAGGCAAAGCCAGAGCAGGCATTTTCACATGGTCAGAGCAGGGGAAACAGAGAGAGGGAGGAGGTAAGTAATGTAAGTCCTATTTCTAAATACCTTTCATTCCACACACACAAACACACACATTACTCTTTATTAATTGAACTAATCATAATTGAATTAATCATAATCCTCAGTCAATAATTATTGGAATAGAACTATTTTACCTTATTTATTTAGTGTTAATGAATAAATAAAACTAAAACTATTTAAAAAGTAACCATGGAAGGTGATGGATATGTAAATTTGTTTTACTATAGTAATCATTTTACTACATATATGTATATCAAAATATGGTGTATACCTTAAATGTATACTTCATAGTATTATTTTAAAATAATAATTTAAAAATAATGATATTGAACAAATACCCATTAATATACCACCAACCCAAGACTGAAAATACAAACACAAATGTACATATCCTCCCCATTTTTATTCTCCTGTCTCTCTCTCACACACACACACACACACACACACACACACACACACCTAGAAGGAACCACTGTCTTCAATTTTGTGTTTATCATTTCCTTCCTTTTTAAAATAATTTTTTACATATCAGCATGTTTAATCAAATGTTTATTTTACTTGTTTTTATCTTTATAAAACATTACTTTTATAAATGACTTCAGAATCATTTTTGTCAAATCTGCCCCCAACAAAATTTTACGACTTTAATTGAGATGCATTATATTGTGACTTGGGGAAGAATTATTATCTCCAAAATTATGAATTTTCATGTATTAGTGGTTATGACCATTCTCACTTATAATTTGTATCTCTCTTCATTGCTGTTCTTTTTGTTGTTATTTGAGGTTTGTCTGGCAATTTTTTTTCAATAAGCTATATTTTGGATGTATACACTAGAACTTGTTTTTAAACAATTTCTGCATTAGTCTTTATTTGCTCTATCCAACTGGTATTCTTAAATTACTTATATTGCCTTTTTTTAGCTACTTATATTAACATTCAGCCTGTTTCATATTTATTTTTTATTTAATAAATAACATATTTAAAATTCTAAATTATACTCTTGAGTTACAACCTTACTATTCTGGTTGTCATACTATTCAAAATATTCCATAATCGCAATTTTGTTCTTTGTGTACATGTTAAAGATACTTAGTATAATTGATTTTTTAATTTCCAAGTGATTGGTTTTTAAATCAAACTTACATTATTAATTTCTATCTTTCCTACACTGTTTAGAGTTTTGTCCTGTAAATCTTGTGCTTTTTATGTAACATACAGAGTTTGTATTCCAATATGTGATCATGTTTTAATATTATGTGAACATATTCTGTATATAAAAATTACTACTGATATTGATATTATTAAGTGTTTATTAGTAAAACAATAGTCTGGAATATGCTTCAAAACATCAGCAATAACTCACTAAATATACACATATATAAACTGGTATAGATAGGTTTTTAAAGGATGGCAAAATATGAATTTTACCCCTTATCAATATAAATTGGCTATAAAGACAGAGCAAGATGACCAAACAGAAGCCTTCAACAATCATCCTCCCTGCAGGAACACCAAAGAGAACAACTATCCACACAACAGAAGCACCTTCATAAGAACCAAAAATCAGATGAGTGATCACAGTACTTGGTTTTAACTTCGTATCAGTGAAAGAGGTGCTGAAGAGGATAGAAAAGACAGTCTTGAATTGCCCACACCACTTCTGCCCCATCCCCCAGCAGCAGCCATGTGGTGGAGAAAGAATCTGTGTGTTGGGGGAGGGGGAGCACAGTGACTGTGGAATTTTGCATTGGAACTCAGTGCTGCCTGTCACAGCAGAAAGTAATACTGGGCAGAACTCAGCCAGCACCCATAGAGGGAGAATTTAGACCAGCCCTAGCCAGAGGGGAATTGCCCAACCCAGTGGTTGGAAGCTGAGTTCCAGCAAGCCTCATCATTGTGGGTTAAAGTACTCTGAAGTCCTAAATAAACTTCAAAGGCAGTAAGGCAACAGGGACTGCAATTCCTGGGCAAGTCCTGGTGTTGTGTTGGATTCAAAGCCAGTGGATGTTGGTGGCATGCAATCTTGTGAGACACCAGCCGGGGTGGTCAAGGGAAAGCTTGCATCACCCCTCTCCAACCCCCGGCAGCACAGCTTGCAGCTCCAGGAGAGATTTCTTTCTGCTTAATGAGAGGAGAGGGAAGAGTAAAAAGAACTTTGTCTTGCAACTTGGATACCAGTTCCACCACAGGAGGAAAGGGCACTGGGCAGGGTCATGAGGCCTCCATTCCAAGACCTAGCTTCTGGACATTTCTAGGCCCACTCTGGGGCAGAAGGGAACCTGCTATTTTGAAGGGAAGGATCTGGTCCTGGCAAGAATTATCAAGAGCTGACTAAAAGACCTTTGGGCCCTGAAGAGTCAGCAGAGGTACCCAGATAGAACTCACCACGGGCTTTGGGTGAGACTCAGAGACATGCTGGATTCAGGTATGATCCAGCACATTCCAAGTTGTGGGAGATATGGGGAAATCCTCCTTCTTGAGAAAGGGAGAGAGAAGAATAAAAGGGACTTTGTGTTGCAGCTTAGGTACCAGTTCCACCACAGTGGAGTAAAACACCAAGTGGGCCCTTAGGGTTCCTAATTCCAGGCCTTGGCTCTTGGACAGCATTTCCAAATCTGCCCTGGGCCAGACAGAAACCCACTGCCATGAAGGGAGAGTCTCAGGCCTGGCAGCACTCACCTCAAGCTGACTGAAGGGCACTTCAGCCTTGAGTGAACACTGGCAGTAGCCAGGCAGTACTCCCCCTGAGCCTTCGGTGGTGGTGGACACAAGGAAAACTCCTCTGCTTGTGGAAAGGGAAGGGAATAGTGAGAAGGACTTCATCCTGTGGCTTGGGAACCAGCTCAGTCACAGTAGAATAAAGCACTGGGGAGACTCTTAAGGCTTTCCAGGCCCTGTCTCCTGGAAGCATCTCTGGACCCACTAGCACTTGGGAAACTCACGACCCTGAAAGGAAGAACACAAGCCTAGCTTGCTTTGCTGCCTGCTGATTGTAGACCCCTAGGACTTTGAATAAATATAGGCAGTAGCCAAGCAGTGGCTGTCAGGCCTCTGAGCCCAAGCTAAGGCATCATATCCCCAGTGACCTGCACACATACATCCAGATGGCCTGAAGCAACTGAAGATCCACAAAAGAAGTGAAAATAGCCTTAACTGATGACATTCCACCATTGTGATTTGTTTCTGCCCCACCCTACCTGATCAACGTACTTTGCAATCTCCCCAACCCTTAAGAAGGTTCTTCTTTATAATTCTCCCTACCCTTGAGAATGTACTTTGTGAGATCCACCCCCAATCCCAAAACATTGCTCTTAACTCCACCGCCTATCCCAAAACCTTTAAGAACTAATAATAATCCCACCACCCGTAGCTGACTCCTTTTTCGGACTCAGCCGGCCTGCACCCAGGTGAAATAAACAGCCATGTTGTTCACACAAAGCCTGTTTGGAGGTCTCTTCACATGGACACATGAGACAGTGGTCACCACGGGCATTGGGCAAGACCCAGTACCATGCTGACTTCAGGTCAGACCCAGCACAGTCCCAGTGGTGGTGGCCACAGGAGTGCTTACATAATCCCTTCCCCAGCTCCAGGCAGCTCAGCATAGAGGGAGAGATTCCATTTATTTGGGAGAAAGTAAAGGAAGAGAACAAGAATCTCTGCTGAAAATGCAGAGAATTCTTTCATATCTTATCCAAGACCACTACCAAAGTAGTACCTCTACAAGTCTGCAAGAGCCACAGTGTTATTAGGCTTGAGGCATCTCCTAAGGCAGACACAACTGTCATGACCAAAACTTAGATTACAACACCTAAGTCCCTTAGAATACCTGGAAAGTCTTCCTAAGAAAGATGGGTACAAACAAGCTCAGACTGTGAAGACTACAATAAATACCTAACTCTTCAATGCCCAGACACTGATGAACATCCACAAACATCAAGACTATCCAGGAAGATATAATCTCACCAAATTAACTAAATAAGGCATCAGGGAACAATTCTGAAGAAACAGAGATATATGATCTTTTAGACAGAGAATTTAAAATAGCTGTTTTGAGGAAACTCAACAAAATGCAAGATAACACAGAGAAGGAATTTATAATCCTATCAAATAAATTTAAGTCCCTTACCAGAACTGATCAAGCAGGAGAAATAATTAGTGAGCTTGAAGACAGGCTATTTGAAAATACACAGAGGAGACAAAAGAAAAATGAATGTAAAAGAAGCATGCCAAAAAGATCTAGAAAATAGCCTCAAAAGGAAAAATCTAAGAGTTATTGGCCTTAAAGGGGAAGGAGAGGAGGAGAAATAGGGGTAGAAAGTTTATTCAAAATGATAACAGAGAACTTCACAAACCTAGAGGAAAATATCAGTATTCACGTATAAGAAAGTGTCGAACACCAAGCAGATTTAACCCAAATAAGATCACCTAAAGACATTTAATAATCAAACCACTAAAGGTTAAGGATAAAGAATTCTAAAAACGGCAGGAGAAAAGAAACAAATAACACACAATGGAGCTCCAATACATACGGGAGCAAACTATTCAGGGGAAGCTGTAGAGCCCAGGAAAGAGATGTATGACATATCTAAAGGGCTGAAGGAAAAACACTTTTATCCTAGAATAGTATATCTGGAGGAAATAGCCTTCAAACATGAAGGAGAAATGAAGACTTTCCAAGACGAACAAAAGTTGAGGGAATTTATCAACACCAGACCTGTCCTACAAGAAATGCTAAAGAGAGTTATTCAAGCTGAAGGAAAAGAACATTAATGAGCAATAAGAAATCATCTGAAGGTACAAATCTCATGGGTAATAGTAAGTACACAGAAAAAATACAAAACAGAATAACACTGTAATTGTGATGTGCAAACCACTCATATCTTGAGTAGAAAAACTAAAAGGTAAGCCAATAAAAAATAATAACTATAACTTTTCAAAACATAGATGGTAATATGTAGATATATATAAAAACAACAAAAAGTTAAGAAGTAGAAGACAAATTTAAAGTGTGCAGTTGTTACTAGTTTTCTCTTTGCTTGCTTTTTAGTTTGTTTATGGAATCAGTGTTCAGTTGTCAAATAGGTAATAAAATTTTATTTGCAAGTCTCATGGTAACCTCAGAATCAAAAAACATACAACAGGTAGGCAAAAAATATAAAGCAATAAATTTAAAAAATCTCCAGAAAAAAATCACCTTCATTTTAAGGAAGAAAAGAAGCAGAGGAAGACATCCAAACAACCGGAAAACAAATAACAAAATGGTAGAAGTAAGTCCTTACTTAACAATAATAACATTGAGCCTAAATGGACTAAACTCTCTAAGCAAAACACACAGAGTGGCTGAATGGATGAAAAAACAAGATCCAACAATCTGTTGCCTTCAAGAAACATACTTCAGCTATAAAGACAGACATAGACTGAAAATAAAGATATGGAAAAAAATACTCCATGGAAATGAAAACCAAAACAGTGCAAGAGTAGCTATACTTAAAACATAAACAATAGATTTAAGGACAAAAGCTATAAAAAGAGACAAGGTCCTTATAATATGATAAAGGGGTCAATCATCAAGAGGATGTAACAATTCTAAGCATATATGCACCCAACAGTGGAGTACCCAAATGTATAAAGCAAATATTATTAGACCTCGAGAGAGATAGACCCCAATACAATAATAGCTAGATACTTCAACATCTCACTTTCAGTATTGGACAGATCATCCAGACAGAAAATGAAGAAAGAAATACCAGACTTAACCTGCACTATAGACCAAATGGACCTAATTGACATTTACGGAACATTTCATTCAACAGCTGTACAATGCACATTCTTCTCCTCAGGGCATGGATTATTCTCAATTATGGACTATGTTAGGACACAAAACAAGACTTTAAATATATTTTTTTAAAAAAAGAAATTACACCAAATATTATATCTGACCACAATGGAATAAATCTAGAAATCAACAACAAAAGGAATTTTGGAAACTACACAAACACATGAAAATTAAACAATATGCTCCTGAATGGCAGTGAGCTAATGAAGAAATTAAAAAGAAAATTAAAAATTTCTTGAAATAAATGATAATGGAAACACAACACACCAAAACCTACAGGATCCAGTAAAAGCAGTCATAAGAGGCAAGTTTATAGCTCTAAGTGCCTACATCAAAAAGGCATAAAAACTTGAAATAAAAAACCCAAAAATGTGTCTTTAAGAACTTAAAAAATCAGGAGTACACCAAACCCAAAATTAGTAGAAGAAAAATATAATAAAGACCAGAGAAGATAATGAAATTGAAATGAAGAAAACATTACAAAAGATCAACAAAATGAAAAGTTGGTTTTCTTGAAAAGATAAATAAAATTGGAAAACCTTTAGCAAGACTAAAAAAAGAAGAGAAAAAAACCCAAATAAATAAAATCAGAGATGAAAAAAGAGACATTACAACTGATGTCACAGAAATTCAACGGATCATCAGAGGCTACTATGAGAAACTGTATGTCAATAAATTGGAAAACCTAGAATAAACGGATAAATTTCTAGACTCATACAACCAATCAAAATTGAGCCATGAAGAAATCCAATACCTGAATAGACCAAAAATGAGAAACAAGATTGAACCGTAATAAAAAGCCTCCCAACAAAGAAAAGCCCTGGACCCCGTGGCTTCCCTGTTGAATTCTACCAAATATTTAAAGAAAAACTAATACCAATCCAACTCAAACTATTCCAAAAAATAGAGGAGGAGAGAATATTTCCAAACTCATTCTATTAGGCTGGTGCAAATGCAATTGCAGTTTTTGCCATTGAAAGTAATGGCAAAAACCACAATTGCCTTTGCACCAACCTAATATGAGACCAGTATTACACTGATACCAAAGCCAGACAAAATCACATCAGAAAAAGAAAACTACAGGCTAATATCACAGATGAACATAGATGCAAAACTCCTCAACAAAATATTAGCAAACCAAATTTAACAATACATTAAAAATGTCATTCATCGTGACCAAGTGGGATTTATCCCTGGAATAAAAGGATGGTTCAACATATGCAAATCAATCAATGTGATACATCATATCAACAGAATAAAGGACAAAACCCATATGACCATTTCAACTGATGCTGAAGAAACATTTGATAAAATTAAACATCTCTTCATAATTAAGATCAAGTTGCTTTTCTGTTCAAAACCTCCTATTAGCACCTACTCCAATTAACAGCTAAATGGTTTACCAAGTTTGAGCATATGTGGCCCCCAGTTACCTCTCTGGCATCATCACCTCCTTCTTTCCCCCACGTTCACTCCACTTCTGCCCCACCAACCTCCTTGGTGTTCCCTTAACATGACACTCCATCTAATTTACCACATTGAAATGGTTAATTTTATGTCAACTTGACTGAGCTACAAGGTGCCCAGACATTTAACCAAACATTTTGCTGGTGTGTTTGTGAGGGGGTTTGGGAGTGAAACCGACATTTAAATCAGTAGACTGAGTAAAGCAGATTGCCCCTCCCTAATGCAAGTGGGCATCATCCAATCAGTGGAAGGGTTGATTAGCACAAAAGGCTGACCCTCTCCTGAGTAACACAGAATTCTTCCTGCCCAGTGACCTTCAAACTGGGACCTCAGCTTGTTACTGTGTTTTTGGACTCAAACTGAAACATAGGCTCTTCCTGGGTCTAAAGCCTGTCAACCTTTAGACTGGAACTACATCTTTGGCTGTTCTGGTTCTCAGGCCTTTGGACTCACACTGGAACTAAACCATGAGCTCTCCTGGGTCTTTAATATGCCCACTCACCCTGCAGATCTTAGGAGTTCTTAACTTCCATAATTACATGAGCCAATTTCTTATAATAAATCTTATATATGAACATCCTATTGGTTTTGTTTCTCTGGAGAATCCTAACACATGTATCTTTTATCTATTTATCTTATTTATTGTCTGTATCCCACTAGAATGTAAACTTCATGAAGACAGGGAACTTTTTTTTGTTTTAATTATACTTTAAGTTCTGGGATACACATGCAGAACATGCAGGTTTGTTACATAGGTATACATGTGCCATGGTGGTTTGCTGCACCTATCAACCCATCATCTCTATTGAGTATTTCTCCTAATGCTATCCATCTCCTAAACCCTCACCCCCCAACAGGCCCTGGTGTGTGATGTTCCCCTCCCTGTGTCCATGTGTTCTCATTGTTCAACTCCCACTTATGAGTGAGAACATGCCGTGTTTGGTTTTCTGTTCTGTGTTAGTTTGCTGAGAATGGTTTCCAGCTTCATCCATGTCCCTGCAAAGGACATGAACTCATCCTTTTTTATGGCTGCATAGTATTCCATGGTGTATATGTGCCACATTTTCTTTATCCAGCCTATCATTGATGGGCAGTTGGGTTGGTTCCAAGTCTTTGCTATTGTGAATAGTGCTGCAATAAACATACAATGTGCATGTGTCTTTATAGTAGAATGATTTATAATCTTTGGGTATATACCCAGTAATGGGATTGCTGGGTCAAATGGAACTTCTGGTTCTAGATCCTTGAGGAATCGCCACATTGTCTTCCATAATGGTTGAACTAATTTACACTCCCACCAAAGGCGTAAAAGCGTTCCTATTTCTCCACATCCTTTCCAGCATCTGTTGTTTCCTGACTTTTTAATGATTGCCATTCTAACTGGTGTGAGATGGTATCTCATTGTGGTTTTGATTTGCATTTCTCTAATGACCAGTGATGGTGAGCTTTTTTTCATATGTTTGTTGGCCACATAAATGTCTTCTTTTGAGAAGTGTCTGTCCACATCCTTTGCCCACTTTTTGATGGGGTCATTTGTTTTTTTCTTGTAAATTTGTTTAATCTCCTTGTAGATTCTGGATATTAGCCTTTTGTCAGATGGATAGATTGCAAAAATTCTCTCCCATTCTGTAGGTTGCCTGTTCACTCTTGTAGGGTCCAGCCCTACGGGGCTTAGTGGTGTTCTCTCCATATGCAGAGACGAGAGATTGTAATAAATAAAGACACAAGACAAAGAGATAAAGAGAAAACAGCTGGGCCCCGGGGACCACTACCATCAAGACGCGGAGACCGGTAGTGGCCCTTAATGGCTGGGCGCACTGATATTTATTGCATACAAGACAAGGGGGCAGGGTAAGGAGGGTGAATCTTCTCAGTGATTGACAAGGAGAAGCAAGTCACGTGATCACAGGACAGGGGGCCCTTCCCTCTTAGGTAGCCGAAGCAGAGAGAGAGAAGGCAGCATACGTCAGCATTTTCTTCTCTGTACTTATAAGAAAGATCAAAGACTTGATGACTTTCACTATTTCTTCTACGCTATCTACTACGAACTTCAAAGAGGAACCAAGAGTACAGGAGGAGCATGAAAGTGGACAAGGAGCGTGACCACTGAAGCACCGCACCACAGGGAGGGGTCTGGCCTCCAGATGACTGCAGGCAGGCCTGGATAATATCCAGCCTTTCACAAAAAGCTGGTGGAGCAGAGTGTTCCCTGACTCCTCCAAGGAAAGGAGACTTCCTTTCACGGTCTGCTAAGTAATGGGTGTTTTTTCAGACACTGGCATTACCACTTGACTAAGGAGCCCTCAGTGGCCCTTATGTGGGCGTGACAGAAGACTCACCTCTTGCCTTTTAAGTCACTTCTCACAATGTCCCTTCAACACCTGACCCTATACCCGTCAGTTATTCCTAGGTTATATCTGTAATGCAACAAAGAGTAACATTAAAAGCTAATGATTAATAATGTTTATAATGATTGATAATTGTCTATGATCATCTCTATATTTAATTTGTATTATGACTATTCTTATTCTAACTATTTTTCTTTATTATTCTAAAACAGTTTGTGCCTTCAGTCTCTTGCCTCGGCACTTAGGTAATCTTTTGCCCACAACTCTGATGATAGTTTCTTTTGCTGTGCAGAAGCTCTTTTGTTTAATTAGATCCACTTGTCAATTTTGGCTTTTGTTGCCATTGTTTTTGATGTTTTAGTCATGAAGTCTTTGCCCATTCATATGTCCTGAAAAGGACAGGAAACTTTTGTCTGTCTTGGTAACTAGTGTATCCATACTGCCTAAAACTATGTTTTCTGAATACATGGGATGTGCTCAGAAAATCTCTTGTTGGATTAGTTCATGGAGGTGTACTCAACAAAACACTATATTTTCCTTCCAATTTAAATAGCAGAGTAAACATACTATTTCTTATTTCCAATGGATCCTGGTTCACCTAAGATATCAGCAGTCTTTGGCAGAAGAGTCTTGCATGAAAACAAATTCAAAGTACAGTAAAATGTCAAAGAAACAGGGTAAAGTTCTGAATCATGTAGATATCAAGGAGTTAAACATCCAATGAAAAAGATAAAAGGATAGATAAGAATGTCTTCTTTTTTTTTTTTTTTTTTTTTTTTGAGATGGAGTCTCGTTCTGTCGCCCAGGCTACCAGGCTGGAGTGGAGTGCAGTGGTGCAACTTGGCTCACTGCAACTTCCGCCTCCCAGGTTCACACCATTCTCTTGCCTCAGCCTCCCTAGTAGCTGAGACTATAGGCACCCGCCACCACACCCGGCTAATTTTTGTATTTTTAATGGAGACGGGGTTTCACTATGTTGGTCAGGCTGGCTTGAGCTCCTGACCTCTTGATCCGCCCATCTCGGCCTCCCAAAGTGCTGAAAAGAAAATGAGGATGTAATTGATAAGTTTTAGATTATGCCTTCAGGATCAAATATATCAAAACGTAAGTTAATTTAAAGCTTCTATAAATGTATGTGCATAATTTTATTTGTAGGCTTCTTTCTTCTGAAAGTTTTCTGATTTACAGGCTATGATGTTTTTATTAAAAGAGAAAAAGCCATTGAATTATATCATTAAAGAATTTGAGGCTGGGCGTGGTGGCTCACACCTGTAATCCCAGCACTTTGGGAGGCCGAGGTGGGTGGATCACCTGAGGTCAGGAATTCGAGACCAGCCTGACCAATATGGAGAAACCCTGTCTTTACTAAAAATACAAAAATTAGCTGGGTGATGTGGCACATGCCTGTCATCCTAGCTACTCAGGAGGCTGAGGCAGGAGAATCGCTTGAACCTGAGCGGTGCACGTTGCAGTGAGCCAACATTGCGCCACCGCACTCCAACCTGGGCAACAAGAGCAAAACTCGGTCTCAAAAAAAAAAAAGAATTTGAAAATTCTGGCTTCTGGTTGAAGATGATTGACTGAGTAAGCATATGCATTTACTTTTCTCCCCACCAAAACTCCCTTTGAAATGACAGAATATAAAAACATGAATGTGGCAATGCAGGAAAACCAGGAAGGCTTGGAGAGAAACATTGAAGAATTTTTTGAAGATATAAAGGGGGTAAGATGGATGCTGAACTTGAGAACTGAATGTCCTCAACATAACGAACGTATAAGCAAAAAAAGTGAGTTTTTCCAGAAGAAATCCTGGACAACCCCTAAAAGCATAGGCATCAAAATCGGAGCCATCTATTAGACTATGAATTGGTTGGTGAGGAAGTTAAAGCACCACAGGGCTCTGAGTTTAAGATGCAGTTGAGTACACTTTTATCTCTTCTATTTTTTGAGGCTTTGTTATAGCCCAGTAAACCCACAACTGAGAGAATAGGAGATAGCTATCAGTAAATATGGGACTTCATTGAATTTCTGGAAGACACAAAGCACAAGGAGAAATAGATATTGGTGATGCAAAACAGAGGAAGGAGCAGACTAAAATACACAGAGAGGGGCTGTTCCAATGGAAAGAGCCTCCTGCCAGCTGGTAAAATTTAGAAATATTAGACTTGGTATGACAGATGGCAGAAGTGAAATACAGGGCCAAAAAACAAGACATTAAAGAAGAAACAGTCAAACTTCTTCCAACAGCCAGATTTTCTTCCTAAAGAAGAAAGAATGAGGGAGTTCTTCTCTTTAAAAAAAAAGTGAGTGATTCTGATCAGTGGTGAATGAAAAACAATTGAGTGAACTGTCAGTTTTTGATAACTGAAGCAGCACCTTATAGACTCCCTCTCCAGATCCTCTAAATCAAAGCATGTCTGTCGACAAGTCCCACCTTGGTGGTCCTTTTGTGCATCGAGGTGACTGGGCTAAGGGATGACCAGATAACCAGCAAAATACTATTTCTGGGTGTTCCTTTGGGGATGTTTCCAGAAGAGATTAGTGTTTGAATTGGTAGACTACTGTAAAGAAGATCCACCCTCACCAATGTGAGTAGGCATTACCCAAACCATTAAGAGTGCAGATGGAACAAAAATGCCAGAGAAAAGGCAAATTTGCTCTTTCTCTTCTAGAGCTGAGACATTCATTTTCTCCTGCCCTCAGACATTGGAGCTCCAGGGTCTCAGGTTTTCAGACTCTGGGACTTTCACCAGGAGCCCCCCGGTTTCTCAGGCCTTCAGACCCAAACTGAATTACACTACTGACAGAAAGCAGACAGTGGGATTTCTTTGGTTTTATAATCACCTGAGCCAATTCTTCTAATATATGAATGAATGAATGAGTGAATGAATATATATACACATATATAGGATTCTATATGTATATAGAATCCTATATATAATCCTATATAGATTCTATATACATATATAGGATTATATATGTATATAGAATTATATATGTATATAGGATTCTATATATGTGTATATAGGATTCTATATATGTATATAGGATCATATATAGAATCCTATATATGATCATATATAATCATATATGTGAATATATATACAATTCTATATATATACATATATATACAATCCTATTGCTTCTGGTTTTTTGAGAAAGTTTGACTAATACACCACCCATGTTCATAGACCTGATAGCCAGCTTTTCTATTTTCTCACTTTTAAATATGAAGGGAATACCAAGGATCACCAGATATTTGTGGGGGGGAAATGATATGCTAATCTGAAACAAAAAACCTCAAGGAAACAGATAAAACTCAAAAAAACAAAAAAAAACTTAGAAAAATGCTAATTAGTCCTGTCAGAGAAATAAAATGACAATTTACATTTTGTATGGTTCAAGGCTTAGTCAGTACTGGGGCCCTTTGAAAAACATAAAATTAGGTGCAAAATAATATATTAAAAAGTCACAATTTAATTTACTGGAATCTTAGGGACTCCAGTCCCTTTTTTCTGAGATTTATTCAGCCAGAAAAGCTTTCATAGAAATGCTTCTTTTTTTTTTTTTTTTTTTTTTTTTTGAGGCGGAGTCTTGCTCTGTCGCCCAGGCTGGAGTGCAGTGGCCAGATCTCAGCTCACTGCAAGCTCCGCCTCCCGGGTTCCCGCCATTCTCCTGCCTCAGCCTCCCAAGTAACTGGGACTACAAGCGCCCGCCACTCGCCCGGCTAGTTTTTTGTATTTTTAGTAGAGACGGGGTTTCACTGTGTTCGCCAGGATGGTCTCGATCTCCTGACCTTGTGATCCGCCCGTCTCGGCCTCCCAAAGTGCTGGGATTACAGGCTTGAGCCACCGCGCCCGGCCGAAATGCTTCTTGATTTTAAGCTATTATTTACCTTCCTACTTAGAAGTTCTACAATTTCCAGGGTGGAGCAAGATGGCCGAATAGGAACAGCTCCAGTCTCCAACTCCCAGCATGAGCAACACAGAAGACCGGTGATTTCTGCATTTTCAACTGAGGTACTGGGTTCATCTCACTAGGGAGTGCCGGACAATCGGTGCTGGTCAGCTGCTGCAGCCTGACCAGTGAGAGCTGAAGCAGGGCGAGGCATCGCCTCACCTGGGAAGCGCAAGGGGGAAGGGAATCCCTTTTCCTAGCCAGGGGAACTGAGACACACAACACCTGGAAAATCGGGTGACTCCCACCCCAATACTGCACTTTAAGCAAACAGGCACACCAGGAGAATATATCCCACACCTGGCCGGGAGGGTCCCACGCCCACGGAGCCTCCCTCATTGCTAACACAGCAGTCTGCAATCTAACCGCAAGGCAGCAGCGAGGCTGGGGGAGGAGAGCCCACCATTGCTGAGGCTTAAGTAGGTAAACAAAGCCACTGGGAAGCTCGAACTGGGTGGAGCTCACAGCAGCTCAAGGAAACCTGCCTGTCTCTGTAGACTCCACCTCTGGGAACAGGGCACAGTTAACAACAACAACAACAAAACCAGCAGGAACGTCTGCAGACGCAAACGACTCTGTCTGACAGCTTTGAAGAGAGCAGTGGATCTCCCAACACCGAGGTTGAGATCTGAGAAGGGACAGACTGCCTGCTCAAGGGGGTCCCTGACCCCTGAGTAGCCTAACTGGGAGACATCCCCCACTAGGGGCAGTCTGACACCCCACACCTCACACGGTGGAGTACACCCCTGAGAGGAAGCTTCCAAAGTAAGAATCAGACAGGTACACTCGCTGTTCAGCAATATTCTATCTTCTGCAACCTCTGCTGCTGATACCCAGGCAAACAGGGTCTGGAGTGGACCTCAAGCAATCTCCAACACACCTACAGCTGAGGGTCCTGACTGTTAGAAGGAAAACTATCAAACAGGAAGGACACCTATACCAAAACCCCATCAGTACGTCACCATCATCAAAGACCAGAGGCAGATAAAACCACAAAGATGGGGAAAAAGCAGGGCAGAAAAGCTGGAAATTCAAAAAATAAGAGCGCATCTCCCCCTGCAAAGGAGCGCAGCCCATCGCCAGCAATGGATCAAAGCTGGTCAGAGAATGACTTTGACGAGATGAGAGAAGAAGGCTTCAGTCCATCAAACTTCTCAGAGCTAAAGGAGGAATTACATACCCAGTGCAAAGAAACTAAAAATCTTGAGAAAAGAGTGGAAGAATTGACAGCTAGAATAATTAATGCAGAGAAGGTCATAAACGAAATGACAGAGATGAAAACCATGACACGAGAAATACGTGACAAATGCACAAGCTTCAGTAACCGACTCGATCAACTGGAAGAAAGAGTATCAGCGATTGAGGATCAAATGAATGAAATGAAGCGAGAAGAGAAACTGAAAGAAAAAAGAAGAAAAAGAAATGAACAAAGCCTGCAAGAAGTATGGGATTATGTAAAAAGACCAAATCTACGTCTGATTGGGGTGCCTGAAAGTGAGGGGGAAAATGGAACCAAGTTGGAAAACACTCTTCAGGATATCATCCAGGAGAACTTCCCAAACCTAGTAGGGCAGGCCAACATTCAAATTCAGGAAATACAGAGAACGCCAAAGATACTCCTCCAGAAGAGCAACTCCAAGACACATAATTGCCAGATTCACCAAAGTTGAAATGAAGGAAAGAATCTTAAGGGCAGCCAGAGAGAAAGGTCGGGTTACTCACAAAGGGAAGCCCATCAGACTAACAGCAGATCTCTCGGCAGAAACTCTACAAGCCAGAAGAGAGTGGGGGCCAATATTCAACATTCTTAAAGAAAAGAATTTTAGGCCGGGCGCGGTGGCTCAAGCCTGTAATCCCAGCACTTTGGGAGGCCGAGACAGGCGGATCACGAGGTCAGGAGATCGAGACCATCTTAGCTAACATGGTGAAACCCCGTCTCTACTAAAAAATACAAAAACTAGCCGGGCGAGGTGGCGGGCACCTGTAGTCCCAGCTACTCGGGAGGCTGAGGCAGGAGAATGGCGTAAACCTGGGAGGCGGAGCTTGCAGTGAGCTGAGATGTGGCCACTGCACTCCAGTCCTGGCGACAGAGCAAGACTCCGTCTCAAAAAAAAAAAAAAAAAAAAAAAGAATTTTAAACCCAGAATTTCATATCCAGCCAAACTAAGTTTCATAAGTGAAGGAGAAATAAAATCCTTTACAGATAAGCAAATGCTTAGAGATTTTGTCACCACCAGGCCTGCCTTACAAGAGACCCTGAAGGAAGCACTAAACATGGAAAGGAACAACCAGTACCAGCCATTGCAAAAACATGCCAAAATGTAAAGACCAGCGAGGCTAGGAAAAAACTGCATCAACTAACGAGCAAAATAACCAGTTAATATCATAATGGCAGGATCAAGTTCACACATAACAATATTAACCTTAAATGTTAATGGACTAAATGCTCCAATTAAAAGACACAGACTGGCAAACTGGATAAAAAGTCAAGACCCATCAGTCTGCTGTATTCAGGAGACCCATCTCACATGCAGAGACATACATAGGCTCAAAATAAAGGGATGGAGGAATCTACCAAGCAAATGGAGAACAAAAAAAAGCAGGGGTTGCAGTACTAGTCTCTGATAAAACAGACTTTAAACCGTCAAAGATCAAAAGAGACAAAGAAGGCCATTACATAATGGTAAAGGGAGCAATTCAACAGGAAGAGCTTACTCTCCTAAATATATATGCACCCAATACAGGAGCACTCAGATTCATAAAGCAAGTCCTTAGAGACTTACAAAGAGACTTAGACTCCCATGCAATAATAATGGGAGACTTCAACACTCCACTGTCAATATTAGACAGATCAACGAGACAGAAAGTTAACAAGGATATCCAGGAATTGAACTCATCTCTGCACCAAGCGGACCTAATAGACATCTATAGAACTCTCCACTCCAAATCAACAGAATATACATTCTTCTCAGCACCACATCACACGTATTCCAAAATTGACCACATAATTGGAAGTAAAGCACTCCTCAGCAAATGTAAAAGAACAGAAATTATAACAAACTGTCTCTCAGACCACAGTGCAATCAAACTAGAACTCAGGACTAAGAAACTCAATCAAAACTGCTCAACTACATGGAAACTGAACAACCTGCTCCTGAATGACTACTGGGTACATAACGAAATGAAGGCAGAAATAAAGATGTTCTTTGAAACCAATGAGAACAAAGATACAACATACCAGAATCTCTGGGACACATTTAAAGCAGTGTGTAGAGGGAAATTTATAGCACTAAATGCCCACAAGAGAAAGCAGGAAAGATCTAAAATGACACTCTAACATCACAATTAAAAGAACTAGAGAGGCAAGAGCAAACACATTCAAAAGCTAGCAGAAGGCAAGAAATAACTAAGATCAGAGCAGAACTGAAGGAGATAGAGACACAAAAAACCCTCCAAAAAATCAATGAATCCAGGAGTTGGTTTTTGAAAATATCAACAAAATTGACAGACCACTAGCAAGACTAATAAAGAAAAGAGAGAAGAATCAAATAGACGCAATAAAAAATGATAAAGGGGATATCACCACCGACCCCACAGAAATACAAACTACCATCAGAGAATACTATAAACGCCTCTACGCAAATCAACTAGAAAATCTAGAAGAAATGGATAATTTCCTGGACACTTACACTCTTCCAAGACTAAACCAGGAAGAAGTTGAATCCCTGAATAGACCAATAGCAGGCTCTGAAATTGAGGCAATAATTAATAGCCTACCAACCAAAAAAAGTCCAGGACCAGATGGATTCACAGCTGAATTCTACCAGAGGTACAAGGAGGAGCTGGTACCATTCCTTCTGAAACTATTCCAATCAATAGAAAAAGAGGGAATCCTCCTTAACTCATTTTATGAGGCCAACATCATCCTGATACCAAAGCCTGGCAGAGACACAACAAAAAAGAGAATTTTAGACCAATATCCCTGATGAACATCAATGCAAAAATCCTCAATAAAATACTGGCAAACCGGATCCAGCAGCACATCAAAAAGCTTATCCACCATGATCAAGTGGGCTTCATCCCTGGGATGCAAGGCTGGTTCAACATTCGCAAATCAATAAACGTAATCCAGCATATAAACAGAACCAAAGACAAGAACACATGATTATCTCAATAGATGCAGAAAAGCTTTTGACAAAATTCAACAGCCCTTCATGCTAAAAACGCTCAATAAATTCGGTATTGATGGAACGTACCTCAAAATAATAAGAGCTATTTAGGACAAACCCACAGCTAATATCATACTGAATGGGCAAAAACTGGAAAAATTCCCTTTGAAAACTGGCACAAGACAGGGATGCCCTCTCACCACTCCTATTCAACATAGTGTTGGAAGTTCTGGCTAGGGCAATCAGGCAAGAGAAAGAAATCAAGGGTATTCAGTTAGGAAAAGAAGAAGTCAAATTGTCCCTGTTTGCAGATGACATGATTGTATATTTAGAAAACCCCATTGTCTCAGCCCAAAATCTCCTTAAGCTGATAAGCAACTTCAGCAAAGTCTCAGGATACAAAATTAATGTGCAAAAATCACAAGCATTCTTATACACCAGTAACAGACAAACAGAGAGCCAAATCAGGAATGAACTCCATTCACAATTGCTTCAAAGAGAATCAAATACCTAGGAATCCAACTTACAAGGGATGTAAAGGAACTCTTCAAGGAGAACTACAAACCACTGCTCAGTGAAATAAAAGAGGACGCAAACAAATGGAAGAACATACCATGCTCATGGATAGGAAGAATCAATTGTGAAAATGGCCATACTGCCCAAGGTTATTTATAGATTCAATGCCATCCCCATCAAGCTACCAATGAGTTTCTTCACAGAATTGGAAAAAACTGCTTTAAAGTTCATATGGTACCGCATTGCCAAGACAATCCTAAGTCAAAAGGACAAAGCTGGAGGCGTCACACTACCTGACTTCAAATTATACTACCAGGCTACAGTAACCAAAACAGCATGGTACTGGTACCAAAGAGATATAGATCAATGGAACAGAACAGAGTCCTCAGAAAATACCACACATCTACAGCCATCTGATCTTTGACAAACCGAGAGAAACAAGAAATGGGGAAAGGATTCCCTATTTAATAAATGGTGCTGGGAAAGTTGGCTAGCCATAAGTAGAAAGCTGAAACTGGATCCTTTCCTTACTCCTTATACGAAGATTAATTCAAGATGGATTAGAGACTTAAATGTTAGACCTAATACCATAAAAACTCTAGGAGAAAACCTAGGTAGTACCATTCAGGACATGGGCATGGGCAAGGACTTCATGTCTAAAACACCAAAAGCAATGGCAGCAAAAGCAAAAATTGACAAATGGGATCTAATTAAACTAAGGAGCTTCTGCACAGCAAAAGAAACTACCATCAGAGTGAACAGGCAACCTACAGAATGGGAGAAAATTTTTGCAATCTACTCATCTGACAAAGGGCTAGTATCCAGAATCTACAAAGAACTCAAACAAATTTACAAGAAAAAAACAAACAACCCCATCAAAAAAGGGGGCAAAGGATATGAACAGACATTTCTCAAAAGAAGACATTCATACAGCCAACAGACACATGAAAAAATGCTCATCATCACTGGCCATCAGAGAAATGCAAATCAAAACCACAATGAGATACCATCTCACACCAGTTAGAATGGCAATCATTAAAAAGTCAGGAAACCACAGGTGCTGGAGAGGATGTGGAGAAATAGGAACACTTTTACACTGTTGGTGGGATTGTAAACTAGTTCAACCATTATGGAAAACAGTATGGCGATTCCTCAAGGATCTAGAACTAGATGTACCATATGACCCAGCCATCCCACTACTGGGTATATATCCAAAGGATTATAATCATGCTGCTATAAAGACACATGCACGTATGTTTATTGCAGCACTATTCACAATAGCAAAGACTTGGAATCAACCCAAATGTCCATCTGTGACAGACTGGATTAAGAAAATGTGGCACATATACACCATGGAATACTATGCAGCCATAAAAAAGGATGAGTTTGCGTCCTTTGTAGGGACATGGATGCTGCTGGAAACCATCATTCTTAGCAAACTATCACAAGAACAGAAAACCAAACACCGCATCTTCTCACTCATAGGTGGGATCTGAACAATGAGATCACTTGGACTCGGGAAGGGGAACATCACACACCGGGGCCTATCATGGGGAGGGGGGAGGGGGGAGGGATTGCATTGGGAGTTATACCTGATATAAATGATGAATTGATGGGTGCTGACGAGTTGATGGGTGCAGCACACCAACATGGCACAAGTATACATATGTAACAAACCTGCACGTTATACACATGTACCCTAGAACTTAAAGTATAATAAAAAATAATAATAATAATAATAAATTAAAAAAAAAAAAAAGAAGTTCTACAATTTCCAGCAGCTTTTGGTACTAGAGTGTAGGCCACTTGCCTCACGGTAAATCTACTAAGCCAAAAAAAAGGAAGAGGGTATTTAGAAAGCACGAATGAGGTCTTTAAATATGTAACTGCCAAAAACCATCTATCAATAAAAGTTTCAAAAGATAAAATTCGGGAAACGTCTCAAAAATTAAAAGACAAAGATATCTGTCCCCTGAAAATGAGAGAAAAGATTAGATACAAACAGAATTAATTCCAGTAGCCACTGTTAGACCAATCAAGGTTCCAGGAGAAAAGGGTTAGAGACAACAGAGTGGAAATAATTACAAATTAAAAGAGGAGGTTTTCCCTGAGCAGAAGGACTCAAATTTTCAGACTAAAATATCCCTCTATGAGCCAAACAGATTGATGAGTAAAGACCCACAACTGTATTGCATGATTTTAGAATAAAAAAATTAAAAAGAAAATTCTAAATATTCTCAGTTAGAAAAAAAAATACAAGGTCACATGCAATGGAACAAGCATCAGTCTAGCATCAGACTTTTCATTGGCAACACTAGACACTAGACTACAATAAATCATGTCTTCAAAGTTCTAAAGCAGGAATTGGCAAATTATAACCCATGGACCAAATCCAGCCTGTGGCCTCTTTGGAAAATGAAGATTTACTAGAATACAGCCACATTCATTCACTTACCTATTGTTTGTAGCTTCTTTTATGCTACAAAGGCTACACAGTTGAGTAGTTGTGGCAGAGATCATATGACAGGCAAAGCCTGTAACATTTACTATCTGGCTCTCTATAGAAGTCTCCTGATCCCTGCCCTGAAGGAAAAATATTCCCAACCTTTCAAATCATCCTGCAACCATGAGGGTAAGATATATTTACAAGTTTTTAAGAACTGAAAAATTAACCTATCATGTACTCTTAGAAAGTTATTAGAGAATAGAATGCACAAAGTGAAAGCATAAAACTGGAAAGGAAAGGACATGTAATCCACCAAACAATGGCTCTAACCTTAAAAAGTGGGAAAAGTGACGGGGTGGCAACCAAACAGGGGCAACTGGTCCACAGCAGATTGGAAAGACAGAGGAGAGGCTTCCATTAAACATAAAACTTGACAGAATAGACATTGTGATGAAGAGCTCGGGGCAAGGAAGAAACACGGCTATGGTAAAGGCAACACTGTTCAAAGACAGAACTCTACTATCCCTAATAATGTACAGAACTCTATTATCCCTAATAATGTGTACATTATTAATAAGTAATAATGTAAATACTTACTGAGTTTCAACTCATCCTATAAGCAAACATGAAAGATTTAATATAGTTGAAAAACAGAAAGTAAATGTGATCAATCATTATAGTGTAAAAGTAAACCCATGCAGATAAAAGATATCAAAAGGTGAATAGGGGAGGAGACCTAAAGGAAAGTTCTTTTTGTCCTTGTAATATATTCATCTTACAAAGTGGGTATGACTTCAAGGTCAAAAGTCATAAAGAGATACAATGGTAACCAATACAGAAATCAAAAGAGATGATAGAACCATACTGCGCAGAGAGAAAAGAGGAAGTGTGGGGTGCGAGTGAGCTAAAAGGTCTAAATCTGAAAACATGACAGTGACATAAACATGTTATTCATAAATATGATTGAAATGACCTGGAAAAAATTTAATGTGTTTTAAATGACTGTTTTTTAAGTAAGTTAAGAAAAGAGGAAAAAATACATACACAGTCTTTTATATGTACCTATATAGGTAACATTTCCCATGGTCTTCATCTTTCCTGTGAATCTGAGTTACCACCTGATGTCATGTTCTTTCTTTCTGAAGGCCTTCCTTTAACATTTCTTGTAGTGAAAGACAGTTAGCAATGAATTTGCTCAGCTTTTGTTTATCTGGGAATGTCTCTATTTCACCTTCACTTTTGAGGAGTAGTTTGGTTGGCTGTAGAATTTAGTGGGCAGGTAAGCTCCCTGCCTCACCCACCACATTTCACTGTATTTCAGCCTCCATTGCTTCTGATGAGAAATCAGCTGTCTACTATATATGGCTAATCCTCTGTATGTGATGAGATGCTTTTCTTTCACTGCTTTCAAGATTTCTTTCTTTTTTATGGTTATGATACATTTATCTGTGGTGGGTTCTTTTTTTTTTTTTTTTTGAGATGGAGTCTCACTCTGTCACCCAAGCTGGAGTACAGTTGCACAATCTCCGCTCACTGCAACCTCCACCTCCCAGGTTCAAGCAATTGTGCTACCACAGTCTCCTGAGTAGCTGGGGTTACAGGCAGGCGCCACCATGCCCAGCTAATCTTTTATTATATTTTTAGTAGAGATGGGGTTTCAACATGTTGGCCAGGCTGGTCTCAAACTCCTGGCCTCAAGTGATCTGCCTGCCTCAGCCTCCCAAAATGCTGGGATTACAAGTGTGAGTCACCATGCCCAGCTATCTGTGATGCTCTTTATGTTTATACTACTTAGGATTTATTGAGATTCTTAGAGTCTTAGAAAATGCTTTTCATCAAATTTGGGACATTTTAGGGTCATTTTTTTAAAATTTTTTTTCCTGTTCTTTCTCTCCCCTTTCTTTCTGGAACTCCCATTATCGGTACATTTTACGTTGCCCTAAGGTTTCCTTTTTCCTTAATGTTTTTTTCTCCACATTTTTTCAGATTGAATTATTTCTGCTGATCTTTCTTCAAGTTCTCTTAATTTTTCCTCTGCCATCTTAAATTGGCTGTTGAAGCTGTCGAGTAAATTTTTATTTCAGTTATTTTATTTTTCAACTCTGGAATTTACTTTTTTTATACTTTCTGGTTCCCTTTCTATATTTCCTATATGTTAATTCATCATCATCATATTTTCCTTTCATTATTTGAACATAATTTCCTTTTAAGTCTTTGGACATATATATAAAACTTGGAAGTTTTGTACATAACTTGCTTGGGAGTCTTCATCTATAACCCAAATCATCTGGGTTCACTCAGAGCAGTTTCTATTGTTGACTGCTTGCTTTTTAATTAACTGAGTATAGAACATAATTTCCTGTTTCTCTGCATATCTTGAAAATTTTGTTTTAAAAGGTAAACATTTTTAAATACTATATTGTAGCAACTCTGGATTCCGTTTTATTTTTCTTAGGATTGTATTTTTAATAACTCTTTTTAATAATAACCTACCTAAACTTAAACTGTGAAATCACTAATATCTCTGCTGTTTTTTAATTATTTTTGCTTTTAGGCTATTTTCCTAAAGGTTTCTTCCCTTATATACATAACTTAGTGGTAAGTCAATGCTGTGGGCACAGGTTGAACTCAAATACCTCATGTCTATAAGGCTGTCACCTCTGTCCATTGATTTTTATGTTGTTGCAAAATGTATTCAATATTCTCAAGTCTCTCTTGGCTTTCACATTTCACCAGGCTCTCTCAGGCCTCTTCCAAGTATGTATAGATTTCTAGTCAGCTGAGACTGTATGAAGAGATTATCTCAGCTTTTCTATGGATTTCTCATTTCCAGCATCTCCCCATTAACTTTTCTGACTGGTCCACCATTCACCACTCACCACCATCACTGTCAGGCTTACAAAGATATAGCTTTTCCCCATTTGGTACAAACCATGTCTACCCCTTTTAAACAAAGCAAAGCATTTTTGATGGAGGAAGGAGGCAGACAAATCCTTAGGCGGACAGGGGCAGGTTCCCAGTGAAACCCAGCCTTCAAACCAAAGACAGTTTAAATTATAGCTACAAGTCCTGGATAAATCCATGGACTGGATTGAGAACTTGTCTTCCTGTTCGGCATGCTTTCCTCTGATTGATCCCTACCCTTCACCTGTTTGCATATAACTACCCTTCCCTAATTGGTTTTTTACACTGTCTTGCCCACCTTTGAGTGATACCTTTAACTTTTTTTGCATACTCACAAACCACTCAGCATGCACTCCCAATTCTGAGTCCATAAAAGCCCTAGACCCAACCATACAGAGAGAGACCACCCTACTTTGGCTGGGGGAGCACCCTCACATCCCCTCTCCACTGAGGGCTGTTTCATCACTCAACAAAATTATTCTCTGCCCTCTTCACCCTTTGATTGTCAGCATAACCTCATTCTTATTGGATGCAGGAAAAGAACTTGGGACCCCTCAAACACAGGTACAAAGAAGGCAGTAATGCTGTGGCCCTCTGCCCTCCACAAGCAGTGGTGGGGCACAATGGGAAGCAGTGGTGGGGCCAAGCCAGCCCTGGAACCCTGGGCCAGAGCAGGGTGACAGACTGACAGAGCTGTTAACATGCTGCAGCTATCCATCAGGCTACAGACAGCAGGACTAAAACAGCTAGTTAGCATGCTGTAACAACCCCTCTGGGGCTTTGGGGTCATAAGCACCCCGCCTGGGTGCCACTGCATTCCCCCCATCTGGACACCAGAGTCCACCATGGGAGTCACTTGTGATATGCCTGGTCCAGCCGCAAGCCCCACATGGAGTCTGCTCCTGTGCTGGTACTTGGAATGGCCAGCCGGATCCCACACTCACTCACTCACTCACACACACCCTCCCACTAGGGGCTGAGGGCACAGTCACAGCAGCCATGGGATCTGCACCAGAGTGCAATCCAGGTGTGGCCCAGTGGGCTGAGTAGACGGGGTATCTCCTGAGGCAAGTCCAGGCCCCAGAAAGGCCTGGGCAGAGGTGTCACCAGCCAGAAAATCTTGTGTCACTTTCACCTTATGACCAAATTAAATTCACTCCCTCTGGCAGCAAGCTGTTGGTTTTCAACATCATTTTAATGCTGGTAAAACTCTTATTCTTGCCAACTAACTTGGGGATGAGGGAGTAGGCACAGTACCACTCAAAAAATAATAATAATAATAAAAGTTTTAAAAAACCATACCCCTAATGCTCTCTTTTGAAGTTCTAGCAGTTTTTTAAGAATAAGTGTTTCTCAATTTGTTATTTGCCTTTAGTTGATTTCCAGTGCCCAAACTCTTCACAGCTCCATAACTGGAAGTTCTTTACCCCAGAGAGATTTGAGAAAAAAATTATAACTAAAAATGTAAGAACAGACTATTGTAAAACAAACCATGCACAAAAGTCAGCCACCTAGAAGTATTAAAAGTTATTTTTAAGTGCTTAAATAAGAAGAAATGTAAGCTTTAATTATGAGCTAATTAGAAATTAATAAAACCAGGACAACACACATAAAAACTAATGAAATTGAGACAAAATAGTACTCAAAGAAGTATTTCAGCTTTAAGTTTATTTATAAGAAATAGAGAAAGAAATTAGAAACTCAAGAAACTAGAAAAAAGACAATAAAATAAACTAAAATAAAATAGAAGTAAGCAAAGCATAGAGCTAAAAAAGGGAAGTAATGAAATATGGAAGAGAGAATGAATCTTAGTAAATAAATCCAAGAACTATTTATTTAGAAAAGACCAACAAAACACCCAAACATCAAACAAGTCCAGTGAATGAAAACATCACCAAAATTTAAGCTCTATCAGTGCAGAGATTTTGCTTTGTTTGCCAATGTATTCCTAGCACCAAGAAAATTGTCTGGCACACATGAGTACTCTATAAATATTTTTTAAATGAAAGAATGAATGAACAAACATTTTTTAAAATGTTAAGGCTATAAAAACAAATAGGTAAGAGAATCCTTTAAATATTGTATACAATACTATAAATCTTATAAAGTAATAAACTCCTTAGAGACTCAAAAGCAGACTTAAATAAAAGCAGGCTTATACTAATCAGTCATGGCTGCAATAGTTCTGGGTAACAAATAGCCCCAGTTCTTTAAAATAATAACCATATGTTTCATACTTATAGGTCTGCAGGTTGGCTACAAATAAACTGTACTATGTTTGGCCACCCCATGACCAAATTAAGTTCAACACCTCAGAGTTCCCTGACTCTGGGCTTTGGGCTCTAAGCCCCAGACTACACACTAAAGGCTAGGTTCAGCTCTAGTTCATGTAGCTCCATGTTACCTTGGATCAGAGACTACTCATTGCATGCTCTTCTCATGGCAGACCACAGAAGCAAAAGAGGCCAAGTCAAATCATGCAAGCATATGACTTGTACTTTAAATGCCTTCATCCACTAACATTCCATTGTGCAAAGGAAGACACTGGGGCAGGAAAATATGCTATACCCACTCTAGGGCACTGCACAGTCATATGGCAGAAAGAAGTAGTGATAGATTGAAAATAATCCAACCTGCAACAAAATCCAGCTTTACACATAATTAAACATATGCCAAATAAGACCACATTGAAGTAACATCTTACTCATCCAATTGAAAAAAATTCTAAATATATTTTCTTTTTGAGGCTGTCGGGAAACAGCCATTCTCATACACTGATAGTTGGAAACTATACAATCCTCTGGAAAGGAATTTAGTAATCCCATGCAAAGTTATATGTGCATTTATCCTTTAACCCAGCAATTCCATATCTAAATATCTATCCAAAAGATGCATCAGTGTGATAGTCAGTTTTAGGTATCAAATTGGCTAGGCTCTAGTTCCCAGTTATTCAATCAAATGCCAATCTTGGTGTTGCTTTGAAGGTATTTTGTAGTGTGATGTCTATCATCAGCTTACTTTTAGTAAGAAAGATAATCCTAGATAATCTGAGTGGATCTCATTTATTCAGTTCAAAGGCCCTAAGAGCAGAACTGAGATTTCCCTGAAGAAGAAATTCTACCTGTAGACTACAGCTTTGGCTTGTGCCTGGGAGCTCTAGCCTACTCTTTCCCATAGCCTGCCCTACATGTTTCAGACCTGTCTAGCCATCCCTAACAATCACACAAGCCCATTTCTTACAATAAATAGCCTGCTGCTGCTTCCTCTTGGGAGGAACCCTGACCGATACAATTGGTAAAAATACAAAAGACGTATTAGGTTGGCACAAAAGGTTGGCACATTGAAAGTAATGGCAAAAACCACAATTACTTTTGTGCCAACCTAATAAACAAAAGTACTCGTTATAGCACTACTTGTAATTATAAAAAATTTTAAAACCACACAGATGTCCATCAATTTGGGGTCTATGATGGGAGGGTATGCAACTTTATTGAGAAATTATGACTATATCTTCTGCTAGGGGATGATATCCAAGATATATTGTAAAGTGAGAAACAAAGATGGAGAAAAGTATAGACAGCACACTGCCATTTATGTAACAGAAAGAAGCAAATATAGAGAGAGAGACATAGATATATACATATTTATATGCACACATATACACATATATGCACATTTTTTTAATTGAGGGATATAGTGTAAAAATATTTTAAGGAAAAGAAAGAAGAAACAGAGAGGAGAAGACAGTGAAAGAAGGTAAAAATACCTTATTTAATAAATTTAACTTTGAAACCAGACAAATGAATTATGAAAATATAAAACAGAAATAAAAAAGCAATACCTAAAAATTGAAAGTAAATTAAACAAGTAAACTTAATTTTGCATCAGATTAGCAGCAAACAGGAAGAAATAACCTCAAGTGACTTGAAGACAAAGTAATTGGACTACACATCCCTGTGAACTATAAGGACAAAGATAACTAAAAACAATTATAAAGTATTAAGCTGTTTTCAGTAATAACAGTACAGCAATAATATTGGTGCTATACATTCTGGTGTGTGTGTGCGTGTGTGTGTGGTTTGGATGAAGCAAACAAGTAGTTATATCAATCCTGTTGAGGGCCAGGATATTTGGCATCAGAGAGAAGAAATGATAGTTTAGTATCAAATACTATATGATCTCATTTATAGGTAGAATCTAAAAAAGTTAAACTCATAGAGATGGAGAGTAGAACAATAGTTGCCAGGGTCTGGTGGGGGTAGGGAAAATGAGGAGATGTTGATCAAAGGGTACAAACATTCAGTTATAAAATGAACAAGTTCTGGGGATCTAATGTATAGCATGGGTGCTGATGGATGTGTTAATTAATGTTATTGTGATAATCATTACACAATGTATACATAAAATTAAATCATCATGTGGTACACCTTGAATATATATAATCTTTGTCAATTAAATATTTTTAAATAAAAAAGAAAATGATTTTAAAAAGAAAAAGCTAATATCATGTGGTTCTAAATCTGAGAAATATTCATGAGAGGTAAGTTAATAAGGATTAATTGCATCAGTCCATTTTTGCATCACTATAAAGAAATACCTGAGGTGACATAATTTATGTTTAAAAAGAGGTTTAATTGGCTCATGGTTCTGCAGACTATACAAGCATTGCTCCAGCATCTGCTTCTGGTGAGGGCCTCAGGAAGTTCCCAATCATAGCAGAAAATGAAGGGAGAGCAGGCAATGTCACATAGCAAGAGAGAGAGTGGGTGTGGGGGAGGTGCCACCCTTTTTTAAACAACCAGATCTCTTATGAACTGCCAGAGCAAGAACTCACTCATCACCAAGGGGATGGTACTAAACCATTCATGAGGGATCCGCCCCCACGATCCAAACACCTCTCATTAGGCCCCACCTCCAACATTGGGGATTACATTTCAGCATGAGATTTGGAGAGGACAAACATCCAAACTGTCATTGTACCCCTGAGCCCCCAAATCTCATGTCCTTCTCACACTGCAAAACATAATCATCCTTTCTCAATAGTTCCCCCAAAGTTTAACTTATTCCAGCATCAACTCAATCAAAAATCGCAAGTCCAAATTCTCATCTAGAGATGAGTTCCTTCCACCTATGAGCCTGTGAAGTCAAATACAAGTTATTTATTTCCAAGATACAATGATGGTATAGGCATTGAGTGACTATTCCCATTCCAAATTGAAGAAATAGGCCAAAAGAAAAGGACAACAGACCCCACACAAGTCCTAAACCCAGCAAGGTAGTCATTAAATCTTAAAGCTCCAAAATAATCTCCTTTGACTTCATATTCCATAGCCAGGGCACATTTGGTGCAATGGGTGAACTCCCAAGGTCTTGGGGAGCTCCAACCCTGTGGCTTTGCAAGGTCCAACATGCATGGCTGCTCTCATGGGTTGGAGCTGAGTCCCTGCAGCTTTTCCAGGCTCAAGATACAAGCTGCTGGTGGCTCTACCAATCTCAGGTCTGGAGGGTGGCAGCTCTGTTCCCACAGATCCACCAGGCAGTGCCCCAGTGGGGACTCCATGTGCAGGCTCCAACCTCACATTTCCCTTGGCACTGACCTAGTAGAAGTTCCCTGTGGGGGCTTCACCCCTGTAGCAGGCTTCTGCCTGGGCACCTAGCCTTTCCCATACATCCTCTGAAATCTAGGTGAAAGTTGCCAAGCCTCTTTCACTCTTGCATTCTATGAACCTGTAGATTTAACACCACATTGAAGCCATCAAGGCTTATGGCTTGCACTCTCCAAAGCAGCATTCTGAGTTGTACCTGTGGACCTTTGAGCTGAGGCTGGAGCCAGAGTTCCCTGAAGGCAGAGAACAGCATCCTGAGGCTAAGCAGGGCACCTATACCCTGGGCCTGGCCCCTGAAACCATTCTTTCCTCCTAAAACTCTGGGTCTGCAATGGGAGGGGCTGTCCTGAAGACTTCTGAAATGCCTTCAAAGCCTTTTTCCAATTGTTTTGGATATTAGCACTTGGCTTTAGTCATGCAAGCCTCTCTAGCAAGTGGTTGCTCTACAGGATCCCTCTCCTGAAAATACTTTTTTCCTCCTCTGTCACGTGGCTAGGCTGCACACTTTCCAAATGTTTATGGTCTGCTTCCCTTTTAAATATAAATTCTAACTTTAAGTCATTTATTTGTTTCCTTATCTGATTGCTGTTAGAAGCAGCCACTCCATTATTTGTTTGTTTGTTTGTTTTGGTTCGGTTTTGTTTTTTAAGATGGAGTCTTTCTGTGTCACCCAGGCTGGAGTGCAGTGGCGCTATCTCGGCTCACTACAACCTCTGCCTCCTAGGTTCAAGCGATTCAGCTGCCTCAGCCTCCCAAGTAGCTGGGACTAAAGGTGTGCACCACCACACCCAGCTAATTTTTTTATTTTTAGTAGAGATGGGGATGTTTCCATGTTGGCCAGACTGATCTCAAACTCCTGACCTCAAGGGATCTGCCTACCTTAGCCTCCCAAATGCTGGGATTACAGGCATGAGCCACCATGCCCAGCACTACTTTATTCCTGAATGCTTTGCTGCTTAGAAATTTCTTCAACCAGATACCCTAAGTCATACTTTTAAGTTCAACCTTCCACAGATCCCTAGGACATGGACAAAATGTGACTGAGTTCTTTGCCAGGGCATGACATGGGTAACTTTTCCTCCAGTTCCCAATAACGTCCTCATTTCCATCTGAGACCTTGTCTGCCTAGACTCCACTATCCATATATCCAACAACATTTTGGTCACAACCATTTAACCAGTCTCCAAGTTCCAAACTTTCCCTCATTTTTCTATCTTGTGAATCTGCCTGAATCTGTCTTCTTCAATCTTCTGCCTGTTATCCAGTTCCAAAGCTGCTTCCACATCTTGAGGTATCTTTATAGCAATGCCCCACTCTTTGGTACCAATTTTCTGTATCAGAAAATTTTTGCATTGCTATAAAGAAATACTTGAAGCTGAGTAGTTTATTTTTATTAAAAATGTTTAATTGACTCAAGGTTCTGCAGGCTGTATAAGCATGGCTCCAGCATCTGCTCCTGGTGAGGGCCTCAGGAAGCTTATAATCATGGCAGAAAGTGTAGGGAGAGCAGACAATGTCACATGGCAAGACAGTGAGCAAGAGGTGGAGGTGGGGAGGTGCAATGCTCTTTCAAACAACCAGATCTCACATAAACTACCAGAGTAAGAACTCACTCATCACCAAGGGGATGGTACTAAGCAATTCATGAGGGATCTACCCCCATGAGGCATACACTTGTAACATTGGGGGTTACATTCCACATGAGATTTGGAGGGCACAGCATCTAAACTGTATCAACTTGTCCAAGAATGGCTACCTGCAAGAGGAAGAAGCTGGCCTCTGCAAAGATCTATGAAAACAGATTATAACCCAGTCACCTGAAGCAATCAATACTGTTCAAGACTGGGACCTCAGTATCCTATTGCTACTGTAAAACAAATTACCACAAACTCTATGGCTTAGAACAAGACAAATTTATTTCTTACAGTCTGAAAGTAAGAATTCTAAAATGGGTCAACAGAGCTGTGCTCCTTCTGGAGGCTCTAGTGGAGAATCTGTCTCTTGCCTTTTTCATCTTCTAGAGGCTGCCCACTTCCTTGGCTTGTGGCCCCCTTCCATCCTTAAAGCAATAACCAGGCAAGTCTTTCTCACATCACATTACTCTGACATAAACTCTTGCTTTCCTCTACCACATTTAATGACCCTTGTGATCACATTGGGCTCACCCAAATAATCCAAGATAATCTCTTAATGTTAAGGTCAGCTGATTAGCAAACATAATTCTATCTAGCACCTTCATTCCCACTTGCCATGTAATATAACCTATTCGCAGGTTCCAGGAAGTAGGAGTTAGACATCTTTGAAGAGTCCACTGCTCTGTCTACCAAACTACCCACCCAGAACATGCCAGGAAAGAGGTGTGTTCTTCCCCAACTATGAAGGCTAATGTGGGGGATTCTGTCACTAGTTTGTCATGTCATATGGCTGCAACCATAAAGCTGGGAACCTGGCCCTGATCACTTCAGGAGAATAGCAAATACTTCCCTAATCATGATCGTTAAAAGCCTCAAAGTCCAGAGGTGAAGTCACTATCCCAAAATCTAACACCTCGCCCTATCAGGTTGCTGTGACCTGCCTCAGAATGTGAATGGCAAGAGCAAGACTTAATTCCTGGTGCTGTCCTTGAGCACATCAATTTTCTCTGATGCAGGCTAATCCAGCAAGTGTGGTGCTATTATTGGCTCCATGGAAACCAACTACAGGTTAGTGCTTCAAGCAATCAATCACGGTCAAACACAATGCTTAGACCCTGCTCTATTAGATAACTTTGGTGAGGGTAAGAAGGTGCTTAACACTCTGAAAAAATAAATTAAAAGTTTTGTTACAAAAGACAGTAATGCTGTGATGGCAAAGAGAACAACAGCAGCAACAACAGAAAACAAACAAATAAACAACAACAACAACAAAAACCCACCCTGCATCCAGAATCCATATTCACAGAACCCAGAGAGACAGAAGCAATAAGGCTGATTTTGCAATCGGCTGCAGCAAAATGGGTTACATCTAGCTGCTCCCATTGGGATGAAACAAAAAAATTATCTTACTACCCTCATGGTACCTGGGCTTCCTATAACCCAGAATTGGTTACACAGGTAGCTGTTTCTAGAACCATGTTTGCATGTTGTATAACAGATTCTTTAAATTTAATAATATGCAGTCTATCCTGGATTTCCTTGTTCATCCTTGGGCACTTACATGGTCTCAGGATATTTAACTCCCTACAAGAATATGTTTGTATTTGCACACATTTTATTCTTCACAGGAGGCCGAAGGCCGAAGTTGCTTACAAACTAACTCTTATGCATCTTTTCTCCATATGAGGTTGAATCTTCTATTTTCCACAAATTGACCCAATGGGGATAGAACGCCTTGAATTCTTTCATGTCATTTCTCAATTAGAATAATTTGTGGATTCGATGTTCAAGTATGATGGTAAAGCGGCATGTACATGTAGTAAGAGTGGTTCATTTAATGGTTAGAGATACAAGAAGAAAGAACAATGGCCTTCAGGATTTAAGACTGTCAGAATTCAGACTACAGAGAACCAAGAGAGTTAAGGGTGTAAGTCTCAATCTGGGGGCAGTAGACGTATGTCCCAGCTCAAACTGTCAGGCAGAGAACAAATTCTTCCTTCCTCTACTTTTTGTTCTATTTGGGCTTTGAAAGGACTGGCTGATGCCCATCTACATGGAGAAGGGCAAATTGCTTTACTCAATCGACCAATTCAAATGCGAATTTTACCCAGGAACATCCTCACCAGCATACTTAGAAATAATGTTTCATAAAATAATCTGGGCCCCTGTGGCACAGTCAAAGTGACACATCAAATTAACCATCACAGTGGCAATGCAATATTTTTAAATGAACAAAGAAGACAATAAATTATAATCATTAGAAATTGTAGTACTTCCTGATATAATTCTTGTTATTTAACTTAAAACAAGTCAGGATCATAAGAGGCGCATAAATGCACTAAGTTAACAGGTGCTGAAGAATCAAAGATTCATAAGGTGAGGCAAAATGAAACTGCTATCTCAGCAGGATATATAAAAGATAAAGAATAATTCTTTATTCTTCATGTGGAGCTCAGGCTAAGATCATTTTTAGTTATGATTCTTTTCTATTATAGTTAAGCTATTTTGTTTATTATCAATAAAGCAGTTTTTCTGTGTGTGTCTATGTGTCTATACAGAACAATGTTACATTAGAACTTTTCAGGCAATAAACTTTAGTTTTAAAATATGTTAGCCAGGTGCTATGGTTCACACCTATAATCCCAGCACTTTGGGAGGCCAAAGTGGGACAATCACTTAAGCCTATAGTTTGAAATCAGCCTGGGCAACAAAATGAAGGCCCCATCTCTACAAAAAATCAAAACATTAGCCAGACAAAGTGGCACACGCTTAGAGTCTCAGCTACTAGGAAGGCTGAGGCAGGACAATTGCTTGAGCCCAGGAGGTTGAGGCTATAGTGAGCTGTGTTTGTACCACTGCACTTAAGCCTGGGTGACAGAGCAAGATCCTCTCTCCAAATAAAATAAAATAAATTATAAAATTAAAAGCAACTACACATTAGAGCAAGGAACTAGGAGCAGGGTAGGACTTGACAGCCTGGGCTTGGCCTAATGACCCTGTTTCCCACTCTCACCAGACCAAGGCTCTGACCATTCCTTTTCTCCAAGAAAAAACTCCTGGCTCCTGAGCACGGCTACAAGACCTTCGGATTTGTTTTAACTGTAAACCTCATGTTTTGGTCCTTGAAGCTTGCTAAAGACACCTCAGGGATAGGACAAAGCATCCAAGCGCCAAGGCGCCAAGGCCAGGCCTTCACACCTAGGCCTCTTTTTCAGAGAAAATAAAGTGGGAGCCTGTCTAGACCATCTTTATCTTTTAATTGGGATCTGAGATATATTTTTCCAAGCTTAATGTTATTTACCTGAACATTTGTGTACAAATGGCCTTTAATACATATCCAGATAGATGACCTATCCAGATATGGCCTTTTATATATCCAGATAGATAGATATAAAACAAGCATCCTAGTATAGATGACCTATCCAGATATGGCCTTTTATATATCCAGATAGATAGACAGACAGGGAGACAGACAGACAGACAGACAGATGGATATACAGATATAAAATAAGCATCCTGCTATAAAACTGCCATCACAATGTGGCATCATCACAGCCTAGCAGGGCATTCCAGGGATAAGAAACTTGCGTGAGGCAGTGCCTATCCAGTTAGCCACCCTGCTGAGGATGTACCTCAGTGAGGACTTCTGTGTGTGTGACATTGCCTTCTAAAGACATTCTAGCAGTGTGGTGTTTGGTGTATGGGGTGGGAAACACCAAAGACCTTCCCTATCAGAATAATTTGTAACCCTCCATGTGAGCACACACCATATTCACCATTTTTATATTGCTATAAAGAAATACCTGGGACTGAGTAATTTAGAAAAAAAGAAAAGAGGTTTAATTGACTTACAGTTCTGTAGGCTGTACAGAAAGCATAGCACCAGCATGTGCTTCTGGGGAGGCCTCAGGAAGCTTCCATCATGGCAGAAGGCAAATGGGGAGCAGGCACATCCCATGGTAGAGCGCAAGAGAGAGAGACAGTTGTCGGGGGAGGTGTCACACACTTTTACACGACCAGATCTCATGTGAACTCAGAGCGAGAGCTCACTTATCACCAAGGGGATGGCCCACGCCATTCATGAGGGATCCACCCCCACGATCCAAACATCTCCAACTAGGCCCCACCTCCAACCATAGGGATTACAATTCAATATGAGATTTGGGCGGGGACAAATATCCAAACTATATCACACACTTAGGAGGCTCTTCCATTATCACGTTGGGAACCTGCATTTAAATTAGAAGGTGAGAAGAAACATCTGGGGTTTGTACCTAAATCTCTTAAATTGGCATTGAGAGAAGGCTAGTAATACATCTATTATCTTGCCACTACCCAAGAGATGGTACTCAGGAAATTGAACACTAAGGCACCAAACTTCGAGGAAATGATCACTTCATGTAAATGAGGTTATCCCAACAGAAAGATAATTTACATCTCTGAACATCAAAGGACTCTGTGGGGTTCCAGTTATATTCCCACTGTGTAATACATGCTAACTCCTAGAGCGGAGGACCCATACTGGCAACAGCAGTGACCCGAGCCCTAGGGCCTGATGATCCGGCATCATGGATATTTGCTTGCTGTGCTTTGAGGAAGAAGGTATCTGTGGTAGAACAAGATTCTGATTTATATCAAGCTATATTCCTAAGATCTCTCTCATTACTTATTCTTGGTCTCCTTTGGATCACCAGGTCCTCAACAAGAGGTGAAATTATTTGTAAAGAGACACTAAAGAGCTCACATTACTTTTTGAGAGAAGTCACGTGAGGTACATTTCTCATCTGGTTTCACCACTATGGGCAGTTCAATTTCACTGGCAAGAGAGAATTGTACTGCCCTAGAAAATTAGCGTTAGAAAAAGTCTTCCCCCCACAGTTCTGTTTGCTGATTTTCTCAGAAACTGCCCTCTTACTGCCTAGAGAATATAAAATCAGAATGAACACAGTGGTTATTACCATGTAAATTCTTAAGACAGAGCCAGGCTCATTAATTTCCAGGAGTACAACTAAAGCTACTGTGGTTGAAATACAGTAAAAATGAAAAATGCACAAATGAAGTCTGAAGGGTAAGTGGGATCCAGATGCTGTAAACCTGCAGACCAGGTTGGAGTTTACATTTATCCTGAGTGCTATGGGCAAGTATGGCAGAATTTCAGGTAAGAATGTGGCAGCAGAGTTAGGTTTTTAAAAGACCACCCTGGCTATGTACGCATTATGGGAGGAAAAGGGAACAAAGCATGACAATTGTCTAAGCAAAAAAGGATGGTGGTTTGGACTAGGGTAGTAGCAGTAGAGACGGACACATGTAGGTGGAGTCAGGCTATGGTTTAGAGGTAGAGTCTATCGAATTCTTAATGAACTGGATATGTGGAGTGACAGAAAGTAAGAAATAACAGGTGCTCCAACAATAAAGTAGAAGGTGGCACCAATTACTGAGACGATCAAGATCATGGAGAAATAAATTTGACCATATAAATCAAGAGTTCTACCAACTGCCACCCTGGAAATCAATTTCTATTATTCTTCAAGTAGGGGCATTCATGAGTCAATATAATTTTATTAATCAACATTGTATTAGTCCATTCTCACACTGCTATTAAGGAAATACCTGAGACTGGGTAATTTACAAAGAAAAGAGGTTTAATTGGCTCATGGTTCTGCAGGCTGTCCAGAAAGCATGGTGCATCTGCTTCTGGGGAGGCCTCAGGAACCCCCAATCATAATGGAAGGGAAAGGCAGAGCAGGCACGTCACATGGTGAAAGCAGGAGCAAGAGAGTGAGGCAGGAGGTGCCATATACTTTTAAATGACCAGATTTCATAAGAATTTACTCACTATCATGAGGACAGAACCAAGGGGGATGGTCCTAAACCATTCATGAGAACTCTACTCCATGATCCAATCACTTCCCACCAGGCCCTACCTCCAAGGGGATATTTCAACATGAGATTTGGGCAGGGACATATATCTGAACTATATAGACATATACCAAATATACCAAACACTGTATTTATTAGCATTCACAGACCCTTAATTTGTTGAGTCAAAATTGCACCCCTGTTTAGGTCATCTTTGAATATATACACTTGCTATTCTTCTGTTGGTCTTCTGTTTCCTAGCAAAGTTAATCTAATTCAGAACTTATTGATTAACTATCTTGCACCTAACACTAAATACTATGCTAAGTATTATGAGGAATAGTAATTTAGTAAATAAAACATGAATTCAGTTCTTGAACATGTTACATTTATGTTAGCAAGATAAAAACAAACACTGATAATGCAGCTGAATAAGAAAATCAAATGATACAGTATGAAATGCAACAGTTAATAATAGAGAAATCTGGGCCAGATGCAGTGGCTTATGCCTGTAATTCCAGTACTTTAGGTGGCTGAGTTTGAAAGCTCACTTGAGGCCAGGAGTTCAAGACCAGCCTGGGCAGCATAACAAAACCCTGTCTCTACAAAGAATAAAAATGTTTTAAAAATTGGTTGGGCATGGCGGCACATGCTTGTAGTCCTAGCGACATGGGAGGCTGAGGTGGGAGGACCACTTAAGGCTAGGAATGTGATGTTTCAGTGAGCTATGATTGTGCCACTGAACTCATCCTGGGTGACAGAGAGAGACCCTGTCTCTAAAATAATAATAGAGAAATCTGACCATCAGTGCCATAAGAGTTTGGACAAAAAGTTTAGACTATGAAGGCTGGATAAATCAGGGAAGATTTTTTTAGAAGAATAAATATATAGAACTCCAACAAAGAGCTGTGTTCAAAATACAGGATAGAAATCAGCATGACTAAAGTTTTGTTGTCTGATGATATCAAAGATACTGGTCACTTCTACAAAAAGTTAAAAGAATTTTAACTACACATTCCTTTGAGGCTTGAAGAAAATGTGGGAAACTGAGATATTCCTTTTGTGTTTATCCACCTGAAAGTATTTTGTTATTTCAGAGATAACTGAGCCTGGAACTTATTTAGATGCATATGTTTTCTGTAAAATAGAATAATGTCAAGTGACCTCTTGAGTATGTTTGTATTAGTTTTATAATGTATCTGTTTACACGAATGATAATCTTGAAGCTCAAGGCTAGCTCATTTCCACAGTTTACTGTCCCTATTCATGCTACTCCCTTGGATTCACTTTGTCCCATACCCTAAACCTAGCACTGGGATAAGTTTAAAACTATATTCAACAGAATGAACATTAGAATGCTGTTCTTAAAACAGCATGGAGATGCAAAAAGGATTTAAAAGGCCATTGGGATAGTTGAATAATTTAAAAATAAAGCTTGGCAAAAAGAAAATTGAAATTATTTTATTTATTAAAAAAAAGCATACACCCCTGTAGAAATCACAGACGAGGCCCCAACAGAGACTGGTGAGATGCTTCTGACCAAGGACCCATGAGGGTTGCGATTGCCCAGAGGTACAGAGGATACCATTCTGAGGGCTCCAAAGATGGTCCCCATCTCTGTATGTTTCCCCTATAAATACTTTTTAAAAACTGAAAACAATGAAAAAGAAGAATACAAAAAGAAAGCCAAACACCATTTTTGTAGTCAGGGAGTGCTGTGGACTGAATTGTGCCTCCCCTCCCATAATTCATATGTTGAAGCCCTAACCCCCGATATGATTGTATTTGGAGATAGGGCTTTTAGAATTAAGGTTAAAATGAGGTCGGAAGGACAGTGTTCTAATCCAATAGGACTGGTGCCCTCGTAGGAGGAGGAAGAGAGAGATCTCTCCCTCTACATGCACACACTGAGGAAATTCCACGTGAGCCCATAGTGAGAAGGTGGCCATCTGCAAGCCAGGAAGAAAGCATGTCCTCGGCATCTAACCAGCTGGCACTTTGGTCTTAGACTTCCCAGCCTCCAGAACTATGAGAAGTAAATTTCTGTCTTTTAACCACTAGTCTATCATATTTTGTTATGGAAACCCTAACAGGCTAATACAGGTTTTGATGCCAAGAAACAGAATGCTGCTATAACAAATACCTAAAAATGTTGAGGCAGCTTTGGAATTGAGTAATGCATAGGGGCTAGAAGAGTGTTGAGGTCCATGCTAGAAATACAGACATTAAAAGCAATTTCTGGTGAGGTTTCATATGGAAAGAGAGAGTTGGAAAGAAAGCTTCAATCTTCTCAGTGAAAAGGTAAATACACATAAAGAGAATGTTGGCAGAAATATAGATGTTAATAGCTATTCTGCTGAGGTCTCAAATGAAAATGAGGAACATTCTATTGGAAACTAAAGAAAAAGTTACGCTTGTTACATAGTGGCAAGGAACTTGGCTGAATTGTGATCATATTCTAGTGTTCTGTGGAAGACAGAACTTGAAAGCAATGAAACTGGAGAGTTAACTGAGAGTATTTCTAAGCAGAGTGTTGAAGAAGTGGGTTTGTTCCTCCTCGCTGTTTTTAGGAATATGTGAAAGGAGAGAGGTTAATTGAAGAAGAGATTGTTGAGGAAAAAAAAAAAAACAGGACTTGAATATTAGGAAAATTCTCAGTCTACCCATATTGCAAAAAATGAGAAAGCATGCTCTGAAGAGAACATCAAAGTGTAGCCGGATTATCACCTCATAAAGAGCTAATGAGATCATATGAGTAAAAATATTTTCATTCTTAATTGAAGGGAACAGAGACTGAACAAAATGAAGGAAAGCTATTGAACTTCTCAGATTTGACCAGACAACAGAGCTGTTTGGCTGCACACATATCCTATTCTTAAAGAAGAGGGAAAAATGACCCTGCAGGCAATCCAGAGGTCATCAGAGCCACCACCTTGGTTTCTAAAGGTCAGATCGTCTCCACTTGAAGTCTTGGAGGTGAGACCTCCAACTAGAGCCATGGGGGTGATGCTGTCATCCCACTGGGTCTGAAGGACAGAGCATCAAACCAAAGAGAATTGTTCTTGAGCCTTTAGACCTAATGGAATTTGCCTCACTAAGTTTTTGGACTTGCTTGGGACGTATGACCTCTTCCTTCTTTTCTATTTCTCTTTTTTGAAATGGAAATGTTTGCCCTATTCCTGTATTACTATTGTATTTTGGAAGCACATAATTTATCTGACTTGCCGAGGTTCACAGCTGGAGAGGAATTTTGCCTCAGGATGAATCACAGCTGGAGTCTTATCCATATCTGATTTGTTTATCCATATCTGATTTCATTTAGATAAGACTTTGGACTTCACATGTTGGACTTTTGTGGGCTATCAAGTTAAAATATATATATTTTGCACGTGAGAAGGAAGTAAACTGTGGGGCCATGGGCAATACGCTATGATCTAAATTGTGTTCCCCTACAACGTTGGTGTTCCTACCATCAACAGTGGATTGGATAAAGAAAATATGATACATACACACCATGGAATACTATGTAGTTATTAAAAAAAAACAAAATCATATCCTTTGCACAACATGGATGCAGCTGGAGGTCATTATCTTAAGCAATCACCAATAAAGCCCTAATCACCAATAAAAATTTGGAGATGGGGCTTTTTTCAGGAGGTAATTAATGAGGTTATAAGGCTAAGGCCCTAATCTAAACAGGAGTAGTGGCATTATAAAGATAGGGAGAGAGGTGGGTACATCTCTCCACATGTACCCACCAAGGAAAGGTCATATGAGAACATAGCAAGAAGGTGGTTGTCTGCAGGAAGAAAGTGCTCACCTAGAACTGAATCAGTTAGCACCTTGATCTTAGACTTCCTGCCTCCAGAATTGTGAGCAATAAATTTCTGTTATTTAAGTCAGTATTTTGTGACAGTCCTAGGACTCATTCAATGAGCAATACGAGAGTATCACTGAGTTCTCAGCTTGGTTCCAAGTGCCTGATTTATACATGTTGGTCTTCAGGCAGAAAAAGAACACAAGAATAGATATTGCTGCCTCAAACTGTAAAAATTTTAGAAGTAAACCTAGATATCAAATTGGCAAAGAATTTAAGGCTAAGTCCTCAAAAGCAGTTGCAACAAAAGTAAAAACTGACAAATGGGACATAACTAAATTAAAGAGCTTCTGCACAGCAAAAGAAACTATCCACAGAGTAAACAGATGATAGACAGAATGGGAGAAAATACCTGCACACTATGCTTCTGACAAAGGTATAATATCCAAAATCTATACGGAACTTACATCAATGAGCAAAAACAACCCCATTGAAAAGTGGGTAAAGGACGTGAACAGACACTTCTCAAAAGAAGTCATACAAGCAGACAACAAACATATGAAAAAATGTTCATCACAACTAATCATCAGAGAATGCAACTCAAAACCACAATGAGATACCATGTCACACCTGTCAGAATGGCCATTACTATAAAGCCCAAAAATAAAAGATGTTGGTGGGGCTGCAGAAAACAAAGGAATAACTATAAGCTGTTTATGGGGATTTAAATTACTTTAGCCACTATAGAAAGCAGTTTGGATATCTCTTAAAGAACTAAAAGTAGAACTACCATTCAACCCAGCAATCCCATTCTGAGTATATACCCAAAGGGAAATAAATTGTTCTACCAAAAAGGCATATACACTTGTATGTTCACTCCGGCATTATTCACAATAACAAAGACATGAAATCAATCTAGATGTCCATCAACGGTGGATTGGATAAAGAAAATACGATATATACACACCATGGAATACTATGCAGCTATTAAAAAAAAACAAAATCATATCCTTTGCACAACATGGATGCAGCTGGAGGCCATTATCTTAAGCAAATTAATGCAGAAACAGAAAATCAAAAACTACATGTTCTCACTTATAAGTGGGAAATAAATATTAAGTACACAGCGCCGGGCATGGTGACTTATGCTTGTAATCGTAGCACTTAGAGAGGCCAAGGTGGGTGGGTCACTTGAGGCCAGGAATTCAAGACCAGCCTGGCCAACATGGATAAACCCTGGCTCTACTTAAAAATACAAAAATTAGCCTGGCATGGTGTTATACACCTATAGTCCCAGCTACTTAGGAGGCTGAGGCATGAGAATTGCTTGAGCCTGGGAAGCAGAGGTTACAGTGAGCACTCCAGTCCAGGTGACAGAGCAAGACTTTGTCTCAAAAAAAAGCGGGGGATACACGTGAACATAAAAATGGGAATAATGGACACTGGAGACTATAAGATAGGGGAGGGAGGGAGCGCAGCAAGGGATGAAAAATTGCTTACTAGGTACTATGCTCACTACCTGGGTGATGGGTTTAATTGTACCCCAAACCTCAGCATCACACAATATACCCTCATAACAAACCTGCACACGTACTCCCTGAATATAAAAGTTGAAAAAAATAAAAACAGACACTGTTGGTGCTCAGAGAAGTCTCCCCAGTTATTTCAGAGAGGAAGGATGGGGGAAATAAGACAGTGTAGAGTAATTTACTACAGGTGACTCATCAATTCACAAACTGAAGCTTGAAACACTGAGCCAGGCCAGTTGAGTTAAGAATATGGTTGAGGTCAGATACTGAGGGAAGTGAGTGCCATGGAGGGGCAGGTGGAGGAATTTTCTCTATATGTGATGTGTTGATGATGACATCTATATGGAAGCAGAATAGTTACCTTCCAAGGTTGTTCATGAACCAAAATATTTTGAGAATCTTGGTCCTTTCCCCAGAAACTAACTTTTCCTCCATTATATGAAAATTTCCAAAAGACTGTGAAAACCTGGCTTCCCAAAATGTTCAAATGAAGAAATGAGCCAACAGCAAAACCTCTGCATTATCAAAAACTTTAAATTTTATGAAAAAAGTTATCTATGGAAGGCAGTGTATGTACAGACAAAAGAATTCTTAAGAGGCATTTGATGGGCACAAATGATTAAACAATTAGACCATAGCTAAAAAGAGCCTGTAACTCACTGCAGAAAACACTGGTCTCCTTTGCAGAGGTTTGACTTTATTCCACTGTTCCTTATGGAGGGGTGAATGGGAAAGATAAAGTTGAGAGGTAAATTATCTGTAATTTGTAAATTTCATCTATTTGATGGAGAGAGAGAGGAAAAAAAGCTACTCCTTTACCCTCTGAAGAGAAAGGCGTCCCAGCATTTAAGAGTATCACATAGGCCAGGCGTGGTGGCTCACGCCTGTAATCCCAGCACTTTGGGAGGCCAAGGTGGGCAGATCACGAGGTCAGCAGATGGAGACCATCCTGGCGAACACGGTGAAACCCCATCTCTACTAAAAATACAAAAAAATTAGCCGGGCATGGTGGCGGACACCTGTAGTCCCAGCTTCTCAGGGGGCTGAGCCAGGAGAATGTCGTGAACCCGCAAAGCGGCGGAGCTTGCAGTGAGTGGAGATCGGGCCACTGCACTCCAGCCTAGGTGAGAGCGAGACTCTGTCTCAAAAAAAAAAAAAAAAAAAAAAATGGGGTATCACATAATACTCCAAAGCAGCAACCCATTTACAGAGGAAACATGGGTGAAAACAACATAGACCAGAATTGGGCTTCCAAATGTTATAAACAGTGAAAGGAATAAAAATTAAATTATGATAGGAAAAAATTCTCTGATGCTTTGTCTGTGAAAAATAAAAACAAACACTCTTTATGAAGTCTGAACATCTTATGAAGGCTACATTTTTTTTAGCCTCAGGCATTAATTATGGTTGCGCCACTGATGGGGTCCAAAGGAAGCCAATTCAGCTCGCTTCATCCTGAGGGATGGAGAGCAACCACAAGTTTACAAAACAATTAATTATCTCCATGTTATTGTACAACAGGGTAAACAGTGAACTGAAACCTTGTGCCACAATAAATAAGCTAGTCAAGCCTGAAATGTGGGTCTGTTCTTCACTCACCATCTCTGTCTTACATTCTTCCAAAGGGCTGAGCTTCAAGATCGTTGAGTACTAAACCTCCAGAAACTATTTTTATTTTTTTCCACCACTTATTTTTTTTTAAGGAGAGAGATTGGAGGCTGGTTCCTAATCATTCTGTGAGGTTATTGTTGGTTTCTGTAGAATTTCAGGAAACTATGATGTTTTTAGCAAGACTTTGTCATTGATCTGTAGCTGTGCCAGTTGTCACAATCTATTCATCATTATTGATATTAAGTAATATCAACAAGTACCACTCTTACCTGGAAGGTCATTGATGTGAGCTGCTCAGTCTCTGGAGGGTAAGATGAGGGATGAGAACACAGCCCCATCAGCCCTGGAGACACATCCATATTACTTTGCGAGGGCTGCTGTGACAGAGTACCACAAACTGGGTAGTTTAAACAACAGAAACTTTTTGCCTTTCAGTTCTGTGAGCTGAAGTCCAAGATCAAGATGTCAACAGGACTGGTTCCTTCTCAGAGCTGTGAGGGAAGGATCTGTTCCAAGCCCCTGTCCTTGGCTTGTAGATGGCCATCTTTTCCCAATGTTTCTTCACCCTGTCTTCCTTCTATATGTGTTTCTTTCTCTACACATCATGTTCTTTTTCTAACATCACCAGTCATATTGGATTAGGAGCCAACCCTATTTTAATATGACCTCATCTTGACTAATTACATCCACAAAGGCCCTGTTTCCAAATAAGGTTATATTCTGAAGTACTGGGTGGTCTACGGCCATACCACCCCACACACCCCCGATCTCATCTGAAGTACTGGGTGTTAGGACATCAATATATGAATTTGGGAGGTGGGAGAAGGGGGACACAATTCAGCCCACAACAACATCCATGGCATAATACTTGTCCCGGCAGGTGGGCAGGTGGCCAGCCCTTACTTTCTCAAACTGTCCATTTGGAGCAGGTCCCTTTTTTTTTTTTTTTTTGAAACAGAGTCTCTCTCTGTTGCCCAGGCTGGAATGCAGTGGTGCGATCTTGGCTCACTGCAAGCTCCACCTCCCAGGTTCACGCCATTCTCCTGCCTCAGCCTCCTGAGTAGCTGGGACTACAGGCACCTGCCACAACGCCTGGCTAATTTTTTTTTTTTTATGTATTTTTAGTAGAGACAGGGTTTCACTGTGTTAGTCAGGATGGTCTCGACCTCCTGACCTCGTGATCCACACACCTTGGCCTCCCAAAGTGCTGGGATTACAGGCGTGAGCCACTGTGCCCAGCCTGGAGCAGGAACTTTTTATCTATCACCTTATTTAATCATCATATCCCTCTTAGTCTGCTAGGGCTGCCATAAGAAAATACCATAGAACAGGTGGCTGATACAACAACAATTTATTTTCTCACATTCTGGAGGCTAGAAAGTTCCAGATCAAGGTCCTGCGGGGTTTGGTTTCTGGTGAGGACTCTCTTCCTGGCTTACAGGAAACCACCATCCCATTGTGTGCTCACATGACCTCTGCTTTGACTGATCTCTGACAGAAAGGGAATTCTGGTGTCTCTTCCTCTTCTCATAAGGGCGCTAGCTCTATGGGATTACAGAGCCACCCTTTTGACCTCATTTAACCTTTATCACCTCCTCACAGGCCCTATCTCCAAATGGGGATAACACTGGGGGTTAGGGCTTCAACGTATGAAGTTGAGGAGAACATGATTCAGTCTATAGTAATCCCTAATGAGAGACATCATCATTGTCATTTATAGGAAGCTGAGACACAGAAAGGTTAACCTTCAGATTCCACAGCTAGAATTAGTGTAAAATGCAGGTGTATTTGACTCCTAAAACCCATTTCTCCATCCACTATTCTGAATGTCTCAAACTGGGACCTAAAATGGGGAGGTCTGCACACGACCTGAAATTACTTCCATTACTGGGGGAAGGGAGGATTGAGCAATTTCCTGCTTCTATTAAAGTGAATTATACAAACTTGTCATTCTAGGGATGAAAGGTCATCCTAGAATTGCCTATGGGCGATTTCATACAGTTCAACCTAGAATGAGAAATAGGAAATTCAGAAGGGCCTTGCAGGGCTTTCTGACCATGCATCCTTGTCACATGCCCCACTGCACAACTTCCCCAGCTCCTCGATATCACATGGATCTGGAAAGCAGGGAGACCGGACTATGGAGCCAGCCCTCCAGGGTTAGAACTGAGTTTGAATCTCAGCTTGACTACTTACTAGGATCTAAGGTAACATGTTTAATCTCTCTGTGCTCAGTTTCCTCATCTGGAAACAGAAATTATAATGCTCCTCCCTCATATGATCGTAGTGAGGCCTGAAAGAGTTAATGCATATAAGGAGTGTTTGGGCAGGATCTGGCACACAGCAAATGCTTTATAAGTGTTAGTTGTTATCATCATGATTATTCTTGTCTGAATTATAAGGAAGAGAAAAAGTATGTATCTTAAGAATAGAGGGTTTTAAAATGTTCCCAAGTTCCTTAACCAACCTGAGCCATCTGTAAATTAACTACTATGGGATTTCCAGCTCTGACACGTATTCAGGGGTCCTAGAAACTGACATCAGTTTAATACAAACTATTCTAAAATGTCTTGTGCCCTTGACAGGGAGGTCCAAGTACTGGATACTTGCAATGCAATCCAGCAGTGGCCCCGTCTTTCTTACAAAAAGGCCCCAGTCACATGATGATGAGGCTAGATCTATTCCTGTCCTCCTTCTCTTCCTCATATTTCCTTCTTCTTCAAGGTCTAAACGTTTATTGAACTGATACTCATGAATGAGTTACTCAACTAGGCTTGCAGGATAAACTTGGCAGGCTTTAGATCTATTTGTTCCTTTCCATCCCCCAAAATCAAATGGCTGCTCCAGGAAAATGTTCCCCTTGTGGCAGGGTCCGGGAGAAAAGAGAGAGGAAAAATTAAAACGACTGAAGGCCCATGTGCTCCAGGAATGTATCCTGGAGATGGGAGTGGAGGGCAGTGGGAGAACGTTGGTAAGGTTAAAATTTTTAAAGTTTCAGGTCCTGTATCTTGACATCCCGAGTATAAATGCGGGTACCAGACATAGCACAAACTATTCAAAGCCCTGTTACATATTCCAAACCAAACGCGGGCTCTTGAAGGGTGATGAGGTAGGGATGAAATACAGGATCGCCTGAGATCTTCCTCTCTTAGGGACCTGCTTGGCTCCAGCTGATTCAGTCGAGGAGGAAAAACCTCCCACTTGCTCCTCTCGGGCTCCCTGCATGGAGAGAGGAGACACACTCCTGCCACCCAGTTGCAAGAAGTCGCCACTTCCCCCTCCAGCCGACTGAAAGTTCGGGCGATGTCTGGGCCGTCACTTGAAGGCGTTTCCTTTTCTTTAAGAACAAAGGTTGGAGGCTGAGCCTTGCCGCGCGGGTGCAGGAAAGTACACGGCGTGTGTCGAGAGAAAAAAATACACACACGCAATGACCCACGAGAAAGGGAAAGGGGAAAACACCAACTCCCCGGGTGCTGGGCTTTTTCGACTTTTCCTTTAAAAGAAAAAAGTTTTTCAAGCCGTAGGTTCCAAGAACAGGCAGGAGGGGGAGAAGCGGGGGGGGGGGGGGTGGGAGGGGGTTTGCAGAAAAGGCGCCTGGTCGGTTATGAGTCACAAGTGAGTTATAAAAGGGTCGCACGTTCGCAGGCGCGGGCTTCCTGTGCACAGCCGAGCCCGGGCCCAGAGCCGCCTGCAGCCTTGGGAATGGAGCGGATCGCAGAGCCCCAGGCCGCCCGCAGAACAAGCGCGGGGAACCAAGGAGACGCTCCTGGCACTGCAGGTACGCCGACTTCAGTCTCGCGCTCCCGCCCGCCTTTCCTCTCTTCAACGTGGCAGGGACGCCGGGGGACCTCGGTGCGAGGGTCACCGCCGGGTGGACTGGCGGGGCAAGGCGGGGGCAGCGCGCACGTGGCCGTGGAGCCCGGCTCAGTCCCGCGCGCGTCTGCGGGTGCCCCCTGGGGACTCAGAGGTGTCGCCTCGCCCGGGACCAGAGATTGCGCTGGATGGATTCCCCCGGGCAGAGGCGGGGGAAGAAGGGGTGTTCGAAACCTAATACTTGAGCTTCTTTGCAAAGTTTCCTTGGATGGTTGGGGAGGTACCTGTATAATGGCCCTGGACCAACTTCCCTGTTGAAGCCGCCAGAGAAGTGTGTAAAACACACTACAGGGCAGTGTGGAAAAAGAGACTGCCTTCAAAACTTGTGTCTTTTCTATTTTGAAAAATAACTGCAAATCTATTTTAATTTTACAAAGTTAGACTCATAGCATTTTAAATATCAATGTCTTCAATGAACAGAAGTGAAGACGGAGCAAACGCTCAATCAGCGTCTGTATTATTCGCTCCTGTTGTGCCAGGGTGCGTTTTTGCTGAGCGGTTGCCTTTACTCTCACAAAACCCCGTTGGTGTCTGTCCTCCACATTTTATGAGGGAGAGCTGGATCTTTTGAAGTTTGTATCATCTAAAGCAGGTATATTGAGATGACTATGGATAGAAGTTTACCTGAAAATACTGAAGTTGACCGCTGACAAAGATATAAGAATCCAAAGTATGTTAAAAATTAAGGAGCTGGGGCCCAGAGAAGTGAAGTTACTTCTCCAGCATCACACAGCAGATCCAGGACCCTGTGTGATTTGAAAAGGCCAAGGTATCTAATGATGCTCATAATTTAGTTTACATTTTGTGTCAAACAGATGAGGTCAAGTGGACATTATGTGTATATTCCAAAGCCAAAATTACTGCTTGTAATCTCCATTCATCTCTCTGAAGAAGTAGTGCCTCTTTTATATGGCTTTAACATAATGTATAATCGAAGTGAATTAGGGCAGCCAAAGTTTTAATCACAGGACTGATCTTTTAAAAACGGGTATATGTAAAGTTAATTGCTTATCTATGTGAACAGTAATATATGCTATAAAAAGTTTTCAAGGCAACTTCCTGCCTGTGGTTTAATTTGATAGTCACAATGATAGGAAATTGGCAGGGTTAGGTGGTGGTATCCACATTTTGCCCATGAGGACTTGTGGCTCAGATAATTTGAGTTTTTTCTAGTAAGGTCACTAGGTCCCTAGTGCACAGCCTGCTTTTAGGTACGGATGTGGGATGGGGGTGTCGGCAGACCACAGGTTTTTGACTCTCAGTTTGGGCTCATTTCCATGACTCCTTGCTGCCTCCCTGATTTCTGTCAAATGACCAAAGCACATTTACTAATTACTTCTGCCGCAAGGACTACTCCTTATTAGGCTGTGACAAGCAAGTTTCCTCACATAGTGGGTCAGCTCACTCTGGCCACAGGACCCAGCTTCCTAACCACACACATTAAGAAAGAGAAAAATTAGCACTGTCTGAAACCTACAACCACTTCAAGGGGGAAGAGTGGTGTTTGCACAAATATCTACTCTTGTTTTAACCCAATTCACTGTCTTTACCAAAAAAAAAAAGTCATCACAGTCTGCCTGTGCTGGACGCTACGCCAGAGGCTGGATAGACAAAAGTGAGCAGGATAGGCACCACCCTACCCTTACAAACCCAAAAAGTTAGAGGAAAGGCTATCAGGATGTTACTATGCAATCTGATAGCATTTCAATTTTGGTAACATAAACACTTGAACTAATTAGAATGTGCTACAAATTTTGCCATTCTTTACTTTCCATGTGCCAACATGGAAAATTTGTAACCTTCATCTTTCAATACCTCATCTTAACAGTCTTCTATAAATCAAAAAATCTACCCCAAAAAGCCCTAGGTTTTAACTTTTGAAAAGTTTTTTTATTTATCAGCTTTTCATGTCATGACTAAGATCTGCCATTCAATTTAAAGGAATTCTTTCATTTTAGAGTAACAGTTATTAAAATCCTTTATTCCTACCTCCTTGAGAATCTAACGGAAATTTTATATCTTCTTCCCGGAAAATTTTTTTTAATGTGCATCCTCACACACCATTTTGCATTCGGCGTCAGCAGGCTAGAGGCTTCCTTGAACCTCAGTCATGACCCTCTTTGGGGGTCCACTTTCATAATCAGTATTCTAAATGTAGTAGGCATAAATAGCTTGAATAGAGGAAAGTGGTATGTAGACTCTTGGCCTTCACTTGGACTGAGCATCTCTATCCTTAACTAGTTGGTGTCTCCATTTTTCTTAGTCATTGGCTACTGCTTAGCTGAAGCTATTGATTTTAATAGCCTTATTGTTTTGATATGAGGCTGCCACTCTGCAGAAGCCTAATATTGGTGAAGGAACACCAGCCTAAGAACCGTAGTTTGTTTCTAGTATCAACTCTGCAGATTTCTGTGCCTCATTTTTCTCATCTCTAAGATGGGTAGCTGATGGGTGGCCGGGACTGAATCATTTCTAAAATCCTTTACACTGATGAAATTCTGTGATTCCAGTGTAACTACCAAGTTCACTTTCATATACCTCCTGAGACACAGCTGGTCTTAGTAAATTTAGATCCTCTATGTCCAAAGAAAGTCAAAGTAAGTACCACCATAATTCACTATAGAATGTATTTTTGTCTTTCACTGATCTTACTGGACTCAAAACTGTTACATGTTTCCTTAAATTAGATAGAATAAAACAATTGTGAAACACTACTTTTCAAGGAAAAATGTTACAATTTTAAAAGCCTCTTTTTATCCCACCTCTCAGTAGCTACAACTTTCATGTATGAGTTTCATATATATATATATGAAAAAATTTTTCTTATCTCAGACTCTTAAGGAAATGCAATGCTTTTAATATGATCACTGCTGTGTAATTCTCATCTGCCCTGAAACACTTAAGTTCTGTCCATCAATCAATGTCTTTGGGCTTATAATATTCAGAGCCTTAAGCAAAACCAGCGCAAAAGCACATCTGTCCTCAAATAAGCACATCATATGTCTGAGCAGTTCAGCACCCTCACTCAAAGTCCACGGCTCTCAGCAATGTGGAAGAACATGTGATTCCTAAAATCACCACCCTTACACACAGTGACACACTCACCAGAAAGTGAGGCTTAACATGGCTTCAGTTGCTGTAGTTTAAAACAGATTGTGAATATCTGTGCTAATTCTGAGAAACAATTAGCAGAGATATTAATCAATTAGCACAGATCACTAATATCTGTGCTAATTGTTAGGACAGATTAGCACAGATATTGCTACCTTGTGTGAGTAGATAGGGTTAAGGCACTGGCAGAAGGAAAGATTAGTGAAGAATATCAAATAGGTGATTTAATGAAATTGTGAGGCTGAAGTTGTGAGACTGAAGTTTGGATAAGGTGAAACAATGCCCTACAATGACATTTATGCCAGTTCTCCATAAACGAGTGTTCTACACAAATAATAAGTTCCTGGCTGTCTTAACAAAATGCTATGGTCCTTTGTATGCTCACACAAATAAGGGTTCCAAGCATGGGAAACAGGTGTCAGATTGCCCAGGTGGGCAACCCAGCCGCATGCTCCTTAGCCACTGATTAACCTTGTGCAAGTTACTTCACCTGCCTGCGCCTCAAGGCCCCCCCCCCCATGTTTCAATGGGGAGGGTGTGAATACTCATTCCTAAGGTTGTGAGGAGGAATAACTGAGCTAGTATACATCAAACACTTAGGTGCTTGGCACAGAGGGAGCCCTGTGTGTTTGCTATTATTTTGTTTCAGTGGATGATCTTGTGTATTATAAGAAATCAATTTGGAAGGTGAGATACATATGCAGTCTGAGAAAGTAAAGACATTTTAAAGACATTTTACTGTGTCACGAATTTTCAGAGATCACACTGACATGGTAAAAAGTTGTTTGGTTTTTAGAATTTTTGTTTCAGAATGCATATCCTTCTCCTTAACCAAACGAAAACTACTAAAATACTTCTGAAAACTATTTCCAAGAAAACATTTTGGTGTATCTTTTAGCAGTTACTTTACAACTTAAAAATTAGGATAAACCAAAGAATTATTTTAACTTGGCTTTTACCTGCTTGTAGATAACCTCTAATTTATATAACGGTTCAATTATACAGTGGTAAATGTATCTGGGCTTGTACTTTTAAAATAGCAAGTGTAACATGTGATAGATGTAGGGTACTTATAAAGTACTCACTAAGCACTGATGACTGATGTCATTAGTATCACGGCTATCATTCATTGAACCCTGATTATGAGGCTGGCACCCAACTAAATGTTTTGCATTGTCACTTCATCTTCACAAGACTTTCTGAGTAGGTTATACCTTTATCTCCATTTTCAGGGAAACAACTAAAACTTAAAGAGGTTTATTAACTTGCCAAATACCACACAGCTAGTAACACTGGTGGGGTATGGAATGGAACCCAGGCAAGCTGAAAACAACAGAACAATGGAACACTCCTGCTTTTCAATTAGATTTGCTAATCGTTAATATTTGCCACATTGGCTTATCTTTCTGTGTCCCTACCCATCTCTCTCTCTATATCTATATGCAAATCTGGCATCTAACTTCTAGATGTTTCAGCACGGATCTCCTAAGAACAAGGACATGGTTCTATGCAATGAAATTATGATTATAGCATCCAAGAGTGGTTTTTAAAATCCGGGATGAAACTTAGTTTTTACCCACAAGTCCAGACGATGATTTCTACCAGTATTCTCCAGCTTTACTTTATACTTGACAGACTGAGATCCAAGCCTAGAATCTTCTAAAAAGGGTCCACTGCCAATCTGGAATGCCAGCAAATCCTATTAATATATCCCCACATTTGTAAGCTTCTACTAAATTCCCCAAGAACCTGCATATCGGTTAAGTCCTGAAATGCTCCAGTGCCAAATAAAAGCCCACTGTGCAGAAAGAAATGCCTTTGGAAACTCTCAAGCATTTATTCAAAAGTATTTAGTGAGTATCTGTCAGCTGTATATCCAGCACTGAGGGAAGACTCAGTCTCTGCCATCACATACACCTCAGCACTAAGAAGAGACGCATGAAATAATTACCATCCAGTGTGATAAGTGCTCTGACAGAGGATGGAGAGAGGACTAGCCACCTTGGGGAAGATAGACAAGCAGGGTCCCATCAGGAGATGAGGAGAAACCAGCCTCCAGGAGTGTGCTATCTGAGAGTACAAGATAAGGAAGGCAAAGAGGACAGGTCCATACTTGAACAACTTGAAGTAGGTATATCTAGTGCCTAAGAGTGTGTATGGTGACATCTTGTGGAGCAGCGATCATGACCCTCATTTGGTTTGTTAAAGCATTGGGTCAAATGCCATGGGAATGTAACATGTAAATGGTCTTTGCCTTGTAACACAGGGTATTCCATCCATGTAAGAGTGAATTTTTAAAAAGGCAAAATCAAACCTTTTATTTACAGAATTTGCTCTATTTGCCTTAAATAGTTTTTAGCACACAAATTCTTCCTTGCTTGGGGCCATTACGGTGTGTGGAAGCAGAAAAAGATAAACTGTAGCTTACAGAAATAGAAAAGCAATTTTGTCCGATGATATAGACATATGGATATAAACAACAAACAGGTAACACATAATAAGTTCCAAATGAGGCATTTTGTTGAAATTCAGTGTTAAGCATAAACAGTGAACTCAAATGCACAAAGGAGGCCGCATGGAAGAGTGACAAAGCACTCCAGAGCAGATAACAGCCACCCTATTTTCTGTTCCCTGGGAGTGGGGAGAAAAGACATCAAAATCGAATTATAAATTTTAAAAAGTATTAAAATTCTCTTATGGAGATATGATATTAAGAAGTTTGTTAGACAAATGGAAAACGTTTTGTGGAAACAAGAAATAAGAAAGAATGGCCATCACTTAAAGCAACAGAATACATCTCTCCCACTAGCTCTCCCCTCCCTACCCACAGCTTTATTCACATTTGTTCTATAACATTTCAGCACAGTTCAGACCTGCCGCTGAGCCAGTGTGAGGTCAGGGTGTTGAGGAAGCGAGTCCCCGCAGTCAGACTCCAGCTGGCTGTCATCCTGCTTCTGCTTAATCCACAGCATCAGTCTGGTGGGGAAGAGGAAATTCCTAACCTTTTTTTTTGTTTTTTTAACACATCTTCATCAGAAAAGTGATAGCACTAATTACTGTCCATAATAAAACTACTGGGAAGGTAACTTAGCTTGCAAATAAGTTCCACAAAGTCATTTCAGTAAAAGCTTCCTGGTTCTAAAATTGGGAAAAGCAGGATAATCCTCTAAGGCTGCCATTCTTTCTCTTTTGTGCATTTACAACTAAACAGTCACTGATATACATTTCCACAGTGACTCTGCAATATCCACACTGACTTTCTTCTAAGACACTTCAAAAATCCATCACACCTTTATGTGTTAAATATCACTATTGGCATATATCTTTAAAAACATTTATTTTCTTAGTTCTCAAAATACAGAAAAGAATGTTATGCTATTTTGTGTGCAAACTGCTATTTTCAATAAGGAGCTCTTAACTGAGAAATAGTTGCTATTTTTCAATAAAGAACTCTCAATTAGAAATATCAAGAAGTGATGTTAAGTTTTTATGGAAGTAAATAAAATATCATGACATGAAAAGTTTATAATTTTTCCCCTAGCAATGGCTTATTCAGGGAATTTTTCTTATATCTAAAGTTAATGATCTGAAAAGTGGTAATGTTATCATTCACCAAGATTTCAGGATGTAAGTTATTCCTACAGAACAATCCATTTTTACCTTTAAAGATGAGTTTGTGTGCTTCAGAAGATGTGACCCCAGTTGGCCACCATCTCAATCAGTAGTAAGTCACACCATCAATCCCCTATTAATGATGGAACTCATGTGAAGTTAACAGGAAACATAATACTCTTTACCTCATTCCCTGGTAGCAGAGAAGTTGACTCATCTTTAACGTCAGTTACTGAGATGTAATGCAGAATCATATTCTACAGAAAATATGTGATAAACTTTACACAAATAAATACACTTTAGAAAGGCAGTCATTTGGATTTTCTTTTTGTCAGAGAACACTGCAAGTCTTCAAGAAGAATCTCTGAGAAATTAAACACTTTATATGACATTTTATAGCATGTAGAGAGGTTGAAACTCAGAGAACTAAAACTCAGATGATAGTCTAAATACTTAATTTGTTGCTGCTTTATGCTGTACATGAAAAGTGTGAGCTTAAATTATAAATAAAAAACTACTGAACTATCAAACTATTTGGAGTACATCCTTATCTTTCCTCTAAATTACTCTTTTTTCCCATTAACATCTACCTATCCCAGGTCCTCTCTCCTCAGCCCTTGATCTCTGCTTTCAAAGATGACTAACTAACCTAATAAACACATCTAAGGCGATGTGTCAACTTCAACCCAACCCTCTTTCCCCAGATAACTGTCTGCATTTCAAGAACAACCTACCAGAGACCTTACCTGTCACCTTGGCTCTCCCACCCAATGGAGATGGCTCTAATGGTAAGGAATTCTGTCTTAAGTAACAGGGAGGGGAAACACTCTGACAGATGCAGAGTTTTCATAGAGGCAGGTTGTTGGTGCATCATGTGGGCAGCCACTTTCAACTTTTGACCCTGCCTCAAAAGGTAACCAAGAAATCGTTGTTATTCTAAAGATTATGACAAATCCAAAGTTTCACAGAATCCTGATTTTTATATACTTGCATTAATCACTGCTTATTTCCATGACATAAACCCAAACTGCAGCTGCAGAATATAGAGAATCAGAATAAATTCTGATAGAAAAGCCAGATACTGCTTCCACATATGCAAGTATATGCTAATTGCTTTTAGCAAATGGATGCAAATAGGAATCAACATTATTCCATCTTAATGATTATGTTTTTGATTGGTACACATAAATGTTAGTGGGAAAATATTTAGAGGAAGTTTAGACCTAAACTAAATCACTTCAATTTTCAACAGCATAATTACATTTCACCTACTAAAATGGCTTTGGACCTAGAATTTGTATTGCTACATCAATATAAGATGACTTTCGGTAAAAATAGATGTACATTTGATTTGTAACAACAAATTGGTAGTTTTAAATTATTTGTATATTTCAGGGTAAATAAATTTAGAGCTATCCCACAGTTGCTTTGGTTCTGAAATTCGACCGCTGTAACTTTTTTTAAAGAAAACTTTATGGTGTGCAGTTCCTTTGGTTGCAAATATTAAATGGTTGGTGCTGAGAATAAGCAGCAATATAGAAATATACATAATTGTAGAAGAATATAACCTATGATTTAGACATAAAACGAGATCCTTACAAGATAAAGAGTTATGGAGATGTATGCTAATGATGGTTGTACAACATTATGACTGTTTAATACAGCTGACCTGTACACTTAAAAGTGGTTAAGATGACCAGGCACGATGGCTCACGCCTGTAATCCCAGCACTTTGGGAGGCCGAGGTGGGTGGATCACGAGGTCAGGAGATCGAGACCATCCTGGCTAACACGGTGAAACCCCGTCTCTACTAAAAATACAAAAAATTAGCCGGGCATGGTGGCGGGCGCCTGTAGTCCCAGCTACTCAGAGGCTGAGGCAGGAGAATGGCGTGAAACCAGGAGGCGGAGCTTGCAGTGAGCCGAGATCACCCCACTGCACTCCAGCCTGGGTGACAAAGCGAGACTCCGTCTCAAAAAAAAAAAAAAAAAAGTGGTTAAGATGTTAAACTTACATTATGTTTACATTACATATTTCACCACAATAAAAAATTTCTGAAGGAAAACCAGAACTTTAATGACAAACTTAGGACATATTATGCTCTGAATATATAGTTTCGATAACGTCTTTCCTGGCAAATCAACAAGGTAAGAATAAAAGGATATTCTGAAATCTTTTTTTTTCTTTGGAGACGGAGTCTCGCTCTGTTGCCCAGGCTGGAGTGCAGTAGCACAGTCTCGGCTCACTGCAACCTTCTGCCTCCCAGGTTCAAGCGATTCTGCTGCCTCAGCCTCCTGAGTAGCTGGGATTACAGGCACGCACCACCATGCCTAGCTAATTTTTTTGTATTTTTAGTACGGGGTTTTACCATGTTGGTCAGGCTGGTCTCAAACTCCTGACCTTGTGATCTGCCCACCTCAGCCTCCCAAAATGCTGGGATTACAGGCGTGAGCCACCGCACCTGGCCAGATATTCTTAAATCTTATGCTCACACCCCACCCTGCCCCCGAAAAAATGTCCTTCGGGAAAGCATAATCTAAGGAAAAATTTCCCAAAGTGCCACCTTCAGCTTCATTCTTACTACAAGAGGAAGAATTGCCTGTCATATAATGAAAGATACTTGGTGTTATCATTAATCTGATCTACATAGTGCTTCCTCTTGGTAGATTTTTTACCCACTGTGAGAAGGAATGATTTTGATACTCAGTGTGTAGTAATTCTGTTAAGAACATTTAACTTGGAACCTATGCTACACAGTAAAGCTTATACTGACAATGGATATTTCATGTGGTAGGCATAAGTACTGTGGCGTGACGGGAGGACTGGAAGTATATCTGCACAACTACCTAGTCAAAGACCCCAATCTAATTTCTAATGTATAATTCATATAAATCCTTCTTGTATTGCTATACATTAAACATTATGCTTGTTACATTATTGGTTAGCACTGTCACTATTGATTGTCAGGCTTATAATTGTGTATAATTCTTCCCCTGCCACTTTACCAGCTGGTGGCCACACTGATTCCAGAAAGAAGTACTTCATTTCTTATTACCTCATGAAAGCACCCTCTGCCCAATGCCTTGGCTAACAGACTGGCCTTTGTTGTCTATGACCACTAATTCCCACTCAGGCACATAGCAATTCTGTTGCTGGTTGCTTAGCCCAGTCAAAAACACTGGAAGTGGATGTAGACTCCACACTGATGGATGAACGACCTTCTGGTCATTTTACTGTCCTTAAAAGTCTATTTTTAAATTGAAAAAAATATACATATATATATTCTTGGGTATGTTCTCCTTTATTCTGTTCATTAATGTTTTTCATCAATCACTGTGTTTTAAATATGACCTAAGGTTCTACAGTATATTTAGACAAACTTCTCATTTCTCTGCAATATTAGGAATTCATCACGCCTGTATGACAAGGTTGTGTTTGAGAACAAATGGGGACCTGTGTGACATGTTTTATTTCAATATACATTTAGAGTTTGAACCAATAAAAAAGCTATTAGAATTTTTAATATATATAACACATTATCAAAAACACTGTCGCTTTTCTGAGTGCTCTAATCAGGCAATTCAGATGTATATTTAAAAAGAGGGAAAAGCCAATCAGTATACTAAATATATTTATTTTAATACCTGTGCTCATATGTTACCTTTAAAGAACAGGAATAAAATTTATGGGTAGAATAGTATGCAAGCAATTTACCTTCAATACAAATTAAACACATCTTTTTAAGAAAAGGGTGAGTTATCTCGACTGGGGAGGCACTAACGCTAGATTATTAATATGTATTTATTAATATGTATTATTAATATGTATTACTGTGACCAGGACCCTGTAAGGGGGGAAAAAAGTCCTTATTTTTACAATCTTTATTGACTGAAATTCTATAAAATGAATTGAATTCCTGAAATGACATCATTTAATCCAAATTTTTTCATCATCAACTAATTCATCTCAGAAAACAGTAAAGTTTAAAAAAAATACTATCAGTAAGAATGATATATTTCCTTGGTTTGGAAATTTCCAAACCACGATATTCTGCCCCGTCAAAATATATTCACTGGGGAATTTTTTACTTCATACGTTTCTTTTGAACTTAGTCACATTTTTATATCTAGCTGGTTTCATTATTAAATAAAAGAAAAGGTGATTCCCCTCTTGTACTGCAGGAGACCACATACTTGAATGATACTCTAACTTCTAGGTTCTGCTATAGTAACACTGAAATCAGAAACCTGTGGGAGAAATGTCACTTTATCTGAGACAGTAAAATCTGACTCTAAAAGGAAGTAGCAAATTCATCTTGTTCTTTTTTTTAATCAATCCTCTGCCTAAGACAAGTAGTTTGAAACACAGAGGACTCTTTAAGTCATACTTCCTTTATGTAGTCAAAACCAAAGCCACTGGGTATTGCTTTCCCCAAAGGAATCTCTAAATAGCAGACGGGGACATTTTCAGATAGATTCATTTGTAGGCAAACCTCCATTGCTTGTATCGTATTTCCTGAAAGAATAAAGGTAAAACTTCAACTATTTATTACAGAATGAAAAATTCAGCCTTAACCCTACCTTTATAAAACAGGTTAATTGGGTTTTAATTTTCATAAATCATAAAGGACCATTTTTGAATATTTGGGCCTTTAATTGTCTAGCTCCCAGATGAAGTACAAACCAGAAAAAAACAAAAAAAAAGACTGTACTGTGTCAGAATGCAAGCTTCCCTCTTTGCATTTTGGCATTTGGAAACGCTGAAGAGTGGTTTTTGTTTTTGATTTGAAGAAGATGATACATATGTGTACCTGATTCAAAACTAGAGAATAGAATTGAAAACATAATTTTCAAAAAGTTTTCAAATATGCCTAAAGGTAACAATGTCATCTTTTAATTGCCAATTTCTCTACCACTTTCAACAAATTACTTCCACGGATTTAATTAGCTCCTTCCTTTCAAGAGAAAATGGACTAGTTTCCTTTCAGATTTACTATATTCTGTCACTCCAGCTTTATAACCGCATGTGCATACACAAACATTTCTTTCTCTCTTGCAGGTGGCATAAACCAGGAAGGGGAAATCTGTGGTTTAAATTCTTTATGCCTCATCCTCTGAGTGCTGAAGGCTTGCTGTAGGCTGTATGCTGTTAATGCTAATCGTGATAGGGGTTTTTACCTCCAACTGACTCCTACATGTTAGCATTAACAGGGTATGATGCCTGTTACTAGCATTCACATGGAACAAATTGCTGCCGTGGGAGGATGACAAAGAAGCATGAGTCACCCTGCTGGATAAACTTAGACTTCAGGCTTTATCATTTTTCAATCTGTTAATCATAATCTGGTCACTGGGATGTTCAACCTTAAACTAAGTTTTAAAAGTAAGGTTATTTAAAAGATTTATCAGTAGTATCCTAAATGCAAACATTTTCATTTAAATATCAAGCCCACGTTTGTTTTTATCATTAACAGAAAATGTATTCCTGTCATTCTTAATTGCAGGTTTTGACTTGCTCAATATAATATTCACAAATACCTTTGATTCAACTGTTAGAAATGTGGGCTAAACACAAATTTCTATAATATTTTTGTAGTTAAAAATTAGAAGGACTAGTGACCTCCAGTTATATCATGGATTGTCTGGCAACATTTTTTAAAATACTTAGAAACTGGTACTTTCCCCCATGTAACGATTTTCTGTTTAGGCAACTTCAGTTTAGAATTAATACTTTCATTTGACTCTTAAAGGGAAATTGAAAGGCTATGAAGCTGAATTTTTAAAATGAGATATTTTTAACAGGTAGCAGGGTAAATAACATCTGAGAGCTAGTGAGGTATTGTTTCCATACGAGATACAAAGATTTAATTTAAAAAGTCATATTTGAAATGAAGTCCCAAATCTAGGTTCAAGTTCAATAGCTAAGCCACATAACATGGTTGCGCAAGCAGAGAATCTACCTTTCCACTTCTAAGCCTGTTTCTTCATCCATGAAATGGGGATAATGCTTTACAAGGTTGTTGTGAGGTTTACGTGAGATACAGAATATTCCGTAAGATAATCAAGTGCTCCATCCATGTTATAGTTCGGTTAATCCAAGAACTAGTCACCCTACTTTGTTAGAGAAGAGAAAAGCTAATGATTTAATTTGCAGACTTTTTAAGGTTTGGGTTTCTATGCAGTTTTTCTAAATAACCATAACTTACAAACATGTAACCAAATGTAATTGTTAGTATATTAAATGTATACTTGTTTTAACAACTCTTCTCAACATTTTGTCAAGTTTATTCACTGTAACCAAATAAATCTCATGAGTCTTTACTTGATTTAAAATAATTTTCATGGCCCATTTTCTTTTGCAAAGTACAAATTATAATTTCAGAAGATATCTGCCAAAAAAAGACAATGGAAGAAAATTATGAGGATACTAAGGGGAACATTCCTGACTCCTAGGACACAGTATTCTCATGTAAGAGTACCCATTTGGCTTTGCCCCACTTTCTGTTCAAGTTGTATGTGCTGCCAATACAAATTCCTTCTCCTAACCCATGGAATGAGCTTATGGCTCCGTGGAGCTTCCATGTAGGTAGAACATACTCAAGAGAGTTTCTTCAGGCCAGGCATAGTGGCTCATGCCTATAATTCCAACACTTTGGGAGGCTAAGGCAGGTGGATCACTTGAGGTCAGGAGTTCCAGTCTACCCTGGCCAACATAGTGAAACCTCGTCTCTGCTAAAAACACAAAAATTAGCTAGGCATGGTGGTGAGTGCCCGTAATCCCAGATACTCAGGAGGCTGAGGCAGGAGAATCACTTGAACCCAGGAGGTGAAGTTCGCAGTGAACGAAGATCGTGCCACTGCCCTCCAGCCTGGGTGACAGAGTGAAAAAGTGTTTCTTCATTTTATCTGCCACTGTATATCTACAAGAGGATTCCTTGCTTTGAGCCCCAGTTCTTCAAAATCCTACTTGCTGCCTGAAGACACAAAGTCATAGAACATTAGGGCTGGAATAAACTATTGTAGTATAACCTTCCTGCTGTTACAATAAAAAGCTATGAACATTACAAAGGCACTTGAAGAAAATTTGTGCTGGGAAATGCCTTATTTGAAGAGCATTTGAGTATACTCCATGAAGCCTAAGATAGTTAATCTTCCTCTAAGCCTCAATTTCTTCATCAGTAAAATGATGAATATATTTCATATTTCATAGGATGTAGGCTTAAATGAAATCATGCATGTGAAAAGCACAATGTCTATTATGCATTAAGTGTTAAACACAAACTTTCAAACTTTTACATTTCAGTCATTTAAATCAAATGATCTACCACAGATCTCCCCAAGGACACTCTAGCTCCAAACTAACTATAATCCCATGGTGACAACCCAAAGAACCAGGGTTCCTGGGTTTTCTCTAATGCCCAGCCCTCCTAGGCTTCTGACTGCCTATCTCCTCATCGTAGAGGGATTCCTCCTGACCAGTCATTACAAAAATTCTTGAAGCATGAGTAAGACTGAGTCTGTGTTTGGACTGGAGAAATGGGTAAGTAACAAGGTATATATATGTATGTGTGAGTGACTGAGAGAGAGTGTGTGTGTGTGTGTGTGTGTGTGTGTGTGTGAGAAAGTCACAAACTAAGGATGGTTTTTAAAAATTGCAAAATGTTAAGAGATTTATCTAGGACCTGACCCACTTCCCCAGAAATTTACGGAATTCAAGACCAAGCCTTTCATATTCACTGTCATCAGTTAGATGGACCCAATAGCTAAAAAATTAAGGAGAAAAAAAATGGAGGAATATGACAAAAAAAGTCAAGTCAGAGGACTGAAGAATATATACAGAACATAGAATACTAGAAATTTTCTGAAAATAGATGATAGCGAATACCTCAAGAAAGTGAGGACATGTAAAGAGAAAAGGGAGCTTAAAGAAAAATTGTAGAGTTCATAGATGGGACACAAGTACAAAAAGCTGGCTGAGCATGTGGTTCTCTACCAATAACAACTGGAAAACAGTGCAACTAGCAGGAAAAACTTGCACATAAGAGTTTAACTTTCCACTTTGGGTTTCAAATTCTCCCATAGCAATAAGGGCAAGTGAAATAATGTTCACATAAGAATTTTTTGTTTTTGTTTTTGTTTTTGTCTATTACTGTAGTTTTTTTGGTTTGTTTTGTTTTGTTTTTGGTTTTTTTTGAGACAAACTCTTGCTCTTGTCCCCCAGTCTGGAGTGCAATGGCACAATCTCAGCTCACTGCAACCTCTGCCTTTAAGGTTCGATTCTCCTGCCTCAGCCTCCCAAGTGGCTGGAATTACAGATACGTACCACCACGCCCAGCTAATTTTTTGTATTTTAAGTAGAGAAGGGGTTTCACCATGTTGGCCAGGCTGGTCTCGAACTCCTGACCTCAGGTGATCTGCCCGTCTCGGCCTCCCAAAGTGCTGGGATCACAGGCGTGAGCCACCGCACCCGGCCTGTTACTGTAGTGTTTTAACAAATCTAAGTGTACTAGGATTAGTCTTCATTCATCTAAGACATACAAGTACTGGAATTTTTTAGGTGGGTTCCTCAAATGTCATCACAATGGTGTCTTCTCTATATTCAGTCACTCTTCCGCCCTTCTCTGTAATGCTCAGGGATTTCCCAGCTCACTAGCACTTAACCTAGTATATCCTAAAAGTCCAAGTCTAACTACATAAATGAGTTTAAATACAGTGAACATTTCATTTTCACTATTGCACTAAGCTGAAAGAAATGATTTTTGGTAAATAAAGGTTCATCACAGCAGACAATTAAGTGAAAAGTTCTATATATAACTGAAGATCAAAGGATTCTCACCTGGGAAGCTTGTCAAGATGCATATTCCCAAGCTCCCAGGCTCCCACTCCCACTGATTGTAATACTGTAATGGAGCTGAGGACACTACATTTTTACCGGGCTGACCAGGCAGTTCAGATTCAGGTGGATCATAAACCAGCTCTGAGGAAACAGTGGTTTTATACACGATGCTACTGTTGATGTTGCTACTAGGAATGGTGCTCAGCAGAAATCCTGCAACATATGGCTCTGTTTACACACTATTCACCATGTAATGAGAGTCTGCAACATAGGCTAAGTGATAAGAGATGTCTTGTGGTTGACCTCTCTGGAGATAAGCAGCAATGAAATTCCAATGAAGTCTCATCATCCCTCATCACCAAAACCATCCTAACCACCTCAATGAAATACACCTGACTTCCCTCGCTCCCCCCACCCACCGCCCCGAAACCAGCTGCCCTGTGTTCTAACACCAGCTGTAACCAACCAATGACCTGATACTAACTAACCCTAATCTATCAGCTGCTGCCTAGTGCAACAGAGAGGGAAAGTCAATGAGAAGGAATTGGGTGCCAGTTCTTGCTCTGCAAGTAATGGGTTGACTAATGAGACAGCCACAAACGTCACTGCCATCCCATCTCACCCTCTCACCTGTGCTGCAAGGCTTCAACAATCATACCCAGTCTCCACTTAGGAAAATTCTGTCCTTTCTCAAATGCTGGCAGCTCAGCAATGTGCTCTCTTAACCCACGCCAAGCACATAGTAAAAGAACTCCAAAAAGGGTTCTAGCCGGAAGTGATCTTTCTCCTCCATGCTCCCAAAGCAGATTATAGCTCCTCCATAAATGTGCTTCACATTTGTGCCCCATGTTTGCTTTGTTACCTGTGTATACATTATCCTCTCTTCTAGATGGAGCTTCTGTAGGAAACGAGAATCCTTTTTAATTTTTTGGTATTACACCCAGCTCAGGACCTTGCTCAGTTGCTTAAATTGAATGAGAAAATGTATCCAAGTACCCACTGATGTGTTGGAAATTCAACTTGTTCTAATATTGTGGACTGTCTGTACCTGGCATATCTGTGTCCCAATTTGAGGAACTGTTTTTCAAGTTGACGTGAATGGATTCCTTACAGATGCTCAAGCATCAATTTGGTTTTCCCTAAATCCTGCAGATCAGGAAGTCAGTATCCAAGTTTACTTTAAGAAATTTCATTATTATAAATATATGTATGAAATTTTGTCCCCAGAATTTTTTTCTCAACAGGGAATCCTGACATAAAAACAACCAATTTTGAGATGCTTCAAAAATAACACTGCAGTAATAGCCACTCCTAAAACAAAATATTTCTCCTTTCCTTCAATATATGTAATCACATATGACATATAAAATCTGCTTACTGGATAAATTTATCTTTAAAAGATTATCTATATTTATTAAAAGTTAAAATACATATACTCTTTGACCTGGAATCAGGTATAACAATGTATTTTACAGAGCTACTAGCACACATGTGGAATCATACATGTACAAGGCTACCTAACTGAACTATTAGTACAGTAACAAAAATTAAAAATCAACCATAAATAGGGAATAGATTAAATAACGGTACACTGAATGAAACACTAACTTCTAAAACAGGAAGTAAAAAGAAAGGGAAAATAAGGAAACTGGATCAATCCAACTTACGACAGGAAAGGAGAAAAAATAATGCAAAGAAATGATAATCACAGTAAAGTGAATACAAATTAAAATTTATCTACTAAAAGACAGTAATTCAAAGACTAGATTTAAAAGGAAATAATAGTTTTATGCTATTTACAAGACAGACTTAAAACCTAACAACATAAAAATGTTGAAAGTAAGAATATACCAGGTAAATACTAAAAAAAAACTAGTATTAACAATAGAACCTGATTTTTTTTTAAATAGATTAAGAAAACTAGATTAAAGGAAAAAATCATTATTACTGAGATAGAGGATCATTATTTAAATGATAAAAAGAAACAGTTTATCAGCACGTTTAAATAATCCCCAACCAGAACACACAGTGCTAACAAAATCATCTTAAAATAAAATAAGCAAATGCTGATTTAGCCATAAGGAGAAACCGCCAAATCCACAATCATTTTAGGAGAATGGGTTTAAGAAAGAAAAAAAAAAAAAAAGATTTCTGTATGCTCTTAAGAGAAAATCTAAAAAATAATGACAAGAAAAAGTTGAAAGGAATGGAAGAATATGTACCATTAAAAGGAAACCCGACATAGGAATGTCATTATAAGACAAAACAGATTTTAAGACAACTAAGAAGTTAACAAGCTGACCCTACAATAAGCATGAAAATTTTGAAAAAGAATAGGAAAGGAGAACTCACCATAAGAGAAATCAAAACTTGTTATAAAGCTATAGTCGTTAAAACGGTGTTACAGTGGTACATGGACAGATAAATGGACCAATGAAGCAGACTCAGGCACTGAAAGGAACCTTTTATATGACAGCATGGCACAATCATTAAGAGTAGAGAGGAAATAGGCTGGGCACTGTGGCTCACACCTGTAATCCCAGCACTTTGGGAGGATGAGGTGGGTGGATCACCTGAGGTCAGGAGTTCAAGACCAGCCTGGCCAACATGGTGAAACCCCATCTCTACTAAAAATACAAAAATTAGCTGGTCGTGGGGGCAGACACCTGTAATCCCACGCACTCGGGAGGTTGAGGCAGGAGAATCACTTGCACCCAGGAAGCAGAGGCTGCAGTGAGCCGAGATCACGCCATTGCACTCCAGCCTGGGCAACAAGAGTAAAACTCCACCTCAAAAAAAAAAAAAAAAAAGAAAAAGAAAAAGAGTAGAGAGGAAATAAATGGTCCAGAAGAACTGCCCAGCCTTGTGAAGGAGAGGGTGATTCAAAATTACGTCCCTTTCCTCACTCTATATGCAAAAAGCAAACTTCAAATAAATTATACAATTAAATGTGAAAATCAAGACTTTAAAATAAACAATGCAGTAGGCTGCTTTATAACATCAACTTAGGGAAGGCTTTCTTAAATTTCATAAATATAAATCATAGAGGAAAAGATGAATTGTCTACCTTAAAACTAAAGACAATAGAAACAAAATGAAAAGGTAAGCCAGACAAGAGAAATATCTGTAGTGACAAGGGTTGAACTTTCTTTTTCTGCACCTGGCCCGCAAGGGTTTAACTTTCTAAAAATATAAAGAACCAGTCAGGTGCAATGGCTCACACTTATAATCCTAGCACTTTGGGAGGCCAAGGAGTGCAGATCACTAGGGGCCAGAAGTTGGAGACCAGCCTGGCAACATGGTGAAACCCCAGCTCTACTAAAAATATAAAAAGTAGCTGGGTGTGGTGGCACTTGCCTGTAATCCCAGCTACCCCGCTACTCAGGAGGCTGAGACAGGGGAATTGCTTGAACCCAGTAGGCAGAGGCTGCAGAGAGCCAAGACCGTGCCACTGCACTACAGCTTGGGCAACAGAGTGAGACTTGTTCTCAAGGAAAAAAAAATATATATATATACACTATTAATATGAGCTGCCCAAAAATCCAATTGTAAAAAAGGGGCAAAGGTTGTAAACTGGTAATTCATAAAAACAAATGAAGACATGCTTATTGGTACTATATGCTCAGTATTAAGCAAATGAAATGAAATAGGATCATGCATATTCGAACAAAATATCTGAATGTCTGAAAATAATAAATGTTAATGAGGGAGTGGAGAAATGGGAATGCCCATACTGCTGATAGAGAGTAAACTGGTATAACTATTGTGGCAGCCGGTTAATATTTAGTAAAGCTGAAGATGCATGGTCCACTGTGGTACAGGCCCTGGAGATATTATCAAATGTGTACACAAAGGAACACGCACAAGGATATTTTCTGCAATACTGTAATACTCAAAAGCCAATAACATCCTCAGTGGTCATCAATAGGAAAATGAATTAATGATAGGATTAACATATAATGAAATACTATATAGCAGTTGAAATGAATGTACTCTTTACATGTATCAACATGCTATACATAAAAAACAATGATGAGCAATAAAAGCAAATTGCAAAAGGATATATATTATGAAACTATGTTTAGTTTTAAAATACACAGAATAATATGGATTGTGGTAAAAAATATAAAATCATGAAGAGTAAGGACAGGTACAAACAGGATAGTGGTTCTTTGTGAAAGTAAGGAAATGACATAACAAGATCTTCAATAGATGTGCAGTTTTTCCTTTATTTAAACACAAAAGGATCTGAAGTAAATAAGGAAAAAGGTTGACAGTGGTAACAATTAAATAGTGGCTGTATATCAACACTCTTGGTTACAAACAACAGGATCTACACTTGCTAGTTTAAACAAACAGAAAAAAAATGGCTCACAAGTCTCAGGCCTGGAGGTCAGGACTATGAGGCTCAACAACACGCTGATTTTTATACCCTGGAGCAGCTGTGGGGGAAAAACTGCTAAGCACAGCCTCCACACCTTGCACCATTACATGGGACCTCTGCCACTGCTGCATTGAAAACCATATCACTGTTCCTCTCAACAACTACTCTTGTCTGCAAAGTACTTGCTTCCAGATTTCACACAGGTATGTCTAACTGGTGAGCCCACGGACCTGTACCTGTCTCAGCCGTAGCTGCAAGGAAGGGTAGGAAATTAAATTTCATTCTTCTGGCCGGGCGCGGTGGCTCAAGCCTGTAATCCCAGCACTTTGGGAGGCTGAGGCGGGCGGATCACGAGGTCAGGAGATCGAGACCATCCCGGCTAACATGGTGAAACCCCCGTCTCTACTAAAAAATACAAAAAAACTAGCCGGGCGAGGTGGCTGGCGCCTGTAGTCCCAGCTACTCGGGAGACTGAGGCAGGAGAATGGCGTGAACCCGGGAGGCGGAGCTTGCAGTGAGCTGAGATCCGGCCACTACACTCCCGCCCGGGCCACAGAGCGAGACGCCGTCTCAAAAAAAAAAAAAAAAGAAAGAAAAAAAAAATTTCATTCTTCTACTGGGTAAGGTAAGATCCATGAAGTGGGAAGTTGCCAAAAAGCAGGTGTTCAAACAGTGCTAGTTGCCCAAAAAGCATGAAAAACGCCCACTCAAACAAGAGTTTGTGAAATTATTCTCTGTACTTTTCTGTATGCTCAAATATTTCACAATTTTTAAGAGAAAAAAATGTTGAAGTATATACATTCACAAACAACAAAGGGAATGGAAAAAAACATCAATAAACAAGAGATGTCAACCAAATTCTAAAAGACAAAAAGCTAAGTAACTAATAAAACACTAGAGAACGTCACCACCTAGAAAACATGTGGAGGAAGTTCCATCAGAGGCAGCCAAGCGGCCCAACTGGGCCTTAGCTCAGAGACGGCAGAAGTTCACAGATGATAGAAGACAGTAGAGGGATTAATTACATCTAAACTAATTAAAAAGAAAGGAATTAATTAAAGGCCTGTATACAAACGGGTTGAACACTACCCCATCTTCAAATACAGAATGGCCTACATCCAGGGAGTGCCCCATGTAAAATATCAAAGGGATCTTTTATAAAGTCAGTGAAAGAACAGTCTGCGTAAACCTAGGAGTCAATTTAGAAATCAGTAGCCAAGACAAGACCTCTTCATTCCAGCATTTTACAAACCCTCGTCCTACCAGCCAGATTCACCTACTCATCCTTAGTGATGCCTACAACAAGCCAAACCTTGCTCAAACCACAGAGCTGCCACTCAACCTCCCTATATCCACATTTTCAACTACAAACTGACAGCCAATAAACATAAGACATTTGAAAAAAGCCTGAAACATGTAAGTGAAAGACTAAGATAAAAAATCTGTCACCAGAGAAAAGAGATAATTCAGGGACTAGAAAGTGAATGAACAAATGAATACCAATTATATCGAATCTTCAGAGAGCTTCATGAAAAAAATCACATCCAAAAACCTGAAAAGGATTCTATGAAAGAGAAGCAAAAGACAGCTTTCAGAAATTAAAATATGCTTGACATAATGTATTACAAGTAAAATATAAATGCAGGAAAAATAATAGAGAAAGGGAAAAAAATACAGAGGACCAATACTGAAGATGCAAATACAGCTGAACGGTATTAGAGAAACAAAGAACCTCCAGAGAAAAGAAAGAACAAAAAAAGTAAGAAAACATAAAAGAGAGATGTCGAAAATTGAAAGGACCGCCTACGTACCAAGCAGAATAACTGACTAAAGACCGAGATACGGGTACAGGATTGTCGAATTTTACACCACCAAGAATAAAAAGATCCTAAGTGTCCAGAGTGTATTGAGGGAGGGGGATGCAGAGAACAGGTTATATAAAAAGAAACAAGAATCAGACTGGCATCAGACCTTTTATTAGCAAAATCAGATGCCAGAAAATAACTGAGCTGCTTTCAAAGTTCGAAGAGAAAACTACTTTTCAATCTAGAACTCTGTATCTAGCTGAATAGTTCATCAAATATAAGCGCAGAACCCACTTTAGACATGCAATGGCTCACCTCTTAGACATTTTTTCCTAGAAAGGAGCATAGAGACAAATGCTAGCAAAATGAGAAAGTTAATCAAGGAACAGGAAGATATGGACTGACCTCACCCAGAAAAAAAAAAAAAAGATACAGCCTTCAGAGGAAGCCTGTGCACAAGACACAGAAAACTTGCTGACACTGAAGCAGAAACTTTTTGGCAAAATATTTTTGTAAGACTGATTACCAAGGCTTACTCAAGGTGTGGGTAAACAGGCACTCTTTTTTTTTTTTTTTTTTTTTTTTTTTTGAGGCCGAGTCTCGCTCTGTCGCCCAGGCTGGAGTGCAGTGGCGCGATCTCGGCTCACTGCAAGCTCCGCCTCCCGGGTTCACGCCATTCTCCTGCCTCAGCCTCCCCAGTAGCTGGGACTACAGGCGCCCGCCACCGCACCCGGCTAATTTTTTGTATTTTTAGTAGAGACGGGGTTTCACCATGGTCTCGATCTCCTGACCTTGTGATCCGCCCGCCTCGGCCTCCCAAAGTGCTGGGATTACAGGCGTGAGCCACCGCGCCCGGCCTAAGCAGGCACTCTTAGACACTGTTACTGGGAGTAACATTCGGCAAAACCTTTGGGAAGCCGGCATCTGGTAGCGCCTGTCAATAATTCCACTGCCAGAAAGCTATTCCTACAAAATTATTTATACGTGAGGCAACGTAGAACATAAGAGCATGTGAGTGAAACTGTCTCCGTTCAAATTCCCACTTTACCACTTTCAAGCTCTATGCTGTTTCCTCATTTAAAAAATAAACATCTTCTCAACAGGTCACTGTGGGGATTATCCAAAAGGTTCCAGGTGATGAGCTTAGCACAAGGCCCAGCACATGATAAATACTCAGTTAACATTATTTACTACAAACATTTGCCATTTTTGCATAAGGATGTTTACTGTGCCACTGTTTGGCAAAAAATGCAAGCAAGTATAGTATGATCCTATTTATGTTTTTTAGAAATTACATTTATATTTGTATGTATCTGCCTAGATCTGCAGAAAAAAAAAAAGAGAAAACATGCCAAAGTGTTGCATCCATGGAGCAGGAATGGAGTAACCTGTTTTTGTACAGTTTCCATTTGAGCAACATGAAGTGTTTCATACTTCAGAGAAAAGAAAAAGTAAAGATCACTATTAATCTTGGGAAGAAAGGGTTAATCTGTATAAGCACACACCAACATATTAAAAACATTTATTTTATTAAACTTATTTAAATTTTAGAAAGTTATTAGGTAGATGTACATTCCTCTGTTGGTTTAGTTTGATCTTCAGTTACCTGTAAAAACACGAACAGCTTTACTTTCCTAATAAACACTTTCAGTTTTACCCCTTCACCCACCATTTTAAATCATTTCATAGCCCTCTTATAATGACCCTTTATCTTTCTCCTTCAGTAGTAATTATTACAGAAAGTTAGGTAAGGAGAAAGATTTAAAGGCCAAGTAACCAATATAAATTATCAGGTAAAGAACAATAATTCCATTCAAAAATATAATCTAAAGCATATTATACCTAGGCTTCTCAAGTTTGCCATTTTACTTTTCAGCCATAAAACAAAATCATTAGTGTAAGAAAAAACACCTGAAGTGCTGTAACAAGATATTTTAAATCAGTTTATTTTCTTTTGGAGTATAATCCATTTAGAATAAAGCGTATTACAGATTTAGTCTAAATATTTCTATTTCTATTCTATGTCACTCAGACTCATCAAACAGACACAGCTAAATCTGAATTCAACACCCCCAAAACCTGTCCCGCCTGCATCATCTATCTTGGTAAAGGGCTCCACCTGGCTACCTAAGGACAGCATTCAATAATTCACTCTCTTCTTCCTACCTGCATATTCCAGCAACAGTCCTATTCATTCAGCCTAAGTTAACTCTCACAGTCCTTCTCCCTATCGTGGCTGAACTTTAGGGCCTCATTCTCTTCTATCCCCCAACAGAACTCTTGGCTTAAGTCATGGCTATATCCCATGACACTCCTACAATGAGCTTTTAAACAATAATAGCTGATCAACAGGTCACTTCCCTACTCAAAATTCTCCAGGTAGTCTCTATTATCTCAGTGAGGTGGAGGAGGAAAGTCAGGAAGGCAAGTTCCACAACATGGAACACAAGCCCCTCATATTGTTTTCGGACTGACTGATTACCTACCCTACACGTGACCTGTACATTCAAATTCATCTTACATTCATCATGTTCTCTATGTAGGCAAGTGACTTCCTCTGAGATAACCTCCAACCCATTCTCCAACAGAGTATCTGCATGGTCCACTTTTATTCACCCTTTAAAATCAGCTTAAGAGACTCCAATTCCTGGAAGCCTTCCTTAAGCAACTCCCCAGCTTGGTCTGAGTCCTCTTCTTTATGCCAGAGCCCCACATGTACATCTGAACTGTCTCCTTATAAGTCTAATTATCCAATCAACATTACTTCCCTGAGGCAGCAAGTACATTTTATTCATTTTTTTGTACCACCAGACCATAACAGTACCTGGCACACAATAAACTATCATAAGTCTGTGTTGAATCAATGAACCACGTTTAATCTAATCCCTTCAGAAAAGCAAAACGGACAGTAGAAAAAAGCAACTAAACCAGAATAAATGTTTGAAAAAATATGTATTGACTAACATCATTAGATATTCTAGGTAAGACACTGTCTCTGCTGTTTTTCTACATTTTTCATTCCTTTTAAAGTGTTCAGTTACTATTGCTTCTTTAGTTTCCCAAACTATTTATTTAATATTCATTTCTTTAGTTTCTTTTTTAAATTGTTTTTAATTTTACTTAACTCCAAGTAAACACGCTGAACATTTCTTCTTTAGTTTCTTAATCTAAAATGATCACTGTGACCAACTAAAGAGAGAAAATTACTCTATCCATTCAAAGATAATTTCTCCTCCTGAGAAAAAAAATTTATATACCCCTTACCCAAGAATATTATGGTGAAGTCCCTAAACAATCATTCCTATCTGTAGAGTCATTAATAAAACTAGGTTTATATATCATTATGAAAAACTGTCAATAAATATTTCTTGGGTAACCCCTTCATGTGCTAATGTTGTGTTCAAACTTTGGGCTTACACAAATAAAACAAATCCTGAAAGGCTTGGTAGAAGATAACTGCACAGGCAACGAAAACAATCAAAAAACAGTATGTGGATGTATACAATCAAGCACAAACTTATATGAATGAGTAATTATTTGTTAGAGATTACTCTGAGACTATTCCACAGAGGAGGTGTGACTCGGGGGAGGTAGTGAAGAATGACTGTGTGGTAAATAGACAGAAAGAGAATGGAAAATGGAGTCCAGAAAGAAAAACTATCATGAAGAAATAAGCAAACTTGAAAATAAGTTTAATGTGTGATGCTTAATGTGCTTGCAAGCTTAACCAGAGTGTTTGTGGCATTGTGGGAAATCAGGATAAGGAGGAAGGCCTAATGAGGCCAGATTACACAGGACAGCTATCAGATAACCTAAGTAAAAGAGGCACATTTAACCTATGAAATAGGAAACAGGGATAGTTGTGGTCAAGAAATACAATCACTCAGGCCGGGCGCGGTGGCTCATGCCTGTAATCCCAGTACTTTGGGCGGCCAAGGCGGGTGGATCAGGAGGTCAGGAGATCGAGACCATCCTGGCTAACACGGTAAAACCCTGTATCTACTAAAAATACACAAAAAATTAGCTGGACGTAGTGGTGGGCACCTGTAGTCCCAGCTACTTGGGAGGCTGAGGCACGAGAATCGCTTGAACCCAGGGGGTGGAGGTTGCAGTGAGCCAAGATCGCGCCACTGCACTCGAGTCTGGGAGACAGAACGAGACTGTCTCAAAAAAAAAAAAAAAAAAATACTATCATTCCTACTAAATGTTAATGACAAAGAATAAACTACAAAAACACAAACATTCAAATCTGGTTTTTCAGGACATTAGGACATTTGCACATTTACTGTTAATGGCTAAAGACAGCTTTAAAATATACCTGACAAATCTTAATCCTTTAAATATTCATTAAGTTTACAAAAAAAAAATTACATAGTAATATTATTTCTCTTCAAGTTCTACAATATCATTTTCATGATAATAACAAACAAAATCAAAAGAGAACTGCCAAGTTACAACTTTACCCTTACCAAAACACTAGTGAACAATCACAACACTGCTTTGACTATTGAGACAACTTACTTTTTTCCTTTCTCTTTGTTTCTTTCATTTCCCCCCGCCCCTTTGGTTGTTATTGGTTAATTTTGATGAATTTCTTCAAGAAGAGTACTCATTAGCTGTCAAAAACACTTACCATTTTCCGAGATCTTTCCAATAGCTTATCCCATATCGTAAAATGTGCCTTGAAAAGAAAAGATTTGCGATAAACTAAATAAAGTAGTAAAGTCAAAGTAAAAGGGACAGACTCTTTATATAGCTTTTAGAACAAAATAAATAAAAAGCTAGGCAGCACTAATATAGATAAGTGGTTATAAAAGTAGCGAAAAAAGGTACTACATAGGATAGCTGCTTTGTTTTTTGCTTTCTTCAATTGCTTAAACCCGGGCGGCAGAGGCTGCAGTGAGCATTTAAGAAAAAAACCCTTAAGAATTGAATGTGCTCTTCTTTCACTTTTGCCCCTCTTAATCATTTCCATCACAGAAAGCATTTCTTCTAATAGGAAGAAAAAATCTGCCCTACTTTCCCATAGATTGTGGTTCAATCCTTAAATAGCCAGTTTCAACATCCTAAAAGTCATTCTTCAAATCATACTACAATTTACTACAAACATTTTTCAATTTACTACAAACATTTGCCATTTTTGCAAATTATTAAAAACCAACTGTGACATCTTCACACTGAAATGGCAGAACCAAAGAATTCATCAAGTTACCCTAAAGAATAAGTAAAACCTAACAAAGACAATAGTAAATTTTTCTCTTTTTTTTTTTGAAATGGAGTCTCACTCTGTCGCCCAGGCTGGAGTGCAGTGGTGCGATCTCCACTCGCTGCAACCTCCGCCTGCTGGGTTCAAGCGATTCTCCTGCCTTGGCCTCCCGAGACAATAGTAAAATTTAAACTCAATTTCCTTAGTCCTTAACAATCTCCTGTAGCAGAGGATTATCAGAATGCATTAAGGAAAACTGTACAAAGTGTATCATGACCGCATCAATTGTATTAGGTCAACTGAAAGTGATACCAAGGCATATGGGCGGGCCAGTGACTATTTCACACTGCAGAAAATCTGTAACAAAAGGTAAAATTAATAAATATTGACACACAAACCCTTCTAGAGAAAGAGCTGATTGGTATGTTTGAAGGGAACACCATGCCTGACTCAGGCGGAATGAACTGCTGGTGTAGAGACCTTGAGCTGTGGCTGGAATACAGTGAATGAGGAAAGGAGTGGTATTAGATAAAGTCAGAGAAGCAAGCAGGGATCAGATAATGCAGGGCTTTGTGAGACAGGGTAAAGAGTTGGGATTTGTTCAAGGGAAGCCATTGGAAAGTTTGGGGCAGAGGAAGTACATAACAGATTGTGTATTAAAACGATCACTTTGGCTACTCAGTGGAAAATGCACTGTAGAGGGCAAGAGTGAAAGCAAGGAAGGTGAGTGAAAACAAAGAGGAACTTGGATAAGGGAAGTAGTAGTAGATGAGATGCTATAAGGTGCATAGATTCAGAATATGTCTCAGAGTTAAAAGTTGAAAGGACTTGCGGATGGATGGGCTGGGGAATGGCTACAAAGGGAAAAGAGAATCAAGGATTACCTTAAACAACTAAGGAAACCAGGAGTATCCAATCTTTTGGCTTCCCTGGGCCACACTGGAAGAAGAATTGTCTTGGACCACACATAAAATATACTAACACTAATGACAGCTAATGAGCTAAAAAAAAAAAAAAAATCACAAAAAAATCTCATAATGTTTTAAGAAAGTTTACAAATTTGTGTCTCATTCAAAGCCATCCTAGGCCACATGCAGCCCATGGGCTGTGAGTTGGACAAGCTTGAGTTAAAGGATGATCCCATTTTCTGAAATTGGGAAGGCTAGGAAAAGAAGCAGGAATGTGGAGAAAAGTCAAAGTCAAACGTACATGAGAGGTGTGCTAAATTTTACAAAATGAGAGCGATGAAAGAAGATATAAATAAGAAGATACAGTAAGTTCATAGACTGGAAACCTCAACATATTAAAGATGTCAATTCTCCCCAAACTGCTATACAGCTCTAATGGACTTCTTATCAGAATCTCAGGAAGACTCTGTTGACATTGAAAATATTATCCTAACATTAAATGGAAACTCAAATAAACTAGAAGACTTAAAACAATTTTGATTAAAAAATAGTAACAAGAGAGGAATTACTCTACCTGATTTCACAGCCTATTTAGAGCTACAGTAATCAAGACTGTGTGGTACTGATAGAGAACTAAACATACGTGATCAATGGAACAGAATAGAGGACCCAAAATAGACCTACATAAATATGCTCAGCTAATTTTTAACAAAGATGCAAAAGTAACTCAGTGGAGGAAGAGTGGCCTTTTCAACGAATGGTACTGGAGCAATTTGACATCTATAGCCCACAAAAAAAAAAAAAAAAAAGCCTAAACCTAAACCTAAATCTCACACTCATAGAAAAAGTAACTCAAAATGGGCCACAGATTTAAATAGATGTAAAACTCTAAAACTTTTAGGAAGGAAAAAAAAAAGGAGAAAATCTTTGGGATCTAAGGCTAATCAAAGAGTTCTTAGAATTAACCCCAAAAACATAATCCATAAAAACAAAAATTTTATCAAATTTTGATAAACTAGTTTCATCAAAATTAAAAACGTCTTCTCTGCAAAAGGCTGCTCAGAGAGAATGAGAAAACAAGCCACATATACAAACACAAGGTACAGACAAACAGAGAAATCTGAAAACTACATATCTAACAAAAAACTAATATCTACAACATATAAAGAACTCTCAAACCTCAACTGTTAAAAAGTAAAACAATCTAATTAGAACACTAGCAAAAGACATAAACAGACACTGCACCAATGAAGATATATAGATGGCAAAGAAGTACATGAAAAGAATGATCAATACCATTGGTCAATAGAGAAATTCAAATTAAAACTACAATGAGATATCACTACAAATGTACCAGAATGACTAAAACAAAAAAAAGTACTGACAGAATCAAATGCTAGTGAGGATGTGGAAAAACTGATCACTCATACATTGCCAGTGGGAATGTAAAATGGTACAGTCACTCTGGAACACTTTGGTTGTTTGTTAAAAAACTAAATATACACTTATCACATGACCCAGCAATTGCACTCCTGTATTTAGCCCAGAGAAATATTCACAAAAACCTGCACACAATGTCACAGCAGCTTTATTTGTAATAGCCAAAAACTGAAAAGAACTCAGATGTCCTTTGATGGATGAATGGTTAAACAAACCATGATATATCCAGACCAAGTAATACTACTTAGCAATAGGAATGAATGAACTACTGATACACTCAATGACTCAGATGAATCTCCAGAGAATTATACTGAGTGAAAAGTGCCAATCCCAAAAAATTACATACTGTTCAATCCCATTCATATAATATTCTTGAAGTAACAAAATTATAGAAAAGGAAAACAGATAAGTAGTTGGCAGGGGTAACCAGGCAGGGTAATGGGGGCAACAGAGGGAAGTGGCTGTAAATGCGTGTGTCTATAAAAGGCCAACATGAGGGATCCCCTTGGTGAAGGAATTGGTCTGTATCTTCATTGTATCGCTGTCCATACCCTGGTGGTGCTACTGTATTTTAGTACTGCAAGATGCTACCATTGAGGAAACCAAGTAAAGATACATGGGATCTCTCTATGTCTTATAACTGCAATTATCTCAAAATCAAAAATTTAAATAAAAAGATTAGCAAGGGGTGGGAGCAATGTGGAAAAGGTCAGGCTTCGGGTCATGAATGGATCATTAAAATCAGAGGGAAGAGCATGCCAAATTTAAGCTTAAAAGGCATTCCAGAAAGGTCTTACCAATATGCACTCTAATACCCCCTCTGTCAATGTACCCTCACCTATGCTAATTTGAAAATTTTAAATGCTATATCAATTTGATTTAATTTTTTCAACTAATGTTTCTTTTGTAATTGTATATTTGCACCCTGGGCAACTTTGTTTTTAATCATAAGCCTGAGTTTACAAAATATTAGTGTCATATAACTTATGAAAAATTAGAAGTTTATACTCTTCAAACTGGTAGAAAATCAAGTCCAGAATTATATCTATACCCAAATTGGAAGGCCTGGAACTTTAAGCTTTACTTACTCTTAAGTGAATGGGTAAAGACACACCCTGGAATCTTCGTATGAGACTTGGCTGGGTGGGTTGAAGACTGTGAACTGCTGACACTTCATACTGGAAACAAATACTTGTTCTTGGAATAAGAGGGCCCTCATTCACATCAATGAAGTCACCCATTCTGATTGATTTAAAAATAAACAAACAAAACTGCAACATCAAATAATTTGTAATAGCTTGAAAAAGAAATCTCTTCATTCTCTTTGCTGCTAGCATCCCTAATCAAGAACATTATATATGGTTCAATTCAGTTTCTAATGACCCCTGACATAATGACCTCAAGTAAAGAGGCTAAAACTTTGAAAATCAAATCAAATGAACCATTTTCTTAATTAGCATTGACATAAATTTTAAGGTCTTTAAGAGTCACATAACACATCATGCTATTAAGCTGATCCAACTGCCTAAAACCGATCATCTACAACCTTAAAACAACCCATGTAACAAAGTTTAGAATTCACCGTGTAGGACAGATTGTGTTCAGAAACAAAGGGCAGTTTCTAGAGGAAAAAAGTTAAGTCCAGTTCATAAAAACAGGAGGTTGAGAAAACAGATCCAGGTCATGAAGTCATCTCTGCAGAATGCATTGTCTTGGGACTTGCTCCCCATGGGAGGATGTCATCATAAGCAGTGGACCTTTCTCATCCATGTGTCAGAAAGCACATTCCGGCTTAACTTACATATATCATAAATAATTACTAGTCAATATTCATATGAATTACCATGTTCAATTCATAACAATGACTATCTTGCCCAGTTTCAAAACTAACTCCTAAAAATTACATTCTTAAACAGTGGTTTTCAACTCAAAATTAAATAAAAATAGCAAACAATAAAATGAGGATTACAGAAACTACAAGTGTTCCTGAAGGTAATTTAAAGCTTCCATTTACCACCATATCAAAACAATGAACAAAGCAAAAAAAATAAGGTGAAAAGAACAAAATAAGGTACAAATTCATCTTTTTTGGTCATATGCTTCATTCAGATAACAATAAAGCTAAGCCTTATTCTAACATAGCAGCCAGTTTTTAGACTTTTACTTACCTGTGTAGCTTGACTATTCTCTCAGGGTTCTGAGATGCCTTCTCTTCTATGAAATCTATTTTGTACCTGAAAAGCAGCAAAGAAAAAAATATTTTAACTCTAAATAAGTAAAAAAGTGTTTAAAGATACCTCCCTTTCTCTTCCTCTTCAGCCATACTTTTTGAGAGTGGGTTACACTTGGAACCTCCCTTTAATCTGGCCACAGACCCATGACTCTGCCAAACTGTTCTCAACAAAGTCACAGGTACCTGCTTGGTGTCAACCCAATGAACACTTTTTGTTCCTCATTTTCTTAATACCAATGCTCACCTCCACTTCTCAAAGTGTTCTTTCTTTCCATTTTTATTTATTTTGATTTTTTTTGAGACAGGGTCTTGCTCTATCACCCACTCTGGAATGCAGTGGCACAATTATAGCTCATTGCAGCCTCAAACTTCTGGGCTCAAGCGACCCTCCTGCCTCAGCCACCCAAGTAGCTGGGACTACAGGTGTGAGCCACCATGCCGGGCTAACTTTTTGTTTTGTTTTGTTTTGTTTTGGTAAAGATAGGGTGTTGCCAAGTTGCTCAGGCCGGTCTCAAACTCCTGGCATCAAGCAATCCTCCTGCCTCAGCTTCCCAAAGTGCTGGGATTATAGCGATGAACCACCACACCCAACCTCAAAGTGCTCTTTCCATGGGTATCAGTGGCATTCCTTACTGCTTGTTATTTTACATCTCTGGCCACTCTTGTCTTTCTCTACCCTTTGAGAATTTTATGCTACACCCTCTTTTCACTTCAAGCATCCTCCTTAGGCCAGCCTCTGAGCTACAGTTTCGGTAGTTATATCTCCTATATCTCTGCTTCTAATCTACCTACCTCTTCTGACACAGTTTCCAAGACCCATCTGGACATCCCTCTAGGATGTTCCACAAGCACCTTACCCTGAGATTTCCAAACTGTACAAATTATCACCTCTTTCCCGCCCAAACTTGTTCTTCCTCCTGAATTTCCTGTCTTAGTACAATACTACCAACCACCCAGGTGTCCATGTGAAAAACCTGGGAGATTTCCTTGATTTCTTTCTCCAACCATATCCCCTTCATTCAATTCATTATCAAGTTGTCAATTTGACTGCCCAGTGTCTCTCAAATCTACCCAATCCTGTCAGTATAGCTAAAGGCACAGATGAAACTGCACAGCCCAGGTTCAAACCATGACTTTACCATTTACTATTGAGAGCTTTGTCCATTTACCCCAGGGTGCTAAACAAGTAATACGTGTATGTGCACCACAGGTGTATGCACAATTATGCGGCAAAGTTGGGGAACATTGGTTTACGCAAAAACACCCCCTGACTACTACAGTCCCCCAGGCACTAATAAGGGTGCCAATTACCTTGAATATTTGTCCCTCCTGACCCACCTCCAAGAGATGCTCCTGTCCCCTGAGAGTCAAAGCCACAAAAAGGCCCCACCCCTACCCCTGCAGCAGAAAGGCTCAATCACTGACCCACCTTCAATGATTCAACTCTTCTGTCCTATCAAGCTTCCTCCAGAATTATCCCCTTCCTCCTACCACACACTCAACTAAGTTACAAAAGTCCCAGAAGCCCCTACCAGTCCCTGACAGTTAGGTAGCGGAATGGGAAATCTCAATGTATACTGAATGGAAGTCAAAAGCATACTGTCCAGTAAAGTACCATGGTGCACTTCAATGTGATTAGTACTAGTTAAAATGAGCCTTAAGTGTAAAACACATACCAAGTTCTGAAGATTTAGAGTGAAAAAGAATATAAAATAACATCAATATTTTAATATTGATTACACTGAAATAACATTTTAGATGTATCACTTAAATAAAATCATTAAAATTAACTTCACCTTTTGACTTTTTTTCAATGCAACCACTAGAAAAGTTCAAAGTATACAGATGTCTCATATTATATTTCTTTTGGGAGCATGTGCCTAGACTTCTGGCACAGAGAGTGACTTGACGTGTTCAGACAGTCCAAAGAATTTTCTTGTAGAATCAATGCTATAAATGGTGGTTTGGTTCTACAATACTATCTGTACTCTAGTTAAAACAGTACATGACAACTGGTTTCTAAGTCCACTGGTTCCAGGACATGCTAAAAATGTTTAAGATAAAGTGTTTCATGGGCAAATATATTTGGGAAATTTTCAGTGTCCACTTTGGGAGACCCTTGAGTGCAATGAGTAAAATTTTTTAAGCCACTGTTCTTCAAACTCAGCTTAACACAGTACATGGTTTCATATGTCAATTAATATCTTATGGAAGAATATTATGAGACAGATAGCTTTGAGAAATGCTAAGCTATAAAGTATGTGTCAAAAACACACTCATAACTAACCCAATATATTTATGATAACCTATCCCTATAAGAATTTGTAATTCATCGCTTCTCGGCCTTTTGGCTAAGATCAAGTGAAGAATTTGTAATTGAACTTCTATATACCTAAAGAAATTCTATTCTATAACCTTTAACAATTTGTAGGTGCATATTTTGACTTCAGACTCTGGGTTTTTTTGTTGTTTTTGTTTGTTTGTTTGTTTTTAACAGCACAGATTTCTCTTTCTAAAGTTCTAATATTCTATTAGGTAAATGTTAAAATTTAGCTTATGTTCTTATAACTGGTAGTAGAAGGTGAAGTGAAAGTTTTCTGAATGAGAATTGAGAAGCCAGGCAGGAATTAAACTGTTAAAGAAAATCCATCAAATGAATAATTCACATGCAGAAGACTAAACCCCGGCTGTGTAAACATTTTACTTCAACTATTAGCCCTCTTCCAAACTGCTTGCATTTTCAGTCTTATCAGTGTCATTTTAAGTGTGGAGGGGTAGGAGAGAAACGCTGCCAAATACACAAAATTATATAGTTGCTTAACGTGCGTTATCACTTCACACTAGAAAGAAAAAAGGGAAACATACCACTATGTTGATATAATGAGAAAGGCTGGTCCAAGAACAGAGAAGTAAAACAAAGTGAGAAAATTATCAAGGGAGGTGGGGAACATTTTCCTCAGCGAAATAAATGAGATCAGAAACAGAGCTCTCAGAGTGGAAAATAATACACTGTCATATGTATATCAAATATAAAAATTCTTAAGACCTGAATTTTCTTTATTACATATAATACTGGAAGAATTAGCCTTGATTTAAAGAAAGCCAACACTTACTTGTTGTGTTGAAATATTTCCAATGCCACTTTTGCTTCAACTTCCAGAGTTTCAAATGGAAGATCTTTATAAATTAAAGCATGAGCATCCTTTGTGAAAGAACGTAAGTTCTCCTTAAAAATGAAAGTAATAACCTTTAGTAACAATTTACTGAAAAGCATTTCTCCATAAGCCAGTTGAGACAAAACTCTATGCTTAGTACTGCAAATCCAACTAAAATAAAAGACAAAATCAAGTTTGTTAGAACAGGAAGTTATTAATTTGCAACAACTGAAGTTTTCGACCATAAACTATAAAACTTCTTATTTACCAGTAATTAAGGTGTCAGCCTTCATTAATACTAATTATTAAAGATAAACCTATAAAGAAATTTTATCCAAATTATATTATAATTTCATTCAAATTACACAATCTTAAAATGTTATTAAAACTATGATGCACCAAGTAAAAATGCCAATAAATCAATAGCAAGACATAAAAATGTGTTTGCAGTATGAATAAAACTAAGTTTATTAAATGTATGGGGACAAAATTATTGTTTTCATAATTAAGAAAGTTTCACTAGAAATGTAACATCATCACCAACTCTGTACAAAGTATAGCATGTCCAATATTAAGTTTTTGCTTAATAAAAATGTCAATTTTACACAATTAAAATGATGAATAATACACATTAACAATGTTTATAAGATTTTTAATAAAAATTCTAATTAAACTTTCATACTACAAATCATTACTAATACAGAAAAGACCAAGCACTATTACACAATTAATTTTTATAATAAAAAAGACCAAGCACTATTACACAATTTTTATAATAAAATTATTTCCATAAAAATCCTATTAGACTTTTTTGCATGAAATGACTCTTCTTTATAAAGAATAATTTACCATATAAAAAAATCAACATTCATGGTTTAATACAACTATTCCTTCAATGTAACTCTACTCTACTTTCTTTAAGCTCTCTACTCAACCCAACTCCATGCAGTTTGCAATCAGCTTGCATATTTCTTTTGTAAGGTTTTATCTTTTAAAAAAGAAAAATGCAAAAGCCAGGCACAGTGGCATACACCTGAGGTCCCAGCTACCAGGAAGGCTGAGACAGGAAGATTGCTTGGGCCCAGGAGTTCAAGGCCAGCCTGGGCAACATCGTGAGACCCCCATCTCTTAAAAAAAAAAGAGAGAAAGAAAGAAAAAAAGCAGTTACGTTTCATAGATAACGAAAATTAAATCTTGAACTCAGTTTTTACCTAACTCACCCCAGTAAAGAAAATCTTAAATTTGGAGACATACTTGAAAAGGAAGCTACACTGACAGAAGCCCAGAAGTCATGAAGAAACAGTTCCAATCCCTTCCCTCCCCTTCTTTCATCCTCTTCGTTCTCTCTTCCCTCTCCCTTTTTCTCATTCTTTCTTGATTCCCTCTTCTCTCCCTCTCAATATTATGTAATATGGGCAGGATTATACAAAAAGTAATTTCCAAGGCCAAATTTAAAGCTAGATCTGCCCTTACTTCAAAATCCTTGCTTTTAAGAACCACTACAGTATTTCACTAAATCTAAGATATATTACTAAAGGAAAACACACACACACACACACACACACACACACACACACTGCAAATTCTAATTGCAAGATACCATCTACTATAAGGCTCATATATTTTCAGAGATACTAAATATAAAAAGAATGTACACAGTGGAAATGATAAAATGATGTGGTACACGGCTTCCCCTTTTCAGATCTCCAGACTCCCAATACATAGGACATATAGTTTTGTTTAATTAATAATTAGGTATTTGCCTATTCTTCCCAATCAGAATCACATCTCCAGGCTTGATCTTTGATAACCATCAGCACCCCTTACCTACAGAGCACCTGATCTAGACTGTCCTTGTTAGGCTCTGTTGCTACCCAAGTCCCAGACCAACAAGGACCATCCTCATTACAAAGGCAGACCATTCACAAAGAGTTTAGTTTGTTAATATTTCGTTTGTTGATGCTTGAGTTAGCTTTGTCAAGGTTGGATTCTTTAATTCACCCAGCTCTCAATGTGCCCCTTGTATATACAGGGACCTCACTGTATGCAACAAGTTAAAATGGTTTAAGGGAGTGGTTTTCAAATTGTGCTCTGGTGATCCAAACAGGTATGGCACCAGGCCCCCTACTACCACATCGGTCAAGATAGTTAAGTTTTTATATTTTATATTCTGGGCCTCTTGAAAACCACTACCTTAAAACCACTTAGAAGGAACATCAAGAAAAGGTCAAGCAGGACATAAAGTTTCAAGACAACTGACCATGTTGATGTAAATACTCTCATTCATATATCTCTGTCTTAAATACGCTGAAAAAGCAACAACGCCGATAGACAGACAGACAGACAGATACACAGATAGATACACAGATAGATTCTTTTAAATGTCCTCAACGTGCAGTATTATTCAACAAAACTAACACAGGAATCACTCTAACAAAGAAAGGCAGACACTCTAAAATTAATACTCCAGAAGAATACACTTACTTTTGTTGGCATCCACTCATCAAGTTTGCTATCCAAAACTACGTCATAACAGAAGGCACCAGAAATTACTGTAAATCCAACCAAAATAAAAAGCAAAGTCAAATCTGCCCTAACAGAAAGTTACTAATTTGCAACAACTGAATATTTAGACTACGAAATGAAGGTTAGCAATCTCTCCCAACTCTACAAATTATAAAATGGTTGCCATTCTTCCAGCTGCTTGCCAGAGCTCTATCAAATTTCCCTTAGCCAAAAGATTGTTAATCCCAAATCACTAATCACTAATATTTTTTAAACATTCAAGTTTTCTTCAAAAATGCTAATTACCATACAGATTTCATAAAGTTACCAGATGTAAAAACTCCAGGTAGCCGAGGCGGGTGGATCACCTGAGGTCAAGAATTCAAGACCTGCCTGGCCAACAGAGTAAAAACCAGTCTCTACTAAAAATACAAAAATTAGCCAGGCGTGGTGGCAGGTGCCTGTAATCCCAGCTACTCGGGAGTCTGAGGCAGGAGAATCACTTAAATCTGCGAGTTGCAGGTTGCAGTGAGCCAAGATCACACCACTGCACTCCAGCCTTGGCGACACAGCTAGACTCCGTCTCAAAACAAAAAAAACAAAAAAAAAAAATTTTCAAAAGAACAATGTATTTAGTAAGTAGATAAATAACTTAATGGATATGAAATGCTAAATTTCTTTTATACGCCTAAATAGCTTATTTTTGGTGTTTTGTTCTTAGAATCATTTATTGAGTTTCTTTCAAATATTTTAGGTATACCTACTTCTTTAAAAAAAAAATTATACATGTGATCCTACCATATTTACTATTCCAAAATCCTAGTTTTAGCAAAATTACAATTTACACCCTTTCATCTCACCAAAGTGCTGTCTCTCTCCAGAGTAATAGTCATGTCTGGTGAGATATTACCACCTCAGGACAGCTCTTCCCAGCAGTCTACTTATACTCATATTTCCTCCTCCTCTACACATGCAATTTGGAAATATATGCTTAAAGTCGTAAAAAATAAACGCTGAGGGCTAGGAGTGGTGGCTCACACCTATAATCCCAGCACTTTGGGAGGCTGAGGCGGGAGGATCATGAGGTCAGGAGATCGAGACCATCCTAGCTAACACAGTGAAACCCTGTCTCTACCAAAAATACAAAAAAAATTAGCTGGGCGTGGTGACGGGCGCCTGTAGTCCTAGCTACTCGGGAGGCTGAGGCAGGAGAATGGCGTGAACCCAGAAGGCGGAGCTTGCAGTGAGCCGAGATCGCGCCACTGCACTCTAGCCTGGGCGAGAGTGAGACTCTGTCTCAAATAAATAAATAAATAAGTAAGTAAATGCTGAGATAGTGGAATTCCATGAAATTCATATTCAAGACAAACACTTTCCAGTAATTCTATGATGTGAATTATTAACCTGCAAAGACTACTTCATGTTTCATCATCATAAGATAGATTTTGTTACTCATGATAAATGAAACATATGTATAATGCTAATTTATACTAGATAAAATTAGAACTAAACTCTATACATCATCAAAAATAGGTATCAAATATTTAAGGATCACAAAAAGACATATATTTATATGTGTACATTACCAGGAATTTCTGGAGCTCTGACCAAACTGACCATGTATTCATCTTTGAATGCCCTCTCTATCACACAGCCCATCATCATAGCACAGGAACGCCAATAAGCCTAAAAAAAAATATATACGTATATAAAATATATATAAACACACTGAGATTCACTAAAGTTTCGACAATATTAAATTTTAAGTGAACTTTTGACTTCAAAAATATTTCTCATATATTTCTGTTCACACAATGTAGCAACAGTTACCATCAGGCAATGACATTACCTCAACCAAGCAAAAATCAAGAAAGAATGAAGCATCAACTTCAGGTTCTTAGTAATGTTTCTGTGCAAGATACCAAGCACCATAATGGTTGTCAACCCCGACAGATAGTTTTATTATCTGAAAGTATTTATTTTTAACCCAGGATAAAGTTAACTTGTTAACAAACTTGTGCTAAAGTAAAATAAATGTATTAATTATGTAACTGTTTATACCATTTATAAATATAGAGAAAAAACTCAACTTTTATGAATGATTAGTGACTCTTATCCTAAACCTAACACCCTAACATGTCGTTCAGATTACTCATATTTACAGCAGAGCAGCAGCAACTGGGCTTTCATCTTACCAGCACATTTTGACTCATAGACATGCCTGATTGAGATGGTATCAGAGCAATGACCTGATCAGAGTCAAAAGGAGAAACCTGCAGTGTACCTGTCCATTGTGTTCCCCTCTTGCTGACACTACTCTGAGCACTTTTCAGAAGCTCTGTTTAGCATTTGAGGACTACAAAAGTGGGATCACGTCTCCATTATCAATTCTGTGCAACCACATTACACTAAAAATAAGTACAGACCCAGGCCTTGAAGACAAGTGGCAACATGTACTTCTTCATCTATCCTACTTAAATGTCTTTAATGTCTGTTGAACTCCAGCCAGAAGGCGTAGGTTCAAATCTGGGCTCCACTAGTTCATAAATCAGTAACCTTGGTCAAGCTGCTGAACTTCTCTTTGTCTCAGTTTATTAATCGGGAAAATGGGGAGAATAGTATGAACACTGTAGAGTTTGTATGAAGGTTAAAAGAGTTAATATCTGTAAATCACCTAGAACAGTGCCTGAGACATAATACATACATACCCATTGTTGGCTATTATTGTCATTTCTATCATTTTCTTGTTCAATTATTTCAACAAATATTTATTAAACACCTACTGTATGTATACCAAGAACTAGGTCCAATAAGGGAAGTGGTCCCTATCTTCACATTCAACAGTTTATGCTACAAAACAAAATTCAAATATCCTATCTAGAGACTAGCCAAGTTGTGTGAGACCTTAGAGAAAAGAGGATTAATTTTGACAAGGAGAAACTTAGAAGGTACCACAAAGCAGATGGCCTTTTAATTGAATTGTAAAAAATAAATAGGATTTTAATAGAGAGAAAAGAAAATGCTCACATTTGAAGAAAGCATCAAAAAAAGCAAGGTGGATAACACAGCATAAACCATTAGTGACTGATATGGTTTAGCTCTGGTTCCCCACCCAAATCTCATCTCGAATTGTGATCCCCATGGGTCGAAGGAGAGACCTGGTGGAAGGTGACTGGATCATGGGGCGGTTTCCCCCAGGCTGTTCTCATGATAGTGAGTGAGTTCTCATGAGATCTGATGGTTTAAAGGTGTATAGCAGCTCCCCCCCACTCTCTCTCTTGCCTCCATGTACGATGTTCCTGCTTCCCCTTCTACTATCGTTGTTAAGTTTCCTGAAACCTCTCCAGCCATGAAAAATTGAGTCAATTAAACTTTTCTTTATAAATTACCCAGTCTCAGGGAGTTCTTTATAGCCATGTGAAAACGGACTAATACAGTGGCCAAGTACTCTAATGTGGCCAGAACAAGAAGGAAAAGGAAAGAAGCAAGGGGGAGGCCAAGCTGGAAAGGCAGGCTGGGAACAGATTATACAGGGCCTGGAAAGCCGTGTGAATGTTATCAGGTAGGCAAGTTCTTTGGGTGTAAGTGACATGCTCCTTAGTCATGTCACTTAATAAAGCTGTTATAGGCCTGTAAAAGAACAACTTTTAAGTACCGAAAAAGAAAGTGGGGAGATGGGTAAGCAGAAAGAGTTAAAAAGTTATTGAAATCATCTAGATAAGATGGTCAAAGGCTGAATTCAAGCAGTAGCAGTGGAAACGGAATCACCCACAATATAGTGATTAATGAATGTAAGTTGAAAAAAGATATTAATATAAAAGACATAGCATACCAAAAACACCCAGAAATGGATGCCACTGATATTTTTTGAACTATAAAAGTGCCTAATCTAACAGGTAAAACATTGACTAAAGAGTACAATACAACATTTAAACTTGGCCATATTTTTACGTTACACCCCATAGAAAACAGGTCTTAATAAAAAGGGAAATAGGGAAATAGAAAAAGAATGTAGAGACAGAAATACCTTATTCACTTCTCCTGGATCACGATCTTTGAAAGTAAGAAATTTAATTTCACAGGACTTTGTTAAAGGCTTATACATGTCCCAAGGCTGTCCATCCACCAGAGCCAGAATGGACTTCCTGCAGTACCACTCACTTAAATCTAGAAATTTAAAACAGACTGATTATCTAACAAAATCCAGAGTGAAAAGGTACATGTTTAAGTGCTACATTTAGAAATAAAACAACGGGAAGGCAAGATTCTGCAGACTGTCCTTTTTAGAGAAAAAAAGTATATTACATCTATAATCAATTAAAAAAAAAAATACCCTACAAAAATTAGCCAGGCATGGGGGCACATGCTTGTAATCCCAGTTATTTGGGAGGCTGAGACAGGAGTATTGCTTGAACCAAGGAAGCAGAGGTTGCAGCGAGCTGAGATCATGCCACTGCACTCCAGCCTGGGTGACAGAGCGAGACTCCGTCTCAAAAATAAATAAATAAATAAATAAAATAATACCCAATATACTCAAGGTCTTATTGGTTATTAACAAAACTACCCAAAGCATTTACAAAATTCATTAAGGCTACAACTAGTTTGAAATTAATTTGTCAATTATTAATGAAACAATTTTCTAAGAGTTACACTTGAATATTTAGAGAGCAGCATCACGGATATATCTGGATAGATACACACACAACTCAAAAGGAAAGGGAAATATATTAACACACACCTACAAAAATCAGTTCTAGATTGGTTTTGGGTCTTGCTCCCAAACCACCTCTTATTTCCATGACATAGATGCTTCAAGTTAAATACCGTAGTTACCATTTTTTCGAAATTAATATGAATTCCCAGATAAGCCAGTCAGCTCTGGTCTGTTTCATCATCCCAGAATGCAATGCCAACTGTGATTAGATGTTCTGTAATGACATAGCTACTCACAAAAGTACTCAAACTACAGGGTCTAAATTATTAACCCCTACATAAGCTCTGTAAAGACAGGGATCATGTCTACTTTTGCTCACTCATCAGTATATCCAGAGCCTAGCACCAGGCCTGGTATTCACTAGCACTAGCAGGTATTCAGTAACAGTTTACTGAATGACTGCAAGCATGAATGACAAGAAAGTCTCAGAGCAGGGGTCATGCTGAGGATGCTTCAGAAGCTGTATCACTACATGTGATGTGTATAAAGCTCCTTAAGGGCCTGAGTTTTGTCTTATCCTCTTCTGTAATCCTAATGCCTATCATATGGCAGAGGTTCCAGAAATACTTGAAAACCAAATGAGTAAATATTTATAAGTACTAATTCAAGTGCCAGAGTGAAGGAAGATTAAGAGGGAGTGTACACTCTTTAGGCCAGTTTAAGCTGATAACTAAAGTTGTTAATTACCTAAATGGAATCATTATTGAGTTTTCCAAAAGTTTAAGCAATGCAGCTAGTCATGCCTGTATCTATTTTGGCGTTTCTTTAATTTAAATAGTACCAGTTCTAACAAAGGTACTATCAAAACATTTTCATCAAAAATAAAATATAGAGGTTCTTATTCCCTTCATTTCCACACCAAAGCACACATGGGGCACAGCTGTCTCCTTTAAGATATAAATACTTTTATCCCAATCACATTCACCCCATGCACATTCCCACTCACACATTTACCACATGTACAAATAAATGTAAACAAAAATACAACACAGAGAGAGCTCAATGGAAGACAGATGATAGATGTAAGTTAGGCTATACAATGAAGAGGGGAGAAAGAAAAAGGCAGCAAAAAAAGCTGATCATCTGTGGCCATGGCAACCCCTTTACACCAAAATCCTTTCTTGAGACCTGCATGGTGACTGCTGCCACCACATCACAGCCGTAGCTAAAAGGAGCAAGCAAATCCCAGCTACTTGGGAGGCTGAAGCAGGAGGATAATGTGAGGCCAGAAGTTCAAGACCAGCCTGGGCACCATAGCCACCCTATCTCTCAAAAAACAAAAATAAATTAGCCAGGTGTGGTGGCGGGTGCCTGTAGTCCCAGCTACTTGGTAGGCTGAGGCTAGGAGTTTCAGTGAGCTATGAGAGTACCACTACACTCCAGCCTGGGCAACAGAGCCAGACCCCCATCTCTAAGATTAAATTAAAGGAGAAAGCACACTAGTAACAATGCACTCAGGTCTGGCCACCTTCTGCCAGAAAATAATCTAGTACCCTAAACAAAGCTAGATTCAAACAAGCCCCAGGCAGGGCAATCTGTGCACTACACTGCCAATCTTGCAATACTCAGAGTACCCTCCGGAGCTAAAGGGACAGTGAATAGACAATAAGGTGCCAGATGAAGAACCACTGGGAAATCCAGGGACTTCTGCGCCCACCACATCTGGCTAATTCGTTTTTATTTTTTGAGAGACGGGGTGGCTATGGTGCCTAGGCTGGTCTTGAACTTCTGGCCTCAAGCTCTCCTCCTGCTTCAGCCTCCCAAGTAGCTGGGATTTGCTCGCTTCTTTTAGCTACGGCTGTGATGTGGTGGGAGCAGTCACCATGCAGATCTCAAGAAAGGATTTTGGTATAAAGGGATTGCCACGGCCGCAGATGATCAGAAGTAATTACAACACCCTGTCTCCTGCACCAGTTCTTCCACACAGCTCAAGTAAAAGGGTCAAAACTGTAACCTGATTCTGTTACTTACGCATGGCACAACTGTAGGGAGTTGAAATGTTTTTATTCATCACGAAGACAGTACCGGGGTCAGTTTTCCCAACATGCTTAACTTCTATCTTCTCAGTTCGGGGAGTTAATGATAACTGCCTGGCTTTCTCTTTATTAAAGAGGTCATTCCGCATTTCTGTCAATTCTGTCGGCGACAGCTGAGAAGCTGGAGAAGTTGCTATAAATCCTGTGAAGCAGTTACAACAAATATGAAGGCTGAAAAAATGTTTAACATACTGCCAAAACTGCGCTCAGAGGTAAAATTAAACCGATTTGTAATATTAACAAACACCAGCGGAAGAAACAGAGCTGGCCCAGATATGTGTCTCTACTTTTAAATTTGGCTCTTTCACATCAGATCGCTATTTCCCACCAATTTCCTCTGTCGTGTTTCCAATCAGTGCTTTACAATAACGGGCAAAAAGTAACCAGGAAACGGAGTCAAAACTGGACTAGAGTCATTGGGAAGGTGAAGAAAGTGGTCGGTTTGAAAGGGTCTGAAGGAAAAGAATAAAATTTCAGGAAACTAAAGGTCCCATACCAAAACTATCAATATCCAGAATGAGAAATGCTGAGTTTATTTCCCAAAAGCCAAATCAGGGAACCTGCCAAGGCAAGTCCAAGTATTCCCAGGGAAGACATGGGCGCAGAGGCGGCCCAAGCTCCTCCCGCGGCCTGACCCGACCCCTGCCCTTGCCCCTGCCCTCCTCCAGCCCCTGGTTCCCATACATTTGTCCTCCCAAGCTGTGTATAAGGCCAACCGCCGCGGCGGGACTGAGAATCCCTCCTCCTTCCTCTGCCCCGCGGGATGTCCCCGGCCCCGCCTCAGGTCCAGTGTGGACAGACAACACATTCTAGGCCTCTTCCCTGTCCCCACGGCCTCTGAAACTCACTCCAGCTGCTCCCCCCACCGGATGCGACCCGCCAGAGCCGCAGCGCCCGGACACCCATGGCCAGCGCCTCCATAGCAGCGGTGAGAACCGTCGCGCGCAAGTCCTTCTTCGCCCTCCTCCCCCGGAAACGGAGCGCGCACTCGGGAGTTCCGCAGGACAGTTCTGTTCCGGACCCAGCACGCAGACTGCGCACCGCCACCAGGGGGCGTCCGGCCTCGCTGGGGATTCCGTGGCTGAGACCCCGAGATTCCGAGCCGGGGCGCGTTACCTGTGCTCTATACCTGGGTGCTGTCACCGACCCAGAGTTGCAGGGCCCCCAGAGCGGTCGGCCTGCCTGCCGCCCACCACGTAGGCTCTGCAGGGAAACAGAGTCCCACAGGCGTCGTTGCCCTCCGCCTTCTGGCCTCTGCGGGTTCGATTCCGGCCACCCAGGTGAAGCGCTTGCTTCCCTAAAAGAATATATGCATTTCTGGGGGGGAGGGGGGCTGGGAATGGGGACGGCGTCTTCTATTTTGTCAGCGATGACATCTTCTAGCGCGTGTCTCAACTTTCAATTGTGCCGGGTAGGTTCTTAGTTCGGCTGCAGTGGGTCTGCACCCCGGTTCTCCTCTTAGCCATGGTAATAAAGGCCTCGAGACACGTCGCCTTGACTTTGGAGAAGACGTTGTAATTCGTAAGAGCTCTTTACAAATTTTCTAGTTTAGTTTATGTAGTACAGGATGTATAGGAGAAGGCATCCCGGGGCAGAATTTTTGTCTCTAGTCCACTGATGTATCCCAAGCGCCCAGAACAGAGCACAGCTCACAGTCAGCGCTCAACAGATGTTTCTTAAATGAATGAATGAATGAATGAATGCCCTTGCAGGCAAACCTCAGCGCACTGTCTAATTCCTCTGTCCTACCAGGACATGAGTGTTATTTGAAGTAAGCACTCCGTAGGTACAGGATGGAAATATTTTCACTTACAGTAGATTAATACTGTGGCTTTACTTAAGAGTGTCAGATTCAGCCTTTCCCCCACTCTGTCCTTTGCCTTGCAATTGGAATCCGCCGCCACCAGGTGGAAGTGCCGTCTAAGGTACAAATATGACCCTGCGCCCCGATAAACTGACTCTCTCCTTGGCCCAAATGTTAGACTCACAACCACTGCGCCAGGAAATTGTAAGTATCTTCACTTTTTAAAACGAGAAATGTAAGTGACGGAGCTTGGATTTACATCCAGGCTACATTTTACCAGGCTACATTTCATTTAAGATCCTAATTCAAACCACGAAATGTACATATATACATATAGGGTTGGGGGGGGTGTATCTTTTGCTTCCTCAAATTTGCGTACAATTCCCATGAAAGCTCTCTGTTTCATCGGCCTTTTAGAGCCTGTACCCATTTAACCTTACCTAGAAACACTCTAGTGCCCTTAGAACGTCTTAGAGCCACATTGAAGCAAAGCCTCTGAACATAAACTTAAGCAAGTTTGATCATAAACCCATTGGAGGCAGGTAATTGGAGTTCATCAGTATGAGAAATTAACCTAGTTGAAAGGTTGTCACTAGTGATAATGGCCAAAAAATACTATATACCAATCATAGGGATGGGTTTATTAATTTTCACAACCTACCTGAGCAATTGACATAAAAATCTTCATTTTCCAGGAAAAGAAATTCAGGTTTTAAGAGTTCGAGAGATATGCCCAAGGTAAATCTTAGACCAAGAATTCCCCCCAAATATTTTCTTACTCTGAATCCCCTCTCTTGCCTTCTTTATCAACCAGCTCCCCAAATCTTAGTCTCACTCTGTCAATGTCTCTGCCAAATAAAAAGAATCAAGTCTGTGACAGTAAATATCTAAGATAAGCCTGGATCGTTACTGTGCCAGAAAGCCTGTAACTAACTATAAAATACAGACAAACAGAAACATGTTAAAAAGGACGGGGTACCAAACTCAAAGGGGCTCCCGTTGTCCAAATTTGGGAGAGTTTGCATAACACAAAGAATAACGCTGAAATTTTATGACGTGTACACTAAAAATTCATGAATCCGTAATGATACTCAAGAATAAATAAGTGTGGAAATAGTGAAGGGAGTTTTCTGTACAAAAAAAAAAAATGCCATATTTTCACTTACAGTAGATTAATACTGTGGCTTTACTTAAGAGTGTCAGATTCAGCCTTTCCCCCACTCTGTCCTTTGCCTTGCAATTGGACATAATAAAGTCGTAGGAATAATAGAATAGGGAAAATCACCATTCTGCATCTACCAATGTAACCATTGGTACAGGAAGGGATCATCAATAGATGCTAAAACCAATAGAGAAAGTTTGTGGAGGATCAATATATTCACATAGTCTCTAAGTATCACCTCACAAATTACTGACAAAATACAAATGGATAAATGAAACTTTTCAAAGGAGAAATCTGGTGGATATCATCGTCAGGTGATCAAACATATCGTCACCCAAAATGAGACAATCTGACTTTATTTATGCTTCTTGGTTGTGATATAAACAATATAATCTATGTAGCATTCCTCACATAAATATTTAATCAGAATCTAAAGAATTATGAGGAAATCAGGTATATCCAAAAAGTGATATATTCTACAAAACAACTGACCTAAATTCTTCAAAAATGTAAGTTGTATGAAAGATGAACCCAAAAAAGTCAAGAAACTGTTGTAAATTAAAGGAGACTAAATAGATCTACATTTATTATCAGTGCATGATCCTTGCTTGGATTTTGGATCAGGAAAAAAGTTTACGAAGAATGTTACTGTGACAGAGAAACTTGAACATAAACTATATACTAAATAATATATCAATGTTATATTTCTTGGATATGATCATAGTGTCATGGTCATATAGGAAATAATCCTCATTCTTAAGATATATATATTAAAATATCTAGGAACCAAATATCACTACGCCTATAACTAACTCTCAAATGTTTCAGCAAAAATAGGGAGCTCCATACTGAGGGAGGGAACAAGACAAATTTAGCAAATATGGCAAAATGTTAACAATGAGAGAATCTAAGTGAGGGTGTTAGTTGAACTACTCCTTCAACTTTATTCTGAAAAGTTTCAACATTAAAACTTTGGAGAATAACTTCAGTGGTTTTCAACCATGAGGGTTTATTTTGCTTATGTTGTCTGTCAGTGACGGCGGCCACCAGCCAATCGTGGTTCTGCAGCTTTATTCCAGAATTCAGGCTGTAGAAGCAGCCCCTACTTGGTCTTGTGCTTCTTGTGGCAGAGCAAAAAGAATGCAGTAACCACCTTGTGCACTGGCACTTAAGAGCTTCTGTTCAGACTCACCTATGTCTCAGCCACACATGTCCCCTGGCCCCAGCAAGTCCCATGGTCAAGACCAATGTCAATCAGGTAGGATGCCTCCTGCAGGGAGCCAGTAGATGAGGTTATATACTTCGCATTCAAGGAGGAATGCAAATCACTGGAATCAAGATTCAATAACAAGGCTGGGTTTCATGGCTCACTCATATAATCCCAGCACTGTAGAGCAACCGAAGTGAGCGGATCCCTTGAGCTCAGGAGATGGAGATCAGTCTGGATAACATGGCAAAACCCCGTCTGTACAAAAAAGTACAAAAAATCAGCTGGGTGTGGCAGTACTCAGGAGGCTGAGGTGGGAGAATCACTTGAGCCCATGAAGTCGAGGCTGTAGTGAGCTGTGATTGCACCACTCCCCCTCCAGCCTGGATGACAGAGTGAGACCCTGTTCCAAAAGAAAAAAAAAATCCAGTGACACAGTAATTTTCCCAAGACCACAAAGATGATCTGGGGCTCAGTCTCAGATCTGGCTGTCTCCAAACGCTATACTTTCTTTGTTCTCAAATTCATATGCTTTTTAAATCCAAATATTTGGTTTCACATTTTCAAATCATTATACATTTACTTGTTGGGAAATTTTGTCTTTTAATTTAAAGCTTCCTAATGAAAAGTTTCACTCTCAGTTCTTTTTTTGAATCACAAGTTCTTACCAAAACCTCACACAGGATACCACTGTTGAGAGTTCTCGATGCCTCTATCAACTACCCCATTCAATACATTTCCTTATGTTCCTCCTACTGACCCAATATGCAAGATACCAAACGTGGTTCTGTGCCTCGCAGAGCTGTACTTTTAATCAGTTTGTGTTAGTCCACGTACTCTGAAAAACAGATACCAAGACAGAGTTAAGTATGCAAGGAATTTGTTAGGAGAAATGCTTGTAAGGGAAAAGGGGAAGGTGGCCAGGTAAGGCTGACCCCATGTGAAGAAGAGAAGGAAGGAAAATTGAGTGAACACATTCTTGACCACCAGTGGGGTGTCATGAAGTTTCAACAAGATCGTCAGGTGAATCCCCAAAGCCAAAGTGGGCATGCCTCAGTGTCCCCACTGTGCTCAGTCTGGCTGGGAGCAGCCCCTGGGAACCAGGAAGCATGTTTGCCTCAAAGCAAACGTGTTGATATTTCAGAGCTCAGCAGCTGGGGCCCTGGGTCAGTTACACTGCCTGTAATTGAAGGTCTAGGAAGCATATAAACTAAGCTGTGTTTTGGGAATCCAATAATTGCAGAAGCATTTGACATGCATTTTACATGTTTACATAATAAAAACACATTTGTACCAATTATCTTATATTGGGGCTGAACACCCTCTACTTCCACCTGAGGACAAATTGCTGTGAAATAAAAAGAGATGAATAGGCAGGTGCAACCCACGGCTTTTTTTTTTTTTTTTTTCCTCTCTCTTGATGTGTGACGTCTTGAGGCTAAATGGTACCTTTATTTCAACATCATTCCTTATCAACTCCTTTGTGAGCTGAGGGGGCAATGGGGTGTGTGTGTGTGTGTGTGTGTGTGCTCGCACACGCGCACACATGGGGGTAGGGGGTGATGGTGAGAGGGTTCTGGAAAAATGAAAGGCAGATGAATACAAAGATATATATATAGTCCACTCCTTCAGCTATCATTTCTTCTCAAACCGTCTCTTTTTATCAGATATTTCCTAAAAGTAAGGGGAGAACCAAGGACACACATCACAGATAGACTTTCTTGTACAAAATATTTTTGTTTCTTTCACGGAAAACTATAATGTGTATATATATATGTATATACATGAATTGTGTTAAGAAAATAATTTTTATGTTTCCAACCTTCATTAATAAACACTAAATAATGTTTATTTAAAATGTTGATGATATGGTAAGTGTTGAAAATTATAAATATCCCAACTTGAAGAGATAGTACAGATCATAATTCCACTCCCCTCTTTTGATAGATAGAGAAGATGAATCACAGAAAGGCTAGTATTTGGCTCAAGGCCATACAAAATACTAGTATAGCATCTGGGGTCATTGGAAACGCCAGAGAATGCAGAAAATGCCAGGACTCCTGAAACTGGCAAGTGGTCCTTAAAACGCTCTGAATTGGCCTGGCACGGTAGCTCACGCCTGTAATCTCAGCACTTTAGGAGGCCGAGACAGGCGGATCATGAGGTCAGTAAATCGAGACCATCCTGGCTAACACGGTGAAACCCCGTCTCTACTAAAAATACAAAAATAAATAAATAAATAAATAAATAATAAATAATAAAATTAGCCGGGCGTGGTGGCGGCGCCTGTGGTCCAGCTACTCAGGAGGCTGAGGCAGGAGAATGGCGTGAACCCGGGAGGCGGAGCTTGCAGTGAGCCAAGATCGCGCCTGGGCGACAGAGCGAGACTCCGTCTCAAAAAAAAAAAAAAAAACGCTCTGAATCATCCCACCCTGCAGCAGTCGCACCAAATCCTTCATTTCATAGCTTTGTGAACACTGCAAGAATTCGGCTCCCATTGTTAGAAAATCAAAGATGTACTAATCCCTCAAATACAAGTTAATATGGATTTTCTCTGATGAAAAGGAACAAATACATTCTTCAAAAGTAAACTTCTCCATAGTCCCTTATCCTATTTCAGAGCAAGAAAGACTATTAGACTAACAGCAAGTTCATTTAGAGTCTTTTAGGGGTGGAGGCTGCTCATGGTTCCTTGGGAGTAGAGTTAGAGTTGATTAAGGTAACCCTCTTTTGGTCAAACAAGATACTTTCCTTCAGGACCCCTTCCCCTTAATTATACGTAATTTTTTTTCTATTCCTTCATTGTTTGAAATTCCCAACCTGGCCTGCCTTATTCCTCGTCCCTTAGCTTTGACACTTACCTGCCTTCCCTCCCCTCCCCACCATGCAATCTTGACCTATCCTGGGAAGAAGACACAGATGGGTCCTGATCACCCAAAAGCCACCTACACCCACTGACTAACTCCCGAAATGTGGTATAGTGAGGGAGAAAAGCCTAGGTTTGATCCCAGCTCTCCCCTTTGTAGCCCTTTGACCTAAATCGAGTTGAATTATAATTTACTTAACCGTACTCTCTCTCTCTCTCTCTCTTCTCTCTCTGATGTACACTTAGAATATTTAGAATATTTTGCTGCTTTGAGCATCTGTCTGTGTAATATCTGTGCACTGGTGTAAGTATTTCTTCAGGAGAGGTTCCTAGCAATGGAACTGCTTGGTCAAGGTTACATGCATATGACATTTTGATTGAGACTGCCGAAATGTCCATCATAGCCATTACCACACAAGACACAGCAGAAAGATGTTTCTTTTAGATAACAGTTGTGAATATTATCCTGGTGATAAAAGGCGACACCTTCATGCATCTTTGCATTTGTGACTGAAGTCCAGAGTCACACCCTCTAATCTTTCACCTTTTCTGTTTCATATTCAAGACCTTGTCAAACCTACGCTGGTACTTATCTACTGGGGTCATCACAGAAAATGCAAACCCAGAGCCCATAATTTCAACTTCTTGTCAATCTGTCATCCAAAGAGCTGGATTTTATCTCTTAATCCTGTTATTACCTTTTCCACCACACAATTGCATATCTTTAATTAGAATGAGTTGATCTAGCTGGACCTTTCTTAGTACATTCCTCTTGATTCCCTGTCTCCTAATTGTTTTTACATTTTTTATTGTTGTTCTACATTACACAAACAATATAGTCTCCCTATCAAAATTCAAACATTAAGAATATTTAGGGAGTAAAGCATAAAAGTCTTCCTTCTTAATCTTTTTGTACTATCTATGTCTATAGCTATATCTCAAACATTATTTTGTAATCCATTATTTAATATCTAACTGCTCCATAATGATGGCATTTGGGTCGCTCAAATACATCCCCAAATAGAAGTGGTAAGGCAATGAAACATAAGGACAAGAAGAATAAAGAAAAAAATAACTCCCTGAACAATTCTCTCTGTGACAACTGTGGGAGTATTTTGATAACTGTTGGCAACAGGACACTGCATGTGATGTGGGGAAGGAAACCTTGGCATTCAAACAAGCAAATGGTTTGGCGACAGTTTATTAAATTTCTGCCATGCTTGCAAATGCCAGTAGCAATTTCTCAGACTGCAGAATTGCTGTATGTGACAGGTTTGAGATTGTTTCACAATCGTCATCAAATAATTCATCCTTCAAAATTAAAAATTATATGAACTCTTTCAATAATTGTCACTTCTAAAACCAATGTTCTACCGGAGTTTATGGCTTTCACTTGTGCATTTTGAACGCTTCTCTGCCATACAACGAGGATAAGCAAAGCAGCCAGGTAACATTATATGTAATTTAGTCTTACCAGGAGATTTCTATCAGACTATTAAATCTTCTTCAGACAAAAATAGTCCCTGTTTCTTCTTACATTTATAGCTGTAAATGCCTACCTTTTAAAAGACTTTAACATTACACTTTAAGGAGATAGAATAAGAAGAGCAAACTAAACCCAAACTTAGTGGAAGAAAGGAAATTATATAGATTCAAGCAAAAACCAATGAAATAGAGACTAGATAAACAATACAGAAAATCCAAACAAAAAGTCCATTTTTTGAGAAGTTAAACAAAATTGACAACCCTTTAGCTACTGACAAAGAAAAGAGATTATTAAAAATCAGGAATGAAACAGATCATATTATGACCAATCTTACAGAAATAAAAAGGATTATAAGGAAAACTATGAACAACTATATGCCAACAAATTAGATAGCTTAGATGAAATGGGCAGATTCCTAGAAAGATACAATTACCAAAAATGTAGTGAAAGAAATAGAAAATCTGAATAGGCCTACATGAAATAAAGAGCTCAAATTAGTCATTTCAAAATGTTCCATCAGTAAAAGACCAGGTCCAGATGGCTTTACTGATGAGATCTGCAAAACATTCAAAGGAGAATTAAGACCAGTTCTTTACAAACTCTTTCAAAAGGTAGAAGAAGTGGGAACACTTTTTAACTCACTTTTTGATGCCAGAATTAGAATTACCCTGACGCCAAAACCAAAGAAATCACAAGAGAACAGAACAAAGTAAAACCACAGACCAATAGCCCTTAGGAATATAGAAGCAAAAATTCCTCAACAAAATACCAGCAAACTTAACCCAGCAACATATAAAAATGTTTTAACATATCAGTATAATCAATGTGTAACATACTATATAATAGAATAAAGAACAGAAACTACATGATCATCTAAATAAATACAGAAAAGGTATTTTACAACATCCAACACTCTTTCATGATTAAAAAAATGCTCAATAAATTATGAATAGAAGGGAAATTGCTCAACCTAATAAACAGTCAACAAACTAGGAAGAGGCATGAAAAGCAGTAAGATGACCCACATCATTAACCTCAGGGATATGTACATAAAAGTAAAATGAGATACTACTTTATACCCACTATAGTGGCTATAATTAAAGAGGCCGATATTCACAAGTATTAGTGAGGCGGTAGATATATTGGAGCCCTCACACCCTGCCTGTGGGAATGCAAAGTAGTACGGCTGATTTAGAAAACAGGCTGGCATTTCCTTAAAATGTTGAACATGGAGTTATCATGTAACCTAGCAATTCAATTTATACCTAAATACCAAGAGAGTCTAGGTAGAGTGGCTCATACCTTTAGTCCCACCACTTTGGGAGGCTGAGGCAGGAGGATCGCTTGAGCCCAGAAGTTTGAGAACAGCCTGGGCAACATGGTGAGATGCTGTCTCTTAAAAAAGAAAAAAAGAAACCAAGAGAAATGAAAATGTATGTCCATACTAAAAATGGTGTATGCATATTCATAGCAGTATTAGTCACAGTAGCCAAAAAGTGGAAACCAATCAACTGTCCATCAACTGATGGATGGGAAACAAAATGTGGTATGTCCTTACAATGGAATATTACGCACAAATAAAAAAGAATGAAGTACTGATATGTGCTACAACATGGATGAATCTAGAAAATATTATGTTAAATGAAAGAAGTCCACCACAAAAAAAACATGTGTTGTATGATTTCATTTCCATTAAATGTATAGAATAGGGAAAGCTATAGAGATAGAAAGTAGATATGTAATTGATTAGGACTGGAGAAGTAGGCTGGGAAATGGGGAGTGACTGCTAATGGGTATTAGGTTTCTTCTAGGAGGGACTAAAATGTTCTAAAACTAGATGCAGTGATGGTTGTAGATTCCTGTAAATATATTAAACAATATTGAATTTATTTATACTTTAAATGGGTGAATTGTATGGTATATGAATTATATCTCAATAAAGCTGTTAAGAAAATTTCTGACCTGTCTGGCTGGCCTTCTGAGAGGATGCCTAATTCCTAGTTCATTAATCATGATGCTTGCCTCTTCCCATCAATCTTGACATACCTGGGGAGAAGACACAGCTGGGTTCTGACCAGCTAAAACTAGCTGAATGCAACTATCAGGAACTGCCTCTGTGTGTCTAATATAACATAGTCTCCAGAGCCAAGCTGCCTACATGCAAATCCCCGCTCTCCACTTCTTGGCCTTGTAACTTTGGGCAAGTTTATTTCCACTTCATGCTTCCAAAGAATCATATGAAAAATTGCATTAATAGTAATACCTGCTTCATAGCATTTGGGGATGACTAAAGCACTTAATGCATAGAAGGCATTTAGCACACTGTCAGGTCATTCAATAAAACAGGTTATTGCTACTGAAACTAGCCTCTTCATACCCTGGAGGCTGATTCTAGCCCAGGTTTTTGGATGACTTTTTACTCTACTTCACATGGGAATGACGGAAGTCACCTTCACTAGATTCCTTAATGCAGCAACAGGCACTAGACTACTTTGCTATGCCATGAATTGGCAGCACAGCCATTTGGGCATGGGAAGCAGGTTAGCACATAACCATAGTTAAATGGAATTTTGTGTGTTTTTAAATTTTACAATTCTGTGAATCAAGTGTGTTTCAACTAAAGGGACTCTTATTACCTCATTCTTAGAAAAACAACTGTATCATGGTTTACCAGAGAAACAAACCAAAAGATCATATGGATTTAGATGATATAGATGTAATAAATCTGTAGTAGATTTATTATAAGGAAATGGCTCATGCAATCATGGAGTCTGAGAAGTCCTATAATCTGCAGTTGACAAGCTGGAGACCCAGCAAAGGAGATGTTATAGTTCTAGTCTACATCTGAAGGCAGAAAACCAATGTCTGTGCTCAAGCAGTCAGGCAGACAGAGTGACTTGTCCCTTCCTCTAATTTTGTTCTAGTCATGACCTCAATGGATGAGATGGTGCTCACCCACACTGGGGAGAGCAATCTGTTTTACTCAGTCAACTGATTCAAATATTCATCTCTTCCAAAACAGCCTCACAGACACACCCAGAGACAGTGTTTAATCAGATATCTGGGCACCCATGACCCAGTCAAATTGACACATAAAATTAACTATCACAGGTCTACCCCTTGTCAACTTGGCATCCATACACTTCTCCTTAACCCATACTTAATCTTCAAATAAAAACATTAACAGGGTTGTAATTCCACCTAACATGATTCAACTGTTCTGTGTACAACTGAAAATGCACTAACTCCTTCCACAGAAGAGATGACATCCTTGAGTGGTGCTTATTCTTCTTGATATCCCAAAAGTTAAAAACTAAGATGTAGAAGTAACAATACTTAAGTACTAGAAAGTCAAGTCATTGTTCTTATATTACATGATAAGGGAATGAGAGGAAAGCAAACAATGATATTTGATAAGTACATGTACACATATACACATATCGATATGTATGTGTATATATACAACAAAATATTTATAATAAAATAAGGAGGAAATACTCATGATAATCATGGTCCTCATTTCTGTAACAGTCACCTAGCCATGGTTGGTATTTATAACTATCTTCCTCCACTACCCCATCTATAGTCTCTTGCCTTCGGCAATCACCTCAGGCGGTTCTTTACCTTGTAGAGTGACTCAAATCTTCATTCCTAAAGGATCTAGACCATAGTTTGTCCTGCACAGGTTGGGTTATTATAGTTTTCTTTTTTTATAATTTTTATTTTTTTGTAGGGATGGGGTCTAGCTATGTTGCCCAGACTGCTCTTGAACTCCTGGCCTCCAGTGATCCTCCCACCTTGGCCTCCTAAAATGCTGGGATTACAGACATGAGCCACTGCTCCTGGCCTGTTGTTGCAGTTTTCCATTGGCTGTAATCACAAGGCATGGTAATACTAAGAGACACTCTGAGGGATCTCCTTTATTCCAGAGATGCTCTTTCTTACCTTCATTGTGGAGTAGTAGTCCAATTTCCCCACGATAGACAGCACCAGTCACCCCACCCAGCATGGTAGTTCCCTTCTTTGCCTGTTGATTAAGAGTATGAGGAGCCCAAAGTGGCCAAGTGGCAATCTTAACTTCCAATTCAATGGAATTGTGTCTCCCAGTGGAAGCATTCCTCCCTCCGGAACTAAGACCTTCAGGCCAGTGGGCCACGTGGTTGCAGGAACAGGAAGCAAACATTTTGCTAGTGGGTCACTAAAGATAATAGTGAGAGGTGCCAATTCTATTTCCACCCCTTGATGCTTGAACTCATGAATCTTAACTATGGGTGAAGCAGCACAATATATTGGACACCAATTCAGAGGATATACAGCCTTCTAGGAAGCCTTGCCCAAGCCCTGCAAGGTATTATTACCTATTGTCACTGATGCTGTAACTGAGTCTTCAAAAGGCACTGTTCTATTTAGCCAGCTACTTCAGGACAGTAGGGAATGTGGTAAGACCAGCAAGGTCTGTATACCTGGGCCCATGGCCGCATATCTCTTGCTATGAATTGAGTTCCTTAATCAGAAGCAATGCTGTATGGAATACCATGATGGTGCATAAGGCATTCTGTAAATCTGTGAATAGTAGTTTTGGCATTCTGTAAATCTGTGGATAGTAGTTTTGGCAGAAGTGTTGCAAGCATTGAAGGCAAGTCTGTGTCTAGAGTAAGTATCTATTCTGGTATGAAAAATTGGTCCTCTTCATCAAAGAAGCAGTGCAATGTAATTCAATCTGCACCAGGTAGCTGGCTGATCACCCCAGGGAATGGTAGACTCAGTGTTGATCTTTGCTACAGGCAGATTAAGCAGTCAGTGGTGGTCATAGCCAGGTTGGCCTTGGTGACTGGAAATCTATGTTTCTGAGCCCCTGCATAACCTCTATTCCTGCCACCATGGCCACTTTATTCATGAGCCTATTGGGTGATAACATGGGTGACAGGGAAAAGAGGCCAACCTGATATCCACAGAACAGGTCATTCTATCCCCTTGGTTATTAAAATCCTCTTCTTCTGAAGTCACCTTCTGGTGAGCGTTCACATGAGACACACATATCTTCACAATTTTTGCCCATTCAGAGAGGTCTCTCCATATGCCTCTTTTTCAAATTACCAATTTTCTGATCACTTCCAAGTCCCTAACTATCCAGCCAAACTGTTGGCCACAGACCATGAATCAGGCCATTTCTCTTTCCAAGCAAAGTGAACAACCAGTGCACTGCTCAAAGCTACGCCTACTGGATTACTGGGATGATTTCTTTCCACCACTGTCTTTCAGGAATGGCCCAGAGAGGGGCTGTGGTGCTGCAGCGCTCTTTTTTTTTTTTTTTTTTTGAGACAGTGTCTTGGTTTGTCACACAAGCTGGAGTGTAGTGGAGCAATCCTACCTCACTGCATCCTCAACCTTCTGAGTTCAAGCAATCCTCCCGCCTCAGCCTCCCAAGTAGCTGGGACTACAGGTGTGTGCCATCATGCCTGGCTAATTTTTTATTTTTATAGAGATGGGGTCTTGCTATGTTGTCCAGGCTGGTCTCCAACTTCTGGGCTCAAGCGATCCTCTCATCTTGGCCTCCCAAAGTGCTGGGTCCCTCCCATTTTTAGGTGGTGCTTGCATATTATGCAGAATCCTTTGTAAACCAGGCCTGAGTTTTCTCTTCCTTTGTCACCTGATTGTGGGGAACTTTCAATGAGGCCACAGGTGCAGGCTGGGAGAGAGAAGGCAATATAGCAGGAGTGGGGACCATGCACATTTGGGTCACTTCTTCACGTAACTTACTTGTACCTTCCAGTCCTGCATAGGCCTGATCATGTGTATACACCACTTTCATTTAACAACTGAGTGCTGCTCTGCACACCCAATATTATTGCTTTGTGGGTCCGATAACACTCCGCTTATAATGGGCCGCGCAGTTCACAGGGTAACAATGGTCCATGGTTAAGTATTCAGTCTCTACTAAGGTCCAGTAGCAGGCCAAAAGCTGTTTCTCAAAAGGAAATTAGTTATCTGCAAAGGATGACAGAGCTTTGCATTAAAATCCTAAGGGCTTTCACTTTGATTCACCTTTAAAGGTCTGTAAAGGCTCCAACGAGCATCTCTATCTACCTCTGACACTTTAAGTACCATTGGATCTGGGGGTCATAGGGTCTATATGGCAGAGAAGCTTGCACGGAGCCTGGACCTGCTGCAGAGCCTTTTCTCATTCTAGGCCCTACTCAAAACCAGCAGCTTTTTGGGGGTGGTGGGGATGGGTCCTGAGGAGAATCAGCATTGTCTTACCTGGCAACAGCCTTGGTGGGGGTGGGGGGCATTCTAGTTTTCTCTAGAAATGTAGATTTAATGCCCTCAGAAGGGAATATAAAGAAATGCATTTATAAAGAAATGCAGTGAACATCATAAACGTTAAAAAAAAAAAAAAAAGGCAGGGAGTGTGTTTGCAATTCCAGTTTTCAACTTTTCACCTATTTACAATCTGATTGCTGTTTGTGCAATTTGGGTGAATTTCCCTGTTGGTAGAAATCATCTCTGAAAACCATGGTGGATTTTATTCTCATTCCTTTCCTCTGCAATCTAAAATATTTTGACACCAGAAGGCCCTGAAGGTACAAGTAAGTTGCATGAAAATCAACATAGTGTGCTCTTACATGAATAAAAAATTTCCATCATTCTGTCAATGAGAATTTGAGAATCTAGGTGGTGCTACATAACACATGCCCCAAATGTTGATCACTGATTATATAATTTACAAACAGGCTGGCTGGCTAATTTGTACTTGCTCTAGTTTCATGACACTCTATAATAGTTTAGAGTGTCGCAAGCTTTTTTCATTATATTCCCCACCCAAGTAACATTTTTAGACCTTTTCCTAATCTCCCCCTATGACATTTTAATGCAGCTGATCAATGATATATGTGTTTATGTACTGTATGTGTATCTGTGTTTTCTAGATTAAAAGAGTAAGCTTTTTCTTCAACCCTCAACACAATCATTTTCTTTCCCTTGGGAAAATATTGCCCCCGCTTGAGAATGCAGAGCCCAAAATAGGTATTCAGATTTTATGCAGTAAGAAAATGTAGGATGAACAATCTTCCTCAAATGCGGTTCTTCTTTGCAGCTTGTTATTTTCAGTAGCAGAAAAGGAGGTAGCTATTTTATTACATTTGAATATTGCCTTGCTGTTCCATGTGGTCCATGAATCACCATCACCTGGGAGATTGCTAGAAATGCAGGATCCCAGCCTCACCTCGTCCTGCTGAATCCGGATCTGCATTTTGAAAAGACTCTCTGTTGATTCTGATGTACCTTGGAGCCTGAGAAGCCCTGGTTGAGAGTTCAGTCCCCTACTCAATTGGGAAACATTAAGTGTCACTAAGTGTGAATAGAAAAAAATAGGCATAGGCCCTAAAACCAAAGTTTAAGTCTCCCCATCCCTTTCTCTCAAGTCCTCACTAATACCCCAAGTTTCTTTCTTAAAAGTCATCAATATTACTTTTCCAACTTAGACCTGAGTGTATTTTGTTCGTGTATGTGAGAAAGGTTAACTTTATTTAATTCTCCTAAGCAAGCCAATGAAAGTCCCCATGGAGTTTCACCCTGCTAGCTCCTCTGCTTCTTTCCTTGTGCTCTTCTATTCTAAACAGCAGGGGCCTTAGACTCAGTTGGACAGAGCAAGATAAAAACAAGAAAGAACACAAACTTCTGTTTTTCTCTCCAATAAACTGACCTTTCAACTCTCAGTCAAGACCTCTTTAAAGTTAAACTTATTTTAATAGTGATCATTTCTCTTGGATTAAGTGAATAAGTGAACCCAGGAACACAGTCAAGAGATTTTCTCTATTTTACTATTTTGAAGAGCCAGCAAGTTAGTGCAGGGGAAAAGGATATATAATTAACTCAATATACTTGGGCCCCTTATTTATGAAGATGAGGTTAACTTATTAATTCTTTTATGTATGTGAAATTTTGAAATATGTGTAAAATAGGTGTGAAACATTTCAACCATACAGAAAACCAGAAAAAAATAGTGTAACAAATTCTAGATACCCACATCTAGTATTATGGTCTGAATGTTTGTGTTCCCCCAAAATTCAGATGTTGAAACCTAATCTCCAATGTGCTGGTACCAGGAGATGGGAGCTCAGGGAGGTGATTAGGTCATAAGGGTAGGGCCCTCATGAATGGGATTAGAGCTCATATAAAAGAGCCAGAGGGAACTCTCTCCCCTTCCATGGTGTAAGGACTCAGTGAGAGGCATTATCTATGAATCAGAAAATGGGCCCTCACCAGACACGGCATCTGCTGGCAACACCTTCATCTTGGACTTCCCAACCTCTAGAACTGTGAGAAATGCATTCCCATTGTTTATAAGCCACCCAGTTTGTGGTATTTCCTTATAGCAACCTGAACAAACTACAGCACATAGGTTAGCAATTTGCCACATTTTGCTGCTGCTTTATTTTTCTGAAGTATTTTAATATAAATTATGGATAGTATGACATTTCACCTCTAATTCTACAGTGTGTATGTTTTTTTTAAAAAGTAACTTTTTTATCATAAAAGATGAATTTTAATTAACTAAAACTGTTGAGTTTAAAACTGCAGGGATTTCCAGTAGCGAAAAGCTTCCATTATTCTTCCTATTGCTTTTTCTCCTACTAGCAAAGGTCAAGAAAAGAACTTGAACCTGCTAGAATTGTTCCAAGTACCAGCTGAGGCTTTATTCTTTGGTGTTTCCAGAAAAGCCTTGACAGCAGAAAGCTATATTCTCTTTCATCTTAAACCATTGATAAACTGTGGTCAAATTGGGCCAAAAGCCAAATCTTTCCTCACTGAAAAACTGCTGTGGAAAGATTTCACTAAATAACAGTAGCTCTTTCTTAACTAAGAATCTCAGTTAATATTTTGGTGCTTTTAAATGCAGAAAGAGGGAAGGGAGGGTAGAAAAAAGTGATAAAAGGAGAATCAGAAGAGAGAAGAGAAAATAGATGATCTTATGAACCCCAATTTATATCCCCCAATCAAGACATCTCTTTCTTCTATCTCTCTATATCTCTTTCTATTCTAACATTATTGACCCACTAAAATAAAATTAGGTATACTTCAGGCCCAATGTGGTGACTCACTCCTGTAATCCCAACACTTTGGGAGGCCGAGGTGGGTGGATCAGTTGAGGTCAGGAGTTTGAGACCAGCCTGGGGAACATGGTGAAACCCCATCTCTACTAAAAATACAAAAAAAAAAAAAATTAGCCAGACATGGTGGTGCGCTCCTGTAATCCCAGCTACTCAGGAGGCTGAGGCACAAGAATCGCTTGAACCTGAGAGGTGGAGGCTGCAGTGAGCCAAGATCACGCCACTGCACTCCAGCCTAGGCCACAGAGCAAGACTCTGTCTCAAAATAATAATTATTATTATACTTTAAACAGAGACAGAGAGAAAATGTGTTTCAGTTCAGTGGCTGGGGGCAGTAGAGAAGAAAATATCTGTAGTAGTTGAGTCCAGGTCACTTATCATTTTGACGTCTTTCCAGCACTTACATGTTTTTGCTATTAGAAGGGTTGCTTAATCTGGCTGGGCACCGTGACTCACACCGGTAATCCCAGCATTTTGGGAGACCGAGGCGGGTGGATCACTTGAGGTCAGGAGTTTGAGACCAGCCTGGGGAACATGGTGAAACCCCGTCTCTACTAAAAATACAAAAAAAAAAAAAAAAAAAAATAGCCAGACATGGTGGTGCGCTCCTGTAATCCCAGCTACTCAGGAGGCTGAGGCACAAGAATCGCTTGAACCTGAGAGGTGGAGGCTGCAGTGAGCCAAGATCACGCCACTGCACTCCAGCCTAGGCCACAGAGCAAGACTCTGTCTCAAAATAATAATTATTATTATACTTTAAACAGAGACAGAGAGAAAATGTGTTTCAGTTCAGTGGCTGGGGGCAGTAGAGAAGAAAATATCTGTAGTAGTTGAGTCCAGGTCACTTATCATTTTGACGTCTTTCCAGCACTTACATGTTTTTGCTATTAGAAGGGTTGCTTAATCTGGCTGGGCACCGTGACTCACACCGGTAATCCCAGCATTTTGGGAGACCGAGGCGGGTGGATCACTTGAGGTCAGGAGTTTGAGACCAGCCTGGGGAACATGGTGAAACCCCGTCTCTACTAAAAATACAAAAAAAAAAAAAAAAAAAATTAGCCAGACATGGTGGTGCACTCCTGTAATCCCAGCTACTCAGGAGGCTGAGGCACAAGAATCGCTTGAACCTGGGAGGTGGAAGCTGCAGTGAGCCAAGATCACGCTACTGCACTCCAGCCTAGGCCACAGAGCAAGACTCTGTCTCAAAATAATAATAATTATTATTATACTTTAAACAGAGACAGAGAGAAAAGGTGTTTCAGGTCAGTGGCTGGGGGCAGTGGAGAAAAAATATCTGTAGTAGTTGAATCCAGGTCGCTTATCATTTTGACGTCTTTCCAGCACTAATATATGGTTTTGCTATTAGAAGAATTGCTTAATCTGGCTGGGCGCGGTGACTCACACCGGTAATCCCAGCATTTTGGGAGGCCAAGGCGGGCGGATCACTTAAGGCAAGGAATTCGAGACTAGTCTGGCCAACATGGTGAAACCCTGTCTTTACTAAAAATACAAAAATCAGCCGGGTGTGGTGGCACATGCCTGTAATCCCAGCTACTCAGGAGGCTGAGGCGGAAGAATCACTTGAATCCAGGAGGTGGAGCTTGCAGTGAGCCGAGATTGCGCCACTGCAGCCTGGGAGACAGAGAGACTCCGTCTCAAGAAAAAAAAAAAAAAAAAAAAAAAAACTCATTGCTTAATTCGGCTGGGTGCAGGTGCAGTGACTCAGGCCTGTAATCCCAGCACTTTGGGAGGCCAAGGCGGGCGGATCACTTAAGGCGAGGCCAACATGGTGAGCCGAGATTGCGCCACTGCACTCCAGCCTGGGAGACAGTGAGACTCTGTCTCAAAAAAAAAAAAAAAAAATGGCTTAATTCGGCTGGGCGCAGGTGCAGTGACTCACGCCTGTAATCCCAGCATTTTGGGAGGCCAAGGCAGGCGGATCACTTATGACCAGGAATTTGAGACTAGTCTGGCCAAATGGTGAAACCCTGTCTCTACTAAAAATGCAAAATTTTGTCAGGCATGGTGGTGCATGCCTGTAATCCCAGCTACTCAGGAGGCTGAGGCACGAGAATAGCTTGAACCTGGGAGGTGGAGGTTGCAGTGAGCTCAGAGCCTGCCACTGCACACTGCACTCCAGCCTGGGAGACAGAGTGACATTCTGTCCCCCCCAAAAAAAAAAAAAAAAAATTTAAATTGCTTAATCTTTGTTTCTGAATTTGCAGACTCAAACATAAGAGCAGTGTAGTTTTCTATTTGAAAATGCCTTTAAGATCAAATATCTCAGTCCCATTTCCTGTATACAAGGAACCAAAGTTCCAGAGGTGGCTTCTCAGAGACTGGGTCTGAGGGAAAAGCTCTTTGCTTCTGGAATGCCAGTATATCTCTACCTTTGGTTTTTAGTGCTCCAGAATGTTGAGTCCCTATCCTAGGAAGGAACAACAAGGATGATCACTTCCGCCAAAGGCCCTCACCCTACATCCTGCTTGTTAAACATCATCCACCCCAAGGGGCACTTTCAAAGCCTCTGCTGTCCCCCGCCATTGTGTGCCCTGGCTCCAAGCCAACAGACAAGCATTTGAACTTCTGTCTCTGTGATGACGCCTAGCTTCAGGGAATCGCCAACCTGGCCTTCTTTATAACGCTAAGCTTCAAGGAAGAAAATATCTTGCAAAACTGGTCCCATTCCCAGGAGCACTCCCCTCTATAAGGTGCAAGGCCAGCCTTATCATTCTGTGAAACCAGGAAGCATTTTAAAGGCTTTATGAGAAAATAACTCCTTTCTTGACTTCTCCAGAGAAACAGAAATCTTGGCTAGTAGGGTAGACAGAATGTTGTCACTGTCACTTAACAGAATATCAGTTATGAAACTAAACATTAATCTGCGGCTATTCTAGTAAGCTACTTTTCATTGGGGCCTAAAAGAGCATTCCAGACACACTAAAACCATCCACCTGGCTTAAAGGGGGCAGATTCAAGAACGCAGCGGAATTTCTAAATCTTTGGAAGTGAAAAGGCATCATTCTTGTTTCTTGTACATCCAATTTTCATTGCAGCAAGGGAGATTAAGTTTATCCATGATCTCTGACATCTTCTCAAAGATTTCTAAAGAGGAAAGACTGCAACTGATGCTGTTATTTTAGGTATATAATTCCATCATCATTAAGAATTTGATTAGCAAAAATATATATAAATGTTTACAGCTATTCATTAGAGAAAAAAATGTGTTCAGGATACATAGTAAACACCAAATAAATCTTAAGCAGCCTGTTGTTGCTACATGCAATCTTATTTATCTGTCTTAAGTTGGAGTACCTAATAAATTCTGTACTTTGAAGGACTGTCCTAAGGCCTAGATAAAAAAAAAAGGGAGGGGGGGCTACAATGGATTTAGTCTTTCTTTTCTTTCTGTACTCCAGGACAAATTCACAAAAATGCAAAGGATTATTTTGAAGTTGTGTTTTTCCTTGTTGGCACAGTGGGAGAAATATTCTCTTGGCAAATAGGCAAAGTAATAGAATCAGCTACTAAAAACTCAAGTATTATTGTTGCCAATTTGGCCCCATGAATTAAACACTTTAAAAGCTGCCTGACTTTTTTACTAAGTACCCTGAAGAAATAATTAGACAAGGGTATAAATGTATAAGAATGTGCCTCACAGATTTAAAATGTTAAAAGAAATCAAAATGACCTGAAAGTAAATAAAATATGGGTTTGTTCAACAAGTTATTTTATATATATATATATCCCTGCTGTCAAGACAATGGTGCCATCAGGACTGATGTTGCTGTAGATTGGTTAACTTGGAAAGATGGTTGTAAGAATGAAGGTAACATGGCAGAGCTGTAAAGTCTTCAGATACAGATAGACCTGGAATCATGTCCTTGTTCTGCTGTTGGCCAACTGGATGATCTGAAAATTTATCTCACTCCGACCTTCATTTCTTTCATGTGAAGAATCAAAGTTGATAATGAAAATAGAACACTTGGCAATGAGATTGGCATATTGAGATACTGAAGCTTAAAAAGTACTATTGGCTTAAAAAGGATATTGTTAAGTTTTAAAAACTTATGTATGTTATATAATCATACCATTGTCAAATGATATATGGATTTATATATTCATCCAGTAGCCAAATATTTACTGAGTATTTATTAACAGACAAGCACTTTGTTAGGCAAAGAGACTATATAATAACAATAAGCCAAAAATGACACAGACTTTGCCTTCAAAGAGTCCTGCTCATGATTGATTGTGATCAATTAAGTGTAAAACCCCAGCTATAACACTAGAGAGGAAGGGGATAATGAGAGCTTGCAAGAGTGGGGTTGGATCCAACTGGAAAGGGCAGAGAAGTTTCCTAAAGAAATGGCAGCTGAGCAGAGGCAGAGGGATGAGTAGATGAGATGGATAGAAATGAGGAGCAGTGTGTGTAACAGCTAGGTACATTGAATCTAGAGTCAGCCAGGTGTGCTTCCAAAGCTCGCTCCACCACTGTCTTGGTTAGTTCAGGCTGCTGTTACAGAATACCATAGATTGAGTGGCTTAAACAACAAACATTTATTTCTCACAGGTGTGGGGGCTGGGAAGTCCAAGATTATAATATAGATAGAATACCATAGATTGAGTGGCTTAAACAACAAATATTTATTTCTCACAGTTGTGGGAGCTGGAAAGTCCAAAATTAATGTACTGGCAAATTTGGTGCCTGTGAGGGTCTGTCCTCTGGTTGATAGATGGCCATCTTCTCATTGTATCCATTTTTTTTTCCCCCTTGAGACATGGTTTTGCTCTGTTGACCAGGCTGGAATGCAGTGGCACGCTCACAGCTCACTGCAGCCTCAACCTTCCAGGTTCAAGACATCGTCCCACCCCAGCCTCCCTAATAGCTGTAACTACAGGCATGCACCACCATGCCTGACTACTTTTTTGTGGAGAGGGCATTTCACCATGTTGCCCAAGCTGGTTTCCATCTCCTGGGCTCAAGCAATCTGCCTGCCTTGGCCTCCGAAAGTACGAGGGTTACAGGCATGAGCCACTGTGCCTGGCATATGAGCAGAGAGAGGAAGCAAGCTCTGTGTCTCTTCTCGTAAGGGCACTAATCCCATTCATAAGTGCTCCCCCATCATGACCTAATCACCTTCCAAAGGCCCCACATCCTACTGCCATCACTTTGGGGGTTAGGATTTCAACACATCAATTTTGGGGGGGGACACATTCAGTCAATAACAACTACCCACAAGCTGTCACAACTCTGGGCCTGTTGCTCAACTTCTCTGTCCCAATGACCTCACCTGTCAAATGGAAATAATAGTTTTCCTTATTCAATATGATTATGAGGATTAAATTCTTAAAAGACACTATGAAAAAAGCTTAGCCTAGTGCCTAATTCATAGCAACTGCTTAGTAAATGTTAGATAATACTAAAGAAATAAAAGAATGAAGAATCAAATCAACTGCATCGCAGAAGCAGCATATGCCAAGGCTCTGTGGGAACTCGATGAGAAAAAAAAGATGAAGCCCTGTTGTTTGTTCTGCTTTTATTCTAAACACTGCTGGAAACCATTGAGGATTTTATGTAGGGGCACTCTGTGGACTCCATCCTCTTCCTCTCAACCTTTATGCTACAGCCACACCTTCTGACTCTTTCTCTAGTACTTGTGACAAGGCCTTTGCCCGTGATGTGCCCTTCTCACAGACTCTTCTTTCTACTTGCCTTCTCTTACCTCCTTCAGACTCCAGCCTTCAGATTCCCCTGGGAAGTCTTCCCTGACCTCCCTGATAGCAAGTCCCTTTTAAACAGCACCCTCAGTGCTATTAAATCGCTTTGCCTGATTTATGTCTCTCTCTCCCACCTACATCTTCACAAAATGAGACACTGTCTGTTATTGCCTGCAGTTGTATCCCCATCCACTAGCATAGTGGCTGGCCTATTGTAGGTGCTTATTTCACACTGGATAATGGAAGATGGAAAGAATAGAAAAGAAAGAGGGAGGGGAAATGTGGAGAAAAATAAGGTGGGGTGGGGAGGCATTGAGGCCAGCTCAATTTCAGACATTGATTTTGAGTGGCACATCTAGGTAGGGATTTCTGAAAACAGATGTGTAGGTCAAGAGATGTACACTAAGGAGTCCTTAGAACATGGGAACTCACTTAAGCAAGTGAATGAAGAAAAGCACAGTCTTTGGATACAAGGTTTGGTGTCACTAACTATCAATATGGACAAGTTACAAAGTCACTGAATCCTCTTTAAGAGCCACATAGAGACAGAACTTGATCCCAGCCACACAGACCCCCAATTGCATGCTTCCCATATCCCCTGGCTGGTCACTTGGAGCACCCTGAATATGGATCATACATAACTGAGACACTCCTAATGGTTTGGCTTCTGAAGTTTGTTAGGTACGTACTGATATCCATCAGCTAGAGATAGTGTTGTTGAAATACGCATAATCATACCTTTCCCCCAGCTCCCTCTAAGGTGTGCAGAGATCTAAAGAGAAAATGCACACGAAAAGACTTTCCAGATATCAAGTGTCAAACACGTGAAGATGACATTGTCATTACAGAGATCAAGTGACAATATTAAGGATTTTTTTTCAGGGAGAAATACATTGCATTGGAGTCCATCTTTTTAGATACTTTCATGGTTGCCTCAGTCTATTCAAGATTTTTTTTTATTTTTATTTTTACCACTCAAGCTGTTTTAACAAAATACCTTAGATTGGGTAATGTATAACAAAAACTTGTTGTTCACACATCTGGAAGCTAGGAATTCCAAGATCAAGGCACTGACTGCATCAATATCTGCTGAGGGCTCACTCTTTGCTTCAAAAATGGCACCTTATGGCTGTGTGCTGACATAGTTGAAGGGCAAACTAGGTCCATCAGGTCTCTCTCTTTTTTTTTTTTTAGACAGAGTCTCACTCTGTCACCCATGCTGGAGTTCGGTGGCACAATCTTGGCTCACTGCAACCTCCACTTCCCGGGTTCAAGCAATTCTCATGCCTCAGCCTCCCAAGTAGCTGGGATTACAGGCGCATACCACCACACCTAGCTAATTCTTCTATTTTTAGTACAGACAGGGTTTCGCCATGTTGGCCGGGCTGGTTGCAAACTCCTGACCTCAGGTGACCCGCCCGCTTCAGCCTCACAGTGCTGGGATTACAGGTGTGAGCCACAGCGCCTGGCCAAGCTTCTTTTATAAGGGCATTAATCCTATACATGAGGACTTCATCTTCATGACCTAATCATCTCCCAAAGGTCCTACCTGTTAATATCATTACCTCAGGGGTTAGGGTTCAATATATGAATTTTGGAGGGATACAATCATTCACACCGTAGCAGTGATTAGGAGCATTGGTCTTGAAGTCAGACACATCTGGTTTAAATCTGGCTCACTTATTCCTAGTTGCCTAGTCCTGAGTCAGGGACTTTTCTAAGCCTTTGTCTCTTCATCTGTAAGATGGAAATAATAATAGTACCTCCTCACAAAACTGTTTGATGTTGCCTATAAAGTGCTTTGCACAATGCCAATCAAATAGGCCTTAATAAATGTTAACAATTAATATGATCATCTTTTAATTAATGAATTAATTTATTTTTTAAGACTGGGTCTCGTTCTATTGTCCAGACTGGAGTGCAGTGGCGCAATCTTGGCTCACTGAAACCTCTGCTTTCTGGGTTCAAGCGATTCTCCTGTCTCAGCCTCCTGAGTAGTTGGGATTACAGGCATGCGCCACCACACTCAGCTAATTTTTGCATGTTTAGTAGAGATGGGGTTTCACCATATTGGCCAAGCTGGTCTTGAACTCCTGACCTCAAGTGATCCGCCTGCCTCAGCCTCCCAAAGTGCTGGGATTACATTCGTGAGCTACCGAGCCTGGCTATCATCATTGTCTTTAAGAGTGCTCTGGAGAGCAGGGACCAAATGAAAGAATTACTGAATCTATCTCAATTCCTTTCAGCATCCTCTCATCTGGATTATATTACCCAAGGTACAAGATGTTGCATTAGACTGCATGGCTCCCTGCAACAGAATGGAGAGTTCCTACCCTCCCCACTTGCTCTTTAATTAAGGACATATATTAAGCATAGCTGTCCTAAGCAAGGACTCTCGGGGGAAATAAGGTATATCTTAGGTCATGTTACATGCACAAAGACAAATCTTTTCCCTGCCCATGTAGAGGGATCTATGCTGGTTTGGAGACTGCACAGGAAAGACCTAATGTGTTTATTCCAGGCATGGCTCTTTTCTTATCTTGGAGAATGATCCTGAATAAGCCATTTCACCATGTTGGGCCTCATTTTCCTTAACTGCAAAATGAATAAGGCAGAAATGGTGGGGAGTGAAGTGGGAAAGTACCTCTACATTCTCTCCAAAGGTTTTCAATGTTATAATTTCATGCTTGTAGACTAATGGATGCCTGTCCATCCTGTGTTTGATCATGGCAAGTGTTTGTTAAATGTTATTTTCTCCCCCAAGAAAATTCCATTAAAAATCATTTTCATATCACCTAATTTCTCATAAAATTACTAATTATCATTCAGTAAAGCACCAACTACTGAGTTGATAATAAATATGCTTTATAAAAGAAAGAAGCACCTGTAATGCCAGCACTTTGGGAGGCCTAGGTGGGTGAATCACCTGAGGTCAGGAGTTCAAGACCAGCCTGGACAACATGGTGGAAACCCATCTCTACTAAAAATACAAAAATTAGTGAAGTGTGGTAGTGCACGCCTGTAATCCCAGCTACTCCAGAGGCTGAGACAGGAAAATCACTTGAACCTGTGAGGCGGAGGTTGCAGTCATCCAAGATCGTGCCACTGCACTCCAGCCTGGGCAACAGAGCGAGACTCTGGAAGCACTAATAAGTGCTTCTTTTACTGATTTTAATTGGCAGGTAAAACTAACCTAGTGATGTAAAGTAATTTAGAAGCAGACAACGTGAAAGAGAATGTTCTGTTTACAGTGATTAAAACCAGGTGGGCTGATGAGTTGTTAATTTTTCTTGAAGGTACGTTTTGAGTACTGTATTGTTATAAAGTACCTGAAGGAAGGTGTCACTTTGGGAGAGTAAGGTCAGCTGCATGCTGGAGACACCATGGGCTTCCCTGAATAGGTTTATTTGGCTAGAAAAGAGGGTGGGAGGGGCACAGCATGAGTGCGCTTGTGGGCTCATCAGGACAGAATGTTGAAGTCAGGCTTATTTCTAAAAGTGATCTGGGCCAGGCATGGTTGCTCACACCTGTAATCTCAGCACTTTGGGAGGCCGAGGCAGGTGGATCACTCGAGGTCAGGAGTTCGAAACCAGCCTGGCCAACATGGTGAAAACCTGTCTCTACTGAAAATTATCTGGGTGCTGTGGAGGCACCTGTAATCTCAGCTACTCGGGAGGCTGAGGCAGGAAAACCTGGGAGGCGAAGGTTGCAGTGAGCTGAGATCGTGCCACTGCACTCCAGCCTGGGTGACAGAGTGGGACCCTGTCTCAAAAAGAAACAAACAAAAAAAAAGTGATCTGAGGAGATAATGGTGAGGGATAAAATAAGTTAGGTAATCAGGAACCTGTTAAAGACCTTACATTCTATTTGTAAGAGGTTAAACTTATATGAGAGACACTTGGAGATGCATGTGGTTCTGGAAATAGGAGATTTTTTTTCTCTAAATTTCAGAGTGTGGGCACACTTTCCAGCACCTTCTCCGCACCAATGGGGAAAAATAAACCATCCAACACAGAAATACCAAATCTGAGATATGAAAAGTCACTCCATTTAAACCCAGGCCTTTCCTTCATTGCTTGTTTTAGGAAATGTGCCTTGACACCTCCTCGATGTTACTTTGAATTCAGAATTAGAATGGGTGGAAAGAATTCAAAATGGTAAGCTGTCCCAAAACACCAAGTCCTCAGTTATATTTACCTGACAAAACTGCTTATAGAGTCAGAGTGAAAGTGATTGTGACAGGTGGGGGCAGGTAGTATGAACATGGAGAAGAGAACAGAATTTAGAGGGACTCTGACGGTATTTCCTCCCCGTTCCTCCCAACAAGTTGCCCCATGCTCCCTGGTGCAGTGATTCCTACAAGCAGAACCACAATGAAACCGGTTCCCAAACACCCGTTAATGAAGCAGTATTAACTACTGCCATTTCTTTCACCATCCTGTTGCTGGTGTTTTTTAAGTTAGGAATTTATTATTGTTATTATTATTATTATTATTTTTGAGACAGAGTGTCGCTCTGTCGCCCAGGCTGGAGTGCAGTGGCGTGATCTCTGCTCACTGCAAGCTCTGCCTCCCAGGTTCGCGCCTTTCTCCTGCCTCAGCCTCCTGAGTAGCTGGGACTACAGGTGCCCACCACCACGCCTGGCTAATTTTCTGTATTTTTAGTAGAGAACGGGGTTTCACCGTGTTAGCCACAATGGTCTCGATTTCCTGACCTTGTGATCCGCCCACCTCGGCCTCCCAAAGTATTATGTTTTTATGTAAAAAAAAACACCCTCTCCTTTGACCAAAACTTTAATCAGGGCCCTCTGAGTCCTCTTCTTGACTAAACCCAACCTTTGGCTTCCCTCTGTCTTTGTAGAATCCAGTTTGAGCAAGAATCCTGCTAAGTCAGTTTATCGAAAATTCCCCACCCTTGGTATCTGACCTTTGATATCTAGTCACCCTGGCCTGCCTTCAGCAAGAACCCTATCAAGTCAGTTTAGCTAGAAACCCCTCATCCTTGATGTTTCTTCTTAGTACTTTTTCATCCACTGACACCCACCCCCGCAAACCCTGCTGCTGAGTTACAAGTCCACTTGTCCTTGTTGCTGGAATTGAGTCCAATTTTTCTCCCCTACTGCTGCAACGGTTCCAATACCTATCTCCATGGCCTCCCCCTTTGAATAAAGTCTGCCTTGCCATCTTCAATAAGGGTCACGAATAGTTTTTTTCTTGGAATGTTCCTGAAACCACCATTGCAAAATTATAACTGAGACAGTGAAAGAGACCTGACCTAACCAACTCCATCTTCTAACCTCCAAGCTGTCCTTGTTTATTCCTGGGCGTAGGCTGAACTAACTTGGAGAGGAACTTAGTTGTTTATAGTTTGACACAAAGATGGTCACAACCTTTTCCCAAAATAAACCCCCTTCTTGCCTGGGGACTAGACTGCCTTTGTAGGACTAACGAATTAGCCACAAAATTAGAAATTCTGGTTTAAGAGTCATGCAGGCGGAGGCTATAAGATTCTTACCCTCCATAAACTGTTCCTAAAATCAGTGCTTGAGATATTTCGCAGACCCTGCACTTGATGGATCAACTGGCGCCACCCAGATGGAGAAACTGGCTTATCTGATCTTATGACCCTCACCCCGGAACTGACTCAGCACAAGAGGACAGTTTCAACTTCCTATGATTTCATCTCCAACCCAACCAATCAGCACTCTTGACTCACTAGTCTTTCCCCCACCTACCAAAAATTATCCTTAAACACCGTAATCCCTGAATACGGAGAGACTGATATAAGTAATAATAAAACTCCATCTTCCGCACAGCCAGCTCTGCATGAATGACTCTTTCTCCATTACAATTCCCCTGTCTTGAAAAATCAGCTCTATCTGGGCATCAGGCAAGGTGAACCCATTGGGCGGTTATATTCCTAACACAAAGAAATGATAAATGCTTGAGGAGATGGATATTCCAGTTACCCTGCTTGCATCATTATACACTGTAGGCTTGTATCAAATCATCACCTGTACCCCACAAATATATAAAACTATTATGTACCCATAATAATTTTTAAAAAATCAAAATAATTTGAATATATCTTATGCATTAGTTGCTTTACTAAGTATAAAACACAAGTCTGCAAATTTTTTCTGCATGTTTTTTGGAGGCTTGCTTTCTCCATTATCCATGTAGGCAATATCCTCAGGAACACTAAATACAAGAGACAATTCTCAACCCTCTTTTTAGCATTTGACTGTACAAACGCCTCCACCTTTAGCTCCTGATTCTCTCCCAGTTCCTTTCGTACTTTTTGACTGCTCTTTCTTGTGCTCTTTCTCTGGGTTCTTTCTCTTCCTACCTCTTATTGCAGTTGTTTCCTTAGATTTATCCATAAACATTAACTTTTTTGTCTGATTGATCCCCTTCCCTGCTCCTGCCTTCCAGAGAGGTCCTCAAACAATAGTTCGTAGATTAGCTGCATCAGAATCAATCAAGTACTTGTTAGTAATACAGCTTCCTGGGCTGCTGAGATTAAAACTTCTGAAACTCAGAATTTTAACCTAATTTTAAGGAAAGAATCATAACGAAGGAGCTCCAGAGGATTCTGGGGAGAAGATAGTCCAGTGATCACTGTTCTAGAAGATGCTGCTAATATTTACATTTATTTCTTTAGTCAATTCTGAGGGTTTCCTGAGCTCTAGACCACTCATTCTAACAGTTTACTGGTGAGCCCAGCTATATTTCCCTCCCTCAACTCATCCCAAACCTGCAGGAATTATGTATGCCCTCTATGCTTTAATGACACCATTTATAACCCCCACATACAGCCTCCCACGCTAGAAATCTGATACCTACATCTTCTCTCCTTTCTCACCCCTACATCTAGCTGATAATAGAATCCTGCTGACCATGTTTGTGAAATATCATCTGAATCCACCTGGTTTTTTATTTATCACACAGTGATCATTTACTTCGCAACTTCATCTCTTTCTCAGGATATTGTAATAGTTTAGACTTGTCTAACACCCTGATTCTCTTATCTCTAATCCATCCTGCACATTTCAATATGAATCATCATTCTAGGGCAGCACTCTCTTGTAGAACTTCCTGCAGTGATGGAAATGCATTGTCCAATATGGTAGCCCCTACCCTCATGTGACTATTGAGAACTTCATATGTGATCAGTGTCAGTGGAGAACTGCATTTTAAATATGATTGAACTCAAAAGTATATAGGCAGCCAGGCGTGGTGGCTCACACCGATAATCCCAGGACTTTGGGAGGCTGAGGCGGACGGATGACCTGAGGTCAGGAGTTCGAAACCAGCCTGGCCAACGTGGCGAAACCCCATATCTACTAAAAATACAAAAATTAGCCTGCATGGTGACACATGTCTGTAGTCCCAGCTATTCTGGAGGCTGAGGCAGGAGAATCACTTGAACCTGGGAGGTGGAGGTTGCATGAGCCGAGACTGCGCCATTGCACTCCAGCCTGTGTGACAAAGTGAGACTCTGTCTCAAATTAAAAACAAAACAAAACAAAAAGTGTATATAGCCACTTGGATCTAGAGGCTACCATACTGGACACCACAGTTCTAAAATATGAGTCTTTTCTTATCTCATTGCTTTACAAAAAACTCATTAGCTGTAGGATGAGGTCTAGACAGTAGCGTGAACGATCTTCATACTCTAACCTCCTCTTCAGTTTCTACCACCACCTACCTCACTATCCCGATCCCACATACACTTTAGTACTGTAGAACTTTGCTTTTTCTAAATAAGCCATAATTTTTCTATCTCCCAGCTCTTGATCCTGCTGTTTCCTCTACGTAGAATGCCTTTCCTTTATGTCCTTCCTTTCAGAATTTGACCCATTTTTCAAGGTTTAATAAAGAAAGCCCTGCCCCCACTCCCAACAAAAGGAACATCCCCTTATGGACCTTGAACAAGCCATTTAGTATCTCTCAGCCCAGTTTTCTCATCTGCAAAGTGGGAATATCATTTCCTCTTTTACGGAGTTGTTGGGGGATTAGATGTTGCATTATTCAGACTCCGTCACTGAGAACGCATGCAATAAAAATAGCTGTTATTATTTTCCGTCCTCCTATAACATTTATCATGTGGTATCAGGCATCTTTCCAGATAAGACTCTCTCTCCCCTCAAGACTGTGAGCTTGTTAGCAAGAAAGCCTCGGTCTTGTTCATGGATGTCCTTCAGCATCCAGCACATTGTTGCCATTTGACAAATGCCTTGGCTGGGCGGCAAATAAATAACTTAGTTACTCACATAGGATTGCATAGAACTTTTTTAAGCATGACATTTTTGTGTATATTCTTAGGGGGGAGTAAAAGAGACATACAATTGTAGCAAGAATTAGCAAAAAGAAGATGCCAACAACTTTTCTTTTTAAGCATCAAATCTTTCTCATTACTGCCCAGAAAAACTGGCATAAGCTGTTGTTAAATCTGGGCCCCTTCTCCTCGCTTGACTGGAGTATGAGTTTTAACATTTTGCCATTTTGACTTTCCTTTCTGGGCCCCCTGGGTCCTCTCCTCCCACCCCCTCCCTGGGTAGTAAGTTTTCATCACTGTCACCATGGCAACAGCAAGGATGCCTCATTCCTCACAGTTCTGCACAGCTAAACTCTGGTCGCCTTTGTCCACTGAGCTAGCTGAATTCTTTATATATACACCACTAAATCAACTGTCTTCTATACAGAACTTCATCCATTATTCAACCTTTAAAAAAAAAAAAAAAAAAACAAAAAAACAAAACAAAAAAAACTGATGTATACTAATTTCTTCTCCTGGGAATGGCCTTTTTCCAGACCTACCAATACTCTTGAATACACCAGACATTTTTGATCCCTAGGAACAAATATAAAAATTGCTAGTGTACTTGCGTCCAATATAAGCGCGGCACAATTTTAAAGCACGCAACAGAGCATTCATAATGGGTTTCCCTTTTAAAAGCACAGTAGACCAAAAATAAACCTGACAAAGGGCAGCTGTAGAGTTTTAACACGTGGAAAACTCCACAAGCAGCAGTTATGTAACTTGAAAGAAACATGATAAATATTTCACACCATTAGATGAACTTCCAACTCTGACACTGAAAAAAAAAAAAAAAGGAAAGAACACGAAACGAATGCACCTCAAATCTCCAAGGAGCAAAAAGCTTAAACTGAGAAGAGAACAAGGCTGTGTTAAAATCTGAGACCTGACTTCCAGCACAAGGCTTGATTGCTTTTTTTTTTTTTTTTCCTCCAGTCCGAGGCGGAGCCGGCGAACCCCATCTCCTCAGAGCGCCACCCCTCAGCTTCGCCCGTTGGGCAGAAATTTTCCAAATATCTCCACCCCTAGGCTGAAAAGCCAAAAAGAAGTTTTGAGCCAAGGAGGGGAAGAAAGGAGTTGGGGCAAAACAGGAGGCGTTTCCCCACCCGCATACATCCCCGTCCCCGAGACACCCAATCCCCCCACCCCCAGCCTGCCCACGCCTCCCGCCCCCGGCTCCTCGCCCTGGGGACAGCTGGCAGCCCCGCGCGGACCAGACACAAAGCCGATCAATCCCAGAGGCGTGGGGGCGGAGGGACGACCCGCCGGGGCTTTCCCGGGCGCTGCTCTCCTCCTGCTGCCCCCTTGCTAGGACCCGGCGGACGCCTCGCCTGGTTTTCACGCCCTCTAGCCCCCACCCTCACCCCCGAAAAAAAGAACAGACCCCCATCCCTGGGCTGGAGGACCCGCCTCTTGGCAGCCAGCTGAGAAGGCGCCCCGGGGAGGGGGAAATTGACATCCCATCTAGGACCGTCCCTCCTCTTCCTCCCCTCCGGACTCTGCTCCTCTCCCGCCCCAGAAGTTCAAGGGTCCCCGGCCTCCTGCGCTCCTGCCGCCAGGACCCTCGACCTTCTCGGAGCAGCCGGCTACCACCCCGGGAAGATGGCGAGGAGGAGCCGCCACCGCCTCCTCCTGCTGCTGCTGCGCTACCTGGTGGTCGCCCTGGGCTGTAAGTTGCTCGGGTTCCTCTACCCTTCCTGCCTGGACCAGCCTGCCCCCACCCTCCAGACCCCACGGGGCGCTCGCCGAGGGTGTCTGGGCGGCTCTGGGCCGAGGTCGCCGCGGGGCGTCTGACCTTGCGCCCCGGCGAGCGGGAAACCCAGGGTGCCCGCGGGCGGACGCTGGGAGCAAGGGAGCGCGAGGTCGTGGGTTTCTTGTAAATTGCGTCTGATTTTGTCAGTTCTAGATACAGAAAAATAAGGGTTCCCACTAGCAGGTTTTCATCTGTTTGTAAAGTTGGGGTAAGTTTTCAGACAGAGGGACGTGATTCGAATGCAAAACTCACTACCCACTGGTAAGATGCTAAGATCCCAAGAAAGATGGCATCACTGGGAGGCGGGTGCCGGCCACACTTTGAGTCCCCGGGGAGGGGGCAGCGTCCGCGTGGTCTGGGCTCTGTAGCGTCCCGGCTGAGCCGGCGATATGCAAAGCACTTGTGGGGCGGAGATGGGGGGAATTCGTGGCTGCTGAGCCAGAATTACTTTTATCCTCTCCACCTGCACATCTACATTCAGTTAGAGAAGTCTCTGGTCTGGGGACTCTAGCCAGCTGCTGTGTCCTCAGGGGACATCCAACGGGACGATTGTTAGAAAGATTCAGAAGCCACATGATCCAGTAGCTGGGGAGACGTCCCAAAGCCAATTTCACTGGATGATTTTAAACAGGATTTTCACGGATTCTGGGCTCATGAGATTTAAAATCCTGGGAACGTTGCCGTTATTTTTTTTTTTTCTTCGCGTTAACTTTTTAGGAAAATGGAGGAAATTACAATAGACCTTAAGCAATGCAGTTCGACTTTTGCTTTTTCTTTTTTCTCCTACCTTTTTTGTTTTGCTTTTTTCCCTTCCTTCCTCCCTTTCTTTCTTTTCTTTCTTTTCTTTTCTTTCTTTTCTTTCTTTCTTTCTTTCTTTCTGTCTGTCTGTCTGTCTGTCTCTCTTTTGTAAAATGAGTTACTGTTGCTATTCTTGTTCCGGTAAAGTAATACTTATAATACTCAACCTGCGGGGTGAGTGTCTAATACCACAATACAATGATATTTTCTCACGCCCTTGCTGCCCAAATGATCATCGCACAGCTCAAGTGATGTGAGCCACGTCCCTTTGTGGAGGAGGAAGGTGCACATTGTCTCAGGAAAGAGACATGTGCTGACCAATATTATATAAAGTCAAATCAGAAAGCCAAAGTTTCACAATGAAACCCTTGTGCAATTTTGAAATATCGGTTGGTATTATACAGAACACACAGAAGAAAAAAATGCACTCATGCTAAAAGGCAACAGAGAGGTAGGCTGGACAAATTCTAACAGAACAACTGAGAAAGTTATGTATTCTGCTGAAATCCTAAATTTCAAATAGAAAAGAGTGTGCCTGTTAGTGTAGAATTGTCACTAATTAAAAACAAAATCGTTTCTGCTCTGCTATTCCTATTGACTCACCAACATAGAAACAATACACCCCAAGTTTGAAATCGTAATGGAGAAATAACCAAGAGGCAAGCAAAAGCATAGATGAATGGGGCTGAGTGACCTCTTCAAGCTTTAGGTAATATAACACATTGGCTCTGCTAAACTTGATTCCTACAGGGGATAAATTTGGAAGTGTTGCAGGGACTTTTCTATATTGTTCCTGAGACACACCAAAAGATCTGGCATTGCAAGAGTGTTTTATTTGTGTGTGGGTTTTTTTAATGTTTAAAACAATTTTAGAACAGTTTGGATTTAGATAAAAATTCCAAAACTAGTATAGAGAGTTCTCATATACTCCACACCCAGTTTCCCGTATTGTTAATATCTTGCATGAGTATGGTACACTTTATTCAAATTTCCTTCATTCTTACCTAATGCCTTTTCTATTCCAGGATGCCATCCAGGCTACCATATTACATTTAGTTGTCATGATTCCTTAGGTTCTTCTTGGTTGTAACAGTTTCTCAGGCTTCCCTTGTTTTCTCTTATTATAATGGGTTTGAGAAGTACTAGTCAAGTATCTGGTACAATGACCGCCAATTGGTGTTTCTCTGACATTTTTCTCATAACTAGTCTGGGGTTATAGGGTTTTTGGAGGAAGATCAGAAAGTGGTAAGGGACCTAGGTAAAGGGACATTTTCATCACATTATCTCCAGGGAACCTACTGTACACATGACTTACTGCTGTTGATGTGAACCTTGATCACCTGTAATCCTACTCATAATGTAGTGCATACCAGTTTTCTCCACAGATTACCTACCCTTTTATCTTCATTTCCATACCAAATTTTTTGGAAGGAAGTCACTACATGCAACCCACACTTCTTCAGAAAGGAGAGTTATGCTCCATCCCCTTGCAGGCGGAGTATCTTCATAAATTATTTGGAGCTCTTCTGCATGGGAGATGTGTCTCTCCCTTCCCTTCATTTATTTATTTAATCATGTGTTTTTCTATCAGTATGGGTTGATACATATTTGTTTTATACTTTGGGTTATAATTCAATACTATTTTATTTATTGAAGATTTAGTGGATTTCTAATGCTATTGTTACAGATTCATCTTCTTAATATTCTTCCCAGATGTAACTGTGTCACTCTTTTGGTCACTCCTCTCATATACAATATCATGCTTACTCCCTTCTTTCCTTTTTTTCCTGTTGTTTATCAGCATTTTTTATATCTTTCTTGGTAGTCTGAAGGATTGCTTTTTTGTTGCTGTTCTTGTTATTTAAATGATGATGTCAGTATCCCTGTTGATATATGGACATTTGTGTGTGTTTAGTTGAATTACATTTTTCTTTCCCACTCCATTAGGAAAAGAATTGCTTGATGTTTGCTCACCACTATATGTCCAGTGCTGAGTGAAGTTCCTGGTTAATAGTAGGTATAAATATATGCCTGTTGATTCTGTGGTGTCTTAGTCCATTTAGGCTGCTGTAACAAAATACCATAAACTGAGTAGCTTATAAACAACATTTATTTCTCACAACTCTGGAGGCTGAGAAGTTCACAATCAAGATACCAGCAAATTCAGTGTCAGACAAGTGCCCACTTTCTGGTTCATAGATGGAGCCTTCTCAGGGTGACCTCCCATGGTGGAAGAGGCAAGGCAGCTCTGACGTCTCTTTGTAAGGGCACTTGTTCTCATGACCAGATCACAGTCCAAAGCCTTCAACTCCTAATACCATCACATTGATGATTAGATTTCAACATATGAATGTGGGGGGACATAAACCATAGCAGATGGAATGGGGATGAGGTAGGGTAGGTAAAAGAAATGTATAGATTGAACTGATTGCAATATAAATCATGAAGCTCTAACTTCATGTTAAGTAGGTAGGGTGTCAGATTTCTCTGAGGCATCATTTAAGCTGATATCTCAAAAAATAATAGGAATGAGTATTCCGTGTTTGGTGGGGTGTTGTCATGCCTTTTGGGGTCTCTCAGAGGCAAGGAACTGATTGTGAATGATCTAACTAGCCAGTAGCAGCTGGTCCTCAGATTGGGATTGGAACCTGATCCAGGTGCTTAGCCTGAGTCTAATCTCTCATCAACTGATAAAGATTGTGGTAGGAGAGAGAGGTCTGAATCTTTTGTAAAATCACAAGGTTCTGCCTTTTTGCCAGAACTGACCCAAAACAGCACTCCAGGGAACTGGTACTAGGAAAATTCTGCCCTCTGTATCTATTGTTAAGAAGCAACTGTCATAATCAATTTGCTGGAGAGAAGTGGTTCCATGCTGGCATAGTCTCAATTATCTGATGAACAGAAACGTTAAAATGGGCTTGTAGGTGGATTTAACAACCATTTCAAGACTATGAAAGAAATTATATTAAAAAGAATGAAGTCAAAAACAAAACCTTCAGCCTGGGCACCGTGACTTCGCTACAACCGAGAACACTCATTTATCCTCCCACATGCGCAGTTTAATGAGAGGAGCCCACGGGAGCTTACGGATGTTCGCCACCCATGGTTTCCATTGCATTGGTTTCTTCCTGTGGGCCTTCTCCATAGAGAAGATGTATTAGAATACAGAGGTAAGAGCTGCTAGCTTTATTGAAGTCAGACCACCAGAAAGCTATAAAGGCCATTACTTAAAATAATATTTTTTCATTCCATGCAATATAGTAATAACACTGCTGAGTCAATACTCCAGTATACCCCTCTAGCTAGACTGATGTTTTGAGGAAGATGATAGTGAGGATGGAAAAGGGGAATCAGAACATGGGTCAGGTGCTTCCTTTGGCAAAAGCAGCAAAAGAAAACTTAAAACCAGGGGCTGTTTTCTTGGACAGTATTAGTGTTAACAAGGCTAGAACTCAGAAAAAAATAATCCAACCATATTACTTTTCTATTGCTGTGAAACATATGACCACAAACAAAACAATACAAATGTATTGTCTTAAAGTTCTAGAGGTCAGAAGTCCGAAATAGGTCTCACTGGGCTAAAATCAAGGTATTGGCTGGGCGCGGTGGCTCACGCCTGTAATTCCAGCACTTTAGGATGCCAAGGCAGGCAGACCAGAAGGTCAGGAGATCGAGACCATCCTGGCTAACACGGTGAAACCCTGTCTCTACTAAAAGTACAAAAAATTAGCCGGGCATGGTGACGGGCACCTGTAGTCCCATCTACTCAGGAGGCTGAGGCAGGAGAATGGTATGAACCAAGGAGGCGGAGCTTGCAGTGAGCCGAGATCACGCCACTGCACTCCAGCCTGGGCAACAGTGCAAGACTCCATCTCAAAAAATAAATAAATACATAAATAAAATAAAACAAAATCAAGGTATCGGCGTAGAGCGTTCCTTCTGGAGGTTCTAGAGGAGAATCTGTTTCCATGGCTTTTCCAGCTTCTGGAGGCTCCCCACTCACGGCCCTGTCCCACCAGCTTCTAAGCATGCGATGCCAGGCTGCCATCTCTCTAGTTCTCTGTACTCTGCTTCCCTCTTCCACTCATCAGGACCCTTGTCTCACCTGACCTTGGGCTCACCTGAGTAACTCTGGATAATTTACCCATTTCAAAGTCAGCTGGTTAGCAACTTGTATCCATCTACCATTTCAATTCCTATTTACCATGTAAAGTAAGATATTTATAGTTCTGGGGAGTAGGTTGTGGACATCTTTGTGGGGCTATTATTCTGTCTCTCACAGCAGCCAAAATGAGGTTATGCCCAGCAACAGTGTTTTCAGTGTTGTAGCCAAGAATATTCTAGATTCCGTGAAGTCACCATAACTTTTAAAGTATAGCTCATAGTGATATAAAGCTGGTTGGTTTTTTAGTTTTGTTTGTTTGTTTTATTTGAGATGGAATCTCGCTCTGTCACCCAGGCTGGACTGCAGAGGTGCATTCTCAGCTCACCACAACCTCCACCTGCCAGATTCAAGCAATTCTCCAGCCTCAGCATCCTGAGTAGCTGGGATTACAGGCGCCCACCACCACGCCCAGCTAACTTTTGTATTTTTAGTAGAGACTGGGTTTCGCCGTGTTGGCCAGGCTGGTTTTGATCTCCTGACCTCAGATGATCTTCCTGCCTCAGCCTCCCAAATTCTGGGATTACAGGCATGAGCCACCGCACCCAGCCTAAAGCTGTATTTTTTATGAGTTGTTTTTCAAATTGCATAGTATGGTGGTAAAGAACATGCACTCCAATGCTGCACTCTGTGCTCTTACCAGCTGCGTGATCTTATACAGGTTAATACCTGTATATATGTCAGTTTACTCATCAGTGTTGGTGATAATCCCAGTAAGAGTGCTTACCTCATAGAGATTTAGGAAGAATTACATGTATAGCACGCTTAGTAAACTGGAGAAACCATTGAAGCCTTTTGACATTGAGTATCAGTTTGATTTGCATTTTAAAGAGAATGCATTGGATGGAGTATGGTGAATGGAAGGATTGGGGTGGGGGGAGTCAAACTGGGGAAACCAGTTAGAAGTTATTGGAGTAGTCCAGGCAATTGCTTATGTAAGTACTTATTTTATATAGTTTATCGGTAAATATACTCACATAATTACACATACACATATAACCACTGACAATTGCTTTTTACAGCTGTCACCTAGTGATGTGATATGTTCTGAGAATTGTGTCATTAGGTGATTTTGTTATTGTGTGAACATCATAGAGTGTACTTACACTCTATGGTAGAGCCTGCTGCACACCAAGGCTATATGGTGTAGCCTGTTGCTCCTAAGCTACAAACCTATACAGCATGTTACTATACTGGATACTGTATGCAACTGTAAACAGTTGTAAGTATTTGTGTACCTAAACATATCTAAACATGGAAAAGGTACAGTGAAAACAGCATAAAAGATAAATGGTACACCTGTATAGGCACGTACCATGAATGGAGCTTGCAGGACTGGAAGTTGCTCTGAGCGAGTCAGTGAGTGAGTGGTGAGTGAATGTGAAGGCCTGGGACGTTACTGTATACTACTGTAGACTTTATCAACACTGTACACTTAGGCTACACTAAATTTATAAAACAATAAAGTTCTTGTGTTACAGCAGTACAGGCGTTATAGTATCACTAGATAATAAGAATTTTTCAGCTCTAGGCCGGGCGCGGTGGCTCAAGCCTGTAATCCCAGCACTTTGGGAGGCCGAGACGGGCGGATCACGAGGTCAGGAGATCAAGACCACCCTGGCTAACACGGTGAAACCCCGTCTCTACTAAAAAAAATACAGAAAACTAGCCGGGCGAGGTGGCGGGCGCCTGTAGTCCCAGCTACTCGGGAGGCTGAGGCAGGAGAATGGCGTAAACCCGGGAGGCGGAGCTTGCAGTGAGCTGAGATCCGGCCACTGCACTCCAGCCTGGGCGACAGAGCGAAACTCCGTCTCAACAAAAAAAAAAAAAAAAAGAATTTTTCAGCTCTATTATAATCTGTGGGACCACTGATATGGTTCATTGTTGACCAAAATGTCATTATGTGGTGCATGACTGCATTTGAAATGTAGTTAATTAAATCTGATCAGGAATTTAAAAAAAAAATGGCTCTTTGGTTTTTAAGGAAATTTTTTAAAATCATGTATGCTGCATTTTCAACTTTCTGTTCAGTTCCCAACCTATAAACATGAAACAGTAGCTCTTTTGGTTATTATATATACCTTCTTTCAATGCTATTCTCTTTCCCACACGTAAGTTTATTTTCAGTATTTGTTTCCAGTGTTTCCAGAGTTTCCCTGAGTTGTCATCCTTAGAATGGTCATTTTACTTGATTTGATGTTCAGAAGAGTGGCCTTCTATGTTCCAAAGGGTATGAGTGTATGCATGCATGGGGTGTGGGGGGAAAGAGAGAGAGAGAGAAAAGGAGAGAGAGAGAGGATGGATGGCTGTGTGCTCAAATAAATGCCTGCTGACAGGAACACAAAACCCTACTCTATGAATCTTTAGGCCAGTGAATGGGTAGGAAATGCTCTCCAGTTTGGATTGTTCCTACATTTTATGAGCAGAGAAGCAAATCCTGTGAAAGTATTTCAAGAGCTGCCCTCTTAGCTGTCCATTGTCTTGGCTCAGAAAGTCCTAAAGAAGAATCCTTGTAAACTTAACAGACAGGAATTTTGTTTTTTACTGGAGAGCTCTGCTTTTCTTTATCGCATGGCATCAGCATCAAATTTTTATTTGTTTTGTTGGGTTTTCTGTTTTGTTGTAGTTGTCGGAATTTTCTACTGGGATAATTTAGGACGGGCTTGTCTTTATATTTGTAAGGAGTAAAAATGCATCACCTGGTCTGTCTTCTTTACGCTAGGTTTGTCCAATTTGCTTCCTTTCATTTTGTCAATGCAATCACCCGCTGTTTTTACTCTTCGCTTTCTTCACATTGTGAAACTTGCTAAATACATACTATGGACAAAACCAAAGATAAAAATGAATTAATTGTTAAACACATTTTCTTATATGTCTAACTAAAAATAATATATGCTTAGGGTAAATTCAAACAGAGCAGCAAGTTTATAAAACAAGAAATAAATCTCCTTTCCAGCCTTCCTAACTCCTATGCCTCTCAGATAGCCCATCCTTAAGTTTCCTGTATATGGTTTCAAGAAATTAGAAAATAAATAGTTCCAGTATAGATAAGCATACTCTTATAATTTCTGTAGAAATAAAGATCACAATTTATTATGCTTACTGCTGTATACCTTCCAGAAAATCAAATCATATTATATATAGTGTTGTGCACCTTGCTCCAAAAAGTTATTTATGTTAGTAATTAAGCTACAACCTAAAGTTCAGTCTACAAGCAGGACTCAAGATAACATCTTATAGAAGCCTTTAAAATTGTTGTGTCAAAATGCAGTGGGAGCTATTTTCTAACTAGAACCACCAAAAATAATGAAACAAAGTGATTAGTAAAACAGAGGGAAATAAACTTCCAAACCAGTAACCAAATATGGAAAGGGAAAAATTCCAACCAAGATCCAATTAAAAAGTCCAAAGGAGAACGTGTGTAAACCCAGAGAGGACAGAGACACTAGCACCAGCTAAGATTCGCAGACAAGTGCAAATGGGTGCTATTTTTAAAGGAGACCAAAGAAGAAATAATGACCACAAATAAAAAGGGAACATGTGAAACTTCTGGGCAAGTGCTAAATTTGAAAAGACAGAATGGTGTTTATGTTTTTTAAAAATGCACTAGAGAGCTGGGCACCATGGCTCATGCCTGTAATCCCAGCACTTTGGGAGGCCTGAGGTCAGGAGTTTGAAACTAGCCTAGCCAACATGGTGAAACCCTGTCTCTACTAAAAGTACAAAAATTAGCTGGGCGTGGTGGCATGCACCTGTAGTCCCAGCTACTAGGGAGGCTGAGGTGTGAGAATCACTTGAACGTGGGAGGCGGAGATTGCAATGAGCCAAGATTGCGCCGTTGCACTCCAGCCTGGGCAACGGCAAGATTCTGTCACCAAAAAAAAAAACAAAAAAAAACAATTCACTAGATGCATTTTCAAACAGGAATGGATTTTGATCAGAAGCAGAACTGATACAATGGAATAAACAAAAACTCAAGTATCCATTTGTCCAATAACTGAAACATGCAGCCATCTATGTCATAAAACATTAAAATTGTACCTAAGCATATTGGAGACATGTGATTATTGTACGGTCCATATAGTGCTTTTGGATCCAGAACAAGTCAGGTTCTTTTGTGCCGTTGTGTGTGTGTGTGTGTGTGTGTGTAAACAAGTGAACATCTATGCCATTTTATCTAGATACAGTACTTCTTCCCAACCTTCATTTGTCTGTGTTGTTGTTGCTATTGTTCCTCATGTGGCCAAAAGCAATTTCTCCCTGAAGGTCTAACTCCAAAATTCCTTGTGCCTTGTCCTAATTCTTTCCAACTCACCAATTCCTCAAAGTTGATGTCTACTGTATATTATACTCTGGTGTTTTGGGTATATTCTTGATTCTCTTATGGCACTTACTAAGTTGTACTTTTATAATTTTTCCATGTATATCTCTCTGTATTGTGAGCTTGTTGGGGGCAGAGAAAACACATCTTTGGGTCCTTAGTACCTAGAGTACTGCCTAGCACATTTAATACTTGATTAAATAGAATTACATAAGCTGGAATTTAATGCTTATTTGTTTTGTAGCTTCATAAAATTATATAACTTTTTAGTAATAAAAATCTCAAGACATATGTAAAATTAATAGTCCCAAATGAATGCATAATATTTCTGCTCCTAAAACTCTCTCCTCCTCTTTTTAATAGTGGCCTCCCCAGAGATACAAGGAAATTTAGAGACTGGTCTGCCTTGCAGGATTTTAAGAAATTTTCCAGATTTCCTGATACCTCCTTATATCCTAAAAGCACATAAGTTCCTCTTGAATTAGTAAGCATTGATTAAAAACTCAGATGAGTCAAACAATACACTCCTCAAAAGTTGCTTAATCTAGAACAGAACAAAGCACATGTATTAGTCTGTTCTCACGCTGCTATAAAGGACTACCCCAGACTGGGTCATTTACAAAGGAAAGAGGTTTAATTGACTCATAGTTCCACATGGCTGGAGGCCTCAGGAAACCTACAATCATGGCAGAAGTGGGAAGCAAACACATCCTTCTTCACATCATGGCCGGAAGGAGAAGTGCTGAGCAAAAGGGGGAAAAACCCTTTATAGAATCGTCACATCTCATGAGAATTCACTCACTATCATGAGAAAAGCATGGAGGTAACCACCCCCATGATTCAATTACCTCCCACCAGGTCTCTCCCACAACATGTGGGGATTATGGGAACTACAATTCAAGATGAGATTTGGGTGGGGACACACCCAAACTGTATCAGCATGTTAGTTGTAAAAGTTCTACTCTCTGAAGCAGGATATTTCCAAACTTTCCCCTCATGGCCCAATCTCTTTGTTACTCAATTGATATAATAGCAAATCTATATCCCATAATGAGCAAACGTTTATTAAGAGAGATGAGACAATAGAGACTGTTTTAGTCTATTTCTGTTGCTGTAACAGAACACCTGAGACTGGGTAATTTATAAACAGAAGAGGTTTACTTGGTTCACGGTTCTGAAGCCTGGGAAGTTCAACATTGGGCAGCCACCTCTGGCAAGGGCCTCATGCTACATCGGAGCAGAGTGAATGGCATCACCTGTGGAAGCACCCGCAGGAACAGCAAGCGAGTATGTGCAAAAGAGACAAAACACAAGTGATGGCCTCACTTTTTTTTTTTTTTTTTTTTTTTGAGACAGAGTCTCGCTCTGTCACCCAGGCTAGAGTGCAGTGACACGATCTCAGCTCACTGCAAGCTCCATCTCCTTGGTTCACACCATTCTCCTGCCTCAGCCTCCCGAGTAGCTGGGACTACAGGCGCCTGCCACCACGCCCGGCTAATTTTTGTGTATTTTTAGTAGAGACAGGGTTTCACCGTGTTAGCCAGAATGGTCTCGATCTCCTGACCTTGTGATCCACCCACCTCGGCCTCCCAAAGTGCTGGGATTACAGGCGTTAGCCACCACGCCCGGCCAATGGCCTCACTTTTCAACAACTTGCTCTTGCAGTTACTAATCTAGTCCCATGAGAACAAGAACTCACTCGCCTGTGTGAGAATTAACCCAGTCCTATGAGAATGAGACTAATATCTTCGTGAGGGTGGCAGAGTCTTCATGACCCAAACACCTCTTTAAGGTCCTACCACCTCTCAACACCATTCCACTGGGAACTCAATTTCCTATGTGTGGATTCTGAGGGACACACATCAACCATTGTAGAGCCTGATAAAGTGATCTTCATTTCCAAATCAAAGATGATTTTCCTAGGCACTTTTGTCCAGTATTTATACAGGTTGGTGCAAAAGTAACTGCAGTTTTACCTGTTACTTTTGATGATTTTGTGGGATCTTGACACCTGCTCATTAGCACTTAAAAAATTACCCCTGGATCCAGGTGAGTCATCATCTCGGTCAAGAGTCTCATTCAGCATTAGGCAAATGCCAAAATCAGATCCACATAAGAATCTCAGCTCGACTGTGCTACTGCCACCCAGGACAGCTATCTGAAGATACAGATGTGTTCAAAAAACATCAGATCAGTGATCTTCAAACTTTTTTATATTACATATCCTACTTCGTTTTTTAAAAGAGCATATGTCCTGACATTTTTTTATAAATTATAATATGTATTTCTGTATCAACATATTAATCATAAAACATATAATACATAGAATAAATATCAAATGAATGAGACAATGGAGCATTAAACAATAATACACTAACAGGGCAGAAATGAGGTGGTTATAGCCCTATATTACAGTGTTCTATAAAGGCTCTATAAGTAAAATAATGTGAGATTGGTACATGAATAGACAGACAAACCAATGGAAGAGTATATAAACTCCAGAAATTATGCCAACTTTATTTAGAAATCACGTGTGGGTGTGTATGTGTGTGTGTAAAATGGTAGCATTTGAAACCATGGAGAATGCTTAATCAATATTGTTTCAAATGGGAAGCCATTTGAGGGAAAAATGGATCAGAACCTGATATTCTCCATGATGATTAATTTCAAATGGATCAGAGATCTAAATGTAAGTAGGTAAATAAATAAAACCATACCTCACCCCACCAAAAATAAAATAAAATAAAGCATGGGTCTGTTCTTCTATAAACTGGACTGTATATCAAATGAATATCTGCATGGGAAAAATAAAACACCCTAAACAAATCCAAAGATAAATGACTAATTGGGAAAGGATATTTGTAAGTTACGTCTCTGACAGAGTATTATCACTGATATAAAAGAAGCCCCTAAAAGTTAAAATACAAACATCAAAATTTTATAAATGGCACACAAAAAAACCCAGAGTTCCCAGAAGAAAAATTTAAATGGTTCTTCAAATATGAAGCTTTTCTCAGTATAACTTAAAGTGCAAATTAGATGGTCCCAAAGATAGCACTTCTTCCCTTAGCAAAATCACAGAAACTCATCCACAGACTGTTATTGAAGTTGTATGGAAATAGGCATTCTACATACTGCTGATGGAGCCGTGAGATGATACAACTGATAGGGAGTAGCAATATGTAGAAAAATTGTATATTCACCCTTTGACCCATCATATTCAGCACTATGTAGAAAAATTCTGTATCTGCCCTTTGACCCATCAACCCCACTACTGGGAACCTATTTTAAAGCTGTAGTTGCAAAAACAGGACATGCTTTATACATGGTGTTATTTCTTTTTTTATGCATTGTATTATTTATTTCACAACTATTATAAAAAAATTGATTGAAAACAAATGCCCATTTATAGGCGATTGGCTAAATAAATAACACAATGATAGGCCCTGTAGCGATATAAAGGAATAATGGTGATCTCTCTATACTGTTATCTCCAAAATACAGTAAGTGAAAAAAGCAAGATGCAGAACAATCTAATGCAACATGCTACATTTTGTGTATGACAGAAACGCTGGCAGGTTAAACTGTTAACTAATGAAGCTATTAACAATAGGTAGAACAGGAATGGAACAGACTTCTCTTACTATATATAGCTTATTACATAGATTTCATTTTGAAATTTTAAATGTTTTATTTCAAAAGATAAAATTCACTAAAACAGCCATCCTTAAAAACGGAAAACAAATGGAAATAAATGAACATACTGAGCCAGGCATGGTGGCTTACGCCTGTAATCCGCATACTTTGGAAGGCCCAGGCAGGAAGGTTGCTTAAGACCAGGAGTTCAAGACCAATCTAGGCCACATAGGAAGGCCATGCCTCTACAACAAAGAAAAATAAATAAAAATTAGCTGGGCATGGTGGCATGCCTGTAGTCTCAGCCACTCAGGAGGCTGAGGTGGGAAGTTTGCTTGGTCCTGGGAGATTGAAGCTGTAGTGAGCTGTGATTGCACTACTGCACTGCAGTGTGGGTGAAAGAGCAAGATGCTGTCTCTAAAAGAAAAAAAGAAAGAAAGAAATAAACCTACTGTATATCAAATCAGTGATATAACCACACAGAGGAAATAATTATTTCAATCTGAACCTAAAAACATAATATTCCACCAAACAGTAGAATATATGTTAAGGACAAAAATAGCTGCAAATATGTTTTAAACCTTAGTACTTTAAAATAATGATTTTGTTATTTTGACACTACATTATATTATAGGAAATACAAATCAGTAATTATACTAATGTACATAGAAATTAAGATTTTTAGTGTAGGAAAAAAGAGATATGTGTATAAAGTTTTTAAAAATTAAGTACAGGTCCTATAATGTTCTATCTGATTTGGAAATGTTCTATTTGAATTGAGTTTGAACGCATGATGCTTTCCTCTTTTCAAAGCTACTTTTCCCATCTGTCCACTAAAAAGGCCCAGAAGACATCACAGCCTGTATCAATCTGCTTTGAAGAAGTAATAGATAACCTCAGAAACCTCAGTAGTTTGCCACCATATGCATTATATATTTGGCTTATATTCCATTTTGGTGGCTCCAGGTCAGCTGCTGAGTCTCTTCTCTACAATCTTCCTATTCTAGGACTCAAGCTGAAGGAATTGGCCCTTTTTGGAACAGACAGTCCTTGTGGCCTAGGGAAAAGCAAAGGACAGAACTTAACAGCTCTGAAAGCTTCTACTTAACATGAGATATGCCCATTGGTCAAAGCACATTACGTGGCCAAAAGTGGAACTGGGATGGAGAATTGTGTTCTGCCTGCTAGGAGGCCCTAGAAATCATACAATAATAAATAAGAAGGGAGTTAGGAGTTGGGGATAACAATATAAACTATTCTACAACCCCTCAAAACTGAGCATACTTAGCATATAGACTATAATCCCTAAATACCATTCCACACTAACAATGACTAGGGAACTTTGGAGGGACACTTGATTCCAGTTTTAGGGTTAGGCGATTTAAGATGAGCCTGGGATGTTTTCTTGCCCTCGTATATTCATCTGTTTTCACACTGCTATAAGGAACTGCCAGAGACTGGGTAATTTATGAAGGAAAAAGGTTTAATGGACTCACAGTTCAGTGTGGATGGGGAGACCTCAGGAAACTTACAATCATGGTGGAAGGCGAAGGGGAAGCAAGGCACCTTCTTCACAAAGTGGCAAGAAGGACAATGCCAAGTGAAGGGGGAAGAGCCCTTATAAAACCATCAGATCTTGTGAGAACTCACTACCATGAGTACAGCATGGGAGAAACTGCCACCATGATTGTTACCTCTATCTGGTCTCTCCCTTTACACTTGGGGATTATGGGGATTACAATTTAAGATGAGATTTGGGTGGGGACACAAGGCCTAACCATATCACTTAGAAGGCAAGGTAACTGTCAAAGACTAATGAGATTGTGCCCAAAGGACAAAGGAATCAACCTAAAAAGACTTTCTTTGGCCAAGCTGGAGGCAAGATGAGAATCAAAAGAGAAAACGTAATACTGAATGCAATTGATTTAAATATGTTGAATGTATTGTTAAATGCATTAATTATAAAGATACTAAAAAGAAAATCAAAAAAATGTTTAAAAGTCATCACTCTGGCCGGGCGCAGTGGCTCAAGCCTGTAATCCCAGCACTTTGGGAGGCCGAGATGGGCAGATCACGAGGTCAGGAGATCGAGACCATCCTGGCTAACACAGTGAAACCCCGTCTCTACTAAAAAAATACAAAAAAACTAGTAGGGCGAGGTGGCAGGTGCCTGTAGTCCCAGCTACTCCGGAGGCTGAGGCAGGAGAATGGCGTGAACCTGGGAGGTGGAGCTTGCAGTGAGCTGAGATCCGGCAACTGCACTCCAGCCTGGGCGACAGAGCGAGACTCCGTCTCACAAAAAAAAAAAAGTCATCACTCTTTGGTCACCATTAAAATTAACTGGGTCAGTTACTCCTTACCCTGATATTTGACAATCAAAATAAATAATTATCTTTATTCTGCTTTCTTTTAGGCATGTGTGTGTAACCACAAAGCCTTAACTTAGAAGGAAAAGTTCTTCTTTATAGAATTCAAGCAAATAAATGTCAAGGAAATTAGATAATGAAAAAATAATAGAATCTAATCATCATTTTGCAACATGTAATTGACTTAGGGTATGATTATTAATGGGTAAAATCATTAGAGAAAATGTTGATGAGAGCTTTACAATGGAAGGATCAGTCTGTTATCACCTGAAACACTGATTAATCTTAGCATCATTGAAAGTAGGAAAACCAGGGCAGGTGCTGTGGCTCACGCCTGTAATCCCAACACTTTGGGAGGCCGAGGTGGGTGGATTACTTGAGGTCAGGAGTTGAGACCAGCCTGGCCAACATGGTGAAACCCCCTCTCTACTAAAAATACAAAAATTTGCTGGGTGTGGTGGCTCATGCCTGTAATCCCAGCTACTTGGGAACCTGAGACATGAGAATTGCTTGAACCTGGGAGGCAGAGGTTGCAGTGAGCCAAGATTGTGCCACTGCACTCTAGCCTGGGCAACAGTGTGAGACTTTCTCTCAAAAAAAATAAAAAGGAAGCACATAGCACTCCCTGTGTAATATTCTTGGCCATCCCTCCACAAAAAGAAAATGACCTCCACTTGAATGAAGCCTCTCAGCAAACGAACTTTCATTACAGAAGGATAGATGCACAAATCAAATGACACCACACAGTAGCATGTGCACAAACTCAGAAAGTGGGTTTTTCTGCAGAATAACTGACCAGGTTTCTGCAACAAGTCAATGGCATGAAAGGTAAAAACAAAGGAGGGGAGAGGAAAGAGCAGGTCAGCGCTAGATTAAACACATGCACAAAAGGCCTAAGAAGCAAATGTAATGCTGACATATAGTATGTATCCTGATTCAAATAAGACATCAGGGAAATATGACTAGACATTAAATTATACCAAGGAATTGTTTTTGTTAGTTGTTCAAATGGTGTTATAGCTATATGTCTTTAATCTTTAGTGGTGCTTGCTAAAGTAATAAAGAAAATTATTTGGTATATATGATTTGCTTTAATAGTCTTCAATAATGTAAATGTAGTAAATATGACAAAATCTTCATAACTTTAATCTGGATGATGACTATATGGTGTTTATTGTTTATTGTCTCTATTTTTCTATATATTTGAAAATTTTCATAATAAAAAACTAAACCCATAAAATAGAAAAAAGATAATAATATGATAAATATACTGAAATTCTGGGGGTTTTCTTATTTGTTTTTTTTCCTGAAGCCCTCTGGTCTTTTTTGTATGCTCCACTTTTCACTCTACAGGTTTAAAGAGAAAATGAATAGAACAAAGTGAATTTACTTGAAATATTTGAAATACCAGCTCTTTTTTTTTTTTTCTTGAGACGGAGTCTCACTCTGTCACCCAGGCTGGAGTGCAGTGGCACCATCTCAGCTCATTGCAATCTCTGCTTCCGGGGCTCAAGCAATTCTCCTGCCTCAGCCTCCTGAGTAACTGGTATAGGCGTCTGCTACATTTGTTTTTTTTTTAGTAGAGACGGGGGTTTCACCATGTTGGCCAGGCTGGTCTCGAACACTTGACCTCAGGTGATCTGTCCACCTTGGCCTCCCAAACTGCTGGGATTACAAGTGTGAGCCACTGCGACTGGCTGAAACACCAGCTCTCTTAAATGCTGTGCCTTAACCAGGGTAGTCAGTGTAAGAAATGCAAATTATGTTTGAATAGTCCCTTTTAAAAAGCTATTTATTTAGTCTATTTCCCACTAGTAGTTTTTTTAAAATGTCTTTTTTAAAAAAAGAAAAGAAAACCAATTCAACCCTGTCACCAGCTAGAACTCCAAGATCCTGGGTTATACAGCAAAGTCTGTTAGTAAATCCACTGCATAGGAGCTACATTTTTTTTAACGATGTAGCATGGACCTTTCAGTGCATTTCTTTTGAAAGGGACTTTAATATTTTATTCCCTAAAATGTAAAAATACTCATCACATGAATGCATGCCACATTCATAGGCTGATGGCAAGAAAAAGTGAATATAAAAAAGGAGTTGATTAAATTCCTAAAAATTTAAAAGTTTTGTCTTGCATTCGTTTAGTGGAGACTGGTTCCATTAAGGCCTTCTTGTCCACCCCCAGGCTCCTTCTAAACAAGTAAAGAGAATACCTACAGATGTCTTACATTCGATATATCAACTCAAGCACATTTCAAAATTGGCCACAGTTTCTAAAATATTCATTTAATGTTAAAGTTCTTGTCATTAATAACTTAGTGTCAAGCTTCCTATGAGTTCTTCGTAGGATTTAATTTCCCATAGTTCCTTTAGCCCTGAAGACCCCAAACCTATAAGGATTCTCTAGAGAAGATGCCGATTATAGGAAAAGAATGGAAAAAGGAGAGGCATTTAGCAACCACATTAGAATAGCCTGGAGCCTGTGTCAGCAGCATATGCACACTGTCATTGTAGCCATTTGTGTCAGAAGCTATTTCTGTGCTGGATAGCACTTTCTCCAAGTACACTATGAATTCATGAGCAAGGGAATGTAGATGTTAATGGAGGGAGAAGTTTCACTTCACCTCCCACTCTTTTGCCTCTTAATTTTAGAGTGGAAGCAAGATTGCATCACAGTCCTCCATGGGATATATATTCAGAGTCCTAATTATTTGAACAATCATATATGACTTGCTTGTACAATTATATATACGTTCAACTGTTAATATTTAGCCACAAGTTACCAAAATTTGCTGAATAATGATGAGACCCATCAAGACCAGCCTTTTTCATGATGTGGGCTAGAAGGTTTAAGAAGATTTATTTCTAATTAGAAAATCAAAGGACAAAAGATTTTGGAAGCGGGCTATTGCAACACTTCTTTTATAGAGCAGTTATCCCACTGATATGTATGTTGAATACAAATATTTCTGTTCAGAGAACAATGGACTTACATCTATTTTTTTTTTCTTTTTTGAGATGGGGTCTCTCTCTGTCACCCAGGCTAGCATGCAGTGGTGCAATAATAATAGCTTGTGCTAATTTATTTATTTTTTTGGAGAGATGAGGTCTCACTATTTTGCTCAGGTTGGTCTTGAATTACTGGACTCAAGTGATGCTTTTGCTTCCTGGCAAAAGTGCTGGGATTATAGGCGTAAGCCACTGTAACCAGCCTGACTTTCATCTTTTACCTAAAAGACTATTAGTCACATCCTCTCTTACAAGGTGACTCATGGCAGGTTCATATGGATAGGGATGGTGGACAGAATCACTTTCACTTTTTAAATTGATTAATTTTATGAATTATATTTCTAACATGTATTTGCCAGTGGTACATTATTGAATTCATAAGTTAAATATCCATGTGAAATGTCTTTTCTAGATGTCCAAAGGACCTCCTTATATCTAACCACAAATGTCAAATTTTATTCACAAAGAAGCAAAAAGTATGATATAAATAAAATGGAACTAGAGTTCCAATGGGCTAGATTGAGTCAGTTCTGCCCTTGGTAATCATATGGTTTTAGAAAAGCTACTTTATTGTATTTGAGTCTTTTTTTCCCTCATTTATTAAATGAAAGGGTTTGATTTAATGATAGTTTGTGTTGTTTATAATTTAACATTTTATGTTTTTAAATGGGAAAATGTACCATATTTTAGCCTGTTATAATAAAATTATGTTATATGTAGCTGAGAACACCTTTTAAAATTCTAAACTGCCTCCTTTAGAATTCTCCTTGGTTAGAACAGAGCCTGATTGAGAAGGAAGCAAGAAAATAAGCTCCAAAAATGCTGGATATTCATGAAGTTGACTGTATATCGTGCTATAAACTTTTTGTTGGATGTAGTAGGCAACAGGAAGTTGTTGAAGGTTCTGAAGGTATTGGGGATAAACAATCATTTTGACCCTTACATATAGACTAGACTTGGGAAGAAAGGGTAACTGTAAGGCAGGTCTTAGGTAATGAGGTCTAGGATTAAACTGGAGGCTGTCAAAATTGTTTAGGAAAAGTTGAATCCAGAAGACACTGAAAATAGAAATTGATAAGATGCAGTGATTGATTAAATATAGGGGGCATCAAAGAAATCAAAACAGGCATTCCAAGATTGTAACCTTGTAGAACCAGAGAAATCATGGTATGTAATTGAGAAGCAATGATTTTTTTTTTCATATTTCAGGAAGTAATAAAATAGCCAACTAAATGTATCTCTAAAGACCATTGGAGAGTGGATGATCATGATCTGTACCTATCCCCTGTATTTAAGTGGTAAAATGGAAACAGAAATGTAAAACCACTCTGGGAAAAAACATGGAGAAAATTAGTAGAAGGCAAAAAACTGAACTCTGGAGAACATGCTTAGTTAAAGAATATAAGAGCAGAGACAATGACACAACAAGTGCCCAGAGAAATAATGGACAACCAACAGAACCAGTGTCATGGAAGCTGGGGAGGAATTTTGCAATGTCAGTTGTTATCTAGAGGTCAGGAAGAATGAAGGGAAAAGATCAGGCTGAAGTGTTGGGTAACCTGGGGGAATTAAAAAGTAAAGAAAAAACAAAAATTAGCATTCGAATGGAACTTTACAATTGACAAAACACTTTCAGAGGAATTATTTTACTTAATTCTCATATTAACATGACTGTGAGACACATAGGACTATTTTTTATCACAGTTTCATAAATGAGAAACACGGGAGCTTAGAGTACTTTTAGGACTTATACCAAAGCGGGACTTAAAGTTAGAGTTACTGACTCAAAATCCCACATTCTTTGCTATCTGGAAGACAAAGATACAAAGAATATGCTGGAAAGTACCAACCAATAGTATATTTGCAGTGTCCTTGTCTCTCACCACATATAAATGCCTTCTATATTCACAACTCAAATCAAATTCAAAGCAATATTAACCTGAAGGGTAAGCCATAAGCCTGTAATAAGTATTTCGTGTTCTGAAAATATTATTTAACTAAATGGGAGAAATATCCAAAAATGAACACATTCCACATTGGAAGGGGTTTATCATCCAATTTAATCATCCAAACAACATCACAGCAGATCATTTAAAAGGGAAATAGAAAACGTCCTCATAATTTTCTAGCCTTTATTTTTACTGTAAGTTCATATTAAAAGAATAACATTAATATTGCTTTAAGCAAAGATAAACATTATTATACGTCACGCATTTCCTAAATTTCAATTATGTGTTATTTTAAAAATTGCTATGTGTGTCTGATGATAGAACACAAGGCTGTGTTTTTCCTTCCTTTTAAAATAAAAAATAACTCTTTTAGCTGATTTCTTGGGTGCCATTTTGTAATTTCTTTTGTCTTTCACTACTTCCCAACTTTAGTTTCCATAGGAACAGGATCAATCAGAAAGCATTTGGGATTCTTTCAAAATGTTGACTCCAAGATTTCTAATTAGGGTTCAGGCACTTATAGTTTAATTAATGTGAGACTTTTTCTGTGTTTTATCTTTGAAGGTGGAAAAAACTGGGTTATGATATCATAATGTGTTTGCCTTTTCAAAGATGTTTATTAGCGATTTGGATCAAAGAGCTTTAAGATCATTTAAAAATGCATTAATACATGGCTGAAAAAATTAAATATATTATACATACTATTCTTGACAGATAAGAAGACTTAAAACAACAATTATCCCAGTTAAATGCATCAAAATTAGTTGAATTTTCCTTAGCTGAAAATTGATTATTTGAAATATAACATAAATCTAGTGTCTTCTCCTATACCTCTTTTATAATTTGTTGTTGTTTTTCTGAGATGGAGTCTCGCTCTGTCACCTAGGCTGGAGTGCGGTGGTGCGATCTCGGCTCACTGCAACCTCTGCCTCCTGGGTTCAAGCAACTCTCCAGCCTCAGCCTTCTGAGTAGCTGGGACTACAGTCCACTGCCACCACACTCAGCTAATTTTTTGTATTTTTAGTAGAGATGGGGTTTCACTATGTTGACCAGGCTGGTCTCGAAACTCCTGACCTCAAGTGATCCGCCCACCTTAGCCCTCCCAAAGGCTGGGATTACAGGCCTGAGCCACTGTACCCAGCCTCTTTTATAGTTTTATTGTGAGAACAAGTATGGTCAATGGAAAATAATGTAGATGATAGATTTTACTTTTTTTTTTTTTTTTTTTGAGGCGGAGTCTGGCTCTATCGCCCAGGCTGGAGTGCAGTGGCAAGATCTCGGCTCACTGCAAGCTCCGCCTCCCGGGTTTACGCCATTCTCCTGCCTCAGCCTCCCGAGTAGCTGGGACTACAGGCGCCCGCCACCTCGCCCGGCTAGTTTTTTGTATTTTTTAGTAGAGACGGGGTTTCACTGTGTTAGCCAGGATGGTCTCGATCTCCTGACCTCGTGATCCGCCCGTCTCGGCCTCCCAAAGTGCTGGGATTACAGGCTGGAGCCACCGCGCCCGGCCTAGATTTTACTTTTTAAAAATTACCGTTATAGTCTCATTACATTAGCTATATAAGACAAAACAATCCTCAGTTTATAAAACAAAGCATTCAACTTTCTATTAACAGAGAGTGTGCTCAAGGAATTAAATCAGGGACTATCAACAGGAAGGGGATTACTGCCCCCTCCAAAGTGCTGCTGCATGTTCATGTAAGTGAAAACTTCATAATTATCTGAGCTTATACTGTAACTTATACATTTTACATATAAACACAAATATTCTTTTGGACAGTCTTATCATATAACTAAATATACAAATTTGTATTCTAATGCTCACAATAACCCTATTTTTTTTTTTTTTGGAGGCGGGGTCTTGCTGTGGCGCCCAGGCTAGAGTGCAATGGCACGATCTTGGCTCATTGCAACCTCCACCTCCCAGGTTCAAATGATTCTCCTGCCTCAGCCTCCTGAGTAGCTGGGATTACAGGGGCATACCACCATGCCCGGCTAATTTATGTACTTTTAGTAGAGATGGGAGTTTCACCATGTTGGCCAGCCTGGTCTCAAACTTCTGACCTTAGGTGATCTGCCCACCTTGGCTTCCCATAGTGCTGGGATTACAGGCGTGAGCCACTGCACCCGGCCAATAACTCTATTCTTATATTCCTGTACTATTTGAAATGGTTTCTGATCTTACTTAAATCCCATTTAACATTATAAATGTACACCAGGCATGGTGGCTAATGCCGTAATCCCAGCACTTTGGGAGGTGGAGGTAGAGGATCTCTTGAAGCCAAGAGTTTGAGACTAGCTGGATTGGACAACATGGCAAGATTCCATCTCTGTGAAAGTAAACATTTAAGAAAATTAGCTAGGCATGGTGGTGCACACCTATAGTTCTAGTTACTTGGGAGGCTGAAGCAGGAGGATCCCTTGGGCCCAGAGGCTCAGCGTTACAATGAGCTATGATCATGTCACTGCACACAACCTGGGTGACAGAGCAAGACACTGTCTCTGAAAAAAGAAAAAATAATAATAAGTGTAGGCTAACATGTGACTTCATTGTGTCTTCTAGTGTACTCATGTATAAGCATTTATGAATTAAAATATATATTATGTTGGTTTTTAATTTCTCTTTAACATTAAAGGAACATTACATTATTTCCCAAATTTTACATATATATAAATTTTGTGTATATAAATTATATGTTTGTATATGTAATGTTATATTATCTATAAATTTTGTTTCAGGATAATAAAGGAGGCATCAAAATTTATTATAAAATGAGGGTCTGATAGTGTTAAGAACCAATGAATTAAAATAAATGAATGCAAATCACATGTATTTAATCACTGCACTAAATTCTTAGGTTTGTGGTGGTTGAAAACAAAATTATATACTCTATTTTTAGGGAAGCAGTTTTTCTCTTTCCAAGATTCATTTTTAGCTAACATGAGCACAAAAATTAAATGGGAGAAAAATGTTAAAAAAATAATTGCAGAACATGCTGCAGAATAATCGTGGATATGTATAGATGTGGGTGTGTTTCATTAAAATCTATTTAAGTTTTTTTCTTTCATATGTAGTTAAGGTAAGGATAGTTTTTGAATTATTCAGTGTCAAAATTACTTTTGGATTTTTGTGCAAAGAAGCTGTAAACCCATAACATTATCAAAAAGGTCATAATATAGATAAAACTGAATACTTTTTTTGTTTTATTTATTTATTTTGAGAAGAGGTCTCACTCCTGTCTACCCCGGCTGGAGAGCAGTGATACAGTAAAATTCACTGCAGCCTCGACCTCCTTGGCTCAAGCCATCCCTCCCACCTCAGCCTCCTGAGTAGCTGAGACTATAGGCTCCTGCCACCATGCCTGGCTAGTTTTTGTTTTTGTTTTGTAGAGACAGGGTCTTGCTATGTTGCCCAAGCCACTCTTGAAGCCCTGGGCTCAAACAGTCCTCCAGCTTCAGCCTCCCAGAGTGCTAGGATTAGAGGCGTGCGCCACTGTGACCGGCCTTATTTTTATATTTTATATTTTTGAGACAGGGTCCCACTCTGTCACCCAGGCTAGAGTGCAGTGGCGTGATCATAGCTCACTGTAGCCTCAATGTCCTGGGTTCAAGTGATCCTCCTGTCTCAGCTTCTTGAGTATCTGGGATAGGAGGTGTGAGCCACTGCACCTGGCTATACTTAGTTTTTAATGTAACTGGTATTATTTGCAGATCTTGCAGCCTAGGTATTACAATACATTAAACAATAGACAATATTATATTTAAGTATATTTTATATTATATGTAAATATAGCTTATACTATTCTTAAAATACAGTACAAGAAGTTTATACATTTGATTTGAAGACAAAATATGTCCACTTTGGTGTGCAACAGACATTTGATTACCTCCTATTGTGGGTTAAGTATGATGTAGACACACCCTTGTATCAAGTAGTTCCTAACATCATGTTCCTAACACTATTCAATGGGAGGATCAGGCACGTAAAATATCATAATTTTTTTAAAGTCTTATGAAAAGTATTACATCAGATAGAGGAAGGGATGACTATGTATGGGAGGACAGAAGGGGCCAGCGAAAGCTTTACTTTTCTTGACATTTAGGTGCGGTGTTGAATAACATAGAAGTTCATCATTTGGCAGGGGAGTGTTGGAGAGAGGGGATTCCAGGCAGAGGGCTTGGAGAATGCAGAGAGCCAGAGTGTCTGGGAACTCCACAGTGGGTGCCTTGAATATAGGGTTTGTAGGGAGCAGTAGTCAAAGGGGAGACTGGAAAGATGGGAGCCAGTTCCAAAAGGCCATTTGAAGGAATTTGGAATTCATCCTGAAGGTAACAGGGGGCCTCTGAAGGAAGCTAAATATCAGATAGTATTTTAAGGAGCTAACTCATGTAAGAGTGAGGAAGATGAATTGCAAACTTGTCCATATCGATATTCATCCTTGGCAATTTCCCTCCTGAATCAAAGGAAGAGGGGTGCTATGGTTTGAATATTTGTTCCCTTCAAGACTCATGGTGAAACATAATCCCTAATGTAGCAGTATTGAGAGGTAGGGCCTTTAAGAAGTGATTGAGTCATGAGGACTCTGCCTTCATGAATGGATTAACCCATTCATGGATTAACAGTTTAAGGAATTAATGAGTTGTCATAGGAGAGGGACCGGTGGCTTTATAAGGAAAGGAAGAGAGACCTGAGCTAGCACGCTCGCACACTGAGCCCCCTCTGTGATGCCCTGTACCACTTAGGGACTCCTCAGAGAGTCCCCACCAGCAAGAAGACCCTCATCAGATGTGACTCCTCTACCTTGGACTTCTCAGCCTTCATAACTGTAAGAAATAAATTCCTTTTCTTTATAAATTGCCCCATTTCAGGTATTGCATTATAAGCAACAGAAAACAGACGAAGACAAGGGGTTTCTCCTACCCAAAGCTAATTTCACACCTGTGCACATGATCCTGTTTTTCCAGTCTCTTGTGTTCTTTGTGCAGCAATTAATCTCCTCTCTCTGTCATGTATCTTCAACTTATCTTCATTACTAGCTCTCTTACCACAGGCTATAAATATGCTCAAACCTCTACAACTTACTGTAGGAAAGAACCCCGCTATGATTCTCCAATGAAACTTCTTGAAACAGTGATATATATTTATTATCTCAATTTTCTTACTGACCATTCAACTCACTGCACATTGCCTGTTTCCCATGCCATTGAAATTGCTATCATTGTATCACCAATAATTTACTGGTTTCTAAGTCCATGGCTTCCTTTTTTTAATTTATTTTTATTTTATTTATTTATTTATTTATTTTGAGGTAGTCTTTCTCTGTTTCCCAGGCGGGAGTGCAGTGTTGTGATCTCGGCTCACTACAACCTCCACTTACTGAGTTCGAGTGATTCTCCTGCCTCAGCCTCCCAAGTAGCTGGGACTACAGGTACACACCATCATACCCAGCTATTTTTTGTATTTTTAGCAGAGACGGGGTTTCACTATGTTGGCCAGGCTGTTCTCAAACTCCTGACCTCATGATCCACCCACCTTGGCCTCCCAAAGTGCTGGGATTACAGGTGTGAGCCACTGCGCCCAGCCCATAGCTTGCTTTTTAGTCAAAACCGTACTTGACCTTTCTAGAACATCAAACATTGTTGACACTCCCTCTTTGAAAGTCTGCCCATCCGTGATTTCCATGACATCATTCTGTCCTAGTTTCTCTTATTTCTCTAATGGCCTCTCCTCAATCTCCTACATGGTTTCCTCTTGAACTTTTTTCTTATTCTACTCCAGTGTTTCATGCTCTAAATTATATTCCTCCCTAGAGAGTTACAATGCTCCTTAGCATGTTAGAGGCTCCAATAAGTCCTTTTATGCAGCAGAGAACTTTGTTTAACTTGCTAACCCAGTGTTTCTCAACCCAGCATTTCTTTATCACCATGGAATCCTTATCCCTTTGTAAAACACTAAATGTCAATGGCCAGTCTGAGGGAGAAGATGCAGGAAAGGAACTTCAAAGAAGAGAATAGTGTCACAATAGCCAACAAATGTGACAAATCATAAAATGCTACTTAATTTCATCAACATAGATTGGAGGGAAAAGTTCTATGGGTTGTCTAGAGTGTTGTTGCCTTGGGCTTTAACAGAAAAATTCCTAGAGATTGTGAAACTTGAGAGAGGTCTTGAGGGTTGGAGAAAATTGTAATGGAAAGGAGACAGCACTCCCACCCATACCTGCACCTCTTCTCTGAGTGAAGGCTGTACAAGGGATAAGAAAGGCTACATGAACATGTCCTTTGTCCTTGACATGCCTCTGAAGAAGGTATTTGTTAAAGTTTAAAGGCAAGTGCTTGATTATGTAAGGTGGTTTTACGTCAGCATTCTCAACAAAATAGACTATGGAACACTTTTTTTTTTTTTTTTTTTTTTTGAGACGGAGTCTCGCTCTGTCGCCCAGGCTGGAGTGCAGTGGCCGGATCTCAGCTCACTGCAAGCTCTGCCTCCTGGGTTTACGCCATTCTCTCACCTCAGCCTCCCGAGTAGCTGGGACTACAGGCGCCCGCCATCTCGCCCGGCTAATTTTTTGTATATTTTTTTTTTAGTAGAGACGGGGTTTCACCGTGTTAGCCAGGATGGTCTCGATCTCCTGACCTCGTGATCCACCCATCTCGGCCTCCCAAAGTGCTGGGATTACAGGCTTGAGCCACCGCGCCCGGCCTGGAACACTTTTTAAATGACTATATTGCCAGACCTCCAAGGGAACTCCTAAGGTACAAAGCTCACTAGTTTTAAGTAGGCACTCGATTTAATTTACTATTATAATTCATTATGATGCTTGCATTAGGGTTGTCCAGACAAGTAGAACCATCAAGATATGTGTGTGTGTGCATGCACATGTGTGTGCATGTATGTACATATGTGTGTATAAAGAGACTTGTTTTAAGGAATTGCTTCATGTGATTATGGAGGCAGGCAAGCTACAGACCCAGGAATTGCCAAGGTTGCAGTTCAAGTCCAAAGGCTATCTGCTGGCAGAATTCCCTCCTGCTTGAGAGAAGTCAGTCTTTTGTTCGAGGTAGGCCTTCAATTGATTGGATGAGACCCACCAACGTTATGGAGGGCAACATGCTTTACTGATTTAAATGTTAATCTCAGACCACACATAGTGGCTCACGTCTGTAATTCCAGCACTTTGGGAGGCCAAGGCGGGTGGATTACTTGAGGTCAGGAGTTTGAGATCAGCTTGGCAAACATGGCAAAACCCCATCTCTACTAAAATACAAAAATGAGGCAGTCGTGGTGGTGCACACCTGTATTCCCAGCTACTCAGGAGGCTGAGGCAGGAGAATCGCTTGAACCCAGGAGGGTGAGGTTGCAGTTTGCTGAGTCTGCGCCATTGCACTCCAGCCTGGGTGACAGAGCGAGATACCATCTCAAAAATAATAATAATAAAATGTTAATTTCATCCAACAACACCCTCACAGAAACATCCAGAATGTTTGACCACGTATCTGAGCATCACTGCCTAGCCAAGCTGACAGGTAAAATTAACTATCACAATGCTATTTTCAATTGTATATCAACATTTTTAAAAAGTAAATAATTGGGCCGGGCGCAGTGGCTCACGCCTGTAATCCCAGCACTTTGGGAGGCCGAGGCGGGCGGATCACGAGGTCAAGAGATCAAGACCATCCTGGCTAACACGGTGAAACCCCGTCTCTACTAAAAATGCAAAAAATTACCCGGGTGTGGCGGCGGGCGCCTGTAGTCCCAGCTACTTGGGAGGCTGAGGCAGGAGAATGGTGGGAACCCGGGAGGCGGAGCTTGCAGTGAGCCGAGATCCCGCCACTACACTCCAGACTGGGCGACTGAGCAAAACTCTGTCTCAAAAAAAAAAAAAAGTAAATAATTTAAGAAAATTGCTCATCTTGTGTTATTAAATTTAGAATGCTTTATTAATCTTATTTTGATTTTATAGTAATAGAGATTTTTTAAAATTATATTAAGTTATGGCTATTACTTATTATTATTAGTAGTAGTAGTAGTATTTGAGAAGGAGTCTTGCTTAGTCATCCAGGCTGGAGTGCAAAGGCGTGATCTCTGTTCACTGCAACCTCTGCCTCCAGAGTTCAAACTATTCTTCTGCCTCAGCCTCCCAAGACGCTGGGATTAAAGGCACCTGCCACCACACCCGGCTAATTTTTGTATTTTTAGTAAAGACAGGGTTTTGCCATGTTGGCCAGGCTACTTTTTTATTTTTTTGAGACAAGGTCTTGCTCTGTCTCCCAGGCTGGAATGCAGTGGCGAGATCACAGCTCACTGCAGCCTTGACCTCTTGGGCTCAAGTGACCCTCCCACCTCATCCTCCTGAGGAGCTGGAACAACAGGAGCACATACCATGCTCAGCTAGCTTGTTTATTTTTTGTAAAGATAGGATCTCACTGTGTTGCCCAGACTGGTCTCAAACTCCTCAAGTGATCCTCCCGCCTCCATCTCTCAAAATGCTGGGATTACAGGCATGAGCCATCGCACCTGGCAGTTGTGGCTTTTAAAATCACATTTGAAGTTACTATCTAGAAAGATATTTTAGGAATTGACCCTATCATTTTAAGCATCAAATAAATTCATTTAATTTTTTGTTGCAGCATAATGTGAAAATTATTTCTGCACAGTGATATCTTTTGTGTCAGAACTCGCTACTTCGAAAACTTTTGTTCTTTAATCTCGGGCAGTTTATCTCTTAATTAAAAAAATTAAAGTGGCATACTCATTATCATAGTCCCCCCTTATCCACAGTTCGGCTTTTTGCAGTTTCAGTTACCCATGGCCAACCACAGTCCAAAAATACTAAATGAAAAGTTCCAGAAATAAACAATTCACCTCGGATGGGAATCATCCCTTTGTCCAGTGTATTCATGCCATAGAAGCTACCCACCTGTTAGTCACTGATATTGCCTGTTCCTGTCATCCAATCAGTGACATCATTGTGGCTGGATGATTCAGGATCACTTGAAGCAGATGATTCTCCCTCTGATGTACTGTCAGAAGGTCAATAGTAGCCTAATGCTACCTCACAATGCCTATTGCTCACCTCTCTTTATCTCATCACGTCGGCATTTTATCTCTTACATTATCATGAAAAGGGCGAATACAGTACAGTAAGATATTTTGTGAGAGACCTCATCCACATAATTTTTATTACAGCATATTGTTGTAATTCTATTTTATTATGAGTTCTCGTTGTTAATTTTGTACTGTGCCTAACTTAGAAATTAAACTTTATCATAGATATGTATGTATCGGGAAAAACATAGTGTATATAGGGTTTGGTACTATCCGTGGTTTCAGACATCCACTGGGGGTCTTGGAATGTATCTCTCATGAATTAAGGGGGAGTAGTGCGTTCCATTCCATCTTCTCCATAATTAACTTCACTTCCGTTCATTCAGCAAATGTTTACTGAGTACCATATGGCAAGGATTGTTCTTTGCTCTTGGGATTGATTATTAACAAAACTTAGTAACTAAAATAAAGGTCCCCATCTTCAGTACATAAACACATATGTAATGCATTAGAAGATAATAATGCTATTTTCAATTATATATCATTTGAAAATATGTAAAAAGAAAAAGAAAAGCAGGATCAAAGGAATCAGGAATGTGGAAAGGGAAAGGTGAGATGAAGGTGGGCTGAAATATTTAATAGATCAGAGGAGATTTTATGAAGGAGGTGTCCTTTGAGCAAAGACTTGAAGAAGTGAGGGAGTTAATAGGCATCTGAAGGAAGAGTCTTTCAGATGAAGGAAACAGCCAGAGTCTGGCCTGATTGAGGATGAACTGGAAGCCAGTGTCCCTGGAGCAGAGGGAGGGGAGAGTCGAGAAAAGGAGATTCGAAAGCAATGGGCCACATTGCATAGTTCTAGGCCAATGAAAGGACTTCTCCTTCTACTCTGGAGAAATGAAGAACTAGTCCAAGGTTTTGAGCAGAAAAGTACTATGATCTGACTTAGCATTTTAAAGGGTCACTCTAGTGGATGTGTTGAGATTAGATTCCAGAAAGGCAGGACAGAAGCAGGACAGTCAGGAGGCTATTGCAGTAATCCAAGAAAGAGATGTTAGTGCTCAGACCACAGTAGTAGCTATGGGAGGAGTGAGAAGTGGTCAGATTCTTAATACATTTTGAAGGTAAAGCCAATAGTTTTTGCCGATGAATTGGAGAGGGGCTGTGATATGTGGGATCACTAAAAATAAATGCCAGATATTTTTCAAGCAGAGCAATGGAATAATTGGGTTGCCACCATCTGACGTGGAGAAGGTGGAACAGGTTTAGAAATAAGGATGATGTTTGGATGTAGAGTTTGAAATGTCTCGTAAACTTTCAGGTGATAGGCATTTGGATCTGAAGTTTAGCAAAGATGTCCAGAATGGAAATATATATTTGGGAGTATTTAGCATGTCAGAGTGTTTAATGCCAGGAATCTGGATCACATCATTAAAGAAGGCAATATAGATAGAGGAGTAGAGTTGACCAAGGATGGGAGCCATGAGAAGAAAAACTAGGAATGTGTTGTCCTGGATGTTAAGTGTAGAAAGCGTGTTAAGAAGAAGGGTGTGATGGGTTGTGTCAATTGAGGTAGTTATGGAAGGCATCATCATAAATTATGTTTTACAGAGGACAAGACACAGCCAAAGAGGTTTTAACTATCCAAAACATATCATAGTAAGGACAAAAAAGGAGGAAGAATTTAAACCCAGGGCTTTCCACTGTAATGAAGTAGTCATTACATTTAAAAAGGTAGGGGAGGCCAGGTGTGGTGGCTTACACCTATAATCCCAGCATTTTGGGAGACTGAAGCAGGCAGATCGCTTGAGCCCACAAGTATGAAACCAGCTTGGGCAACGCGGTGAAACCCCATTTCTACAAAAATAGAAAAATTAGCCAGACAGGTTGGCTAACAGCTGTGGTCCAACTACTCAGAAGGCTGAGGTGGGAGGATCACCGGAGCCCAGGGAGGTTAAGGCTGCAGTGACCCGTGATTGTGCACCTGCACTCCAGCCTGAGCAACAGAGTGAAACCCTGTCTCAAAAAAAAAAAAAAAGATGGGGGAAAAGTATAACCCTAACAATTCATTTTTCACAGAACATCCTCATACACGATTATTGCAGAAGCATTTGTGAAATGCTCTATCTGCATCACCACATTGTATAAAAAGCAATGTGAAGTGAGGGGAGAGGGATGAGAAGCAAGTATTTATAGAGAATCTACTGTGTGCCAAGATGTAGGCTAAGCAATTATGTACATGATTTTATTTAATCTTTACAACCAGCTAGGAAAGACATTACTAGCTTCATTTTACCTAAACGAAACTGAGGTTGTAGCTTGTCCAAGGTGATGTGGCTAGTAATTCACAGCACTGGGTTTCAAATACTGGGTTATGACTTCCTCAAGACAGAATGATTCTGTTTCCATCTATAATGAAGACTAAGACTTAAGTTGCATTTCTCTTATAGACTACTCTTTTCTTACCTTGCTAGACTCTAATGTTGTCTTTAATTTTAGATGATATTTATTCAAAAAGCCAAGCTGTTGAAAATAATAGTGGTAGGATACAATTTAGTTCTTTATCCCAATGGGGGTAAAGTCAGTTCCGATACCACCTTATTAAGTGCTAAGATTACGTGCTAAGGCTGACTCTAAATAATTTCAAAACTTTTGGTAGATTCTGCCATATATCCAGTTCTCTTCATGCTATGACAAACATCAAACAGCCATTTCACTTGAGTTATATTATGACAATTAGACTTTTGCATACCATATCTGGACACAAATACCTTTGTTTCTCTTTTCAATACTCAATTTGAAAGAGTTTCAAAAATTTGACCTTGGCTGAGCATGGCGGCTCATGCTTATAATCCCAGCACTTTGGAAGGCCGAGGTAGGTGGATCAGTTGAGCCCAGAGGTTCGAGACCAGCCTGGACAATGTAAAGTGACCCTGTCTCTACAAAAAACACAAAAATTAGCCAGGCATGGTGGTATGTGCCACAGTCCCAGCTACTCAGGACTGCTGAGGTGCAATGATCGCCGGAACCCCGGAAGATCAAGGCTGCAGTGAACTATGATCATGCCACTGCACTCTAGCCTGCATGGCAGAGCAAGACCCTGTGCCAAAATTAAAAAAAAAAAAAAAAATTGACCTTTATCCAATAGCACAAAAACTCATTTCCTGACCATTCTAGGAGGCAGCTCCAAAGGTCCAACTGATTTTAATGTGTGCAGATATTCACTAAATTATTTATTTTATTGGTCTAGTTCACTGACACTAAAAAGGTACGTGTTGGTGTTAGCTCACAATTGGATGTGTAGGACTTGTTTTGAAATAAATAAGACAAAGAACTGTTTTTACCAAAAGAAAAGGGAAATTATGGTCCCTGGATTTAGAGGACCCAAGAAATCAGGGTAGCTAATTCTTAGGAATCTTGCCTGACAATTGTGAATATGATAGTTAAGTGATGCCAAACCATTGTTTCCGTGTTCTGCACTTCAAAATAAATGGTTCTTGTTCGTTTGGCTTCCTGAGGACTAATCAAAGGAAGCATGAAGAAACAATGGCTGGAAAGTTTCCCTTGGTTTTCAAGTTTCTTCTGTAAGCACTTGTGGTAATAGAATTTAATTAATAACACTTGTATGTAATGTAAGGGCCAAGATTTTATGAGTCATTTTCCAGCAGGAAAGTTGAAAAATAAAATTCACACAACTCTCATATTTTAAGAAATGAAGTTTGATAGAGAGTGTGCATGCTAAATCACTGGACATATAAAATCTTTAGTATTTTAAAGGCTGAATATCAGATCATGGTCCGTGGAGACCATTTCTTTCTCCCAGCATTGTGGGTGGTAAAATAGAGAAAGCTAAGTAAACCCATTAATAAGGAGAAGTCCAAACTTATGTATAGGAGTGGGTTATTAGTTCCCTGTGTAAGAAAAATAATACAAAAAAAACCTTATTCTTGCAAATTTTATAAAATGTGCATGCATTGCTAAGCCCTCCCCACCCACCCTCACTTGGGCCTTGTGAAGTACCCTTGTAAGGGTTGGTCCCAAAACTTAAGCCTTATTAAACTCATAGTCAACCTGTATCCCTTTATGTGCTTATTTATTATATACAACCTTTTTTTTTTTTTGAGACAGTCTTGCTCTGTCACCCAGGCTGGAGGGCAGTGGCACAATCTCAGCTCTCTGCAACCTCCACCTCCCGGGTTCAAGTGATTCTCCTGCCTCAGCCTCCTGAGTCGCTAGGACTACAGGTGTGCACCACCACACCTGGCTTATTTTTTGTATTTTTTTAGTAGAGATGGGGTTTCACCATGTTGGCCAGGCTGGTCTCCAACTCCTGACCTCAAGCAATCCACTGGCCTTGGCCTCTCAAAGTGCTGGGATTACAGGCATGAGCCACTGGCCCAGCAGAAAAGGATTATCTTTGTTTGAGAAATGCAACGATAACCTCATTTGCAGATTATACATTTAATAAATTGGTGATATTAGATAATCCTTTTGATCTTTTTTTATGCTAATCTCTGCAAAACACATTAAACTGTTAGTGATTCTGGAAATTCACTCAGTAAGGCAGAGAAGTAAAACTACGAAGATGGGCCGGGCGCAGTGGCTCAAGCCTGTAATCCCAGCACTTTGGGAGGCCGAGACGGGCGGATCACGAGGTCAGGAGATCGAGACCATCCTGGCTAACACAGTGAAACCCCGTCTCTACTAAAAAAAATACAAAAAACTAGCCGGGCGAGGTGGTGGGCGCCTGTAGTCCCAGCTACTCGGGAGGCTGAGGCAGGAGAATGGGGTAAACCCGGGAGGCGGAGCTTGCAGTGAGCTGAGATCAGGCCACTACACTCCAGCCTGGGCGACAGAGCAAGACTGCGTCTCAAAAAAAAAAAAAAAAAAAAAAAAAAACTACGAAGATATAAGATATAAACAAAGTTTGAAATAATACCAAACATCTATGTAGCCTGGGAGGTCAACAGAGTTTAGTAAATGGTTAAGTGATGTATCTTCTCACACATGTTGTTTAAGCGGCTATTTTTCTTTCTTTCTTTCTTTTTTTTTTTTTTTTTGAGGTGGGATCTTGCTGTGTTGCCCAAGCTTGTCTCAAACTCCTGGGCTCAAGCAATACTCCCAAATCAGCCTCCCAAGTAGCTGGGATTACAGGCGCATGCCACCACATCCAGGTGGTTTAGTAAGTAACAAATACCTGTGGAATTATTATTTCTCTATCCCCTGACCCAAACAGCCGCTCAGTAATCTGTGTATCAGCTGTTAGGGTGTTTTGTGCAGAGATGCACAGATTCTCACAGAATTTCAAAACCAGAGTTCAAATCCAGGTTCAGAAACTCAGTTTTAACCATTTTCCCAGAGCTGATCAAGCTCTGGAGAAATGATTTACAACACCTAATCTTAAAAATGATTTATTTGACAATTAAATTAGTAAGTATATTTCTAGTGAGAAATAGAACTGCCAAATGCCGGCAGTGGTTCTGTACTTTTAATCTTTAAAAGCCGCATCTAGGTTTAGGAGTTAGGTAACTACAATTTCAGATTAAAGAGCAATGAATAATCCTAGTTAATAGAACTCTCAAAGTCTGATGAACCTTCTCTGCTATAGAGATGCGTCTATACACAACCCAGACTACATCTCATTAGTAAGGAGGGCACCCAGGCTTGTTGTTCTTCATCTCTTTGCCATTACATCATGTGTCTGTTTTGATGTCTGACATATTTCATATTTTTCTACTTTCCACTAATGAAGTTTTAGGGCCATCATTTTATTTTCTGGTAACTTAATCTTAAGGAGAAGCAATTAGAACACAGAGTGGCCAATAACCATGGCTTCCACTGAGTCTGTGGTTCTTACTAGCATCCATTTTGGAAGGGGTATTGCTTCATTTTGTCTTGATAATCTACTAGATTTGAAATGACTGTTGTCATCTCCCTAAAATCTATAGCTAATGTCACAAGTGAATGAATTGTGTTTGGCTGAAAATCAAAGACTACAGAATCCTAAAATGGCTTCTTCATGTCTGATGAAAAGCACCTGGTGAGAAAGTCACCCACTGATGGTTTTCCTCTGCCACTGTCTACCATGACACACTTGAACATGTGCAGGACATTTTTTTTTGAAATTTTTGAGAATTTATTTTACTTTGAGAAGTTAATTTAATTACTTCATCTCTAATATCACTGAAAAATTTTAATCTAGTTGTTTGTGCAATGGAATGCCCTGGAAGTTTTCCTGAATTTAGTAATGCAGGTAACTTATATGAAAATAACTTTATCCTCAATTTTGAATCTTCAGTAGTCTCTCTTATACTTAAGTTGTTGAAGAACCAGAAAAGACAGAGGGCATAAAACTTTTGTGCATAAATATACACAGTTTCAAATTAGTTCATTCACTATAAACATTTACTCATTAACACTCTCTCTGTTAAGATGGCAATTTGTAATATACTCTCTGAATAATATCTTTACAACCCTAAAGGTTGAAAATGGCTATGAAGCCATTACAGAGTGTCTGGTGGTCTTGTGTTTGGTGCTACTTTCTCATAATGCCTTGTACTACTGAGGGCAGGGAGAGAGGAAAGGGGACTGTGGAGCAGATTAAGTGGATGGACATCTTGGCTTCCCTGCTTTCTAAAACATTGTGACCGCGAGCAACTTATTTAACTACTCTCAATTGTTATATCTGTTGATGTGGTTTGGCTCTGTCCCCACACAAATCTCATCTTGAATTGTAGCTCCTCTAATTCCCACGTGTTCTGGGAGGGACCTGGTGGGAGATAATTGAATCATGATGGCAGTTTCCCCCATAATGTTTTCATGGTAGTAAATAAGTTTCATGCAATCTAATGGTTTTATAAGGGCTTTCCCCTTTTGCTTGGCTCTCATTCTCTCTTTACTGCTGCCATGTAAGATGTGCCTTTTGCCTTCCACCGTAATTGTGAGGCCTCCCCAGCCACATGAAACTGTGAGTCCATTAAATCTCTTTCCTTTATAAATTACCATTACCCAGTCTTGGCCAGGCGCGTTGGCTCACGCCTGTAATCCCAGCATTTTGGGAGGCCCAGGTAGGTGGATCACCTGAAGTCGGGAGTTCAAGACCAGCCTGGCCAACATCATGAAACCCATCTCTATTAAAAAATATAAACAATAGCCAGGCATGGTGGCACGTGCCTGTGATCCCAGCTACTCGTGAGGCTGAGGCATGAGAATCACTTGAACCTGGGAGGTGGAGGTTGCAGTGAGCTGAGATCGTGCCACTACACTCTACCCTGGGTGACAGAGTGAGACTCTGTCTCAAAAAAATAAAATAATAAATAAAAAATAAATAAATTACTCAGTCTCAGCAGTGTGAGAACAGACTAATAATACATCTGTCAAATGAGGATTTTAATGCAGTGGAGTCGTATCTTACTTAGAAGTTAGGTTCTTAAGGGGAGAATTTATTCATAGTGAAAATTATCCTTAAATTCCTAAGATGATCATAAACTGACCAGGACATCAGCCACCAGTAACTATAAGTCAGGTCTGTCTTTTCTTTCTCCTTGCATTTTGGTGTGGCTTCCCTTTCTCTGAAAATAGAATATCAATATCTCATTAAGAGGAAGGGCCAGATTGTCTAGTTCGAGAGACTATAAAGACATGTGTCTGCCTCTCTCTCTTTTTCTTTCTCCCCTACTCTCTAAATCTAGTACGGTTGGATAATAATGAGATAGATGACCATAATGTCTAGCTCTAAATTTGTTGCTAATTCATTGGGTTACTTTCTATTAATATACATATTTATCCTTGATAAATACTGGGTGGAATTATTTTATTTGTCAATGCCAACCCTGTGCAACTTTTTATATTTATTAGTATATGTGCTAATCTGTTCTCCCATTGCTACAAATAAATACCTGAAACTGTGTAATTTATAAAGAAAAGAGGTTAAATTGGCTCACGGCTCTGCAGGCTGTACAGGAAGCATAGTGGCTTCTGCTTCTGGGGAGGCCTCAGGAAGCTTCCAATTATGGAGGAAGGTGAAGCGGGCACAGGCGTCTCACATGGTATGAGCAAGAGCAAGAGAGAAAGTGGGGAGGTGCTACACACTTGTTGGCCAGGTGCGGTGGCTCATGCCTGTAATCCTAGCACTTTGAGAGGCTGAGGTGGGCGGATCACTTGAGACCAGCAGTTTGAGACCACTCTGGCCAACATGGCGAAACCCATCTCTACTATTAGTACAAAAAATGGCAGGACATGGTGGCTCATTCCTGTAGTCCCAGCTACTTGGGAGGTTGAGGCACAAAAACCACTTGAGCCCGGAAAGCAGTGGTTACAGTGAACCAAGATGGCGCCATTGCACTCCAGCCTTGGTGACAGAGGGAAACTGTGTCTTGAAGGAAGGAAGGAAGGAAGGAAGGAAGGAAGGAAGGAAGGAGGGAGGGAGGGAGGGAGGGAGGGAAGGAAGGAAGGAGAAAGAGAAAGAAGAGGGGGAGGAAAAAGGAAAAGGAAGGAGGGAGGGAGGGAAGGAAGGGAGGAAGGAAGGAACGAGAAAGAGAAGGAAGAGGAGAAGGAAAAAGGAAAAGGAAGGAGGGAGGGAGAGAAGGAAGGAAGGAAGGAAGGAAGGAAGGGCGGGCTACACACTTTTAAACAACCAGATCTCAGGAGAACTCGCTCACTATCATGACAACAGTATCAAGGGGATTGTGTTAAGCCATTCATGAGAAACTGCTCCCATGATCCCATCACCCCCGACCAGCCCTACTTCCAGCATTAGGAATTACAACTGAACATGAGATTTGGGTGGGACACAGATCCAAACCATATCAGTATAATAATTGTCTTTCAGTAACTATCAAAACCACATGGCCATAAATTCTTATTTTTATGAAACTTATAATATAATTGATACCTGCAGTTTGTATAACTTGCTTTTATACATGATATTGTGGTACTATACTTTTAAAGCAGGCGGCCAGGTGTGGTGGCTCACGCCTGTAATCCCAGCACTTTGGGAGGCTGAGGCGGGTGGATCACGAGGTCAGGAGATCGAGACCATCCTGGGTAACACAGTGAAACCCCGTCTCTACTAAAAATACAAAAAATTTAGCTGGGCGTGGGGTGACAGGCACCTGTAATCCCAGTGACTTGGGAGACTGAGGCAGGACAATGGCATGAACCCAGGAGGCAGAGCTTGCAGTGAGCCGAGATTGCTCCACTGCACTCCAGCCTGGGCGACAGAGCCAGACTCTGTCTCAAAAACAAACAAACAAACAAAATCTTTGGGCCGGGCGCACTGGCTCACATCTGTAATCCTACCACTTTGAGAGGCTGAGATGGGCGGTTCCCTTGAGATCAGGAGTTTCAGACCAGCCTGGCCAACATGGTGAAACCCTGTCTCTACTGAAAATACAAAAATTAGCTGGGTGTGGTGACGGATGCCTGTAATCCCAGTTACTTGGGAGGCTGAGGCAGGAGAATCCCTTGAACCCAGGAGGTAGAGGTTGCAGTGAGCCAAGATCGCACCACTGTACTCCAGCCTGGGTGACAGAGAGAGACTCTGTCAAAAAAAAAAAGAAAAAAGAAAAAAACGTATATAACACTTCTCCAGTTTTTCCTAGTCATATTTTCAATTAAAAGTGTTAATTTAAATAACACCTTTATAGTAATTTTTAAAATTGTAGCAATGTAAAGTAAATATTGTTAGTCAAACCAGACTATCTTAGATGAGTAATAGAGAATACAAAAACTTTTGTTCTTAAAGTTGGGAGGAAAAGAAACATAAAAGGTTTCATTTGACTGGGAATTATTTGACTTGGAATTGTTAGCAGTTATGAAAATAATCATCTCTTCACCTTATTTTATGAACTTCTGCCAGTGCTTTTGGAACATGTTCATAACTATTAAAGATGTTCTGAGGCTAACTTTAAGACAATTGTTGACCTCAACCAGCAGGCCTACATGACCATTTTCTTTTGTTTATTTTCCTATTTAATTTATTCTGGAAAAGTGAAGAAAAAATAAAAATGACTTCAAGAAAGCAGCCAACAGGGGCGAAACCTAACATCTGCTAGTGATATGTTGATATAAAATTCAACATTTTGTTTTTATAAAAAGAGTTATTAGTTACAAGTTTTTAAAAAAGGAATTCTAGAAAGGCTAAAACAATGTGGAAATCTTATAATAAATAAACTTTTTTAATTTAAAGATTCATAGCTTTCTGTTCAAATAAGTTCCACATAAGTGACCATACATTTTAAATATTTTTACTTAATTTGTTGGTAAACCCTGAAACAAATAGAATTAGATGAAGAAAGGTAGCTAGAAGGAGAAGATACTTGAAATCACAAAAGGCCGGGCGCGGTGGCTCATGCTTGTAATCCCAGCACTTTGGGAAGCCGAGGCGGGCGGATCACGAGGCCAGGAGATTTCGACCATCCTGACTAACACGGTGAAATCCTATCTCTACTAAAAATACAAAAAATTAGCCAGGTGTGGTGGTGGGCGCCTGTAGTCCCAGCTACTCAGGAGGCTGAGGCAGGAGAACGGCATGAACCCGGGAGGCAGAGCTTGCAGTGAGCGGAGATTGCGCCACTGCACTCCAGCCTGGGTGACAGACCGAGACTCCATCTCAAAAAAAAAAAAAACAAAAAAAAAAACACACACACACACACAAAAATAGGTACAATGTATATTTGGATGACGGCTGCACTAAAAGCCCAGGCTTCACCACTACACAATATACCCAGGTAACAAAAACTGTACTTTTTCCCCTTAAATTTATACACACAAAAAGAAAAAATATATGGAAATAAATATTCAGCTACTAAGAAATACTACTGATAATTAATTTATTAAAGCTAATGCCCTTTATAATTTTTTGCCTACATACTTTTGCCAGTTCAACTAATCCTCTTTTTTAACATCTGTGGTGCATTATTTTTCTGTTCAAATATTATTATACACATGAAAAATGTACAAGAGAATTAACAAAATTCCTGAAGCTAACAGCTGTTATTTTTCACAGAACTTTTATAGTAATTTTTGACAATTTAAGAAATGTTTCTTAAAGGAAATTTTAACAAGTAGGAAACTGGAATTGAGAAAGAGAAAATGATTTTATTTCTCAATGATTCCTGAAACCCAGTTCCTAAATCTTCTAATCTCAGATTGTACTAAAGTTTGCCTGAAATGAAGGAAGGCCGGAACCTACTGAAGAAAATAAACATTCTCAGTAGGCAGTGTGGTGTTTGAAAAGTTCAAAGGCATGATGATACGGAGGGAGCAAAGATTATCTTTTCCTATTTTGCCCCGAGGTTTTCCTCAACTGGTTTCCAGGGAATTTGAGTTTTCATTGTTTTGTCTAAAAAGTGTACCAAAATACTTCAAAAATCCCAAGAATTGTCAGTCATAAGTAGAGTTTCTCTGAGGGCATTAATTCACACATTGCTAAAAGGACAAAGAGACTTCTTCAAAGTATACTTTGAAAGTTTCACAGAATAATGGTTTGGCATTGGAATCACTGGCAAAAATGTTCAGAGATTTTGTCATTAAAAGTAGCAGTAGGCCAGGCGCGGTGGCTCATGCCTGTAATCCCAGCACTTTGGGAGGCCGAGGCGGGTGAATCACTTGAGGTCAGGAGTTCGAGACCAGACTGGCTAACGTGGTGAAACCCCATCTCTACTAAAAATACAAAAAGTAGCTGGGTGTGGTGATATGCGCCTGTAATCCCAGCTACTCAGGAGGCTGAGGCATGAGAATCACTTGAACCCAGGAGGTGGAGGTTGCAGTGAGCCGAGACTGCACCACTGCACTCCAGCCTGGGCAATAGAGTGAGACTCAGTCTCAAAAATAAAAAAATAAATAAAAGAAGGAGTAAAGCAACAAGAACATTTAAGGTCCTGTCCTTGCTCCAGCTCACTGAAGAGGATTCTGGCTTGGTCTCCTGTCTCATTCCTTCCTCTGCTCTCTGAAGATTCAGACTCTATCTTTGGAGTCTATAAAATAACATGTGAGAAGCAGAAGAAAAACTAGGAAAGAAAGGAATGCAGGAGAAGAAAGGGATATGGGGGAAGAGAAAAGAAAGAACAGCTGCTATGTGATCAAAGTGTATGGAAAAGGATATTTTAAACGATGGCATGGACCCCTTTCATGGTTCTTGGTTCTTGAAATATACAAGCAGAAGAGTCCTTTTGAAATTACTCCTTAGGGGACCTGACACCTCTCGAGGATTGAGCCACATGGGTCACTATTTTCTATGGACATATTTATAGCTGTCAATAGAAATCAGTTCAGTCCTGTACTCTTCACATAGACACCATGTTTGCCAGTTTCCCTGTTAAATATGTTAGCCATTTAGAGGTATCGAACATGCATATCACTGGTTTTCCTGTTATACTAGAAATCAAGTAATTTGTGTCCCATAGACTTTTGCAAATTAAAAAAAAATTTTTGTGAGTCACTGTGTTGCCCAGGCTGGAGTGCAGTGGTGTGGTCATAGCCCATTGCAGCTTCAAATTCCTGCGCTCACGTGATCCTCCTGCCTCAGCCTCCCAAGTAGCTGGGACTACGGGCAGGTGCTACCATACCCAGATAACTTTTTAAAATGTTTTGTAGAGATGGGGGACATTACTATATTGCACAGGTTGGTCTTAAACTCCTGGCCTCAAGTGATCCTCCTTCCTTGGCCTCTCAAAGTAGTTTTACAAATTTTAACTTCACAATTAGATTTGCTGTCCCGGCTTTTAAGGAAAAAAGAAAAATCTCCAGAATAGCATAGGAGTGATAAAATCTAGCACAATGGAAGACTAATTTACATGTTGGTATATAGAGATGAATAAATCAAAGAAGAGATGTCACGTCATATGAAAGATTTCTTTCTCCTTTCCAGGAGTATAATCAATTATCTTTCATAGTTATACAATTCTGATTTTATAGGAACATTTCAGAATCTTAGAATTCATGATTCTTTGGCATTCTTTATAGTCTATTGGTTTATTCCTGTTCCTGGTTGTTCAAACTGGTCTAACTGGAAATCTAGAGCAATGGTTCTCAACCAGGAGTGAGTTCTTTACCCCCATGTCTCAGGGGACATTTGCTAATGTTTAGGGACATTTTTAGTTGTCATCACTTGGGGCATGGTGATACCGGCATCTAGTGGGTAGAAGCCAGGGATACTGCAAAACATCCTACAGTGCACAGGACAGCCCCCTGCAACAAAGAATGATTGGGTGCCAGACATCAATAGTGTCAAGATTAAGAAACCCTTACCTAGACCTCCCCTGTGGGATTACCCTGGTGTCCTACTTTCCTAGTTCAGCCTCGTAGCTTCCACCTTCCTGTTGTGCTCCAGAGCCAGTCTTTTGCCTTCATTCTAACCACCAATTTCTCAAACTCTCCTGTCTTCATTGGACTAATGAACCTTTCTTCCTGGCATCTTTGTTAATCTGCAATCCTTGCTCGTGTTCATCTTGGGGCACGGTGTGGGCCTAGTATACCACAGTAATTAACTATATGGGCTTTAGGTACTGACTGACTCCAAATCCAAACTCCACCACTTACTTCTTATATAACCGTGGCCAAGTTTCTTACTCTCTCTGTGCCTCAGTTTTCCCACCCTCAAAAACGTGAGCAAAAATGATACCCTGCCACAGAGAATTGTAAGAGTCAAATGAGTTAATACTTGTGAAGCACCAAGTGCTTAATAAATTTTAGCTATTATTATCCTTTCTCAAGAGTCCATCAAGGTCTTTGTCCTCTAAGTTACTTCCTTCTCTGTACTCCAAGTCCGGAAAGCAGGTGTAATTTGCTCATGGTGGTTTCTCTTAAATGTTTGCTTAAATTCTGAATGTTTTCCATTACTCTAATGGCTGGGACTTTTGATGTGGAAAGGCAGGAAATACCCTATTTTTCTCTCTCAAGTTTGGCTGTCCATATCCCTTCCCTGAGCACTTTGTGGCATAAAGGTGGGAGATGGGAAAGACAGGGAAGGAAAAATACTTCAAAACATTTTCATGGATGACTCACAATTCTTAGTCTATAGATGGAAGCTGATGAATGAAGGGATGAGAAGATGGATGCATCAATGGGCAGTACCTAAGTTTCTGGTGTGAGTGGCCACATGGAATGTGATGCTTTACACAGGGATGAGATTTGCAGAAATAGGACAAAGTTCGGGGGCAAGCTGATGAGTTTTGCCCATGAGTTTGTGGTAACTGCGGGAAATGGAAATACAGATATCCAGCAGAAAGCCAGGCTCACAGATTTAATTTCGAGAGAGATTGGAGCTGGAGATGTGGAGTTACAACTTTTTAGCAAATAAATGCTAGTTGGGTCAGTCAGAGTATAAAATACTCTATAAAAAGGAGGTAGTTTAGTCAGAAAAGCAGTTTCTGGATGGATGGATGGATGGATGGATGGATGGATGGATGGATGGACGATGGATGGATAGATGGGCAGAACAAGGAGGAAGAAGAACTCACAAAGCAGACAGAATGAAGTACCAGGATCAGAACAGAAGGACAAAGACTAGGAGAGAATCAAGTTACAGAATACAAAGGAGTCAACAGAGTCACATGTCATAGAGAGGTCAGGTAAGATATAGACTGAAAAGTGTCCATTAGATATGCCAACAGATAGGTCATTGTCGTCTTAATGAAAACAGGGTCAGTAGACCACAGGAAGACAGAGGACGGATGGTAGCATGAGTGGAGAAATAGCATTTCAAATAAATTATAGAAATATGTAGTCAATAAATAATCTTCTTTAGCTTTTCATGATAGGCTTAATTCAGTCTTACCTTGTATCACGTATAATTTTTGGGTGAATAATGAAGGAGAGCAGTTGGATTGTTTTGCCTAAATTGTTTACTTGAGATGACCAGTGTATTAGTCTGTTCTCATTCTGCTAATAAAGACATACCTGAGAGTAGGTAATTTATAAAGGAAAGAGGTTTAATTGACTCACAGTTCAGTATGGCTGGGGAGGCCTCAGGAAACTTATAATCATGGCAGAAGGGGAAGCAAATACAGCCTTTTTCACAGTTCAGCATGGCTGGGGAGGCCTCAGGAAACTTACAATCATGGCAAAAGGGGAAGCAAATACATCTTTTTTCATATGGCGGCAGCAAGGAGAAGTGCAGAGTGAAGGCAGGGAAAAAGCCCCTTATAAAACCATCAGGTCTCATGAGAACTCACTCACTATCACGAGAACAGCATGGTTCAATTACCTCCCACCAGGTTCCTCCCACAACACATGGGGATTATGGGAACTCCAGTTCAAGATAAGATTTGAGTGGGGACACAGTCAAACCAGATCAACCAACAATAATGCTTTGCATTATTCTGACTTTGAAACACTTAATACCAATCCAATATTGTATACTTACAACACTTACCCCAAAGAATTGCTTGCCTTCAGGAACTCTTCCTCAGTGTCAGTTTGATCCGACCTCATTTACTGGACTTTTTTATTAGTATACAATAAGGAATGAGCTCATTTATTCAACAAACATTTATTGTGTCTTGCTTTATGCCAGGCACTGTTCTGAGTGTTTGGGTTAATTTCAGAGAATATAACAGGCAACGGTCTTGCGCTTGTAGCATTTATATTTTAGAGATACATACTTATAGGAAAATAGATTTAAATTATTTTTAAACGTGGTCATTACACTGGAGTATAGAATGACATCCGTAAAGAAAGTGATTTAGATCAAAGAAGGAATTAGAAAGTTTTATTGATACTTTCTGATACTTTCTTCTTTAGTACTAATAATGCCTACCCCACTAGGTTATTTTGAATATTGAATTTTACAGCATAAAAGCAAATATGTGAAGGTGAAATAGGAGAGTTCCCTGATCCCCCTCACAGGACGTGTGACAGGGGTGTGGCTCACCTTTTCGGTGGCTGCTGCTTGAATCCCTGAGGGGAGGGGCAGCATGCAGACGGACAGGTGCAGGAGCCCAAGTGGGTGTGTGTTACAATGTGCCCTTTTAGCCTTGCCATCCACAGATGGCCTGAGTGTTAACCAGCTCAACGGACCTCTGCCTTTTCACATGGGCAGAGGGCCAGTGTGACAGCTTTCTGTATCCTGAGCTCTTGCCCAGTATCCCAGAAAAATCGGGTCACACAAGGGGTTAAAGGATGAATGCAGGGTTTTGTTGAGTGGTGGAGGTAGCTTTCAGCAGGATGGATGAGGAGCTGGAAGAAGGGATGGATTGGGAAGATGATCTTTTCCTGGAGTTTGGCCATCCAGAGGCTGAACACTTCTCCTACCACCCCCAGTCGAACCCCTCTCAGTGTTCAGATGTCTCTCCTCTTCTATCTTTCTCTGCCCCGTTGTTCCGCCATTTGTCTGCTTGTCTCCTCATCTCCTTGCCTGCTCATCTGCTTCTAGAACCTGGGGTTTGGGATTTATATAGGTACAGGATAGGCGGCATGGTGGGACAAAAGGCAACTTTTGGGGCATGAAAACAGGAATGCCTGTCCCCTTTTAGGGTCACGGGTCTCCAGGCCTGAGGGTAGGGCCTTTGTCAAGGAACTGCCCTCTCCTACCCAGTACTTTTCTGTCTCCTATCTGTATCAAAGGTGCCTTTTTAAATGAAAATTTCTGTGTTAGTTTAAGGGAGTGGTAATAAGCAACAGCAGCATCATGTAACTATTAGATCACAGTAGCAGTAGCCACCATAGTAGTTACTTTAGTCTATAGACCAGTTCTCAAAAATCATTGAAATGTTTTGGGGGAAAAAATTAAGATGTTCTGCTTGAATTTTTCGTCATAATTTTATATACAACTTATATATATTATAATATATATATACAAATTTAATCAAAAGTATGTAAAATGACTCATTTCTATATGACATAGGTATTGTCAGGGATAAATACATAAAGCTATTTATACTTTTAAATAAGCACTAAGAAGAATTAGCTGTTATTTGTGAGGCAATACCGTGTGACACTAGACTGCATAATAAGCTGAATTAAGGATGTAAGATATTTTTCAATGATTGGGCTGGCAAGAGTGTGTTGTCTGTGGTGGGGTCCAAATAGATACAAGGGTTATACTTTGGGAAATACTTAAAGGCCAAAACTACAATCTAGAAAATAAATATGTATAGTTTTGTTTGCTTTTTCCTATTTTGATACTTTAAAACTATGTGTTATGAATTGGGCAAAACTGTCACCAAACTTTGGGACAGTTTTCTTGAATATTGCATTCCATTCAGACATTTGAAAGTGAATTTTCATTTATTTTTAATTATCCTATCTGTTTTAATCTTTCAGATCATAAGGCCTATGGGTTTTCTGCCCCAAAAGACCAGCAAGTGGTCACAGCAGTAGAGTACCAAGGTACAGTATCTTACTGATTTTCACAGGCTGCATTGTTGAAATAACTCATGAGAGTGACTCATGTGATGTGATTTTCTATTTGTTGGGATTCTCTGCCTTACCTTCTACTAATTCCTCTGCCTGAAATGCTGCTTCATGCTGACTCCACCTCAAGAACATTTTCTCCACCTCCTCAGTGGAAATTTTGGACATTCAATAAAAGACTGGATGTACAAAGCAGGTCTCCTATTACATTATCCGCAACAAAGCAAATCTAATTTGTGAAACTGGGAGATGGAGAGCTTGGAAAGTTTCTAGCCAGCTAGATATGAGAAATAGAAATGAACACTTCAAACCCCTCTGTGTGTATTTAAGATGATATTAATATAGCTTACTTTGGGGCACCATTTTATCTATTTCAGCTTCTTTAAAATGTTTATAAGGAGGAGTTAATTCAAGAGGATAAAGTTTCTGTTTTGCAAGATAAAATAGTTCTGGAGATTGTTATATGCGCAACAATATACTTAATACTGCTGAACTATACAGTTAAAAATGGTCAAGGTGGTGAATTTTATGTTTAGTTTGCCACATTTAAAAAATTGTCAAAAGAAACTAGTAACCTATATATGGGCTTTTTAATAAGTTTTTGTTGTTGTTGTTGTTGTGTTTTGCTTTATTTTGTTTGAGACAGGATCTCCGTCTGTCACCCGTGCTGGAGTGCCGTGTGGCATGATCTCGGCTCACAGCAACCTCCACCTCCAGGGTTAAGTGATCCTCCCACTCCCACCTCACCCACCCAAGTAGCTGGGATTACAGGCGCAGGCCGCCATATCTGGTTAATTTTTTGTATTGTTTTGTAGAAACAGGGTTTCACCATGTTGCCCAAGCTGGTCTTGTACTCCTGGACTCAAGCAGTCTGCCCACCTTGGCCTCCCAAAGTACTGGGATTACAAGCATGAACCACCATACCTGCCCTATATGTTTATTTCAAATATTGACCACCTACTACTTTTCCAAAGGATCCTTTATCTTTTATATAATTAATAATATTGGGCAATCAGAAGAATTGCTATTTCTTAAATTTATTACTTGTTTAGGCCATTAAGAAACGGGTCCTAAATGTCTGACCTCTCATCATCAGATATGTCTTAGGTTCCTGGAGCTGGAGAAAGATAGGTTTGAAGGAAAGAGACAAAGATGAAAGTAAAGGTCTGGAGTGGGGGAGATTAAATGAGTTAATATTCACATAGTGCTTTCAATAGTGCTAACACATAATACAAATTACATATGCTTGTTAAGTAAAAATATGCTGTAGTAGGAATCAGTCCTGACTGGGAGTGGTGGCTCATGCCTGTAATCTCAAACTCCTGAGGTCAGGAGTTTGAGATCAGCCTGGAAAACATGAAGACACTGTTTCTATAAAAAACAAATTAGCCAGACATATGGTACACGCCTGTTGTCCCAGCTACTCAGCAGGATGATGCAGGTGGGTGGATCACTTGAGTGCAGGAGTTTGAGGCTGCAGTGAGCCATGATCATGCCAGTGCACTCCAGCCTGGGCAAAAAAGTGAGAGATTGTCTCAAAAAAAAAAAAAAAAGGGCCAGGCATGGTGGCTCGCGCCTGTAATCCCAGCACTTTGGGAGGCTGAGGCAGGTGTATTACCTGAGGTCAGGAGTTCGAGACCAGCCTGGCCAACATGGTGAAACCCTGTCTCTACTAAAAAAATTAGCCAGGCCTGGTAGCAGGCACCTATAATCCCAGCTACTTGGGAGGTTGAGGCAGGAGATCGCTTGAGCCTGGGAGGCAGAGGTTGCAGTGAGCCAAGATTACACTACTGCAATCCAGGCCTGGGCAACAGACTGAGACTCCATCTCAAAAATAAATAAATAAATAAATAAAAAGTTCATCATTAAAAAAATGAGTAACTTAATAAATTACATCAACAATTATTAGGTTAACTAGGTTCTCTTAAGTTCTAATATTTTATATGCTTAAGCTATAGAACACTCCGGTATGAGTTAGTTTTAAATGGAGAGAGGTGGTAAAAGGAAATTAATGATTGGGGGAATTTGGGACTATGGAGCACCTCCAGGATGGATAAACAGGGCTGGGTGAGATGCCAGAACAGAAGCTGGAAAAGCCACAAGGGTAAGCACAGAGTAAGGGAGGTGAAGATGGACCAGGATGTCCCCGAGGGACAAAGGAAGTGAAGTTCAGTTCTACTTCTCACTTTCACGGAAGTTCTTAATACTGGGTCCAACTGGGTACAGGGGATGTATATCCTCTCCCATCATATCTGAGTTAGGACACCAAAATTATATTATTTAACCTTACATTATTTTTTAAAAATGTATCAAGGTGAATTTTACATAACCTGAAATTCATAGTTTTTAAGTGAACAATTCAGTGGCATTTGATAGATTCAGTTTTGTGCAACCACCACCTCTGCCTAGTTCCAAAATATTTTCATCATTCCAAAACAAAACCCTGTGCCCATGTACATTACTTTTTAATGCATGTTTTATTTTTAATATAGAAAATCCTTTCATAACGTATTGCAATCAAATGTTAATCTTACTCCAAAATAAGTGTTTTCTTTCATCTCACCTCTTTTTAATTAAGAATTTCATTTTAATTCTATTGTATATGTGTCCCCATCATTCCAGCTTGGCTCTTCGTAAGGCATAAATACATTTCTGTGTCTTCTACATTTTAGTCTTAGGACTAAATGCAGTAACTTAATTTTGCTGTAAGTCTATAACATTTTATGATTTGTATATATGTGTATGTGTGTTTTTACCCAATTTTTTCATTTGTTATGTCTTGTTTCTCTGAGGTCAAGAAATTATGAATTAATTCCTTCTTTCCAGCGCTGCTGCGCTGTATCACTTCGCATGATAGTGCCAAGAGCAGAAGGAGACTGAAATCAGGGCAGCTCTGCCAGGCTTGTAAATTACATGTGCAGCTTTCTGCAAAGGGAGTCGAAACCTGAAAGCTATAAATCAGAGTTTAATAGCAAGCATTTCTTCACAGAAGTAATTTCTGCTAAGTCAGAGCTATTTTGGTAGTATCAGTTCTCTTTTTGTGTTATGTAAGATTTTGATGATTTTTAACTTGAGCCCTGAGAATGAAATCAAAAGATAATTAGCAGTACAGAATCCAGGAAAATTAAAATTCATAATGATTCTATGTAATTCCGAAATGTGATTGTTTTGCCACGTGTTGCTGCTAATGCTTTTTATAAACAAAGAATTCTCTTTTCTTGATCCAAATGAAATAGATATTTTGGCAATGAAATAATCACCTTAATAGAAAAGCTTGGCACATTTTCCTGTTTTTAATATGCCTTAGGTTGAGAAAATATGATTTATATCTATTTTTTTGCTATCTCCTATAGAGATAACATTTTATTTCAAATTGGAGTGATTTATAGGTAAATTTGTGATGGTATAAGGTATATATTTCTATGTAAAGGCAAGCTTGCAACTGTAACTCAGAGAAATTCCTCAGGGGGTGAAAACAATGATCATTTACAGAGTACATACCATATGCAAAGTAGTACCATGTGCATCACGCATGTAAATATAGTGTCTCATTTAATCTTAGTGACAACTTTGTAAGATGAGTACTGTTCTTTTTATCATTTTACAAACGTGGATATAAAAATAATTCTCCCAATATCACATACGGAGTATATGGTAGAGGTCTAACTCCACAGCCTCTGCTATAACCTGCATGTTATGGCGCAGTAACCCTAAAGCCTGATACACAAAATTATGCTGGCATAAGTACTGAATTTTGGCTGAAGAGAGAGAAGAGAGTTCATGAGAGTTAGGTTGTAAGTTCATTTACTTCCTTATCCTCAGATATTGACCCCATGATTCCAGTATTTTTATTTTCTGCATTTGTTTCCTATGGTTGCCATTAAAAAATACTACAGGCAGGGCGCGGTGGCTCAAGCCTGTAATCCCAGCACTTTGGGAGGCCGAGACGGGCGGATCACGAGGTCAGGAGATCGAGACCATCCTGGCTAACACAGTGAAACCCCACCTCTACTTAAAAAAATAGAAAAAATTAGCCGGGCGAGGTGGCAGGCGCCTGTAGTCCCAGTTACTCAGGAGGCTGAGGCAGGAGAATGGCGTAAACCCGGGAGGCAGAGCTTGTAGTGAGCCGAGATCCGCCACTGCACTCCAGCCTGGGCGGCAGAGCGAGACTCCGTCTCAAAAAAAAAAAAAAAAAAATACTACAAACTAGGTGACTTAAAACAATAGAAATGTATTCTCTCATGGTTCTGGAGGCTAGAAGTTCAAAATCAAGCATTAGTACCCAAGGGCCTAAGCACTGGCTCTTTCCTTGCTTGAGATCTTCTTTCTCAAAGAACTATATAATGAATTCTCTTCCTCTTTTAAACGTTTGGTCAAATGTCACCTTCTAAATGAGGTGAACTCTGGCTACCGTTTTTCAAAAATTATAGCCCTGTCCCTAGCACTTCCAAACCTCCTGTACTCTGCTCTGCTCTCTTTTGTCTTCATAACCCTCATCATCTACTAACGTACTAGGTAATTCACTTTATTATGTTTCTTGTTTATCTGACTTCCCCTGCTAGATTGTAAGATTCCAAAGGGCAAAGATCTTTGTTTTGTTCACTGATGCAGCTCAAGAACAATGCATGGCAGACAGTAAGTACTCAACATATTTTGGATGAATTGGATAAACCATTTCTCCACATTTTACATGGCCAGCGAGAGAGAGGCTGGAGTGAAGTCACTGGACTTAGGAAAATTATTGCTATATTTTCTAGTATAAGTTCCATAGAGGTTTTTCCAAAGCGCAATAAGGACAGAAATTAGGAAGAATTCACCAGGAGGGGTGTGTGTATGTGTGCGTGCACACACAAGCACACGCACAGGCGTGAGTATCTAAATATGTAACACAATGCAATTATTTAAGTGTAAAATAAGACTTAAGACACAGAAGACATGAGGAATAGGCTAAAAATGAGTGTGGGTGTGTGTTTAATTGTTGGAAACTCACAAAATACTGGAAGGAAACCTATCTACAACTCAAGACTCCGGAAGGTCACCACCCATTCCCTTAATCAACAGAACAGAGCTGTATTTCCTCAGACAGGTCCCTTAGCACACATTTGTCTTTGTAGCATAATTGTAAACATGTCTGTAAAATGATGTCTCTTTGTAACATAAAACCTGCTTTAAAAACTTTAGACATCCTTGAAAACAATTTTTGGTTCTTTTCTTCCTTGCCTTTCTTTTCTCTGCCTTACTTTCTATTTTCCATTACCTTTTATTCCATTTTTGTATGTCCAGCAATATGTGTGGAATGAAAAAAATTAGAAACTAAATATTCTGCATTCTTTTTTAACATTCATTTGCTTAACATTAAAATCAGAGGTATGAAAAGGATTTTAAAATAATTTCTGGTCAAAGATACTGTGCTTTTTTAGGTCAAACCATATGCCTTGTGGGAAAAAAGTATTTCAGAAATATGGAGTTGACATTCTAGAGAGCCTGGTTAAAAAATACTTTTAAAACTATTTATAACTGGAGGTTTCCATTTGGCAACTTGAAGCTGTTCCCAGACTGGCACTGGGTTTTTTTTTTCTCTCAGACATCTCGTTTGGACAGTGAAAAGAAGGGGGTTCCTTTGGAGGCTCCAAGAATTATTTAATGACACAATTGCAGTAAATTTCTTGTAATAAAAGCACTTAGCTACATTGAAGTAGTCACAGTTGATGCCAAGGTTTAAATTTTAATAATTATCTGGACCGAGGCAAGGTTATATAGGCAGTTGTTTGGGGGTAAAAATCAATGATTTATTAGGAGACTATATTGGATATATATTAATGTATTTGTAGAGCAGGTCGACAAAGAAGGGATCTGAGTGAGAATATAGCACGTTGCTGAAACTTTTCTGGTTTCCCAGCATGTCCTGGGCTGGATTAAGTGCCTTTCTTGGGTACTAAGCGTGAATCACCATTTGCATAGCTGGTATTCAGCCACACTGAGCTAAAATGCCATTATCTTAGTTTCCTCTTCTACCAGATGGTAGACTCCTTCAAGACTGAGACTGAGAATAATAAGATACGTAATTAATCATAGATGCCATTTGTTAAGTCCTTACTATGTCCAAGTCTGTGTGCTTTGCATATCTTATTGCATTTGAAGACTCACAACAACTTTGTGAAATATTAGCCCATTTTACAGATGAAAACTCAAACTTGATAACCAGGGAAATAAGCATAGTGTCACACAGTTATTATGTGGAAGAGCTAGAAGGCTTCCAATTCATCTCTGCATTGAGCCAACATAGGACCCGTTGAAGTAATTTATGAATGAATGAATCAATAAAAATATAAAGGAGTAATTTAAATATGTTTACAATTTTGTTACCCAGTTAAGTAAAATATAAATTCATGGAGACAATTAGAAAAACAAGTATTTTTATTGTTGTTCCTAGAGGCTATTTTAGCCTGTAAAACCCCAAAGAAGACTGTTTCCTCCAGATTGGAGTGGAAGAAACTGGGTCGGAGTGTCTCCTTTGTCTACTATCAACAGACTCTTCAAGGTAAGAAGCTGGAGGCTTGAAGAGGTGTGAGCAAGAGAATGCCAAGTACAACCAGGATCCTTTAATTGACAAATGAGATCAGGACATGACTGATTACTGAAAATGTGTTTTTGTAAGTGTGAGATGAAAGCAACCATGTCTGAGACATAAAACACAATAGCCACAAAAACAGAGAACAGAGGGAGGTGAAGCCCACTGAATCCCTGGACTCTTCTTTCTCAATTCAGGCATAAAGGAAGCAAAATGCAATTGCTCTTATTGACTCCGTAGATTAAACTCTCTTCCTTCCTTCCTTCCTTCCTTCCTGCCTTCCTTCCTTCCTTCCTTCCTTTCCTTCCTTCCTTCTTTCTTTCTCTTTCTTTCTTTCTTTCTTTCTCTTTTCTTTCTTTCTTTCTTTTTCTTTCTTTTCTTTCCTTCCTTCCTTCCTTTCCTTTCCTTTCTTTCCTTTCTTCTTTTCCTTCCTTCCTTTTTTTGTTTCTTTTCTTTCTTTCTTTCTTTCCCTTTCTTTCTTTCCCTTTCTTTCTTTCTTTCTTTCTTTCTTTCTTCTTTCTTTCTCTCTTCCCTTCCTTTCTTTTCTTCTCTCTCTCTTTCTTTCTCTCTCTCTCCCTTTTTTCTTTCTTTCTTTCTTCTCTTTCTTCCCTTTCTTTCCTTTCTTCTTTTTCTTCCTTTCTTCCTTTCTTTCCTTTCTTTCCTTTCTTTTTTCAAGGTCTTGTTCTCTTGGCCAGACCAGAGTACAGTGGTATGATCATGGCTCACTGCAGTCTCCACCTCTGGAGCTCAAGTTATCCTCCCATCTCAGTCCCCAAGAAGCTGGAACTACAGGTGCACACCAGTATGCTCATCTAATTTAATTTTTTTTTTTTTTTTTTTTTTTTTTTTTTTTTAGAGATGAGGTGAGGTCTCCCTATGTTGCCCAGGCTGGTCTTGAACTCCTGGGCTCAAGCCATCCTCCTGCCTTGGTCTCCAAAAATACTGAAATCACAGGTGTGAGCCACTTGCCCGGCTCCTGAGAGAAAGGAATTAAAAAATTGTGTGGTTTGGAAGTGAAAGGTTGCTTCTCAGTCACAATGCTGTCACCCTATTTCCTCAAGTCCGTCTTGAAAGGCAGGCCACCACTGAGAAGCTTAGGGAGTTAAGACTTAAGAGTGGGTTATGACAACAACCATTATCAAGTACTTTCTTTTCTTTTCTTTCTTTTGTTATACATTTCTTTCTACTACCTACTCTTGCCATTGAATATGTGATGAACTTATAATTTATGACATTGATAATGATGGATGAAGCAAATTTCCATTTGCTTCAAAATAAACCAGTGATTAATAATATAGATGAAACAAGATAAACCATGCATTGATTACTATTATAGCTGGTCAATGATACATTGAGGTACAATTCACTCTACTTTCTAATGTTGTGTTTGCTTGAATCTTTCCACTATAAATAGTTCTAAAGCTGGAAATACAATTTTACAAGTGTAATAAACATGTTATTATTTTAAAATGCTATGTATTTCTTTAATGTTAAAGAATTAAGTGAAAATGTTTGAAGTTTATAGAAAATTTAAAATACCCCCTCGAGTTCTCATCTGTCAAGATAAGACTACTAGCTGTAAGGTGTTAACAGCACAGCTGTCTTCACTTGAATTTTCTGTAGTTGCCATTTCTGGCATGTGCACATTATGCAAAACTATTTATTTGAGCCACTGCACCTGCCTAATTTTTACATTTTTTTAAAGAGATGAGATCTGGCCATGTTGCCAAGGCTGGCCTCAAACTTCTGTCCTCAAGCGATGCTCCCACCTCAGCTGGGACTACAGGTACAAGCCACCACACCGGGTGTAAAACACTATCTTAATTCTGAATATGTTACTACCAAAAAATAAAATAATGTTTTTAACCACCTTTTCTTGTGCTGCAGTGTTACGTGGGCCACCACACATAGAGTTAGTGTTCCAGCCAATTAAACCAGACTCCCTGGTTTTCTGAAGACATGCATATTTTTACAAGGGAACTAGAAAGGGAATGAGGCAAGCATTTGAACTGAATTCTTTAAAATATAACATGGGGCTGGGCACAGTGGCTCATGTCTGTAATCCCAGCACTTTGGGAGGCCGAGGCATGCGGATCACTTGAGGCCAGGAGTTCGAGACCAGCCTGGCCAACATGGTGAAACCCCATCTCTACTAAAAATACAAAAATTAGCCAGCGTGATGGTGCACATCTGTAATCCCAGATGCCCGGGAGGCCGAGGCATGAGAATGGCTTGCAGTGAGCCAAGATCATGCCACTGCACTCCAGCCTGGGCAACAGAGCAAGACTCTGTCTCAAAAAATAAAATTTATATACATAATATGGAAGGGCCTCCGTGGCCAGGCCTGCTGGCAGCTGTTCCTCAGAGGGCCCACGCTGGAGCTGATAGCCTGCCAGGGAGCTGGGCACTTGGAGACGGGGTGGGAGCACTGGGGTCAGCCAGAAATCAAACATGTCAGTGAAGGCCCAGAGCAGCTCAGAAGATAAAATAACAGTTCACTTTATAAACCAACAGTGAAACATTAACAAACAAAGGAAACATTGATAACTCTTTGCTGGATGTTGTGGTTGAAAATAACATAGATATTGATGGGTTTGTTGCCTAGGAGGGAGCCTTGGCTTGTTCTGTCATCTCATTTTTGAAAAGCACATAATTGAGAGGTTAGACACAATCACTGACAATATGCTTGATCTGGCATATGGACTGACGGACAGGTCAGAGTTGTATTGCCAAATCTGTTTGACAAAATCCATGGGCCATATGACTGTCTGAGTACCTGATGGAGTGGCCAGTGCAAGACAATCCGCTGACATGGGCAAGACCACCTAAGCTAGAATAAACAGGAATGCTTTCACTACATTTTACCTATTTTTATAATTATGTCTTTTTTATTTTTTTTTTGAGACGGAGTCTGGCTCTGTCGCCCAGGCTGGAGTGCAGTGGCCGGATCTCAGCTCACTGCAAGCTCCGCCTCCCAAGTTCCCACCATTCTCCTGCCTCAGCCTCCCGAGTAGGTGGGACTACAGGCGCCCGCCACCTCGCCCGGCTAATTTTTTTGTATTCTTTAGTAGAGACAGGGTTTCACCGTATTAGCCAGGATGGTCTCGATCTCCTGACCTTGTGATCCGCCCGTCTCGACCTCCCAAAGTGCTGGGATTACAGGCTTGAGCCACATATAATCAAATAAAAACATGCATGAATGAACGTTATTATGACCAGCTTTACTATTTTAATTCACCTTGTATAACTACTGAATTTTGTAGTTCTGAACACATGCAATTTTTATATTTGTTAAATTAGAAAAAGGTCAGTTAAATATTAGAAAATAATTAATATGATAATACCTTACAAATTTTGCCTCACGTTTGTTTAGCAACTTTTAGCAAAACGTTTTCACATGGCCTTATGTCTGCTTACCTAGAAAGTAAATTTTTTAAAAAAGATATTATTATCCCTGTTTTATGTGAGTGAAGGCAAAGACCTAAAATGGCTTGTTTAGGGCCATCCAAATAATTAGAAAATCTGTACACGCCTGCGTAGGTGTTTACTGTAAGGTATATGTTAGACTGAAACTGGAGAAATTATGACTATCTTACAGCAGCAATTAAATCTGACTGCGTATGGACAAAAGCATTTAATTGCTCGGTGAACTGCTTAACTGACAGTTATTAACCTTATACATAAAGATTTCAAAATTTTGATTCGGTGAGAAGGATAAGGTTGAACATAGGCATTACAACACTGCCAAATAAGTTTGATCTCTGTTTTGACTAAGCTAGTAGAATAAACTAAAATTAGATGTCAAAATGAAATAAAATATGAGAATATAAAACTATATATGCTTTTTTGAACTTTTTTTTTCTTTTCTTTTTTGAGACTGTGTCTCGCTCTGTCGCCCAGGCTGGAGTGCAGTGGCACAACCTCGGCTCACTGCAGCCTCCACCTCCTGGGTTCAAGCGATTCTCCTCCCTCAGCCTCCCAAGTAGCAGGGATTACAGGCATGTGCCACCATGCCCAGCTAATTTTTTGTATTTTTAGTAAAGACGGGATTTCACCATGTTGGCCAGGCTTGTCTCCAGCCGCCTCGGCCTCCCAAAGTGCTGGGATTACAGGCATGAGCCACCACGCCTGGCCTTTTGAACATTTTAAAAACTGTCCTTTCCAAAATAAAAAATTTAAATAACAGCATCCATATACAATTTTTAGGCTTTAAACTTGAGTTGATTAATAGGGAAATAAATGCTTTGGTTACTGAATGAACTGACTAGAGGAAGGTATTACACAGAAAGCTACTTGGGTTATTACTAATATCAGTGTCTTCTTTTTCTAAAAGGTGATTTTAAAAATCGAGCTGAGATGATAGATTTCAATATCCGGATCAAAAATGTGACAAGAAGTGATGCGGGGAAATATCGTTGTGAAGTTAGTGCCCCATCTGAGCAAGGTCAAAACCTGGAAGAGGACACAGTCACTCTGGAAGTATTAGGTGATGTGCATGTAAATGTGTGACTACGTCTCTCACTTCTTCTCCACCACCCAGCCCTGGGGGCAACCAAGCACTGGTCCATGAACATGCCAGCATCAACTGGGAGCCTCAACCAGTCGAGTTACAGAGACCATAAGCATCACCTTCCCGGCAAGCTCTTGGCCATTTCTCCCCATCCCCTCACTGGCTGCTGAAATTTTAGTAACGCGTTATCACAAAGTATCTCTTTGTTAAAGATGGAGGCAATTCCTAGCGGTCCTACAATGTACATAGGAGTATCTTTCCTGAGGGTTTATTTTTCAGTATTTTTCAGCATATACACAATTTTCCAACCATTTAAAATAGTATCACATGAGATGGTAGAGAAGCAATAATACACAAAAAAAATAGACCGAAGGTAGGATTAGAAGTCATTTGGTAAATAAAGGAAATTGACATTGATTATGTACCTGATATGTGTTAGCCCTTGTCACATAAGTAATTTTACTTCATCTTCATTAACATTAATATGATTTTTACAGATCACGGCTTACTACAGCCTCAACCTCCTTGGCTTAAGCGATTCTCCTATCTCAGCCTCCCATCTCAGCTGAGACCATAGGCACACACCACTTTTGTGTGTGTGTGTGTGTGTGTGTTTTGTAGAGACACAGTCTCACTGTGTTGCCCAGGCTGGTCTCAAACTCCAGGCCTCAAGTGATCCTCTTGCCTTGGCCTCCCAAAATACTGTGATTACAGGCATGAGCCACCACACCTAGCCTTCTTGTGCCTTGCATATCTGACTTTTCCTTCTGCAACCAGCCAGAGAAAACTCTCTGCTTTTAAAGGTTCATGTGATTAGGTCAAACCCATTCATGAAATCATCCTATCTTAGGGACAATGGTTTTGGGACCTCAGTTACATTTCCAAAATCTTTCTACTACAGTATCTAGATTAGTATTTGATTGAATAACTGGAAAAAAAAAAAGTGTATTTTTACCAAGGACTGCAATCTTGGGAGACCACCTTAGAATTTTGGAGTAAAAATATTGTAATCTTGGGAGACCACCTTAGAATACAGCTAGTTCTGGGTTTTCCTGAATAATAAATAGGTCACCTAATGAAGTCTGGTTTACTTTTCAATCCCTAAGATCAGAATAACCCTAATAGCTGGACCAGGTATTTTCTAACTTGGCCAGTTCTAGACAGAATGAGATTTATAGTTGAGTACTGGGCCTGAAAAGAATACTCAGGTTTGGCTGGGCATGGTGGCTCATGCCTATAATCCCAGCACTGTGGGAGGCCAAAGCAGGAGGATTGCTTGAGCCTAGGAGTTCAAGACCAGCCTGGGTAACATAGTGAGACCCTTTCTATACAAAAAAAAATTTTTTTAATTAGCTGGTCATGGTGGCTTGAGCCTATATTCCAGCTACTTGGGAGGTTGAGGTGGAAGGATCAATTGCTTGAGCTCGGGAGGTTGAGGCTACAGTAAACCGTGATCACACCGCTTTACTCTAGGCTGTTATAGGGTGAGATTCTGTCTCAAAAAATATATATATATTTATCTACACACACACACATGCACACACACTCTCTCTCTCTCTCTTAGGCTTCTTTTAAATATAATTGGTAATAAACCAATTGAGGAAAACAGTAGAGATTGTTTATCTAATAAAGAATAACTGTTGTATAAGCTAAAGTAATGCTTATTATTATAAAAGATAAGCCTTTAACTCTCAGTGAGTTGATTAACATAGTAAGTTTCTTTCTCACTTAAGTAAAGCCTAAATAGTTGGGACAGTGGTGGAAGAGCTATATTACTTTATTTCATGAAACCATTAGAGACGCAACCTAATATAGGTCTGACATCTTCAATGGTGACTTTCCAAGGTCACCATTGTTGTTGACACCTACTTGGTAGTAAGAGGGGGTGGAGGATATGAACAAACATGTGGGAGGTTTTTAATTAGTCAGACCTGGAACTGGGATATATCACTTTTTTCCCACATTCCATTAGCCAGAACTCATGTATATTACCCCATCTGGCAACAAGAGTGCTGGGAAACGTGGTCTACTGTGTGTCCATGAAGAAAGAAGATGGGTTTGTTGGACAAGTAACCAGTCTCTATCCCAGGGTCCAGTAAGCACACATCTTTACCTGGCTATTAAAACCCTTGATTATAGAGACAAAGTCAACAGCTTTAAAGAAAACAAACAACCTTGATTAGCTTATAAATAACCAATATCATCTGACTTCCATTGTTCAGTGGCTCCAGCAGTTCCATCATGTGAAGTACCCTCTTCTGCTCTGAGTGGAACTGTGGTAGAGCTACGATGTCAAGACAAAGAAGGGAATCCAGCTCCTGAATACACATGGTTTAAGGATGGCATCCGTTTGCTAGAAAATCCCAGACTTGGCTCCCAAAGCACCAACAGCTCATACACAATGAACACAAAAACTGGAACTCTGGTAAGGTCATTTCAAGAATTGACTTGATAACTGTCTTGCATTTGTATTAAAAAAATTATTAGAACTTAAGATGATGTTGAATAGAGCAGTGATACCATTGCTTGCTAAGTGGAGAGAGTCAGGGGCAGCAGGAAAGATGGCAGCACTTGTACCAAGAAGTGATGGAAAGAGCTACTACAGGAGATGGGAAGAGAAAACAGACTGAGGGAGCTGAGTGTCCAAGGACCAGTAAAAGAGCAAAGGGGCAAAGGTTCCTGAAGCAAAGGAGCAAAGGCTGTGTGTTTATCTTTTCAGAATTTAAAGAGATTCTAGAATTGATGATCCTATAAATGATACAAATTAAGATTTTCCTACACCCTAAGCTACTTCCTGTTAGTAACTCTGGCTCTTTAAAGGAAATGTTTATTATTTGCTGCTGCAGTGAACTCGCTTGTGATTTAGGAAAGTGCATGAACCCTTTTACCATGGAGACCTTCATTTATATAGGTAGTGTTTCCTAGGAATTAGAAATACCTAGACTACTGAGTACTACCATGTGCTATAAACTTTAAAAAATGCGTGGCCAGGCGTGGTGGCTCACGCCTGTAATCCCAGCACATTGGGAGGCACCATGCCTAGTCAATTTTAATGAATTTTGAAAGGACGATATAATGCTTCATTCATTTCATCTACAAGTGCACAATAACATTTACAAACTATATCTTCTGATAAACAAGAAAGCAAATTGCTAAAGTGGCTGAATAATGAAGCCTATTGGATGCAGCTACTGTTTGGACAAACGAGGCAAGATGGCGCAGTTCCAGGTTCTTCACCGTCAACTTTCCCGCGCCCAGGAAAGACACGGGTCGACTGCGCAGGCGCAACCCGACCTCCGACAGAGAAAAACCGGAACCCGCCTAGCCATGCCTACAGCCCCGCCCCCGACCCGCCTATGTCCCGCCCACTGCCCGCCCACTCCCGGGCCCAGGACATAAAAGCCGCTCCCGGCGGGCCTTGCGTGGTGCGAACTTCCTTGGCCCTTCCTCGTACGGGGGACCCGGGAACCTAGTCCGAGAACACCAGTGCGAACTTCCTGGGCCCCTGCTCCTGTGCGGACCTAGGAACCTCGCCCGAGAACGCCGGAGCCACTTCGTCGGCCTCCACCGCCGGAGACCGGTGAACCTCGCTCCCTCCTTCACATTGGCTTGTAAATAAAGTTTTTTTTGCCTTGCCTACTTGCCTTTTCTCTGGCATTTGCTCTGGGGGTCGCATTAAAGCAAATCAGCTACTTCTTAAGCACGGCCACGCTCTGGCCTCTCAGCAGTCAGCAGGTACAATCAGCAGGTCTGAGTGATTTTACACTGAGCAACTGGGCAGAAAAACCTGCTGTCACACTTTGCTATATTTACTTTTCAAATGCATTTTTTCTCAGGGTAGTTGGTAAAAGCCCCAAGGCAAGTCTGAAAGGATAGATTCACTTTCCTCAGCTAATCTCAACTCTTGAAATAGCGTGTGATGTCAAAGGAATGCCCCTGGGTTGAACTAGGATGGGTTCTTATGTGAGAAATGAACAACAAAGGCTCCAGTGTATGGAAGCCAATGACTTCCTTTTAATTACCAGCTATAATATGCTGGAAGATCATTTGGGGTTTTAGTCTAACATATTATTTATATGTAACCTTGGCCCTGAGTTCATGGTGAATATTCTAAAAGCATTCTGGCTTTGAGGAGAGTGAGAGATGATTCCATAGAGTGAAAAAAAAGAAAAACAGGAAAAATTCCTCTCCCTCCATTTAGGAGGATCTAAGACAATAACCCTTCAAGGTGACCAGAATTACACTCCCTTTCTTCCCTCCCTCCAGCCCTTTCTTCTTTCCTTCCTTCCTTTCTCCCTCCCTCCCTCTCTTCCTTCCTTTCTCCCTCCCTCCCTCCCTCTCTTCCTTCTTCTTCCTCCCTCCCTCCCTCTCTTCCTTCCTTCCTCCCTCCCTCCCTCCCTCTCTCCCTCCTCTCTTCCTTCCTTTCTCCTCCCTCCCTCTCTTCCTTCTTCCTTCCTCCCTCCCTCCCTCCCTCTCTTCCTCTCTTCCTTCCTTTCTCCCTCCCTCCCTCCCTCTCTTCCTTCCTTTCTCCCTCCCTCCCTCCCTCTCTCTCCTTCCTTTCTCCCTCCCTCCCTCCCTCTCTTCCTCCTTCTCCCTCCCTCCCTCCCTCTCTTCCTTCCTTCTCCCTCCCCTCCCTCCCTCTCTCTTCCTTTCTCCCTCCCTCCCTCCCCTCCCTTCTTCCTTTTCTTCTCCCTCCTCCCCCCCCCCTCTCTTCCTTCCTTTCTCCCCCTCCCTCCCTCTCTTCCTTCCTTTCTCCCTCCTCCTCCCTCCCTCTCTCTCTTCCTTCTTTCTCCCTCCCTCCCTCCCTCCCTCTCTTCCTTCCTTTCCTCCTCCCTCCCTCCCTCCCTCCTCTCTCCTTCCTTTCTCCTCCCTCCCTCCCTCTCTTCCTTCCTCCCTCCCTCCCTCCCTCTCTTCCTTCCTTTCTCCCTCCCTCTCTTCCTTTCTCCCTCCCTCTCTCCCTCCCTCTCTTCCCCCTCCTCTCTCCTCCCTCCCTCTCTCCCTCTCTCCCTCTCTCCTCCCCCTCCCTCCCTCTCTTCTTCTTTCTTTTCTCCTCTTCTTCTTCTTTTTGTCTGCCTTCATTCCTTCCAAATATCCTCCAAGGGGATAAAACTACTGATAAAAATAATGAAGTATATTACATCTTAGCTTTTGGTCTTAGCTTTTGGTTGCTTTGACAGGGATGGGAAGGAGGAAGGTCTGGCTTTTCTTTTCAAATTTTAAAAAATTCTAGAATTGATAGAATCGACAATCCTATAAACCCATACCAATTAAGATTTTCCTAGGCCCTAAGCTACTTCCTGGTAGTGACTGGCTCTTTAAGTATTTATTGTTGGCTGCTGCAGTGAACTCGCTTGTGACTTAGGAAAGTGCATTAACCCTTTTACCAGGGAGGCCTGCCCTTCATTTATAAATGATGTTTCCTAGGAATTAGAAATACCTAGACTACTTAATACTACCATGTGTTATGAACTTTAAAAAATGCTCACTGCCTTCCTAACTGTACTGCTTTCCTGGTTAAAAAAAAAAAAAAAAGGAACTTCCCATATGTATTTTATCTTTGTTCTTTGTCAAATTAAGCAAAAGTCTAGCTTAAACTCCTTGAAGTCATGGAGACTTTTAAATTCATAGTAAAAATAGAAAGTCTCAAATTTTTAAAAGAAAGACAAACTTAAAGCTAAAACTTGAGGGACAGGGTTATTTAAAAAGTCTACTTGTAGATCTATGGCTTAAAAATACATATTTTTGCATCCACAAGTAGCAATTTAATACTGTTTCCAAACTGGATACTGGAGAATATTCCTGTGAAGCTCGCAATTCTGTTGGATATCGCAGGTGTCCTGGGAAACGAATGCAAGTAGGTAAGCATGAAATATTGGGAGGAACAAATGGTTTTCAATTAGACTGTGAATTCCAGCATTTGGGGTAGAAGGAGCAAGGAGCAGGACATATCTGAGTGACTTGAAGGATAAACAGGAGAGAATGATTAAAATTAACTTGATATGATGTGTTGCAAAGAAGCAAAGATGCTGTTTTTAAGCCATCTCCCAAATAAGCCAAAAATACTTAGTATTGTATTTAACCACTGTTTTTAGTTTTTTAAATAATTGTTTTTAAAATACATTCTTCTGGGTAATCTTTCTCTCGATTAAAAGCTGAGTATCTTGTAGTCTAAATTGTTGAAAGTCCAGAAGTTTGAATTTCTGATATTTTTTAAATTCAGGAATGCATATCATTGATATTATCCACCAAATTAATTCAGGTGTTGACATTGACAGTCAACATAGCAGTTATTTAAGTAATCAGAAAGTATCCCTTTCAATGCTGCTTTGAAATTATCATTTAAAAAATTCATCACAACATGTTTAAAAATTAAGGCATTGTTTTCTTAGTTTCATTTATTCACATATGTCCTCATGGGTTTTTCTTTTGTTGTTGTTGTTTTTGGTTTTTGTTTTTTTGAGACAGAGTCTCCGTCTGTTGCCCAGGCTGGAATGCAGTGTCGCGATCTCGGCTCACTGCAACCTCTGCCTCCCAGGTTCAAGCAATTCTCCTGCTTCAGCCTCCCAAGTAGCTGGGATTACAGGCGCACCCACCGCACCCAGCTAATTTTGGTATTTTTAGTAGAGACAGGGTTTCACCATGTTGGTCAGGCTGGTCTCAAACTCCTGACCACAGGTGATCCGCCCACCTCAGCCTCCCAAAATGCTGGGATTACAAGTGTGAGCCACTGCGCCTGGCCTGTCCTCATGGTTTTTACCATTACCTTGTACTACCAGCACAATTTCTGTTTATTTTTCCTTCCATTTAAATGGTCCTGTTTAATTTAAACGTCTACCTTTGCCTTCTCTTAAGGAGTCATATCCGGGAAGTCATGGTTTTGATGTATTAGTTACTTTTTCTTAGCACACAATAAATGCGTAATGAATAAAATTTAAATGTTTGTTTCTCCACGAGGACCACTTTAATTTGGACATGATTCTCACATATCTACTCTTTCTAAATACAAGTTTGCTTAGAGGTTAAAATTAGTTTGTTTAATGCTCATCCATTGATCCGAGGTGTTTTGTGTCCTTGGTTGGGACTTACATCTTTTGAAATACATACACATTCATAAATTCATTTTTTTGGTTTTCTTTGTGAATTATAACTATTTTCACATGTAACCAAAATTAGAATATGTTAACTCTCCTAAAGAAATGTTTTCAACGTGCAGGATTTGTTGGTTGTTTTTTGTACCTACTCACTGTAAAACTCCAGCAGACTCTACTCACACTGAGCCTTTCAGCAGTTTAGTTCCTTTTCTTTCAGTCAGGAAAATGGTACCTTCCTTTTATAGAGACTTTTTTTCCAAAAAAAAAGAAATGACAAAATATTTTCATATTTAATGTTACATTTTTTCTACAGTGAGGCATAATATGGCTGTATGACTTGCTCAACATCACAGAAAATGGTGAACAGGGTGTAAGAAGTTAACTTACTCCTAATCTATTACTCCTCTATCTCCCATTTCATTGAAGAAAAATAACATAAAATTCATACCACGACTTAGCACTCACAGGACAAGACAATTTTTGTCAGTATTTCCTTTTAGGGTGACTCCTTCCTTCATAGATGTTAAATTCATTGACAAACTACAAGACAGTTTTTTTTTTGTCAGATAATAGCCCTTACTTTGAATGCTTCATAGATGTTAAATTTATTGACTACTACAACGTAAATAGAAGGCACACTTTGGTTCTCAGGAATTTCACTTATTGATTTGACTTTGCCTAAGATTATGATTACTGTAGATTTTTTCTCTATCTGCTCTTTTTAATCCAAGTAAATAAAAAGCCAAATCTTACTGACCTCTCAATACCCAAGCAAACTGAGTTTATACCAAGCAATAATTAATGTTTTCTACTCTGGTCAAATTACTTAACCTTTCAAAAGAGTTATCAAGTTTTCTTTTTTTAAAAAAAAATCAATATTTTGGAGGTATTTAAGAAAATTAATAACACACTTGGCATTAGGAAAGAATTTCGAGACCTAAAGTTTTTATAATAAGCAGATTCACTTAAACAGTATCTCTAAAAAGATCATTTCCAAAGTGTACATTGCTTTAAAATATTTATTTTTGAGAAAATGCTACCTAATATTTTCTCTAGGTTATTTAATCATATGCTAATTAAAACTTGTTTTTTTAAAATGGGAACTCTTTGAAGAATTGCTCCTTTAATAAATACATGGGAAGTATCTAAATGGCAGAAGAGTGTGGCTCATAAAATCCTCACGGACAAGATGGAGAAATATGGTCCAAACAATGTTTTGGTGGATCCACACGCAGTTGAATCCCATGCTCAAAGACTGTTAATCAATTGTGTTGTATGATGGGAGGTGTCTACTAGACTGTTACATAGTTCTTTCCTAAACAAATCCATGTTCATCATGTTATTAATGACTTGAATGAGAGGTTTTTTTTTTTTGAGACGGAGTCTTGCTCTGTCGCCCAGGCTGGAGTGCAGTGGCCAGATCTCAGCTCACTGCAAGCTCCGCCTCCCGGGTTCATTCTCCTGCCTCAGCCTCCCGAGTAGCTGGGACTACAGGCGCCCGCCACCTCGCCTGGCTAGTTTTTTTTTTTTTGTATTTTTTAGTAGAGACAGGGTTTCACCGTGTTAGCCAGGATGGTCTCGATCTCCTGACCTCGTGATCCGCCTGTCTCGGCCTCCCAAAGTGCTGGGATTACAGGCTTGAGCCACCGCGCCCGGCTGAGAGTATTTTTAATAAAATTCTCAATTTGCAGAAAGGTTAAGCTTGGAAGGTTAATAATGTAATTATTATTAATAATTTTTATTAATTATATTATTATTAATAATACATTATAATTAATGTATTATTGGGCAACAGAATCAATCTGGGAAGAATCACAGTAGTTATTTCCAAACTTGGGTTCAAGAAATCCAGTTGCATTACATTAGAGGATGAATGCCTTAACAGCCATAGGAAAAGCCTCAGAGAATTTAATTCATTTTTCATAAATAGGATGACAGTTTAGTTGCATATATGTACATGGCTGTATGTACACATATATACACACCCATATAATTCAAAAAGGAAGGTATTTCTTACACTTAGTTTTACAGAATAACAATGACATGTGCTTTTTTTTGAGACAGTCTCTGTCACCTAGACTGGAGAGAAGTAGTGCAGTCATAGTTCACTATAATCTCAAACTCCTGGGCTCAAGTGATCCTCCAGCCTCAGCCTCCTGAGTATCTGGGGCTCCAGGAATGCACCATCATATCCGGCTAATTTTTTTTGTTTTTTATTTTTTAGAGATGGATTCTTGCTCTGTTGCCTAGGCTGGTCTCAAATTCCTAGCCTCAGGCAGTCCTCCCACCTCAGCCTCCTGAGTAGCTAGGATTACAGGCATGAGCCAACATGCCCAGCACCACGTGCTTTCTTTGATGCCGAGTTTTTCATTATTTGTGAAATTGACACAGATGATGATGTAGAAGAATTTTAAGTAAGATGTGGGGTAGGGAGTGGCAGTAGAATACTTGAACTCATTGAACTTCAAAGATCGCTTTCGGTCTTTTAATCCTGTGAATTATTACACATCTCCAAATGAATGCAAAAGAATAGCACACATTTTATTTTTTAATCTGAGAAGTTTTTAAATTTAGTATTTTCCCAAAGCTTAAGTTCTGTTAATATGTTTAATCAATTTTGAACCATGTCTTAGAAGTGAGTTAGTTGAATAGGCTTCAAAATCGTTAAAGTATGCTTTATGATATAGCTGCAAAGGGGACCTTTTTTTGAACCTTTTCAATTTAATGACTGCATCAGTCCGTGTAATCCACATAAATTTATGCATAGTTTATTTTGCATTCCAGATGATCTCAACATAAGTGGCATCATAGCAGCCGTAGTAGTTGTGGCCTTAGTGATCTCCGTTTGTGGCCTTGGTGTGTGCTATGCTCAGAGGAAAGGCTACTTTTCAAGTAAGTGAATTTCACCCTTCTTTGGCAGATAACTTTCTATGGCTATGGAGTTTATTTATGAGATACTGTTTCTCCTAGGAAGTTTGTTTTTTTTTTCCAGACAGAGTCTTGCTCTGTTGCTTAGGCTGGAGTGCAGTGGTGGCAAAATCTCCACTCAATGCAACCTCCACCTCCCAGGTTCAGGTGATTCTCACATCTCAGCCTCCCAAATAGTTGGGATTACAAGCGTGCACCAACACACCCAGCTCATTTTTGTATTTTTAGTAGAGATGGAGTTTCGCTATGTTGGCTAGGCTGGTCTCGAACTCCTGGCCTCAAGTGATCTGCCCGCCTTGGCCTTCCAAAGTGCTGGGATCACAGTTGTGAGCTGTCACGCCTGGCCCTCTCCTAGGAAGTTCTAACAAACTCTGGAGAATATTGTTCATTTATTTTCTGCTGTAGAAAATGTTCAGGATGCCATGCAGGTGGCTTATGAAACACCTTGGCAAACCTAGGGAGAAAAGGCAAAACTGCCTAGTTGCAAATTCCAGAGAGTACCACAGAATATGCAAGAGATCCTTGGAGTGGTGCAGTGCAGTGAGACAGAGATATTCAATGTGAACAGATATTTATAGTATCTTTGCATGTTTTTAAGTTTTTTTTTTTTTTTTTTTTGAAAGAGTCTCACTCTGTCACCCAGGCTGGAATGCAGTGGTGCAGTCTCGGCTCACTGCAAGCTCCGTCTCCCGGGTTCACGCCATTCTTCTGCCTCAGCCTCCCAAGTAGCTGGGACTACAGGCGCCACCACCACGCCTGGCTAATTTTTGTATTTTTAGTAGAGATGGGGTTTCACCATGTTAGCCAGGATGGTGTTGATCTCCTGACCTCGTGATCCACCCGCCTCGGCCTCCCAAAGTGCTGGAAGTACAGGTGTGAGCCACCATGCCCGGCCAATATCTTTTTAAGTTAGGAATTGTATATCTCAAGATATAAGTTGATTTCAAATTTATAAAGAAATTTCATTGAAATAAATAAGTGAAATATTTCATCAGTGTAGAACAGTGAAGTGTTGAATGTTAAATTTAGGACAACTGTATTTAGAAGAGAATTGTTCAGCTGGGTGTGGTGGCTCACGCCTGTAATCCTACCACTTTGGGAGGCTGAGGCGGGTGGATCACTTGAGGTTAGGAGTTTGAGACCAGCCTGGCCAACATGATGAAACCCTGTCTCTACTAAAAATACAAGAATTAGCCAGGAATGGTGGCATGCACCTGTGGTCCCAGCTACTCGGGAGGCTGAAGCAAAGGAATCACTTGAACCTGGGAGGTGGAGGTTGTAGTGAGCCAAGATTGTGCCACTCCACTCCAGCCTGGGTGAAAAAGCAAGACTCCGTTGCAAAAGAAAAAAAAAGAGAGAGAGAATTGTTCAGTCAAAACTAGAAACCTATTGTATTTATGAGAACTACTTCTGTACACAGTTTTGAATTCTTCAAATTTAGACCTTTTGTAACTTCACACCTCCATTTGATGATGCAATAGGTTTGATGTAAATGGGTGAGATTTTAAAATGTTTTATTCTCTTAATGCATTTCTTCACTCTCGAATATTATTGGAGAGCTCAGAAGCTGCAGCACTCTATCAGGTCCACTGGCAATAGTGTATAAAATAAAATTTTTAATTGAATTACAAATTTATAGCATATACAAGTTCTAGACCCATTGTTTTACAGCAAACATTAATTTTGGAATTTAGATTTTTAAAACAATTTTTTTTTTTTTTTTTTTTTGGAGACAGGGTCTCACTCTGTCACCCATGCTGAGTGCAGTGGTGTGATCATGGCTCACTGCAGCCTTGACTTTCCAGGCTCAAGAGGTCCTTCCACCTCAACCTTCTCAAGTAGCTGGGACTACAGGCACATACCACCACGCCTGGCTAATTTTCTTTTATTTTTTGTGGAGACAGGTTCTTGCTCTATTGCTCAGGCTGGTATCGAACTCCTGGGATCAAGTAATCCTCCCACCCCAGCCTCCCAAAATGCTAGGATTACAGGTGTGAGCCACCACTCCTGGCCTTAAAAAAAGTATTTTGTGCCAAAATAAAACTTAAATATAAAATGTGTTCCTAATAATACCTACAATTAGGTATTATGTCTCATAAAATGTTTCTGTGGACATGGATTCCAAGAGATGCCCTATAATTAAGAATAACTGGGCTGAGTGTAGTGGCTCACACTTGCATTCCCAACACTTCGGGAGGCTGAGGCGGGAGGATCACTTGAGTCCAGGACTTCAAGACCAGCCTGGGCAACATAGGGAGACCCTTTCTTCACAAAAAATAAAAAATAAGCCAGGCATAGTTGCACACACCTTTAGTCCCAGCTACTCAGGAGGCTAAAGTAGGAGGATCGCTTAGCCCAGAAGGTCAAGGCTGCAGTGAGTTGTTATCTCACCACTGCACTCCAAGCTGGATAACAGAGCAAGACACTGACCAAACAAACAAAAAGAGCTGCTCTGTCAATTAATACTTGTTCAGTGCTTCAATGTAGTCCACTGCAATGTAACTTTATGAATTGAATCCAGCTGTGTCCCCCTGCTGGTCATCAGTGAAAGTACAAACAAATAAGATGACTCTTTCAAAACTCTTGTCATCTTTATACCCTAAAAGAATACCGGTCTGAGTTTTTTAACGAGGAGTTAGTAAACAAATTTTCCTAAAGTACTGAATTAATTAAAAGTTGACTTGAATATTAGGGGTTCGTTACCTAAGAATGTTACTGTCATTTTCATCTAGCAGAAAAATCTATCCAAGAGGACCATATTCTTGAACTTATGTTTAGGACAGAGGTTGGCAGACTAATACCTGTGGACCAAATCTGCCCTCCCCACCTATTTTTCTATGGCCTATGAACAAAAATGGCTTTACAGATGAACATTTACAATCTATTTGATGATAGGGACTACTGACTTTGAACCCCAATTAAAGAGAAATGTTATCTTCCCCAAAAGAATTCCATTTCTTTAACTAGTAGGCCTGCTTTTCAAGATTTTTATTATTATTATTATTATTATTATTATTATATTTTTTATTTTACCCTTAAAAATGTTTGGAGGATCGGGCGCGGTGGCTCACGCCTCTAATCACAGCACTTTGGAAGGCCGAGGCGGGCGGATCCTTTAGAGATCAGGAGTTCGAGACCAGCCATGGCCAACATGGAGAAACTCCCGTCTCTACTAAAAATTCGGCCGGGCGCGGTGGCTCAAGCCTGTAATCCCAGCACTTTGGGAGGCCGAGACGGGCGGATCACGAGGTCAGGAGATCGAGACCATCCTGGCTAATATGGTGAAACCCCGTCTCTACTAAAAAAATACAAAAAAAAAAAACTAGCCGGGCGCGTTGGCGGGCGCCTGTAGTCCCAGCTACTTGGGAGGCTGAGGCAGGAGAATGGCGGGAACCCGGGAGGCGGAGCTTGCAGTGAGCTGAGATCCGGCCACTGCACTCCAGCCTGGGCGACAGAGCGAGACTCCGTCTCAAAAAAAAAAAAAAAAAAAAAAAATGTTTGGAAATTTGTTTGCTCTCTCGTTATCTAAGTACCTACATAGTATCCTCTTGGCCCCAAAGCCTAAAATGGTTGCTGTATGGCTCTTTACCAAAAAAGGTTGCCAACTCTTAATTTAGAAGGTATAAACGTCAACAAGATTAAAATTAATAAAAATAAATTAAACCCAAACTCATTTTTATATGAATCTGCATCATACTATAATAACCCTTGCATTAATGATACATATTTTTTCTTTTGCAGAAGAAACCTCCTTCCAGTAAGTATACTTTCCTACAATGCATGTCTTTCCTCTATGTCAACTACTTTTCTATTAATCATCTGCTTAAAGTCAAAAGAGGGAAGTTGGGTTATTTGTGTTAAGTTTACTCTCCCAAGAAGTTACTCAAGTTTATCAAGAAATACATCTGTATTAGGCTGTTCAGCAAGCTTTAATAACTTGCTGATCTGTTGGATGTGGGCTGTGAGAGAAACAGAGAAATACCCGAGACGGGGTAATTTATTTTAAAAAGAGGTTTAATTGGCTCACGGTTCTGAAAGTTGTACAAGCCTGGCACCAACACTGCTTGGCTTTTGGGGAGGCCTCAGGAAGCTTTTACTCATGGCTGAAGGCGAAGCAGGAGCAGGTACGTCACATGGCAAAAGCAGGAGCAAGGTTGGGGAGGTGCCATATACTTTTAAACAACCAGATCTCAAGAAAACTCAGTCACTATTCTGAAGACAGCATCAAGGGGGTGGTACTAAACCACTCATGAGAAATCTGCCCCCCATGATCTCATCAGCTCCCACAAGCCCCACCTCCAACACTGGGTATTACAATTCAACATAAGATTTGGGTGAGGCAAATATCCAGACTCTATCAGCATCACACTTCACACTTCATACCTACTTGTAAATGATAGTACACAGAGAATGATGATTACCCAGACAAGAAAAATGGTCACTAATTTGATTTCATAAGCATATCTATAAACTAATTTAAAAAAACATATTCACTGTATTTTGCTAAATTGAAATTTTTCACATGAAATTTTAGTTAACAGTCATTTCTTATATTAATTGAATACCAATTTTGGCCGGGCGCAGTGGCTCAAGCCTGTAATCCCAGCACTTTGGGAGGCCGAGACGGGCGGATCACGAGGTCAGGAGATCGAGACCATCCTGGCTAACACGGTGAAACCCCGTCTCTACTAAAAATTACAAAAAACTAGCCGGGCGCGTTGGCGGGCGCCTGTAGTCCCAGCTACTCGGGAGGCTGAGGCAGGAGAATGGCGTAAAGCCGGGAGGCAGAGCTTGCAGTGAGCTGAGATCCGGCCACTGCACTCCAGCCTGGGCGACAGAGCGAGACTCCGTCTCAAAACAAACAAACAAAAAAAAAAAAAACAAAAAAAAAGAATACCAATTTTGCGCCTAACACTGTTCTAAGGACCGGGGATACAGCAGTGAACAAAACAGGCCAAAAACCCCACAAAACTGCCTTATGGAGCTTACATTCTAGTAGAGAAAGGCAGAAAATAAACAGATAATAGTATATAGTATATCAGATGGTGGTATTATGGAGAAAAATAAAACAAATAAGAGAATATAGAATACAAAGGGTAGGATGGAGATTGTAATTTCAAATACGGTGGTCGGGAAGGATCTCACTAATAAGGGATTTTTGAGAAAGGCCAGAAGACGGTGAGGAAGCAAGTTGTGCAAATAAGAATGAGAAGAGCGTTCAGGCAGAGGGGAGAGAGCAAACTGAAAGATCCTGAGGCCAGGCAAGCCTAGAGCATCTGAGGGATGTCAGCGGGACCAGGGTGACTGGAACAGAGTGAGAGAAACAGAGGAGATGAGTGTACACAAGTAGTGGGAGTCCCTTTTAGGTGGTTGTGAGGAGTCTGGCTTTGGTCTGAGTAAGATAGAAAGTCACTGGAGGGCATTAAGCAGAGGAGTGGCATCATCTTAATTTTTCAAAACTCACACTGGCTTCTCTGTTAAGAATAAACTATGAGATGACAAAAGGTGGAAGCAGGGAGATCAGTTAGCAAACTACCACACTCAGTGAGGCAAGAGAAAACGGCGGCTGGTACGAAAGCAGTAGTGTTGGAGATGCTGAGAAGTGACAGTGTTTTGGATATAATGTTTTAATAACTTGTTGATCTGTTGGATGTGGGCTGTGAGAGAAAGAGAGAAATCGAAGATGGCTTCAAGGTTATGAGAAGGATGGAATTACCATTTACGGAAGTGTGGAAGATTTTAAGAGGAGAGTTTGGGAGTGGTGATGGGGATAAGCGGAGAGGTTGGAGTGTTCGGAATTTTAATATTTGATATGCTTATCTGATTCCAAGTAGAGGTAATCAGTAAGTAACTGAATATTCAAAATCTAGAGTTTGGGGAAATAACTGGAAATAGAATTGTAGGAGTCATTGGTACATGAAATATGGATGAGCTCCCCAAAGCCCTGCAGTTTGTACTTATGACTGTCCTTCTTGCATGTATGGATGTGGCAGACCCAACTTTGGCTCCATAGGTGCAGAGAGAAGATGGATGACAAACTATCTGAGGCCATGGCAGTTGGGAGTGGAGAAGAGATACTGAAGCCATGGCTTCCGACAGTTTGTCATCTCCTAATTCCTTTGAAGAATCAGCTGCCGTTGACTTCCTGTTCCCAGATTTCTGGCTCAATCCTGGCCTCTCAGTCTCGTAAGATCCTAATACAAGTCTAGGTTGAAGTTCAAATTATCGAGAACTAGCAGTAACAAAGCCAATGAGTTCAGAAGGGCACAGTAGCCTGAAAGTGTTGCTACTTCCCACCCCTATCCTCCAGGTGATTGTGAGGACTGTCGCTTTTATTGAGTGACACAGAAAGTAATTGGAAGGTTTTGAGCAGAGCGGAGACATCATCTTATGTTAAGTGGGAAGGGTGACATTGCTGCAGTGAGGGAGATTATTCTTCCATCAATATCTCTAGCAAATCAAGTAGTAATCTGGTGGGGAGTAACTTCATTCCTAGACATGTGCCCTGACATTCATTAAATCTGTGGCCTTCAAAATATGTTGAATGACAAAATGGATGAATGGAACCCTAGTCACCATGTAAAACTTTTTCCATGGAAAAATAAATAAATTTTGAGATTATAATAGTCAAGCTTTCAAAATGTTAAATGTTAATATATTAAATTAAAAGTTAGTAAGTCTCTGGTTTGTGCATTCCACAAAAACCTTTCTTTAGTATACCAGCCATAAGCTACATTTACGTGCACAAGGCTTCACACTGATGTTTTGTTGCATGAGTTTCTCTGTGAATATTGTCTGTAAATATAAGGAATTCAGCAAGAATTGTTGTCTTGTTTTCTACCTAAGATATATGTTCATGTTCTTGCTGAGAAAATGTATGGAAGTAAAATTAACTAAAAGAGCATATATGTTCCAGATTGAAGTGATAATGCAGTAAATATTGTCTTTTATATTCCACAAACAGGAAGAGTAATTCTTCATCTAAAGCCACGACAATGAGTGAAAATGTGAGTATTTTTAAAGCGTATTTATAGAATGAATGTGTTTAGGGAATAGGGCAGGGAAATGAATTCTATGGACTTTGTGAATTTTCACTTTTAATACACTTTGCACCAGTGTCTATCACTGGTGTTTAAAAGGAGCTAAGTAGATGTTAGCTTCTGTACCCTATCTAGGATGGCATGATAAAGATACCTGGCATTTCCAATTGCAGAAGTGATCTTTAATCATATTATGATTTGTTTCATGGTATTTTCTATAATTAGTCTGTCTTCTTAGTATCACTAGGTCTGGCATTATCGGCTCTCTTTGACAGATGAGTAAATTAAAACACAGGTTCTTACAGGATAACAGTGGTGGAGCTAGGACTCAGGCCCTTTTCTTCCCTGTAGCTTGACCAAGCAGAGTGGTTCCAGCAGATCTGTGGTTCTAGCATTCACCTTTGGTTATGTGAAGTACTTGGAACATTTTAGGGCTAGGCAATGTCTTAGTCATTTGGGCTGCAGTAACAAAAATACCATACACTGGGTAATTTACAAACAACAAATTTATTTTCAGTTTTGGAGGCCGGGAAGTCCACAGTCAAGGTGCCAGTAGATTCAATGTCTAGTGAGAGCCTGTTCCTCATAGATGGAGCCTTCCTGCTGTGTCCTCACACAGCAGCAGGGGCAAAACAAGCACCCTCCGGCCTCTTTGATGAGGGCACTAGTTCCATTCATGAAGGTCATGCCCTCATCACCTGATCACCTCCTAAAGGCCCCACCTCTTAATATTGTTGCATTAGGGATTAGGTTTCAACATATGAATTTTGGGTGACACAAACATTCAGACCAGACCATTATATTTGAAAGGAACATTTCAGAAATGTTTGAAAAGACGCAGTAATTACCTAACTCAGAGGGTTTAAGGAACATAGACATTTGGACCCTTTGTAAATACTACATTGATGCAGCAAATACCATTAATTACTCAGATTTTGTAGCTCTTTGGATGGATATTCAGCCTTCTGGATGATTTTCTCAGGAATATAGTGGGTTGGGACCGGGGGAGTTCCTATGGTTTTAGAGGCCTAAGTCGTTTCTTGAGAAACAAAGCATGGGTTCTCAGAAACACTTTACTCATCTATGGCAGGAATTCTCTCAGTTTTCCTCTCAGTAGAGTCTGGAGGGTGGGGCAGGGTGGGGGTCGGGGGAGGGGGGAGCCTGGACATCAGTGTTTTAAATGCATAAGTGATTTTAATGGGTAGTAGTGTTTAATATTCACCCACTTTTCTGTACAAATTTGATTTTTAAAAATTGTTCCAGAAACTATTACAGAATTCACCTTATTTTGTGGTTTACTACACTGAAAACATACTGATGTTTAATTAGGGGACAAGAAACTTTGTTCCTGGCCGGGCGCGGTGGCTCAAGCCTGTAATCCCAGCACTTTGGGAGGCCGAGACGGGCGGATCACGAGGTCAGGAGATGGCGACCATCCTGGCTAACACGGTGAAACCCCGTTTCTACTAAAAAGTACAAAAAAAAAACTAGCCGGGCAAGGTGGCGGGCTCCTGTAGTCCCAGCTACATGGGAGGCTGAGGCAGGAGAATGGCGGGAACCCGGGAGGCGGAGCTTGCAGTGAGCTGAGATCCGGCCACTGCACTCTAGCCTGGGCGACAGAGCGAGACTCCGTCTCACAAAAAAAAAAAAAAAAGAAACTTTGTTCCTACCATTTTTGTTCCTACAATTTACAGAAAGTACTCTCGGAGTGTAGAATGGAATACTCCCATCCCTCCAAACAGAATGAAGCACATTGTGGCTAAATTGAATGAACAAAAGCCATTTATTTTTTCTTTGCCTTCCTCTCAGTCGCCCTCATCAGCTAAGAGCTAGAGTCCCCTTCAGTTCTCTTGTGCCCTACACCACAGGGTTTCTCAACCTCAATACTACTGATACTTTCGGCCACATCATTCTTTGTGTAAGGTGCTGTCCTGTACATTGCAGGATGCGTAGCAACATGCCTGTCCTCCAACACTAGATGCCAGGAGCATCCTCCTAACAGGATTTATCTGCCTCTGCCTTCCAGTCCTACCTCTTTACTCTCTGGGCAAAGCTTCAGAGTACCTTGTCTGCTAGGAGTTAGTTAATTAATTCCCCATAAAACGGGTTTAATTAAATATATACTGGTGTGGCTAGGTGCAGTGGCTGACGCCTGTAATCCCAGCACTTTGAAAGGCCGAGGCGGGTGGATCACAAGGTCAGGAGTTCTAGACCAGTCTGGCCAATATGGTGAAACCCCGTGTCTACTAAAATACAAAAATTAGCTGTGCATGGTGGCATATGCCTGTAGTTCCAGCAGATTGGGAGGCTGAGGCAGGAGAATCACTTGAATCCAGGAGGCGAAGGTTGCAGTGAGCTGAGATCATGCCACTGCACTCCAGCCTGGGCAACAGAGCAAGACTCTGTCTCAAAAAATAAATAAGATAAATAAATAAATACTGGGTTTTACCTGTAAAATTCTTACAATAAATATAGCTTGATATTCATAAGATTTATGTTTCTTTAAATATGAATTAATATATTTAAACTTGTTTTTTGTTTCTTTTCCTAGGATTTCAAGCACACAAAATCCTTTATAATTTAAAGACTCCACTTTTGAGATACACCAAAACCACCGTTGTTACACAAATTATTAAACTATTATAAAATTCTGCTTTGTCTGACATTTGCAAAGAGGTACATGAGGAAATGAAAGTGGTATTTCATTTTAACTTTTATGGCTACTAACTCACCTGAACTTGTTATTTTAAACAAATAGTTCTGTCCACACCTAAAATACAGTCTGGCTTCTTGTGTCTGGACTAAGTTAAAAGAATCAAAATACTTTGTAATATTCTGGGCTTTGGGAAATGTTAACCGCTTCCTAACTTCTAGAGAATGTTACTAAAATGTAACATACTGATTGTGAAGTTAATCCACAGATCATGACAATATAAATCAGACTCTGCGCGACAGTCTGATTTAGGGGGTCCAACAAATACTCTGACAGATGCAAAAGGAACCTCTGGTCTCATTTCTGCCAGACTCCTTTTCTCCCCTCATATCATCTTATTCCGATGCTCGTTCATCACTAACCTATCCACAGAAAGGAGGAAGCGGGATAGGTCTTAGGCCCGAGGATTTGCACTTAGTGTTTACTTCCATTCCTGAGAACTAAAAGCAACATCAAAAGAAGTACCTAATGGCTGGAGCCCACAGGTGTGCACCACAGGATTCGCCTGGTGTGTGTCACTGATTTCTTCATTAAATGTAATTTTGACGGTCAAACACACAAACCAAAGTGGCTTATTTCACCCCTACTGCTGCTTGCCACTGCTTCCTTCTTGTAAGATTTCTTTAAAGAGGATCAGTGACCTTGGCATCAGAACTCACCACTGGAGGCTACACAAGTTTGCAGATACCTTTCCCTGCAGGAGTGGTGACTTCACATCTTTCTGTCTCTAAAAATTGTGCAGTGACATTCTGGGTCAAGTTCCTTGGTCAGGGGTTGCCAATTCTGCTTTTGGAAAAGGAAGGATGTGGAGGGAAGAAGTAATTGTCTACAAGGAAGATGAGATGAAAAAACTCACTCCCTGCATCTGGTACTCCTCTTGATACATAGTGGGCACATGAGAAATGGTTCAAATGAAAAGTGGGTCTAATGTGGGTTTCTCAACTGATGAACTACAAAAGCCTCCAGCTACTATTACAATGTGAAAATTCCAATGATCCATTTACCAGAGCAGTTAGACTATGTTAAAAATGCATATCTGTAACTTCTTTTAATTACCAAATTGATATTAAAAACAAAATATGGCTAGGGCATGTCCTGTTCTTCTGGGTAAATCTGGATGAAAAGGTCACTTGTTACCTTTGACAACTATGAACATGGTTAATCTTCTTTCTTTCTTTTTTTTTTGAGACAGAGTCTCACTCTGTTGCCCAGGCAGGAGTGCAGTGGCACAATCTTGCCTCACTGCAACATTTGCCTCCCCTCCGCCTGCCAGGTTCAAGCAATTCTCCTGCCTCAGCCTCCCAAGTAGCTGAGATTACAGGCATGTACCACCACACCTGGCTAATTTTTGTAATTTTAGTAGAGATGGGTTTCACCATGTTGGCCAGGCTGGTCTCGAACTTCTGACCTCAAATGATCCACCCACCTCAGCCTCCCAAAGTGCTGGGATTACAACTGTTAGCCACCGCACCCAGCCAGTTAATCTTCTTTCAAAAGAATCTTCTCTTTTTACCCAATTGGCAAAGCAAATCCTCAGGATTCATTGAACAAATGGATTAAGCACCCACTGAGTGCCTAGCATGTGCCTGGACACCAGGCCACTGGGAAGATGCTCCCCCTTTGACTTAGCTGTGACATTCTATGTCTCTCACCAGATCCCTTCCTGGAGGTCGGGCTTCTGTAACATGGCTCTGCCCCCAAAATCAAATTTTCACCACATGAGTCAGGGATCAGCAAATATTTTTTGTAAAGAGCCAGAAAGTAGGTATTTTAAGTCATCAGGTCCCTGTTAACAACTACTTGACTCTGCCATGGTAGCACAAAGGCAGCCACACCCAAAATAAGCAAGTGGTCATGTCTGTGTTCCAATAAGACTTTATTTACAAAAACAGCAGGCACAGACAAGATTTGGCCCACAGGCAGATTCCCAACTCATGGTGGTGAAGGACAGAAAAAAACACCTGTTTACAAGCTTTTGTAAGAAATCAGGCTAAATATTACCTGTTTGGGTTGGAAGATTTCTGTTGTTCGAGGAATGCTTTCCTCTTGCATTGGCATGCCAAGAGGACAGATGACTCTGAAAGACGCCTCTTCAGACATACCTGTCATCACACGAGATCAACTTCTTCAGTTTAAATGACACAAATCCATATTGTGGAGGGAAAATATGTAGTGCCTTAGCTTCACTAATAGTTGTAAAACTTCTTTTGAAGACATCAAAGGCTAGAGGATTCATTTTATGCAGTGTGAACATCTAACACTCTCTGTGTCAACATGTATTGTACATTACCTTAAACTATTGTACTAGCTAGGTAACAATCCTTGTATAAAGAATGTTTTCTCCCACACAAAGGGCACAGTATTGAGCACTAATTTCCTCATTATTAAAAGTATGTATATGTATCTGTGGGTCACTGGTGTCCAGACTTGTATTTCCATTTGTGTTTACTTGAGGAATTTGAACACTAACAATTGGCAAAATCCCATTGTAATTCTTACAGCATTTTGACTTTACTTTCTTGCAGTGAATTGTGTTGTGTAAAGATTAGGGCTTTAAAATCTTTATTAGCAAGCTTTGTTTTGTTTTCATTATTGTTGCTGTTGTAACTAGATTTATTTTTAGTTGGAGGTTTGACCTAACTAAATCTGGACCGATTGTTTTTCAATACAACTTTGCAAAGAACTTCCTTCATCCACAGGTGGCTTTGTTTGATTAAAGTCTACACTAATAAAAATAGCTGAACTTGTTAAACTTTTTAGCCCCATATAACAGTGCAGGGAAAGAGTCATCCACCTATTGTTATTCATAAAACCCAGGAAACTACACCCTCTTACCTTCTGTAGCTATAAGGCTAGCTGCTGGTTAGCTGTTTAAGATTAGAATCTCACCATCTCTGTTTGGATGGCTGCCAACTTCTCAAATGCTGAGAAAAATACTCTGAAAATAAAAAGCAAAAACTATTTATTGAACACTTCATATATGTCAGAGGTGGGGATGGATGGGGGTGAGGATGTATAAAACCTCTTTCATCTCAACGATACTATAAAGTGGGCAATGTCATCATTTTGCAGATGAGGAAACAGTTACTGACTTGCCAAGTTCATGGAGCTGAGGAGTGAGGAATCAGGGTCTGTGGGGACCCACATCAGTCTGATCCAGGATGTTTCACACACCATGTTTTTCTCTACCCCATGATTTCCTTTTAAATTCCTTGTTGTTATTGTTGAGATGGGGTTTTGCTCTGTCACCCAGGCTGGAGTGCAGTGCCGCAATCATGGCTTCCTACAGCTTCGACTTCCCAGGCTCAAGTGATTCCCCCAGCTCAGCCTCCCAAATAGGTGAAACCACAGGTGTGCGTCATGCCCAGGTAATTGTTTTATTTATTATATTTTATTTTTGTAGCAGCGGGGTCTTGCCATGTTGCCAGGCTGGTCTCAAAATCCTGAACTCAAGCGCTCCTCCCTCTTCGGCCTCCAAAACTGCCGGCATTATTATAGGCCTGAGCCCGGTCCTTTTACTGATTGATTGATTGATTGATGAGACGGAGTCTCGCTCTGTCACCAGGCTGGAGTGCAGTGACGTGATCTCAGCTCATTGCAACCTCCAGGGTTCAAACAATTCTCCTGCCTCAGTCTCCCGAGCAGCTGGGACTATAGGTGTGCACCACCACACTTAGCTAATTTTTGTGGTTTTAGTAGAGACAGGGTTTCACCATGTTGGCCAGGATGGTTTCGATCTCTTGACTTCGTGATCTGCCCACCTCAGCCTCCCAAAGTGCTGGGATTACAGGCGTGAGCCACCGCGCCCGGCCAAGCCCAGTCCTTTTAAATTCTTGTGTTATTCTCTGTCACTTTCCCTTCATCTTCAGTTATCTCTGGCCCCTCCACCGCCTTCCAGTCTCACTGCCAGACAAAATACCTTTTTGTCGTGCCTTCCCCCCAAACCAGTCTAAATATCACAATGGACCATTTCATTCTCTTCCACTCTCCTGTCATTCTCCGAAGATGCCCAAATCTCTAATATTATTTTGAAAAATATTGAGGCTAACCAGGATGAATGCATTTAAATCCTGTCACCACTACTGCCCCCTCCTATCTCTAAATCTCTCCATCCTTAGCCTCCCATTTACATTGACTACATCATTCATTGTCTTATTCGATTCTTCAGTCACTACTTTCACCCTTTTATCTCAGGCTTTCACTACTATCTCAACTTTTGTCTCCTGGGAACTTCTACCCTCAAGTACCCTCTCACAACATCAATCTCTCCAGTTCCAAAGGCTCCTTTTCCCTCTAATCTTCTCTTCCCCCCACCCCGTCCATCAATTTGCCCCATTTCTCTCGAACCATGTCAACTCCCTTCTCCCTTCCCCTGGCTAAAACCCTTTCACTCTTCCTTTACCTAGTCTATCACAAAATCTAAACTCCTCAGCCTGGAATTCAAGGTTTCCCACCCATCACAGACATATCCCATCATATTGCCACAGCCTATGTATTCAGCTACATGTTCTACTAACTTCTTTGGTTGCCTTATGCACCCATTAAACTGAGCTATGGACATTTTATCTTAACCTGTTTTCCCCCCTCCTCTATACATTTACTGATAATACCCCATCCACCTGGAATGCTAATTCTCCTAAACACAAGACTTGTATATTCTATCTACTCATTAAGAGACAGGTCAAATTCCACCCCCTCTAGGACAGCCTTCTCTCATTTCCCCTGCTGGAAAAGGTTTCTTTCTTCTCTGAATTTCTGTAACCCTTGATTCACTTACTGGTTTCTATCCTGTGATAGGAATGAACGTGTTTGACACCCCTACCAATCTGGAAGCATTTTGAGAAAAGAACCATGTTTTACACAACCTTATAAGACCCAAATAATTTAACAGCATCTAACACATGGTTGGCATTTAGTAAGTGATAAATGAATTTTTACAAATCAAAGGAACACTTATCAAAGAGCAAATTTAGTATTCAATTATAAAATGTCCCCATAAATTGTTAGAATATTAATAAATGATTATATTCTGAAATATGTAATTATAATAGTTATCTAATATGTGAAGTTACAAAATTGTTCCATGAATGAAGGTTGGATGGAAACTATTTTTCTCATACCAGTCTTTTAGCAATTAGACATGAATTTCCACACAGTTCTTCAGAAGTTCTTCAAATATTTTTCCAACTTTAAAACTTTAAAATTTAATTTTCCATCTTTTGTTTTCTCTTTTTGGAACACTTTTAGCATTAACAACTGGTTAAGAAATCCAAGGTAAACTAAAAGCTTTCATTTGTGATACTTTCAGTATTTGTTTACTTTTCAATATATGCCAAGTTTTTACTTGACCAGGTTTGAAAAAATGTATTAAGACAAACTAGAGTGTAAAATGTCTTTTTACTTTCTACCAAGAAATGCTCTCAAAGCAAGTAAAGAGTGTGTGTCAACAAAGAACCTGTTTAACTTCTTTGAGATTGAAAGTAGGCTGTTTCAAAGCTCCATTTCATGATCCCTTTATTTTCAACTTCAAGTGTGCTATTTATAAAGTTTCTTAAAGATGGTATAAAAATAGAGATTTACCAAGAGCTATAGTTGGAGTCCTAAAGTTGCTTATGCTTTTTTTTTTTTTTTTTTTTTTTTTTGAGATAGAGTCTCACTCTGTCACCCAGGCTGGAGTGCAGTGGCGCAATCTTGGTTCACTGCAGCCTCCTGGGTTCACGCAATTCTCATGCCTCAGCCTCCTGAGTAGCCAGGATTACTGGCACCGGCCATCATGCCTGGCTAATTTTTGTATTTTTAGTAGAGACAGTGTTTCGTCATGTTGGCCAGGTTGGTCTTGAACTCCTGACCTCAGTGATCCGTCTACCTCAGTCTCCCAAAGTGTTGGGATTACAGGCGTGAGCCACTGCGCCCAGCCAACTTCCTAATTTTTCATTCTCAAACTTTCTTTCCAAATATTTACTATAGAATTTAACTACTGTTAAATTGAAGTTACTGTAGGTTAAGAAACATTTTCTTTCTAAATCTTAGGATAACATATACCAAAGAGAATGAATAAGCATCTCTTTACAAAGATGTTATATTCATGTAACAGGATGTTAATTGGGACTTTCTCTGTTGCTCAAAGACTAAAAACAAGTATCCCACTTTCGAGGGAAAATGAAGGCTGGACGCAGTGGCTCACACCTGTAATGCCAACACTTTGGAAGGCTGAGGTGGGAGGATTATTTGAATCTAGAAGTTTGAGAACAGCATGGACAACACAGTGAGACTGTCTCAAAAAATTGAAGAACTAGCTGGATGTGGTGACATGCGCCTGCAGTCCCAGCTACTCGGGAGGCTGAGACAGGAGGATCACTTGAGCCCAGGAGGTTGAGGCTGCAGTGAGCTGTGATCACACCACTGCAACTTTAGCCTGGACAAAAGACTGACACTTTGTTTCAAAAAAAGAAAATGAAAAATACATTGGGTATAAATACCCCTTCACTGTTCATGAAGAGACAGCTACCCTGAAATAATTACTCCAGTCCACCACTACTCTTTACCCTTCAGCTCATCACACAGTCATTATAAGCTGAAGTGTGTATGGATGGATTTGGGATGGGAAGGAATGAGGGGACAGAACGAGACAAAGAATGAGTTTGCCAAAGTCATAAGGAGTACTAGTCCCCAAGTCACCCCCAAGGGAAGTAAAGAGAATGTTTAAGAGAATCACTTGCAAAAACTGAAGGCACCTGCCAAGGAAACAGGAGCTATTTGAGCCGGTGGAAAGAGAGCTGGAAAAAAATATCAAGAAGAGGGGGAGGGCCAGGTGTGGTAGTGTGTGCCTATAGCGCCAGCTACTCTGGAGGCTGAATTGGGCGGATTGCTTAAGCCCAGGAATTCAAGGCTGCAGTGAGCTATGATCAAGCCACTGCCTGGGCAACAGAACAAAAGCCCATCTCTTTAAAAAAAAAAAAAAAAAAAAAAAAGGTGAGCGAAGTAGGGGAGGATGGTGAAACATCTGTTTTCCCAAGATTTCTTAGGTCAAGGACATGAGTGTCCCATGGGTCCCGTAGGCACCATTGGAAGTAGCTGGGCTTCAGCCTTCTTGCCAGTGTCTCACCAGAGCAAACATCAGAAACAGTGTGTACTTACCATTCCAGTGGGAGCTAAGGGGAGTCTGGAAGGGAGTAGGAGTGAATCTGCCATTTAGGAGAATGGAATCTGCACGACTGGGAAGACCTCCTTGGCCACAGGGCCCCCCACAAGAACTCATACATGCACCTTACTAGAGGGCTAGCATTTGGAAGGCTGCTACTACCCCAGGAGCGGCAACAATCAGAGAAACAGTAGCAGCCAAAAACAAACAAAAAAAGCCTACACTGAATGTTAAATAAGTAAAAATTGCCTAGCCTTCTTGGGTTACTATTAAAGGTAGTGCTATGAAAGTAACAGACACATGTCCCTTTCTAGTTCTCCTTACCTCTCCTCAACTCAAATTTCCTCTTCGTATAAGGACACCAGTCAGATAGGATGAAGACCTACCCTAAAGGTCTCATTTTAACTTAAAGTCCCTATCTCCAAATAGTCACATTATGAGGTAGTGGAAGTTGGGCTTCAATTCAATCAAAGTATGAATTTTGGGGAAACACAATTCAGTTCATAACACCAGGCAAGGGGGAAAATAGCCATTTTGGATAACCACAAGCCTGAGATCGTTTGTCATAATCACATAAAGTGGTTCTGAATGGTTAAGTGCAGGACAAGGAGTGACCTGGCAGGCTGAAGTGCTGCACAAAGACCAGCGTTTGCAGGGTTGGAGCAGTCTAGCCAAAAAGAGGAAGGGACTCTGAGGAAGATGAAGCCTTGGTTAAGATCCCTGACTCACAGCACCACCAGAGGTTCAGCTTGAAAACAGGGAGTGTTTGCCTGACCAAAATTTAAATGTAAATGTACAGCCCTGTAATACAGGGCATGAGAACAGGATGCTTCCTACAGTCAAACAGAACCCTGTTTCAATAATGAACAAAGCGACTGGGATATTCAAGCAATTCTACAGTTGTGAGACAAGTAGAAAATGTGTGAATGAGATAAGTATGTGTTAGCTGATAAAAGGTAAAATTCAGCTGGACTCTGAACGAAGAAGGAGGTAAAGAGACAGGGAGAGGAAGCATATGCAGAAAAGGTCAGTTTGTTCTCTACTGACTGGCAGTTCCAGCTGACACAAGACGGCTTTGCAGCCACAGGTGGGTGGAGGAGAGCTGTTTCAGGGTAGGTTAGAGGAAGACCCAACTAGACTTCCACGATTACCTTTAGATAGTGCCATAATTAAATACCGGATTCTCTGTTCCAACGCCTGCAATTATTTAAGTAAAAGTAGTTCAACTGCTCTGTCACTGCTTAGCCACATTTGAAGAAAAGTGGGCTGTTTCTTCCTACTGTACTGCCCTCCCCAATTCCTTCTCTACACAGCATATTAATCGTATCTACATAATTAGGAAATATCTGTAGATCTTTCAAAAAGGTATTCCCTAGCAGGTTTTGCCTTCAGCTACAGTATGCCATAATAAAAATCTATTCCCTTTGGCCCAGGCACAGTGACTCAAGCCTGTAATCCCAGCACTTTGGGAGGCTGAGGTGGGTGGATCACCTAAGGTCAAGAGTTTGAGACCAGCCCGGCCAACATGGTGAAACCCTGTCTTTACTAAAAATACAAAAATTAGCCAGGCATGGTGGCGCACACCTGTAATCCCAGCTACCCGGGAGGCTGAGGCAGGAGAACTGCTTGAACCTGGCCAACATAGCAAGACTCCATCTCCGAAAAAAAAAAACAGAACACTGTTGGCTTCACACTTTTACAGAAAATCTTAAAGATCTATTAAAGACCTATATTTAACATATATCAGAGATATTGTCAAATACTAATAAGACATGGCTGTTTTTCCTTTAAAATTTACATTTTTGTAAGCCTGATTTTGACCATTAAATTTTTTTTTTAAAATAACTTCCTTGAGAGCCAGTTATAGTCACTAAAATTTTGACCAGGTCTGATATGACACTTATCTGGAATGTATCTGTTGGAACTCTTCTTATTAGGACAAAACAACACCATATAGTTTACTCTTTTAAAGTAAGTTCCTTTATAGAACCCCATTCATCCCTACCTTTCCCTCATCAATCTGAACAGAATTGTAACATACACTGTGACCTGCAAGCAAAGATGAGGGACCTGGGTTACTAGGAGAAAATTATTTAACATTTGAGGAGATCAAAGTTAAAACACAATAGACGTTCCAGGACATATAAAAAAAATTACACTCAGATTTCTGAGAAAGCTATGACAAAGAATTTATAAACCATTTCTTCATGTTCTAAAGGAAGGGTAACATCCCTCCACGACAAGCAGGGTGATGGGCAAGTTGTGCCTAATTTATCCAAGGTCTTCATCTGCTTAATTATAACCAAATGAAAGGATCTAAAAACATCCCTAACACACAGAACTTAACTCATCAAGAACACACTCAACATCACCAAATAATTTATTTGGACTCAGAATTAAAAGAACATTTGACAGTTATGAAATCCATGTTTATTCTGAAACATCTAACTAGTTGTACAGCTAACCCATGACAAATTACCAGATTAATTTTACTTTATTTCTTCAGGCCTGGGGTTTTTCGATGACTTCAAATTTGGGATCTAAGAAGGGGAAAAAAGGGTCAAGCTTAGCTATACTGCAGTAAAATGGATTATGTAAAATGCTCAAGATTTAACTCATCAATCTTCTGTTTTTTTAGTAAATATCTACTGTTTGTAAACATTTACATAGAAATATAGCTAAACATTTATGCAACACTTTCTATGCGCCACACATTACATTAATCGACTTTGCACATATTATGTCATTTAACTACGTATGCGGAAGATACTATAATTCTCCCCAACTGTCAGATGAGGAAACATGCACCAGTTAATTACTCAAGATTACACAACTGAAAGTGATTGTCAGGATTCAGGATCAGGCAATTCAATTTCAGATCCCCACCATTTAATCGCTATGTTATGTGATTTCCTATACTGCTCTTATTCTAATGGCAAACATTTAGCCGGCAGCTTCTCAGGCACACATCATGGTCCTAATAAATTCACATGTTAACACTGTCATTCGATTCTCTAAAAATCCAAGTAAGGGTAAATATTCTTCACTTATCCCCCACAAGAATGAATCTGTGATTTACAAGATGTACCTTCAAATTTGAAGGTGGGAAATGTATTCATGTCTGCTTTACCAAACATTTGCTTGAGCTTAAAAAGCTCCTTCTCCAGCTCTTGCTGATACTCTGGACCAGTATCAACAGGTCCTCCAGATGTCCTGTTAAGTAAATGAGCAAACAAAAATTAATTTTATGTACTAGTTTACTAAAACAAAATTACTCTTCACCACATTTCAATATATCTTTTTTTTTTCTTTTTTAAGACAGAGTCTCGCTCGGTCGCCAGGCTGGAGTGCAGTGGCATGATCTTGGCTCTCTGCAACCTCCAACTCCCTGGTTCAAGTGATTCTCCTGCCTCAGCCTCCCGAGTAGCTGGGATTACAGGCACATGCCACCATGCCCAGCTAATTTTTGTATTTTTAGTAGAGAGGGGGTTTCACCATGTTGACCAGGATGGTCTTGATCTCCTGACCTTGTGATTTGCCCGCCTCGGCCTCCCAAAGTGCTGGGATTACAGGCGTGAGCCACCACACTCGGCCAATAGACCTTTTTAAAGCATTCATGTAGTCAAAGAAAAAACTTCAGAAAGAAAAGAAGTATTTCCACTTCAATTTCAATTCAAACTATTTTATTATGATGAGGTTTCACATAAATGAGGTAACCTCAAACAAATCTCTAACATTCAAGGTTTCTTAGTATCACAGACACTAAGTCAGAATTTCTCAGGGTCTAAGTTGCAATAAGGTGTATCGTTAAGTCTACGGGCTCTGGAGTCAAAGACTGGTTCCATTTGAGTGTAAGTTCAACTATTCAGCAACTTTGTAAACCTGAGCAAGGCACAGAGCCTGCAAATTTTAGTTTCCACATCTAAATATGAAGTTCCTACCAAACAAGGGTGTAAATGCACACATACCTCTAAGCACAGTGCCCGGCACACAGTGAATACTCAATTATTATCTACTATTATCCTTTGCTTTAAGTCAGTCATCACTAAATGGCTTTTAAAGAACTTAGTGACTTAAGTTTCTACAATAGGGGTCCTATTAAAGAAGCAAATTATTTCCTACCCTCAGAGATTTTGCAATTTAGAAGAAAAAAATTACATGTTTATAAACATTTATGCTGTAAAGGAGTGATGTGGTGAGCTTCAAAGACATGGTTTAACAAAAAGCTATTCAAGTTGAGGAAGAGATTACTTTTGCAAAGCTAATCAGGGAAAATTTCATTTTAAAAAGGTGGCATTTGAGAAACATCAGGCATGTTAAGCCCTTCCAAGATGGAGAAAGCAAAGACATAGAGGTGGTAAAGGATTGGCTATATGTAGGGAATGCTACGGATCTAGATGGAAAATCAGCAAAGCCCAGATCATGGGAGGCCTGGAATGTTAAGCCTGGGAGTTTGTATTTTATTTGCTAAGCAATAAAATGACAAAATTAGATGTGTGCAGTTTGGGAAACTAAATATAGCATCATGGACCAGCAGCAGGGCCAACTGGGTCTAATTAATTCTTTGAAGAAATTCTTCTGTTTTTGTTGTAAATATTACTGCCTACCTAGCAATGAACAATATTCTAAACGTAAAAAAATGTACACGTGAAAATTCCTTCAAGTGTAATAACATTTTTACACATGTCTATGATCAAAGAGTATAGAGTCTTATTTAAGTTGGGAGAATGTGCACAAAAAAATACATAGGTGGCTCCAATTTAAGAACTTGTTAACAATGTTTCTTGTTAGAGATCCAATTTTCTTTCAGATTAGCACTGTCCAATAGAACTTTTTGTGATGTTAGAAATACTCTGTCTGTGCTGTCCAATGTGGTAGCCACTAGCCATATGTGGCTATTGAGCACTAGAAATAGAGCTAACATGAATGAGAAAATGAGAAACTGAATTTATATATACACTTAATTGTAATTAGAATTTGAATAGTCTCATGGATAATGGCAACCGAAATGGACAGTGTGGTTCTAAATAGATCCTTCAACTAGATACTTTAATACTGGTTACTGATGAATGATGGCTATTTTAACTTTAATATGCACTCTTGTGATAAAAAGAGGCCAGAAGTCATCTACCTCCTCAACTGAATGTAAGTCTTGCTATTTATCTTGTTTATTACTATATCCCTAGGCTCTCACATGGTGACTGGGACAAAGCGGTCACTCAGAAGACACCTGTTCATTTCACTAGCAAATACCAGGCACTGAATCATTTAATTTTTATAACATCCTATGAAATGGGTAAGTACTATCATCATCCCCATTTTAGTAAGAGAAAACTGTCCTACAGAAGGTAAACCTGCCCGAGGTCATAGAGCTCATTAGTGGCAGTGCTGGATGCCAGCCCAGGGTCTCTCCTCAGAACTCTCCGTGTGTGTTTGCACAAACCAATCAATGACCCACAAACAAGACTCCTTAGATTTCGGGTACACCTAAGAATTCACTTCTTACTAGAGAAGCTTTTCAGGACAGTTAAAATGATGCAAACAGCATCAATACTATAAGGTAACACCACATTTGGACAGAAGACACTCAAAATTCCCTGACGAGTCCTACACATCTGGTTACTTCATAGTATGATTTTTGGCAAATTCTAACTGTCAGTCTTGGTTTTCTCATATATAAAACTGGGGTAACATCTATAGTGTTGTCAAAGTAACTTACTACATTTAATTACTACATTTTACTAGTAACTTACTACACTCTAATCCCTTCACTATCTCTCCTCAGTTTTGGCAATAATAACACCTTTGTTAGTTACCTCGCCTCAAAGTCAGTTTTCTTTTATTGTTCCCTCTCTTCTTCCTCTCCAGCAGCTCACCAAAACCAGTCATCAGTGTTTCCATGTCTTGACTCTGTCACTTTTACATTACCACTGCTATAAAGTCAAGGTTCTCATCAACTAATGCTTAGGTTACATTTTGTTAACATGTCTATCTTTGCTCTCTTCCCATTTCCAACCTTTCAATACCCTGGTTAAAATTATCCTCCTAATTCAGAGTAATCTTCTTCCATCCCCAGTCACGTTCAGAAAGCTTTAATTTCTCACGAATGCCTACCACATATCTTACTTTCTCAGTCTACAATCAAGGCCTTCCATCATCCCTCATTCTAACCCTATACCATCCTTACACTCTTCATATACCCTATACTTCACGGAAACAGAATTATACCATTCATCAAATCTATTTTGTGCTTTCTAGTTTTCATGCCTTAGTTCACACCATTCTTTCCTCCTAAAAGATACTCTCCTCCTACCCTCACTTATCTGTCCAACCTTCATACACTGATCTTTAGAACCTAGAGTAAACTCCTGGGTTTACTGTCTACTGAAGGCCTCCTGTGGGTTTGAGAACCATTTCATGCTACAAGCAAAATCATGTCAGTAAATTCTTCACGTTTGTTTCTTTAAACTGGGAAGATGATCCACAGTTGTCCATGAGATTCTCAAGAGGGATGAATACCCAAACAATGCCTTCCAAAAAGCCTCTAAAATGCCTCTAGCTGGAAAGGAGTATTCTTTCCTATGAACTCCCCAAGCACTCAACATTTCCCTATCTTAGCCCCTAACTCATTTTACCTTATATTGTATTTATTTGCTTCCTAGCTTTCTACTCCTGTCAGACTTTAAGAATATTGTAAAAATGCCCTGTGGCCCATCACAGTTAACAGCCAAGTGCTTTACACACAGTAGACAACTATATGAAATAAAATGGAACTATGAATTGATGCACATCACTCTTCCTAAGATTTGGGCTTTGGACCTGATGACGGCTAAGGTGGCCATTCATTTCCAAAACTAGGGTTCTACAATTGTTTTTCTTGGACTTACATTATGTCATTTCAGAGTCTTTTGTCCTTTAATATATATTCTCAGAGATCTATAACTATGGAAACAGTGTTTTAAAAAAAAGAGCTGTGCTTATACATTTCTCTCAAATTACGAGGTCACAGAAAGGCCACTAAATTGAGGGCTAAAATATGCTTTGATAATACATTTTTCCCCAATTAGTTTTATGATCTTAGGCTAATCAATGTCTAAGGGAGTTACTTCTTTCAAACTTAGCTGCTAAATGATTTCCAAGACCCTCTGTATTTCTATGAATTGATGTGGTTAATAATACATGACATTACAGTAAGGATATATTTTAAATGATAATAGATTTAATAGGATTTTCCCTTATAACTAGTACGAAGAAGATAGTTTATAACTTAAAAAAGTCAAGATCCTTACCTTCTTTTTTGAGGTTACCTAATGAACCTCTGTGTCAGAGATGAGCTCAGTGAAGGTCTGACACTTTCAAATACCACGTCATTTTTTATTACCACCTTGGAACTTACATACTTTGAATATTTATATTTACACTGTAGTTATTTATTCACTTACTGTCGCTTAGATTTGTATTCTCTAATCTTGTCCACAAAGAGTTTCTGTATAGGATCAAGTTCCTTATTAAATGCCACTGCTGTAACACCAATGTTCCTCCGCAAATGGACTGAGACTGCTGACCGAATGACAGAGGAGAACCTGAAGAGCCTCTGAAGAATCATGCTGATTCTGTTACTGAAAACACACATCAGAAATGTTAATATACTTACTAGAAATCACCTCTAAATATATCATGAGATTCAAATTCTACTAATTGCTAAAGAATTACATCATATCAGATCTCAGTCTATACCTGACCACAGTTCCCTTCTCCTCCTCATTCCCCATTGCAAGATTTTTAGGTCTTAACCAAAAGTCCCTGGGATATAGGAATAGTTAGAAACTCAGGCCTAAAGCTTCATCAGGGTTAGAGCACAAAATGTGAGGTGAGGTATTTTTTCTCCCTTGAACTTAGTCTTGGATCAGAGAAAACAGCAGAGGTAGACTGTTGCAACACTGTCCACTCCTAACAGGAAAAACACACTGGTCCCCAAACTGATGTACAAGGTTTCCCATGCCTCAGCCAGGCATGATGACCTGAAAGTGTGGACTTCTCAGGCCCACAGAGGGAGAAACTGCTCTGTCTGTTACAACAGGATTCCAGCCATTTAAGAATACTGTAACAACTAAATCAAAGTCCAGAAGAACCAGCAAAGAAAAACAGCAGCCAGACCAAATGAGCTGTGCATGACACGGGGGAGGGTCTGGCAGTCCAATTTTATCAGTGAAATAAATTGGTGAAGGAGATGGAAGTCTGAACTTTATAAATAGGGGCTTATGGCCAGGTGCTGTGGCTCATGCCTGTAATCCCAGCACTTTGGGAGGCCGAGGCGGGCAGATCACCTGAGGTCGGGAGTTCAAGACCAGTCTGACCAACATAGAGAAACCCCATCTCTACTAAAAATACAAAAATTAGCTGGGCGTGGTGGGGCACGCCTGTAATCCCAGCTACTCGGGAGGGTGAGGCAGGAGAATCACCGTAATCCGGGAAGCAGAGGTTACAGTGGGCCGAGATCATGCCATTACACTCCAGCCTGGGCAACGAGAGCAAAACTCCGTATCAAAAATAAATAAATAAATAAAAAATAAGGACTTAAAGACTTTCGAATCCCGAGACTTCCTTAAGCTAAAATATATTATTTTCTAACTAAAACATTTCAGTAGAGGACAATCCCTGTTGAGATTTACTTCAGCGATTTAAAGATCAAATGCAAAAAGTATTCCAAATTACAACAAATAGGTGCAAACAGGAATTCTAGAAGAAAAGGAATAAAGAGGGCCGAGCGCGGTGGCTTGTGTGTGTAATCCCAGCACTTTGGGAGGCCAAGGCAGGTGGATCACTTGAGGTCAGAGGTTTGAGACCAGCCTGCCCAACATGGTGAAACTCCGTCTCCACTAAAAATACAAAAATAAGTTGGGCGTGCTAGCGCATGCCCATAATCCCAGCTACTTGGGAGGCTCAGGCAGGAGAATCACTTGAACTCAGGAGGTGGAGGTTACAGGGAGCCCAGATCACACCACTGCACTCCAGCCTAGATGACACAGCAAGACTCCATCTCAAAAGGTTAAAAAAAAAACAAAAGGAGTAAGAGACCATAAATAATTAGAATACATTTTTCTCAGATCAAGGCCGAGTCTATAAATTGACAGGGCTTGCCAAACCCCATATTGGAATGGTGACAAAATGCTCACAATACACCACAGCCTGGTAAAATTTCTGAATCTTCTTTTTTTTTTTGAGACAGGGTCTCACTCTGTTGCCCAGGCTGAACACAGCTCATTACAGCCTCGACCTCCTGGACTCATACAATCCTTCCACCTTAGCCTCCCAAGCAGATGGGAGCACACTTATGTGCCATCACACCAGGCTAATGTTTACTTTTATTTTTTTGTACAGACGAGGTCTTGCCATATTGCCCTGGCTGGCAAAATTTCTGAATCTTCAAGTGAAAACCTGATATGCTAACATGCTTCCATGCCCTTCCCGAATTTCCTAATGACAATACCAGTCATCATCACGTTGACACTGGACTTCGACTAAGTCATAATAGGACTAGTGGAAGTATACAAACTATGTTATTGGTCTAAAGTAACACAGAAATTAGATATAAGTATTTAGAGGTCAGGCGAGGTGGCTCATGCCTGTAATCCCAGCACTTTGGGAGGCTGAGATGGGAGAATCACTTGAGGCCAGGAGTTCGAAACCAGCCTTGCCAACATGGTGAAACCCCATCTCTACTAAAAAAAAAAAAAAAAAAATTAGCCAGGCATGGGCACACCTGTCATCCCAGCTACTCGTGGTGAGGCTGAGGCAGGAGAATCATTGAACCTGGGAGGTGGAGGTTGCAGTGACAGGATCACACCACTGCACTCCAGCCTGGCCTACAGAGCAAGAGCCTGTCTCAAAACAAACAAAGAAATTAGAAATAAGCATTTAGAAACTTATAACAACTCAAGAGGTAATTTGTTTGCTGATTTTAAAAATAAAAAAATTAGAGCTTATGAACCGGGTGTGGTGGTTCATGCCTGCAATCCCAGAACTTTGGGAGGCTGAGGAGGGAGGATTGTTTGAACTCAGGAGTTCAAGACCAGACTGGGAAACATGGAGAGAACCTGTCTCTAAAAAATTAGATGTTGTATTTTAAGTGACTTCATTGTTTTGTTTTTTAAATTTCATTTCTTTTGTAATTCATTTTCACTGTACTCAGAAGTGTCCACAAGAGCGGGTGTGAGAATGGCCCTTTACCACTGAGAGTTTGAGAAGCACTAGCTAGAAAACTGTAGAGCAGCACAGTAGTTCTCAAAATGGGGTTGGGGGTGAGGGAAGAGGTGAGATTTTTCTCTCCATGGAGACATCTGGCAGTCTTTAGACATTTTTGGTTGTTCTCACCAAGCTGAGTGCTACTGGCCTATAATGAGTACAAAGCCAGGAATGCCACCAAACACTCTATAGCGACAATAACAGCCCTCTCACCCACAAGAATTATCTGGTCAAAATGTCAATAATGCCAGGGTTGACAAACTCTGGAATGGCATGTAAAAATTATCAAAAGAAATCCTACAATGAGCCAGGTGCAGTGGCTGGTGCCTGTAATCCCAGCACTTTGGGAGGCCAAGGCAGGGGGATCACTTGAGCCCAGAAATTCAAGACCAGCCTAGGCAACACAGTGTGACCTCATCTCTAAAAAAAAAAAAAAAACAGCCAGGTGTGATGGTGGGTGCCTATAGTCCCAGGTACTTGGGAGGCTGAGGCAGGATCACTTGAGCTTGGTAGGTAGAGGCTGCAGTGCATTCCAGCCTAGGTTACAGAGTGAAACCCTGTCAAGAAGGGAGGGGAGGGCAGGGGAGGGCAGGGGAGGGGAGGGGAGGGGAGGGGAGGGGAGGGGAGGGGAGGGGAGGGGAGGGGAGGGGAGGGGAGGGGAGGGGAGGGGAGGGAAGGGGAGGGAAGGGGAGGGGAGGGGATCCAACAATCAGGCCGGGCACGATGGCTCACGCCTGTAATCCCAGCACTTTGTTGTAATCCCAGCATTTTGGGAGGCCAAGGTGGGCGGATCACCTGAGGTAGGGAGTTTGAGATCAGCCTGACCAACATGGAGAAACCCGTCTCTACTAAAAATACAAAATTAGCTGGGAGTGGTGGCACATGCCTGTAATCCCAGCTGCTGGGGAGGCTGAGGCAGGAGAATCGCTTGAACCCAGGAGGCAGAAGTTGCAGTGAGCCAAGATCGTGCCATTGCACTCCAGCCTGGGCAACAAGAGCGAAACTCTGTCTCAAAAAAAAAAAAAAAAGAAATCCTACAATCAATACAATCAAAATATGCTTCACCTGACAGAATGAAAGCAAAGTATTTGAAGAAATTAAAGAATTCATAACATATCACTTTTGTACCCCATCAGGGAAAAACACTTGAGAAAAAGCTACAAGCAAACAACAAATGACCTTTCACAAGGTCATGTGCCACTTATTATCATTCCTATGTTTAAACATACAGAAACTAGGATTAGAATTATCTGGTCAAAGTTACACAGCTAAATCTAACTTAACACAAATATGTTTTAAAAAAAAAATTGTGCAACTCAATGCCTACTTTCCCTTCTGGCAAACTAAGGACATGCTTAACATTCAGCAATAAGTTCACCCAACATTTGCTCGGCCCTATATACTGTGAGTACAAAGCCAGGAATGCCGCCATATATATACTTCCATATATATCCTCTCCTTGTACCCTTACAGCAATACTCAAGAGTTAGAAGAAAGTGTTCTTATCCCTGCTTTACATATGATAAAACTACATCTAAGAAAGGTTAAGCTGCTCATAGTCACACAGTTAATTTGCTCTAAGTCTGACTGCATAGATGTTATTCCTGCTACAACATGGGTAAACTTCACTTTCACTGTTTCAATTATTTAAGTGCCTATGATTCCCTAATCTCATTTCTAATTTTAGTATTCATCCTGAACCCCAAATCTATACACAGTATTCAACAGTTCTCTTCTCCCTTATAAGTACTACGAACTCATCCAAAGAATGAACACATAATCTCATATCAAAACTTGTTCCTTCTCCTTTAATCCTTTTCATTTTATTCACTGATTAGTGAATGCGTATTGTCTACTGACACGCAGAAAACAGTCATTACACAAATAGCTGTGAAATACCACCTGACATAAATTCTCCATTCCAGTACCATCGGGTGCCACAAGAGAATGTGATAGCGTCTGACATGATCAGAAAGACTGGGGAAGGCAGCAGTAAGAAAACACTAGTCTGAGCAGAGGCCTCGTCGTGGGCAGGGGCATGGTTCTCCTATTTATAGTGATGACTGACCGGCCAAAGGTTAGTAGGTTCGCTGCCTCTTCAATGCATATTCCTAAGAACAATCCATAAAGTCGCCTAACGAAGTGTTAGCACCATCATCGTTTATAGGTGGGATGCAAACTTTCAAGATTGTAACTATTCTTTTCCCTCTTATTGTGCACGTTCTGCCTAAGTAGCTTAGACGGTCCCGTGCGCCCGGGGCGGGTAGGCCTGGCCGAAAACCTCTCCCGCGCGCCTGACCTTGGGTTGCCCCAGCCAGGATGCGGGCCCGAGACCCCCAGGCCTCCCTGTCCCCCTCGCCGCCCCATTAGCCCTCAGAGAGGGTATCGATCTTATTTCTGGGTCTAGGCAAACTCCCAGGTCTAGAAACGTAGAGGTCAGCTGTGACCCCGGGCCAGGCCGTGAAGGTATCCAGGACACAGAGCTGCTCTCTCCTCCTAGCAGAGTAAAGGTGAGAGGCAGCCCAGGCCTCGTGAAGAAACCCAGAACTGGAGTCCCAAGAGGCCACGCTGATCTAGCTACCCTCCCAGTCACCTTGCACTTAGTCCCGAGCTGCCAAAGCCTCCGCCGCCGCCGCCACCGCTCTACTTCCGGCCCTGGCTCCGCCCCCACACGCCTACCCGCCATCGCAATGCATTATGGGCCGCCGTTTCAGTCGGTCGACGCTCACCGGACAGGAAGCGTCTCGGAGACAGTCTGCGACCGGACGGGTCTAGGTGAGACAGAAGCCAAACAGGAGGAGGAAGTGGAGGGTAAGTGCTTCCGGGTCCCCTGGCAAAGCCTCCGCCATCTTTTCTTCCCCTAATTTGACCCGTTCTTTTTCCCCTCCTTGAAACCTTGCTCTGTACGCATGCGCCCTTTGACTGGCCTTTCCCCTAGTTCAAGCTCCCCTCCGAGTCAGCGTCCTGTTCGTTAGGGTTATCGAGGTGTATAATGGTGCAGGGAAAGTGAGACTGTGTAAAACAAAGCGGATTGGGGCGTTGTGCTTCCTTGTGCCTCGTGAGCCTCCGTTGCCTTGGGCGTTCGTTTTGCGCACCCTGCTGGGAGTTGTAGTCCTGGACCCGGAGGTGCCTGGGAGGCGGGAGGGGGGTTGGGGCTTCTTAGCGCCGATTCCGCGGGAAGGGCCCTGGGGCCTCACACTTCTAGTCGCGGGAGCTGCAGGTCTTACCCGGAGAGACGCTGCACGTGGAGCCCGCGCCGCTGCCGTTCTCAGCCGGCTCTGGAGTGCGGGCGGGGGCAACAGGGCCGATTCCGGAGTGGGTGAGTTCGGCCGCCGGGAAGGAGGGGAACGCGGGCCCGCGCGGACCGGCCTCGTTCCGGGGCCTTTTCCCCCACAGCGGCCCCCCCGCGGCCGCCTCTGTGTTTTGTTTCCGCTGGTCCCCGGCGCTGTGACTCCCATTTCCGTTCGTGGAGACTTGAGGGAGTCGGGTGGGGAGGGGCGGGAGAGGCTGTGCGGGGAGTGAAGGGGAGGGGCGGGGGGCGAGCGGCCTGGAGCCCGGGGGGACCGGGCGCCGCCGGGACCCGCGCCGGACGGGTCGTTTGTCGCCGCTCCCTCCCTTCCGCGTCCCCTCCTCGCCGGTCCACGCTCCGCCGCAGTCTCAGCCTGCTCAGCTGGGATGTAGTCCTGATGCCCCCGAGATTTTAAGAGCAAAATGCAGACCCTGTCTCATCGCGGGACTCAGCGATTCACTCACTTCAAATCCAGTGTCTTTATAGAACAACACAGTTACACGAAAATCATTTATCAGCGTATATGGTAGTCATCTGGGTTTGGTTTTTTGTGTGTTTGTTTTTAAGCGAGGAAGTAAAGCAAGGAGATAACAATGGGTTGTCTACTTTTAAAGTTTTTTGTGTGCTGGAAGACACGCTGTGTGTGCGTGTTTGGATTTAGGGACCCCAGTTTGATCAGGTTAGCGGACCGAGAGGTCAGTGCCTAATATTACACTGCAAGATGATTAGAAATTTAGACATAAAGTTCACTTCCTAAGTAGTTTCCACTAATAGCAGTAGGGCTGACTCGTGAGAGGAGCAAAGATTTAGCAGGATTCACTTGAGCGAATTGTAGAACGAGGCGGTGATAACATTCTTAGGTAGTGTTATCTTGAACTTCAGAAGAAACCGCTCAACTCTTCAGCAGTTGCTTGAGGGACCAGCCTGTCTCTCAGGGTTCCCTCCAGGCTTTCCAAGCTGCTTTATTTTTAGACCCCAGACAGTGACGCTGGGTGGACTTAAGTCAGTTTTACCTGAATTGTGTATACAAGAGCATCTGTCATGAAGCATGTATGGTAATGAAGTAATCAAATCGTGAGCTAGATGTTAGGTTGAAGTAAGTCATCAGACTGAGTACTAAATTAAAACTGTTGACTTTAGCCTTCCCTCAACTCTTTATATATAAAACTCCAAACCTATGGAAAAATTGGGGAAAAAATCATACAGTGAACACCCATATACCCTTCACCTGGGGATCCCAACTGTGAATCTTTCACGGTATGTGCTTTCTGTCTTTACATTACATAGATATGCATGCTTTGCTCTTTCTTAACTGCTACCTTTATTTTTGAAATAAAAATGTCTTTTAATTTCCTCAGACACTGAAAAGCATTTATTTAATAACTTAGGAAAATGCGCAGTAAATCTCGCAGGTACTCCTACACTCCACTTATATTTATAATGGGAAAAAATGTTCTAAGTTCTGTAATTAATAACGCACTCCAATGAAGGACAATTCTCAAATTTATCTGTAGTTTCAAAAGGGAATGTTACATCTATCTGTGTTTTAAAAGACATTAGCTGTTCCCAGAATTTTTCCTTAAATTCAAGTTTAGTTTGTATCCCATCTTGTGAAACATTCCCAACCCCAGGTTGGATTTAATCCAGCAGAACCAGAGTGTCAGTGAAAGTATATGAAATTGTTCTGTGCAGTTCTGGCGGGGGCAGCCCTTAGATGGAGAAACTGCTAGTAATTTTCTCTCAGTTTTCCTAAGTGTTGACGTAGAAGCCTGGGGAATTGGTTTTAGAAAAAGAGATAAGACTCACTCAAAAACTCATATGTAAGATTTGGACTATTTCTCAAATCTGTTTTGCTTCTCTAGACTAAGCATAGATAGAGAACCTGGAGAGAAAGAAAGATTATTTAAGAGACTGAGTAATATTTTTTGAAAGATCATTTAAGAAACTGAGTTTTATATATATATATATATTTTTTTTTTTTTTTTCTCTCCAAAAGGGCATGAGTTTTTGTTTTGTTTTTTTCTCTAGTTGGCACTTTCGAGGGATTGGTCTGTAAATCTTTTGAAAGATCATAGGATAAATTTCTTTGTAGCAACTTCCTATTTTAGTGTTTATATTAGGGGAGCCCCAGGTGTCCCTGTTGACAAGTCATTAGGCCCACTTCTCAACCTCTGACTACATCATATGCTTTTTTTTCTATTTTGCCAAAGTTTGCAGAAAATTATGTTTTCTAATCATTAAAAAATTGGTTGTGGAGATGAGAGTGGACCTCTTTATAAGCCCTGGAAATAAGTGATTTTTTAAAGCTATTCTGCTGCAAACCTGAGTCTCACTGTTTTCTGTAAACAACAGTTTTTTATGATTTATTTATTTTGTGTGGACGTTATTTCCTTTTAATCAGTGCTAAAATTCCATAGTTTATGCTTTCTCCGTGTTTTCTTTGAGTAATACTTTGTTAACATAGACACTTGGATTGGCACCAGCTGTCACCAACAAAGCTGCCCTGAACATTATCAGTCACTCCTGTTAACCAATTGGAGAATTTTTCTGGAATGCTTAGTTAGGGATGAAATTGCTGGGTTGCAGGTGTAAGTATGCTTGATATACTTTTCTGCAGAATATCTACACCTGTGTGCACCACAGCTAAAGAGACAGGGGAGGAATCTTATGTTGCTGCTAACTGCGCTCGTTATTTAACTTTCTGACATTTGCCGCCTCCCCCACACCCCAACACACACACACGCAGTATAAAGTGGTAATTTCTTGTTTTAAATTGAACTTTTGAATGATTTGAATTTGGGCATTTTTTTTGTATCATGAGTTATTTTGGTTTCCCTTTATGTGAATATCCTTTTCCTAGGCTTTGGCTACTTTTCTAATTTGTCCCTTTTTTTGGTTATCAAATTCCAGGCCATTATCTATTCCATTGTCACTTTTGGGTATTGGAAATATCTTCCCATTCTGTAGCCTGTCTGTTGAACATAAATCTTGATTTTTATGTAATCAGATTTTTCTCCTTACGGTTATGTTCTTGGAATTTTATTTAAGAAATCCTTTTCTATCCTGAGACCACAAAAATGTCCCCATCATTTTCTTCTGTTTCATAGTTTTGCCTTGTATGTTTAATCCTTTAAGGCATCTGTAGTTCATTTTATATGGTGTGAAATAGTTCTTATTCGAATATTTATTCAACACATATTGGTGGAGTGCCTGCTGAATATCTACACCTGTGTGTACCACACAGTACCACTCTTCAGAGTACTTTGTATATGTCTGTGAACACATATTCCTGCCCTGTGAAGCTTATGTTGTCCTTCAAGGTAGATCCCTACTGGGTTTCCACCTGTTTTCTTTAGCACTCAGGATGAATTCCACAATTTTACACATAGCACCAGTTGAGGAATAGGCTTTATTGGAGAAAGGGAAGGCTTATTAGGCCAGCATCAGCAAGAAAAAAGAAAACCACAGGGTCTTCATTTTTTTCATCATCCCTAAAAGAAGCCTGCTGGAGCCTGTGCTGTCTGCTAGATAGGCGTGTGAACGGAGCCTGCGCAGTCTGCTCCATGTGCACGTGTCCATCCCAGTGGAGAACCTTACCCTTTTATTACTTGTCCTTTAAGGGCAAGCCTGAGAGCAACGTTAATTATGTGGGGAAAGTTAGATCATTTTGTATCAGGCAGTCTAGATTTGGATGCCAGCTATTTGTCAAAAAACCAGCTACCCCATAGTTGGAGATACTGAGAACTGAGGAGAGTTATAGCCCTTTCGAAAGTGGAAAGGGAGACAGTTTCTTAATGTGAGTGTGACAAAGTATGCAAATTTAGTGGCTTAAAAACACCACTAGTTTATTATCTTAACAGTTTTGGAGTCAGAAATATGAAGTAGGTCTCGGCTAAAATGAGGTGCTGCCAGTCCTGTTTTTTTAAAGCCTTCAAAGGAGAATCTGTTCCTCGTCTAGCTTTCAGGAGCTACCTGCATTCCTTGACTCATAGCTCCTTTCCTCCATCTTCAAAGCCATTCGCAGCTAACCAGCAAGTCTTCACATTGAATCACTGTGGCCCTCTCTTCCAATTTCCTCTTCTACTTTTATGGACCTTCTACTTTTATTTATTTGTTTTAAGAGACAGGGTCTCGCTGTTGCCCAGGAGGGAGTGCAGTGGCGCGATCATCATTGACTGCAGCCTCGACTCCTGGTCTCAAGATGTTCCCACTTCAGCCTCCCGAATAGCTAGGACTGCAGGTGCACACTACCATGCCTGGCTAATTTTAAAATATAGGAGACAGGTTCTTTTTATGTTGCCCAGGCTGGTCTTGAACTCTTGGGTTCAAACATCCCCTCTCCTCGATCTCCCAAAGTGTTGGGATTACAGGTATAAGGCACGATATCTGGCCCTAGCTGCGTTTTAAAAACGATCACACTCTGGCTGTTTTATTGGCTGAGAATAGACTTGGGGGGGGGGGGGACAAGAGTGGACACAGGGACCTCCTTTAGGAGATTGTTGCAGTACTCCAGGTAAGGGGTGGTGGTGGCTGTGGTACTGATATACGCAATACAGAGCCTATATCTGAACAACCATGGTTCATCCGCATCTGGAATGATACCTACTTAGGTTGATACACCAAAACTGTGACATGGAGCCACAGGTGGTTTAGCATCACCTCTGAATAGCGTTTGTTGAGATGGGGCTCAAAATAAGATTGCTCTATGCAAAACATTTGAATGCAGTGCCTGATGCTCAGTGAGTAATGGTTATTAATGCAAATGAATATTTAAATTCTTCATTTCGTCAAATCTTGTAAGTGGGAACACAACTGTTTCGTAAATGTCGGAATACAAAATTTAGTGGAGCATTCCTTATAAAGGTATGCCTCTTTTTAGATGTGCCATACACTTTAACCTCTCAGAAGGTGCTGTGGACTGAAATTACATGTGGAGTCCAAAGACAAATTTATTGACCTACAGGGCGGTATTTAATAACAGAACCTGGTACTTAACAGTAGTAACACCTCAGAAATGTCCACAAAGAAATATCTATGTATATATAGCTATTTGTGCATTACTTAGCATTTTTAAAATTCTAATGTTTTTGTATCAGTGGTTTTAAGCAATAGATAAAAATTTTACATGGGATAATTAAAAACTGAAGTAGTGATTTGTTTAAAATAAAACCACATCTGAAAAAAATCATTAAAAATTTTCTGTGTGTAATCAGGGAAATAATATGTGTATCTATATTACTTTGTTTTGCTGTTTTATAATATTGCATTTATAGAGACATCATTTGTATCAAATCCTAGCTGATTAATTTGCATGTCATTGTATCAGTGTGATACTTTGCAGTAAATTATGCTACTAAGGTACAACTTTTAGCTGAATAAACATAGTTCATCTCCATGTTAAGCTTCAGGTTTGAATCTTTTATTGAGACTGAGTTGCTTTAATATAGTTAACAGACCCTTAACTTAATTTTGAGGTAACTTACTGATCGCGATTGGTCCCAAAAATATCCCAGTAAATCCAGTAGATTGATGAAGTTGTCCTGTCAGGTTAACAAACACCAGTTTTTAAAAAAATTAATTTGTAAATGTCATTTGTGGATTTTCTTTATTTTATTTTTCCAACGGTCTCACTTTGTCGCTCATGCTGGAGTGCAGTGGTGCGATCATGGCTCACTGCAGCCTCAGCCTCCTGGGCTCAGGTGATCCTCCCATCTCAGCCTCCCAAGTATTAATAGGTGGGACTACAGGTGCGTGCCACCACGCCCTGCTAATTTTTGTATTTTTAGTAGAGACAGGATTTCACCAAGTTACCCAGGCTGATTTCAAACTCCTGGGCTCAAGCAATCTGCCTGCCTTGGCCTCCCAAAGTGCTGGGGTTAGAGACATGAGCCACCACGCCCAGCTGATTTTCTTCTATAAGTAAAGACTACTTCCCCCTCTTCTGCTTCCCTTTGCGTTTTATTTGAATTGGGTCTCTACTTACGTGTCATTTCTGTTTATGTAGATAATTTTAAAATATCTTAAAAAGTCACTCTTGCAGGACCGATCCTTTGAAATACTTCAGCCATGACTAAAAGAGAAGCAGAGGAGCTGATAGAAATTGAGATTGATGGAACAGAGAAACCAGAGTGCACAGAAGAAAGGTAGGTGTTTCTGAATTTTATCATTTTTGTAAAATACCAATATACCTAATTAAAACCAGGAAACAAGTCATAGTTCTTTTGGACTTCCTTTTTTTTTTAAACTGTTCTCAGCATTTTAGGAGATAATGTATTGTTTGATTTCCACTGACTTAGTGTGCTTGTAGCTGAGAGGGAAAGACAGTTTTAAACTAATGATAGTAAAAGGCTGAATGAAATCAAAAGCAATTGATTTCAATAGTTTTCTCCTTTGGGGCATTTCATTCTTTATTCTTTTCCACATCACTGGTTGCTTTAATTTCAGAAATAGTTTAATTCAACCTGTACTAATTTAACAGATATTTATGAGTAACTGTTGTAAACAACTAATTGACAAGAATATGTGAATAAATAAGATACTAATCTGTCCTTATAAAGGCCACATTGTATTTGAGGAGATAGACAGGTATATAAGTAATTATGTGACCAGTACTAAGCATAAAGTGTAGTGAAAAGTGTTAATTCTTGGAATAATAATGGAATCATACTTATTTGAAAGGAGGACAGTAGTAGTGAGTTCAGAATCCAAGGAGAGAACGTGAGTAGAAATAGACATTTGGGCGTCAACAAGAAGATTGAGGAAAGCAGTAGTTAGTGGTCCCTATTTTACTCTGTGGAGTAGGAGGTGAGATAATAAGCTGACAGTAAAAGGGATTGAAAAGTAGTAGAGAATCTCCGTGGAGTAACAGGTTTAGAAATCTCTGCGGTGCAACTGGACAAGATAATTAAGGTTAAGGAAGATACTGAGTGTTGAGAGTACAGTTGAGATTTAAAACCTTAAATGTTTAATAGAGCTTTTCAACTTGTTTATCCCAGTTTTTCCAGCATAAGAAAGAGGGAATGTGTGCTTCTGTGGAATTTCATGTATAGATATTTGTGTAACAAATTACCCCAAAATTCAGAAACTAAAAATGCCCAACATTCGGCCAGATGCAGTGGCTCATGCCTATAATCCCAACACTTTGGGAGGCTGAGGTGGACAGATCACTTGAGCCCAGGAGTTCAAGACCAGCCTGGGCAGCATGGCAAAACCCTGTCTCTATAAAACATACCAAAAAAAAAAAAAATTAGCCTGGCCTGGTGACATGTGCCTAAGTCCCAGCTACTCTGGAGGCTGCGGTGGGAGGATTGCTTGAGCCCAGGAGTTTAAGGCTGCAGTGAGCCATGACTGTGCCACCGCATTCCAGCTTTAGTGATAGGACAAGATGCTGTCTCAAAAAAAAAAAAGCCCAACATTTTTTATTGCACATTGTTTCTCAGAGGAACCTGGGAGCAACTTCCCTGGGTGGATCTGTCTCGGGGGTATTTCATGAGTTTGCAATGAAGCTGTCAGCCTGGGCTGCAGTCTCCTAAAGACTGGACTAGGGCCAGGGTGTCTGCATCCACAGTCATGCTTGAGACTCTTAGCAGGATGCCACAGTTCCTCATCACATGACTCTCTCTAGGGCTGCTCATGGGATGGCAGCTGGCTTCCCTTAAAGCAAATGGTCTGAGAGACATAGAATGGCAAAGTAGAAAGCCCCAGTATCTTTAAGTAATCTAAGAAGTGACATACCACTTTATCTTGGTCTTCTGGTCATACAGTCCAACCCTGGTACAGTGTGGGAGGGAACTCTAAAAGGGCATGCATTTAAGAATCATTAGGAGCCCTCTTTGAGCCTAGCATGCATATATTTATGTTTACACATGCATGCACACAGATGGTCCACAAAGTCTAAAGTATGTACCATCCAACCTTTTATGTATAGTCTAGGTTAGGCGACAGATCGGTAATTAATATGTATGACCTATGTGAAGGAGGCAGTAATTGTCATTTACCTAATGTAGATTTTTGCTGTACAGGAATTTAGGTCCAGTTTTATGAGATCATCTACTTTTTTTTTTTTTAAGAGAAATTGATACTTTAGATATTTGTATGAAGTCTTCCAAGGTTTTAATGATAGTAATAAAAACTTTAAAAAAATGTTTAATGTTCAGCTAGTATAAAATAGTTCTTTAAAAATTTGTTTTAAAGTGATATCTGGGCCGGGCACGGTGGCTCAAGCCTGTAATCCCAGCACTTTGGGAGGCCGAGGTGGGTGGATCACGAGGTCAGGAGATCAAGACCATCCTGGCTAACATGGTGAAACCCCGTCTCTACTAAAAATACAAAAAATTAGCCGGACGTGGTGGCGGGCACCTGTAGTCCCAGCTACTCGGAGGCTGAGGCGGGAGAATCGCTTGAACCCGGGAGGTGGAGCTTGCAGTGAGCTGAGATCTGGCCACTGCACTCCAGCCTGGGCGACACAGCGAGACTCCATCTCAAAAAAAAAAAAAAAAGTGACATCTGCATCTCAAGAATAATTGTTACAAAAAAGAAAAAGGTGGCCTGGCACAGTGGCTCATGCCTGTAATCCCAGCACTTCGGGACACCAAGGCAGGTGGATCACGAGGTCAAGAGATCGAGACCATCCTGGCCAACGTGATGAAACCCCGTCTCTACTAAAAATACAAAAATTAGCTGAGCGTGGTGGCACACGCTTATAGTCCCAGCTACTTGGGAGGCTGAGGCAGGAGAATTGCTTGAACCCAGGAGGGGGAGGTTGTAGTGAGCCGAGATTGCGCCACTGCACCCCAGCCGGGCAACAGAGCAAGACTCCATCTCAAAAAAAAAAAAAAAACAGCAACCTACCATGGCTATAGCTGAAGACTTTGGTAAAAAGGCTTACTTAAGATTTTTTTTTTAGCTTTAAAAAATAACAATAGTATATTAGTATTTTTAAATAAGCTTGTTTTTAATCATGAGGAGTCTATTTTATAAATTTTAAATGTTTTAAGTCAGGTGCGATGGCACACACCTGTAGTCCCAGCAACTTGGGTGGCTGAGGCAGGAAGATCACTTGAGCTCAGGAGTTTGAGGCTGGCCTGGTGTGAACATAGGGAGACTGTCTCTAAAATTAAAATATAAATAAATGTTTTAGAAAAAATTTTAAGTTATGTACGTTCATTGACTATCATGTGTATATCTCATTTTACTTGTAATTTATGTGAAAACTCAACAGATTTTTAATGCATACTGTTTTTGACAATCACAAATGAGATTTAAATCATGTTTAAATTAGACATGTTGGAATACTTAATTGAATTCCACATTCACCAATTCAGCAAATATTACTTAGTGTTTGTCTTCTATTTGGCCCTATGTAAGGATTTGTAAGAGATTTATAGGATTACTTACCAAAGATTTTAACCCTTTTGAATTCAAAGTGTGAAATAATATGAAAGAGCACTAAGACAGTTTTTAGGAAGAATATAAACTTTTTTGAACATGGAGCTGTCCTGATTACAACCAGTTGTGTTCATATTAAATTAAAGGGAAAGTCTTTTATTTAACTTACTCTATTTTTATATCTTTATATTTTTATTTATGTGGGGAAGGGAAATTGACTAGTAGAGATGGCATACAGATTTTGAGGAGACAATGTGTCTTTCTGGGTCTAAAATTCTTCAAAATAACTTGAAAATATAATGCAAATGGAAACATGTATGTGCAATATTTATATGTGTACACATACACACATATGTATGTACATACATAATCAGGCATATTTACAAGGATGCTTTAAATTTCAAGCTAGCATTTCTCTCTGAAATTCAGTGTTCATTTTGGCAATACTAGTTGGGGATGAGCCTACCACAGTATCTATATAGAAATGACTTTTCAAAGACCAGAAATGTGTTTTGGTTTGGGATTATGTTTTTAGCATATTGTTACTTTGAAATCCAGGCTAAAAAATATAACTGTTAGCACTTACATCTTTAACATTTAGCATTGTAGAACAAACCTACGCACCAGCTGAATGTGTAAGCCAGGCCATAGACATCAATGAACCAATAGGCAATTTAAAGAAACTGCTAGAACCAAGACTACAGTGTTCTTTGGATGCTCATGAAATTTGCCTGCAAGATATCCAGGTAATTTTTATTTTTGTAAATTTTTATTGCAACATTTTAGTCTGCATAGGAATATTTTTTTGTTAGCCTTTTCTTTATAGCTGTAGACTTTATCTCTGTAAGAAGATTTGATTGGTATTACTGTAAAATTTAAGTGTTTAGAAATAAGGTTTTTAAGCAAAATTTTCTCCATTTAAAATTATATTTTAAAAATTTAGTACTACAACAAATGAAACATTTTTTACTTTTCACAAATATAAAATGAGAAGTTTAAATACATTAGAATCAAAGCTTAAATATAAGTAGTAATAGTAGGGAGCACATTGACTTTTGAAACTGAAGTGTATTTCTAGCCAGCTTCTAACTTCTCAAACATATCATTTAACTAAATGATTTCCACATTTCCCTTTTACCTTTATTTTCTCTGACAGTAGGTTTTGGATAAGAATTTAAATATTAACTGATAGGTCCTGGAATTTATTGTAAAAGGATTTTACTCATGGTAGTATTATAATATGTTATGTCTGAAACATTCCGAGTCATATTTTGCAGTGTGTTTTCAAGATAGGTAGTACTTTTATGTACAAAAGGTGGCAGCTTAAATAGAATTGCCCAGTTTTCCATGACCTTTCTTAAACATATGATTAAATACATACTAGAGTTTTATACTTTTTCTTTTTTGTTATTTTTGAAATGGAGCCTCATTCTGTCATCCAGGCTTTAGTGCACTGGTGCAATTTCAGGTCACTGCAACCTCCACTTCCCAGGTTCATGCCATTCTCTTGCCTCAGCCTCCTGAGTACCTGGGACTACAGGCCAGTGCCTCCACACCTGGCTAATTTTTGTAATTTTAGTAGACAGGGGGTTTTGCTATGTTGGCCAGGCTGGTCTTCAACTCCTGACCTCAAGTGATCCGTCCGCCTTGGCCTCCCAAAGTGCTGGGATTATAGGTGTGAGCCAGCGCACTTGGCTGAGTTTTATACTATTTTTATATTAACTTAGATTAATGTATATTGTGTCATCTTTTGGATGGTTCTTTACTCTTTCCCCTGCCTGTCTTGTGATATGGGTATTCCTTATATTACAGAACTTTTGTGTTAGTTTTTTAAAAATTCAAATCATCATATGCTGCTGCTATTTTTAATAAAACACTGTTGTACAGTAAGTTGAAATGTTTTAACAAAATTTGTGCATTTTATTTGCCTTTTAACCATACTTTAATCTTTTCATTTCAATATAAATCTAGTGATTGGTGGTGGGTAGGGATGATAGAGTGCTCTAAAACTAGGGAATGTGGGAAGGTCTAGTAATTTTAGAATTTTAGGATTTAAAGTTTTTTTCTCTTAATGACAGGATGAATTAACTTAGTCTTTTTGGAAGACTACCTCCCGTTTAATATCTGTTAATGTTAAATGTGAAATACCTAACGGTTCCACTTCAGCAAATTATTCCAACAGAAATGCTCACCTGGGTGGGTAAAGGTATATGCATGAAGATGTTCATGGCTTTGCAAAAACTGAAAACACCTCAAATGTTCCAAAAATGAGATTTGATATATTAGTTCCATAGAATAGAATTTGAGTTAGCTATTAAAAACTGGTGAACTTGAGCTATGTGGGCAAGGTACGTTGAGTGAAAAAAAATACTTGCAAAACAGTCTAATTCTCTCATGTAATCTTCACATCAGTCTTTGAAATCAGCATATTACTAGTCACATTCTGCAGATGTAGAAACAGATTTAAAGAGGTTAAATAATGTGCCCAGTGTATGGCTACAAAGGGGTATACTGGAATTTGAACCCAGACCTCTGTGACTCCAGAACTCTCTTCACTTGTTTGAGGCAAAAAAACAAAAAATTTTTTTAAAGGTTGATAGTGAATATATCTCAGTGTCACTGGACTTTGCCTGGTTTGCTCATATGTAAAATAAAGGGGAATCTGGACTTAATCTCTTAGTTGTCTTTCAGCTATAACATTTATTGCTTTCAATACTTGACCTCTCCAAAATGAAAGTATGGCCTGCAGATTACCCAACCTCTTCCAGGTTCTCAGTAAATATTAGTTGGATAAATGGTAATATTTATAATTCATATTGTCATAGAATTCAGGGCTAGCTTTGGATCTAAGGGCATTTTGCGTTACTCCTTGGCCCCCTTTCCTCCTTAAAAAGGATATAAGGACCACCACTTCTATTCTTCATGTCATGCAAACATACATTTGAATCACAAGTCTTGCTGCTTATGGTAATGCTCTTATATTTTCAGATGTGGGCTACTTGAAAGCTGAGGGAACAACGGCTAAGTTGCACTTTTTTGAAGAATGTTAACACAAGATCAAATACCAGGCTTGAGTTTTGTCCTTGTTCTGGCTTTTAGTGAACTTGCTAACATGTTCAGTACCTGAGCGCTTATACTTTCAGAGTTACATTTGCCATAGCTTCTAGTGGATAATACCAGCGTCCACCAGACAAGGAGAAAAAACTTGACCTTAAGACAATTTTTTTTTTTTTTTTTTTTTTTTTTTGAGACGGAGTCTCGCTCTGTCACCCAGGCTGGAGTGCAGTGGCCGGATCTCAGCTCACTGCAAGCTCCGCCTCCCGGGTTCACGCCATTCTCCTGCCTCAGCCTCCCGAGTAGCTGGGACTACAGGCGCCCGCCACCTCGCCCGGCTAGTTTTTTTGTATTTTTTAGTAGAGACGGGGTTTCACCGTGTTAGCCAGGATGGTCTCGATCTCCTGACCTCGTGATCCGCCCGTCTCGGCCTCCCAAAGTGCTGGGATTACAGGCTTGAGCCACCGCGCCCGGCCCTTAAGACAATTTTTAATGAAATGTATATTAATGGATGAAACTTTCATATTTAATCTATCTGTCTACAAGATTACACAGTCTTTTTTTTTTTTTTTTTTGAGATGGAGTCTTGCTCTATCGCCCAGGCAGAGTGCAGTGGCACTCACTGCAACCTCCATCTCCCAGGTCCAAGCGATTCTCATGCTTCCGCCTCCCAAGTAGCTGGGATTACAGGCGTGCGCCACCACTCCTGGCTAATTTTTGTATTTGTGTATAGGCAGGGTTTTACCATGTTGCCCAGGCTGGTCTTGAACTTCAGACCTCAGGTGATCCACTTGCCTTGGACTCCCAAAGTTCTGGGATTACAAGTGTGAGCCACCATGCCCAGCCCTACACAGTTTGTCTTATCCCCTGTTCAAGTTAGATTCATAGTCATTTGTCATGTGTTTGTGCCATGACGACACCATCAGGTGAATTATTGGGATTGAGAGTAGAACTGCAGCTATATGACATGCAGACACAGTTATAAATTATGCAAGATGATTATAACGGAAGCCTGTCTATAAGCTGATTACAGAAAGTGTCTGGAAGTCAGAATTAACATCAATTTGCCATCGTGTGAAATGCATTCATTATAAGGATATATGAAGGAAAAAACACTAATACTGAAATGATATAGAATTAGGATTCAAGATATTCATAGCTAGGTTAGGTAGTAAGGTCATAAGTGCTTTAATTTTATTAACTTTATGATGAGAGATTTAGAGTAAACCCTTATCTTCAATATGTAGCGCTGGTTATAAGGCAGATATGGCAAGAATATGTTAATATATTTAGATAAATTATCACCACTAATTAAACACTCTTATTCATGACAGGTATAGCATACTTTAAATACATTTCAGAATGAATAATTGACTTTTGGAATTATTTAAAATCCCAAACTAGACTCCAGAGATAGAGAAAACTGACATGACAAATTTGGTGGTATGCTTCCTGAATTACTTTCGCAGTAGTGAAAATATTTTAAATTTTGGCAAAGAATTAAATATGACAAGCTAGATAATGTGTTCTTATAATTTAATTAGTATGTTCAGTAATTAAGTTCTTTTTGGTACATCCATTTATTCTAAACCAAAGGCAAGGGACTTAATCTAATGATTGCACTAAAATAATCTTACTCATTTTGTCATCCATGGTTAGCTGGATCCAGAACGAAGTTTATTTGACCAAGGAGTAAAAACAGATGGAACTGTACAGCTTAGTGTACAGGTAATTTCTTACCAAGGTAAGTTACTTTTCATGATAGTTATTTAAAATTTTAGCTCATGTTTTTCTGATATAATTTATAAGTCTTAAGTGTTTTAGATCGTTGCCTAAATTACTTGATGTAACAGCCAAATATTCATGCTTTGGGTTTAGTAGTTGTATTTGACAGGGTGAAACAGATAGTATAATACATTCTACCTAGTTTAATCATAAAAGGATATATTATATGGTAGTAAATAGCAGAATCACAGAGAGTGTTGGAAGTCAGCAGGTTCCAGCTGACTTCCTAAGAGTACCTCAGTCACACTGCAGAACTGGACTGCTAAGGAAGCTGCTGCCCTGCCATGATCTGGAAAATACAACACCTGGAAGCTACCATGGTGGCTGTCACTTTAACCATGTTGCCTTTATAGTGATCCACACTAGTCAAAAAAATAGATGTCTGCTGGCTGTGGGGGTGCACACCTGTAATCCTACCACTTTGGGAGGCCAAGGTGGGTGGATCATTTGAGGTCAGGAGTTTGAGAACAGCCTGGCCAACATGGTGAAACCCCATCTCTACTAAAAATACAAAATAAGGTGGGTGTGGTGGCACATGCCTGTAATCCCAGCTACTTGGGAGGCTAAGACAGGAAAATCACTTGAACCCAGGAAGTGGAGGTTGCAGTGAGCAGAGATTGTGTCACTACACTCCCTCTTGGGCAACAAGAGCAAAACTCTGTCTCAGTCAGTCAATCAATAAAAAAAATAGATGGCATAGGCCTCAGTGGTCCCCAACCTTTTTTGGCACCAGGGACCAGTTTCACAGAAGACAATTTTTCCATGGATTGGGGCAGGGGAATTCAAGCGCATTACATTTATCATGGGCTTTGTATCTATTATTACTACATTGTAGTATATAATGATATAATTATACAACTCACCATAATGTAGAATCAGTGGGAGCCTTGAGCTTGTTTCCCTGCAACTAGACAGTTTCATCTGGAGGTGATGGGAGACAGTGACAAGAGTATCAGGCATTAAATTCTCATAAGGAGCACGCAACCTAGATACTTCACATGTGCAGCTCACAATAGGGTTTGCGCTCCTATGAGAATCTAATGCTGCCAGTGATCTGACAAGAAGTAGAGCTCAAGCGGTAATGTGAGCGATAGGGAGCAGCTGTAAATACAGATGCAGCTTCATCCACTTGCCTGCCTGTCACCTCCTGTTGTATGGTCTGTGGCCTGGGTTTTGGGGACCCCTGATCTGCCTGCTTGCCCCCTCTTAGCTCATTTCCAAATAGAAGGCTTATACCAGTGATTCTAAAGCCTAAATCATACCTGGAACCCTAGCTGCAAAGAAATCCAGTCTGTACAGTTTAGCATAGAGAGAAAAATTTGTGATAGACATAGAATCATCCAGTCAGCCTTATTCATTACAGTATTTTACTAAACTTGTATAAATACCCAAGTTAGAAAAGAAAATTAGGAAACTATTTTTGGTAGGTTGAATTTTAGCTTTTTAAAATTTAGAATAATGTCATCTCTGAACATATATTGTTCACAATTACGTTTCACAAACCACGTTTTTCTTCAGACTCTGAAAATGGTAGTTACGTACTTCTGATCCTTAATTCCCTCAGGATTGATTATTGGGAACAGGAAATAAATTAGTAGTCTTTATCTTTAAAAGCCTGGTGACCTATTGATGCAAGTGTGTTTAAGAAGAGTTTACTTAAAGCCATAATCGTATGAAATTTAGATGAAGGATTAGGAAATAGATTTTAAGAAAAAATACTTTTGATTCTGATTATTTTTATCATGTATATTTGAGAAGTGATTTTCTTTATACCACCTGAGAATGATAGTAGTAGTTTCTTGCAGTACTGGTTTTCACAGAAGATCAAAGTTGAGTTGTGCTTTTTCTTTAAACTGTACTTTGATTGAATTTTGATATAGATTGTAATAGATTCAGTAAGGAACAGAAGCAGTTATATGATATGGTAGTGTCTTAGAGCTGTCATTTTAGTCTGAGGTTATTTCATAAAGGGCTAATTCCATTTTGAATAGATAAATAATAGTATGTCTTAGAGTACTGCACACATACTGAAATAACTGCTTTTATGGCGCAATTTCTTAATTTCTGAAACAGGTTTCAATGTTTTGATTCTGGATAGTTGAGGAGCCTTTGTATTAATAAATTATTTATCTTTGTCTTTTCCATAGGAATTACAATTCTTAACACCTTTATACTAGGAGCTTAAAATATTCAGGATTTGGGTTTTTCTTCATCTAATTTAAAATGAAAATTAGAATTTAATGGTAAATTTAATCTAGCAAATTTGGCATCGTTTTTAACACATCTACTTTGTCCTTTAAAAAGAAAAACTGAGTCAGTAAATAATAATTTTAATTTGTTTAGAAGGATTTTTTAAAATTCCAAGGATAGGTAGCTGCTCGTTTATACTCTGCATAGTCTAATTTTTATTTTGTTTCATATTGGTAATTTTTATTTTTATTTATTCTATTGTGGTATGAACGGGTACTTTTTTTCTAATGATGTTTATAGGTAGGGTTTGTGTGTGTCTTATGTTTTACAGAATTATTTTAAACTTGTAGAAAAGTTGCAAGACTAGTAAAAGAATTCTTGAATATTCTTCACCCAGATTCCCCAAATGTTAACTTTTACTACATTTGCTTTATTCGGTGTAGTTTTTCTCTACCATTTGGGAACATAAAAACTAAATTATGTTTTGGTGACTTCTTTGTTTTCATTTAGATTCATAATTTTTTTTATCCACTGTTAAGGAATTGAACCAAAGTTAAACATCCTTGAAATTGTTAAACCTGCGGACACTGTTGAGGTTGTTATTGATCCAGATGCCCACCATGCTGAATCAGAAGCACATCTTGTTGAAGAAGCTCAAGTGATAACTCTTGATGGCACAAAACACATCACAACCATTTCAGATGAAACTTCAGAACAAGTGACAAGATGGGCTGCTGCACTGGAAGGCTATAGGAAAGAACAAGAACGCCTTGGGATACCCTATGGTAATGAAATACATAATTCTCTATTGGGTAGAACAGTAGGAATTAAGCTTGACATAGAAGAGACTAGGGTAAGTTATAATCTATTTTACATGTAGTGTTATTAGAATGAATGTTGATTTTCTTATCTCTCTCTTTTTTAATTGTAACGCACATTTAAGCTCATATGGTGGACAAATTCAGTCCTGCGTGCCGGAAATACAAAAAAGTCTAAAAAATTTCTGCTCTTAGGGTGTTGAGAGTGTAGTTGAAGAGAGAGAAGATAGATGAAAAGAGATAATTGCTGTAAAAGGTAACATGTTTTTAAACTGTTAGTAACTCTTATAGAAGAAGCATGCTATTGGAATCTCAAAGGGATCATAGTTGCCCTGAGGGAAAGTTGAAAAGAGTTTATTATAAATAAGATACTATTGGGCAGAGAAAGACATTTAAGACAGGAAGTGTTATATGCAAAGCTTAGACCTCGGGGTATGCATGAGTAGTGAGAAAATTGAGTGGTTAAGGAGTTACTCTGGAGCATTACAGAACTGTTTTGATTGATGAAAATAATTGAAAAATGAATATAGTGGTGGTATATGGCGTAAGTTGGAACAGGTAGAGACTGAGTGAAGGGAAAACAGGAGCATATTATTATAATTATGGCTAGATGATAGGTGGTTTCTTTGGGAGTAGAAAGGAAAAAGTAGATGAAAACAGTGATAGGACTGAGCAGATTGACAGATTCGATGAGAGTAGAGAGGGAAGATACAAGTATTGATCTAACTTCTCAAGCTTCATCTTGGTGACTGAAACAGTAATAATCTTGATAAAAATTGGTTCCATCATCATTACATGTTTATTGAACACTACCATATGCCAGGCACCATGTTAAATGCTGGGCTTAATTAAGATGGTGCACTAGAAAGAGCATGCCTTCAATAGCCCAGTTGGGGAAGTAGAGAAGTCTGGTATAGGAAATGTTTTTTTCAAGAGAAGGTGGATAGCACTTGATTTTGAGGTGAAAGTTTATATTCAGCTGGAGGTAGCCAGAAAATGGTTTCAGTTATATAAGATTTGGGCTGGAGACAAAGATGTTATATGAAACTCATTCACATTGAATTTGTATTTGAAGCTATAAAAGTCTACGTAGTCCCTGATGGAGAGCAAGGAATGGAAAAGAACACACAACTAAAGCATATACCCTAGACCCTATAAACATTTAGGGTTGGAGAAAAGAGAGACAAGAAATAACTGAAGAGACAAAAAGAAAGAAATGACTTATATGTATAGTGTCACTGAAATTGAGGGGAGAGTTTGGATGGTCAAGACTCTCAGATGCTGCCGAGAAAGTCAAAGAATGCTGACTGATATCTCTTAAATTTGATGATCAGAGGATCATTCTTAAATTTAGACGAAAGTAACTAGAGTTGGTGAGACAAAACAGAATTATAAGAAATAGACATCTTAGAAGTGGGGGCGGATAGGAAGAATGCTGGGGTAACAAATAAATACTATTGATTATCCAAGAGTTGGTGGGGACCTCAGTGTATTTGTAAATGAAACAGTATTGTCGGGTTTTTTGTCCTTTTTTTATTTTTTATTTTTAGAGACAAGGTTGTACCTGGGTTTTACCTGGGGAGCAGTGCTGATGACAGGAAGGCTGTATTATAGAACTGCTGTTTTCCCTAAGACATTTTTTTCTTTCTTTAAACCAAACCTAAAAGATACGCAATAAATGATAGAGCTTACCCATGGAACTGAAAGAGAGCTACGGAACCAGACAGCTAGTGTAGAATTTCAGTCTGTCCCTCTACTGCCCAGGACTGTAGACACTCATCACGTGTGAGCACTTGAAGTGCCCCTGGTCAAAATTAAGATGTGTTATAAATGTAAAATACCCATTAAAAGAAAGAATGTAAAATCTTTTTTAATTTTTCATATTAATTACCGGTTGAAATAACATTTGGAACATCAAGTTAAAATAAATTCATTATTAAGATGTATTTCACCAACTTTTTAAATGTAACTATTAGAAAATTTAAAATTACATAATAGTCTGCATTATATTTCTGTTGGACAGCCCTGATCTTGATAATTGTCGCCTTTAGTTCTGGATGTTCTTACTGCATTCTTTTGATAAATACCCCTGTGTTCTTTTTTCTGGAACTCCTGTTGAATCTCTTGAGTTGATCTGCCGCATCTTTTTTCTTGTTTATTTGTCATCTTTCCTATCTGCACTACTTTCTGCAGATTTTCTTGTCTTTATAATATAACCTATCTGATTTTTAATTTACAATGGCTCTTCGTTTTTGTTTGTTCCTTTCTGTAGCATTCTGATCTTATATTGCCAATAGCATGTTTTCTCCTACTTCTCTGAGTATATTGATTATAGTTTTAACTTTTAAAAAGCTTTACTGCAGTATTTCTGTTTCTTGTGGATTCTGCTTTTCTTGTGGTTTTTGTGTTGTTTTTAACCTCTCTCAAATATCTAATTATTTTTGCTCATCTTTTCACATTTAAGAATTAATCACTTTAGGCCGTGTGTGGTGGCTCACCCCTGTAATCCCAGCACTTTGGGAGGCTGAGGCAGGTGGGTTCCTTGAGGCCAGGAGTTTGAGACCAGCCTGGCCAACATGGTGAAACCCTGTTTCTACTAAAAATATAAAAATTAGCTGGGCATGGTGGCGCATGCCTGTAATCCCAGCTACTTGGGAGACGGAGGCACGAGAATCTCTTGAACCTGGGAGGCGGAGGTTGCAGTGAGCTGAAATTGCACCACTGAACTCTAGCCTGGGCAACACAGTGAGATTCCGTCTCGAAAAAAAAAAAAAGAGTAAATAACTTTAAAGCTAATTAATGTGAAGTTCTGAAGGATTTGACAACTATACGCTGATAAAATGAGGCATTGGCTATTTCATTAAAAGAATTTCAGGCCAGGTGTGGTGGCTCATGCCTGTAATCCCAGCACGTTGAGAGGCTGAGGTAGGAGGGTTTCTTGAGGCTAAGAGTTTGAGACCAGCCTGGGCTATATAGCCAGACTGTCTCCACCAAAAAAAAAAAAAAAATTTGCTGGGCGTAGTGGCATACACCAATATCCTGGGAGGCTCAGCTGGGAGAATTGCTTGAGCACTGGAGTCTGAGGCTATAGAGAGCTGTGACGGCACCACTGTACGCCAGCCTGGGTGGCAAAGCAAGACAGTCTCAAAGAAAAGGCAAAAGAATTCTTTTCAAACGTATCAGTATTTATAGATCTTTTTGCAGATACCTGTCAGCAGAAGATAGGGGTGAGCATTTGGGATCGGTGTATATGTGAAGACTGTGTTTGGGAACTGGAGAAGGAAGTGGAGCAGAGAGAACATAGAGACGGTCTCACTCTTCAGTTTATAGGATTTTATTACTGAGAATTGTTCTCTCGGTGTCTGTTCATTTCATGTCTCTCCCCATATATTAATAAATGTTTTCCCAGTGTCCACATGTGTGGGGTACACCCATTTAACTGGCACCCCAAATGAAAGAGACACCCTGAAGTTTCTAACCACACCATCTACTTTAAATCAGTCTCCTCGTTTTCAGCTTTAAGCCTCTGATGCTACTCGGAACCACCACGACTTGAACCCGTGAACAGGGTTCTGCGAGCAGGAATTCTCTCACTTCTTTTTTTTTTTTTTTGAGACGAAGTCTCGCTCTGTGGCCCGGGCTGGAGTGCAGTGGCCGGATCTCAGCTCACTGCAAGCTCCACCTCCCGGGTTCACGCCATTCTTCTGCCTCAGCCTCCCGAGTAGCTGGGACTACAGGCGCCCGCCACCTCGCCCGGCTAGTTTTTTGTATTTTTTAGTAGAGACGGGGTTTCACCATGTTAGGCAGGATGGTCTCGATCTCCTGACCTCGTGATCCGCCCGTCTCGGCCTCCCAAAGTGCTGGGATTACAGGCTTGAGCCACCGCGCCCGGCCGAATTCTCTCACTTCTTACTGGTATCCTCCTTGGCAAACATTTCAGGTCATAGTTTCCCCACCCTGCCAAATCGATTACCACTCTGTTTATTGTCTTCAAAACATTAGATTAAATCTCTCATCCATGCCTGTCGCTTTGTACTCATGTTCCTATGATTTTACATCCTTAAAAAATTCCTTTACTGTTGTTTCACTAGAGTCTGAGAGAAAAGAGGCAGAACATGGGTGGCCAATTAGTTATGTTAAACTAGAAGTCCTGATACTTGAAAAAACAAATCAGACAAATTATATTTTTCTGTGAGTTTTTATTTTTTAAATTTTTATGTAAAATTATCTTTTTCCTTTAAAAGAGGTGTGATTTAGGATAGCTTTTCTAATTTAACTCTGCTTCTGTTGTTTTCTATTAGTATAGTATTCACAGATAAGGCAACTTTCTTTTTCAGTTCTTGTCGACTTTTACCTGGGCCTTCTCCTCTTCCTTTTCCTTGGCGTCCCTCTGCCGCTCACTTCTAATTCCACTCTGCCAGTTTCTCCTTATTGTGGGCCATTCTCCTGGAAGTGGTTCTTGGCTCAGTTTGAAAAACACCCAGTTTGCTTCAGCACTTTAAATCTTAACACAGACTGCGGCTATTGGATTGGGCAAAACTGCTTTTTAGCGTTGCTTTCATCTTGTCCTGTTGTACTTCCAATGCATGCTTCTTGGCTGTGCTCAGGCTTTCCTGTGATCAGAGTGGGTCACATTTCTCTTGCTTCCCTTTGCTTTCTCCTGCACACAAGCTAAGACCATGGGGGTCTTATAACTCTTACTGCTTTGTCTTTACTCTCTTGTATCCTGAAGTCCATGAAGATATCTTGTCACCTGGTTTTATGTAAATGTTTGTGGGTTTTTGGTTTTGTCCTCTAGTCACTTTTTTTATGTTTATGTGTACATTCAGAAAAATTAAAAAACTTTGCCATCATCTTCCTAGAATCCTCCCTTAACTTCTTTGTGGAAAAATTTAAAAATATATGTTCTATGGCTATTAATCCTGTATTCTTTGAAGCTAGGGCACCTCTGTTCCTTTAGTCTCAAATGGAATAGTTTCAGTTTCAATAGCACTTTGCCTCTTTGAGTAACTTTTATAAAATTCTTATGTTTGATTTATTTTCACTATAATTTGCCCTCGATACCTAAATGTTGGTTTTTTTCTACTTTTCTTATGGAATAGCATTTATTTATTGGGTATATAAGCAATATTATTTGAATAAATCATCTTCTTGAAGCGGGAGTACCAGAACCAAAACTAATGTAGCTAATATGTATTAAACTTACACAGATAGAATTTTCTGTTAGGTGCAGGTGATACAGCAATGTAATAGTTATAGATATTGGCCATATTTCTTTCTTTATGAATTCAATTAGATAGTAAAAAGTCATAGGGAAAAGGAAATTATTTGGATATACTCTTTAAGATTAAAAAAGTGTATGAGCAAGGCACTGTTAGGTTCTAAAGATATAATGGTTTACAGGACACATTTATATTTCTTAGTGTGTTGTGAGGGGACAGCTGAGTAAAACAGGCTATTACCCTGTTTGTTTATTTATTGGAAATGCATCATAAGGGTAAATGCAGGAGCGGCCAGCTTTTTACAGGAAGGAAAAGGGAGGAAAAAGGATGTGGTTCATATTTTGGAGAATAAAGAATCCCCTTTTGATTTTTTTTCAATGCAACTGCAAATTTTTTAAAACTTGGATAATTTATTCTCTCCAGAATAATCTCATATTTTATTCTTTCATTTGACCCACTGGAGAGCAATTTTGCATTTTGTTTTTCTTGATACAGTTCCAACTGAGGTTGAACCAAGTGACTCCATTAGAAATTTAGATTACGAAATTGAAAAGGAGCTGAGGAGAAAATTACAACATAAATTTTTTTTTTTGTTTTTGTTTTTTGCTTCATATAATAAGTTTACCTCACATACTTAGGGAAAGAAAACATCTGTGTGTATGTGTGTGTATTAACAAGTTAACTGCAGTTTACACAGTATCTAAAATGGAACTAGGCTAAAGTTAATGTTTTTCTTTCTAGATCCCATACAGTGGTCCACAGACCAAGTCCTGCATTGGGTGGTTTGGGTAATGAAGGAATTCAGCATGACCGATATAGACCTCACCACACTCAACATTTCAGGGAGAGAATTATGTAGTCTCAACCAAGAAGATTTTTTTCAGCGGGTTCCTCGGGGAGAAATTCTCTGGAGTCATCTGGAACTTCTTCGAAAATGTATGAAATTACAGTTACTTCTTTACGTTGTAATTTAAGCTGAATTTTATTTCCTTATAACTTTGTTTTCATCTTAATTGTTTATTGATAATGATAAGTAATAAGCAGTAATAATTAACATTTATTTACTGTATAATGCTATGCTGAAAGCTCTATATGTTATCTCATTTAATTCCTATAGTAATACCACAAATCATTACTTTGCTTATTCTTTAGATAGGAAAGTGAGGCTTTGAGAGCCCCACAAAGTCACAGCTAGGAAGTGGCAGAGCCAGGATTCAAGCCCAGGCTAACATGAGAATCCAAGTTCTTAAATCAGGTGCTGTGCCCTACACTCAGCCCTCTTCATATATTCTATTTGTTGCCTTCTGTTTGATCAGCTCTTAGATTTACTGCTCATCTAGAAACTGAAGAGATCATTTGTTTACAGGTGGCTTCCTTCCCATTCTCTTCATTACTGATGAGATTAAATCTTTGTTCAAGTCTTTATAATTAACTGAATAGGGTCTTAAGAGGGAAGGAAGTGTATGCAACCACCTTTTTGAATTGGAAGCCACCGGTTATAAGTTTTTCCACTTACAACTTACAAGGCTTCAGACATTATATATGATTCAGTGACCATATAAAGAAATTGGACCAGCAATTTGGGAGAATGAGACAGGCAGATCACTTGAGGTTAGAAGTTCGAGACCAGGCCGGGCACGGTGGCTCAAGCCTGTAATCCCAGCACTTCGGGAGGCCGAGACGGGCGGATCACGAGGTCAGGAGTTCGAGACCATCCTGGCTAACACGGTGAAACCCCGTCTCTACTAAAAAATACAAAAAGCTAGCCGGGCGAGGTGGCTGGCGCCTGTAGTCCCAGCTACTCGGGAGGCTGAGGCAGGAGAATGGCGTAAACCCGGGAGGCGGAGCTTGCAGTGAGCTGAGATCCGGCCACTGCACTCCAGTCCGGGTGACAGAGCGAGACTCCGTCTCAAAAAAAAAAAAAAAGAAGAAGTTCGAGACCAGCCTGGCCAACATGGTGAAACCCCGTCTCCACTAAAAATACAAAAAAATAGCTGGGCAAGTTGCTGTGTGCCTGTAGTCCCACCTACTTGGGAGGTTGAGGCGAAAGGATAGCCTGAACCTGAAAGGCGGAGGTTGCAGTGAGCTGAGACTGCGCCACTACACTCCAGCATGGGTGACAGAGCAAGGGTCTCAATTGGAAAAAAAACAGAGAAATTTGGAAACTACTTGGCTGTCCAAGAAAACAAGGCACAAATATAAATTATTTTTGCTTGAATATTAATCCATCTTATATTTCAGTGACTGTTAAGACACCGAATCAAGCAACCCATTCCTTGACAGTTTTGCATATCAGAAATGCTAGCCGGACCCACATATTTTTCAGAACACATGAATACAAGAAACTCTTGACTTTGCTTTTGTATCAGTTATGGATGAAAATGTTAATAATAGCATTTTGTTCTATTATATATCCAGTAACGGGAGAGCTCTGGTGGAGGGATTTTCCACCTTAATTCAATGCTTGCAGTTTTCACTCAAGGTGCTTTCTCTGGCCAGGTGCAGTGGCTCACTCCTGTCACCCCAGCACTTTGGGAGTCTGGGGCGGCTGGATCACTTGAGGTCAGGAGTTGAAAGTGCTTTCTCTGCTGGTGAATAAGAAATGAGCTCTGGAGAGAGGCATTTCCTCATTGTTTATAATTTTATTCTTGTAAAGATTCGCTCAGATTTTAAGTATCTATGATACTAAAAGACTTAGTACATTCATTGTATTTGCAGCATTTATTTCTAGTGTCTGTTCTTATTAGATAAATAAGTTGAATGTCCTGGTTGAAGCTTTGTCGTTGGTTTCACAGATTTCCTTCCATGCAGAGGTTTTGAAATGAATAAGGTAAATTCTGAATTGTGAAACATGTGAGTCATGTTTATTGAAACACTTTCTTGTAAGAAATCTCAAGAACACAACAAGGATAGTGCATAGGTGATAGTTTCATTTTTCCCAAATCCACGTTTTTTCCAGTCTCTCCCAGGTCAGCTCTTTGTTGTGGCTGTCTCTTTCTACTTCTCTTATTGCGTCTCAAACTTTAAAGTTCATTCATAGATTTTTCCTAGAACAGAAGTCAAAGGTGTCTTGTGTATCTTTCCATTTCCATGCAGTTGAACGAGTCTTCTTCAGAAAAGCTCTGCTCTGGAACCGTTGCTTTGTCTTTTAAAGCAACAGAGTCCCACAGCCTAGATGAGTGTCTCACGGAATTTCTTGGTGATCCAGCCATGGTTCTTCACTCTGCCCGGGCAGGGAAATCCCATCTGGCTTGGAAATGTAGTGCTCAGTTCAGAATTGAGAGATGGGCAGGATGATGTGTAAGGGTATTTCTAACAGACTTTCTAGAATTCACAAGTCTCACTTCTCAGAACAGGGTTTTTTGAGCGCAGTGCAGTACTCTGGTCCCTTCTGTAGGAGAAGTCTGCAGCCTCTCTGTGAAAGGCACTGATTCTGGGACAAAACCCAGCCTCTATTATCCATCCTCAGTGATCTTTCAAGAAGCGGCAGTACTGAAGAGGTAGAGCTCCTTCTTCAGATATTTGTATTAGATTATTCACCTGAGCGGCCACCTGCCTGCAGTCCCCCCTCTGCTGAAACTTCATCCAAGTCCTACTATACGTGGGAGATAATTAGGAAATGTTCCAGTACTACCAGTTCCATGATGTCCTTCTCGGTGTGAATCTCTGTCTTCTGTCACCAAAGGCAAAGGAAGTTCTTAGTTTGCTAAGGGTTTTCTTTAGGAAAAATAATTGTTTTATTCCCGTAGTGTCTAATGTTTCTTCATAAAATGGCTCCATATCCCCCAGGGCTTTGCCTCTCAAGACTGCTTCCTTTGTGCCTAGCAAGGATTTGGGAGTTTCAGGGAGGAATATGATATTCAGAGTGCCTGTACTCTGAAGAGATTGGTCTTGGACCAGTCTTTCAAAAACTTTTTTTTCCCCCTCTGTGGTCTGCCTTCTATCTTGAGAGCTTCCAGGAAACAAACCAAACTCCAATCTGAGAATTAGGACTTAGAAGGTGATTTTACAAGTTGATTACAGCTGTGCTGTGTGATGGTGACGCTTTCGTTTGCCTCTTTTGAGGCTGAGTTCCTTGAGTCTTCAGATGAAACGGTTCCTCTTTGAGGAACTTTTATAAAATTCTGAGGAAAATTTACTACAAACATAAGGTACGTATTTTTTTTTTTTTTATCAAGAGAGACCACAGTTCTGGAGGAGAATGCTCAGAACTAGGAGTCTGGATAAAACAGTGAGGTTGTCAGTTGACTGGAAAAGCAACTGTTTTGTGCACTGTGCTGCTTAAAAATGTGTTTCTTTGATCCTCACAATAAACTCACGAGGCAATAAGTTTAGGTGTCTAATTTAAACATGAGGAAGTTAATGTTGAAAGAGGTTGGTCATTTTACCGAAGTCATGTAGTCAGTCAGTCAGCTAAGAACTGAATCCAGATCTGTCTGAAGCCAGTCCTATATAATTGTTTTAAGTCCTCAGTCTTCGGACCCTCAAAGCTCCCATCTGATAGGATTCAGACCTCTTTTTACTTCCCCAACCTTTTCCAGCTCTGCGTGTCTGGAACTGGGTCCTGGCAAGGCACCCTTAGCAGAGTCTTCTTGGGAGCCCAGGCCTCAGTACCCAGAATGATTGCTGGAGGGTGTAGTTTCAATTTTAAGAGAGAGGCATGCAATTTATGATGGGCACAAAGTAGGCTGAAGTAATAGAGACTGGGATGTGCAGTTCTTTGAGAGGTAAAGAATAACATTTAAGTGGGGAATAGCAACAGGTAAGTAATGAATGGTTCTGTAAAGACTTGTCTTAGGACCTTTTATAATATTTTTATTTGGGGAGCTATATTTTTAGATGTGAAATTATTTAGTTTAATTGAGACATTCAGGACCACTACAATTGTATTGAAATTTTGCTATCTTTAAGTAGAAGCATTATAAAGCTTAAGCAGCTTTAGTCAAAAGTGGATGTTACAACAGATAATGGGAAGGAGGCCTTTTTGGTGGAGATCCATATCTAAATAATTTCATTTTGGTGTATATTTTATCTTTGATATGATCTTGAAGATTTCCATATTTTTACATGGTTTTATACAGATTTCGATACAAATATTTACATTTAGAAAACCATAGTTCTCTGCAGAACTTTACTGAACACTGAAAGACATTGGAGCTTTTCCCTGTGTTACTTCTCTTAAAGCTATCTTTTCCTTTTAAAGTGACTATCAAATATTTTTAAGGTTTTTATGCTAGTAAATTTCAGTTAAGTGTTTTGGTTTCAATTGTGGAGTTCTTTTTTAACAGAATGTTTATTAAGTTGAGTTTTATTGGATTGGGGTTTTTGGTTTTAAATTTTTAAAAATTGTGTTTTTTCCAGATGTATTGGCAAGTCAAGAACAACAGATGAATGAAATAGTTACAATTGATCAACGTGAGTATTCGTATCTATATTTGCCCTTTTATTGAAGAAATGTTGATTTGATACTGCAAGGTGGTAAAAAGGAAAATTATTTTAAAAATTTTTCCACACACATCTTTTGTTCTGTGGAATGAGAGCTTGACACAAGTACTTCATAAGATCCACTCGTGTCGCGTTTTTAAATGATACGATGGACGTAACAGCTTCCTTTGTATCTGAGTTCACTAAAATTTATTAGGGCATCATTTGTTTCATCTTTACTGACTGTTAATTACCAAGTTGTAAGAACAATTCTAACCACATTCATACCTGACAGAACTTTCATGCCTGATAATAACTGGATATTGGGTGACATCCAATTAAAATTTCAGTATAACTTGGATACAGCAAAGAAAACATTCAAGTGTCCAAAACAAACTTGAGGAGTTACACTGGGTTTGAAATGAAGAAAAAAGGCAAGTGAAAATAGGAAAACAAATAGTTTGCATTTGGTGGGAGTTGCAATCAAAGTATACATTTGTATACATTCTAATTGATCATCTGTCCCATGTGGCATTTTCCAAGGTTTTAAGAGTCTACGAGGCCAAACCTTTCGCCGCCTTCACTACTTTTGCTTGGCTTTTCCCCTTTCTTTTCTCTCAGTTTGCATTCAGCTTTATTCTTTACGTTTGGTTCGTCCATACTGGGTACTGTGCATGCTGGTCTAGAAGAGTCTTTTTGTTTCTCTTAGTATCAGTCTCCATTTTCATGTCATATTTTCCAACTTTTACCTCACATTGCATTTTCTGGGTTTGGGTACCACTACAGTTGCTATCTCTTAAACATCTTTCATTAAAACATTACTGTCTAGTTTGAGAATCCTTTTAACCTGCTGAGCTCTTTGGGGGAATTTTTTCCCCCTTTTTAGCAGACATCTTTCTTTTCCCCTTACACCATAAGCTTTTAGCCATGTTTTACCTGAGATACGAACACACACGTCACAAGATCATCCCAACCGGCTAAAATTTTTAATGAGGAATTTGAGATACACAAAGAAAGTAAGTGTAACTAACACCTGTGTACATATAAGAAATAACATTTTATATACCAAGTTTACCTGTTGTAGATTTCATTTTCCTCTCTCCTACCAGAGAATTGACCATCTTGAATTTTATGTTTATTACTGTCTGTATATTTTATATTTTTACCAACTATGTAACCATAAACACTGTGTAGCATTATTTTGCACATGTTTAAATATTTTCTGTAAAATAATACATTATACATATTCTTTTATAACTTATCATTTGAGAATTACCCATGTTGATACTTGCAGCTGTTTCATTCATTTTCACTGCTGTATAGTATTTTTTAAATGCTGTGAACATCATTGAGTGAATATTTGTAAGAACATGTGTGAGATGTTTGTGTCATAGGGTTTCTTTTTTTGGAAAAAAAAAAGTCCAAAAGAATACATGAAGTTTATTTTTATATGCTAAAGTAATTACAACTCAAAACTATACTCTAGAGTAATACAAATACGTGCAATAAAACTATGGTATAAAGAAAGAAATGAGTTAATAGATTGAGATTCAGGATGGCAATTACTTCAGATGAACTAGAAATAATCTGCATCTAATTATAGGGCACTTTCACCATCCTTTTGCCCTGTCTCATTAGTGGATGTAGTATGTTTTATTTGACTAGTTTCTTTTGAATCCCTTTGCCAATTTTGCTACTTAATATTTTGCTGGTTAGGCAAAATGAAAATCTTTTTATTTACCAGGATTGTTAAGTTCACTTGTACTTACAGATATAATTGATAAAATCATCCTCTCTTCTGTATTGATCATTTTATATAGTCTTTCGTTATGTAGTTTATTTACTTAATCTTTATTTTTATATTTAGGAAGGTTTTTATTTTTATTCAAAAATTTACTTTTATATACATAATTATATGAAGCCAAAGCTTTTCTTTTTGTTTCTCATTATCTATTGATACCCTATTATGAACAATAAGGAAATTGGCTATTCACCAATTCTTTCCCCTCTTCTTCCTTTCCCGTGCCATCTTATTTTCTTAAAAATTTCCTGTAGATTAAAATCATAAGGAATTAAAACATTTATTCTACCTTGCATATGATCTCCCCATACCTTCTTATTTATTATTATTATTATTATTATACTTTAAGTTCTAGGGTACATGTGCATAACGTGCAGGTTTGTTACATATGTATACTTGTGCCATGTTAGTGTGCTGCACCCATCAACTTGTCATTTACATCAGGTATAACTCCCAATGCAATCCCTCCCCGCTCCCCCCTCCCCATGATAGGCCCCGGTGTGTGATGTTCCCCTTCCGGAGTCCAAGTGATCTCATTGTTCAGTTCCCACCTATGAGTGAGAACATGCGGTGTTTGGTTTTCTGTTCTTGTGATAGTTTGCTGAGAATGATAGTTTCCAGCTGCATCCATGTCCCTACAAAGGACACAAACTCATCCTTTTTTATGGCTGCATAGTATTCCATGGTGTATATGTGCCACATTTTCTTAATCCAGTCTGTCACTGATGGACATTTGGGTTGATTCCAAGTCTTTGCTATTGTGAATAGTGCTGCAATAAACATACGTGTGCATGTGTCTTTATAGCAGCATGATTTATAATCCTTTGGGTATATACCCAGTAATGGGATGGCTGGGTCATATGGTACATCTAGTTCTAGATCCTTGAGGAATTGCCATACTGTTTTCCATAATGGTTGAACTAGTTTACAATCCCACCAACAGGGTAAAAGTGTTCCTATTTCTCCACATCCTCTCCAGCACCTGTTGTTTCCTGACTTTTTAATGATTGCCATTCTAACTGGTGTGAGATGGTATCTCATTGTGGTTTTGATTTGCATTTCTCTGATGGCCAGTGATGATGAGCATTTTTTCATGTGTCTGTTGGCTGTATGAATGTCTTCTTTTGAGAAATGTCTGTTCATACCCTTTGCCCACTTTTTGATGGGGTTGTTTTTTTCTTCTAAATTTGTTTGAGTTCTTTGTAGGTTCTGGATATTAGCCCTTTGTCAGATGAGTAGATTGCAAAAATTTTCTCCCATTCTGTAGGTTGCCTGTTCACTCTGATGGTAGTTTCTTTTGCTGTGCAGAAGCTCTTTAGTTTAATGAGATCCCATTTGTCAATTTTGGCTTTTGCTGCCATTGCTTTTGGTGTTTTAGACATGAAGTCCTTGCCCATGCCTATGTCCTGAATGTTATTACCTAGATTTTCTTCTAGGGTTTTTATGGTATTAGGTCTAACATTTAAGTCTCTAATCCATCTTGAATTAATTTTCATATAAGGAGTAAGGAAAGGATCCAGTTTCAGCTTTCTACTTATGGCTAGCCAATTTTCCCAGCACCATTTATTAAATAGGGAATCCTTTCCCCATTTCTTGTTTCTCTCAGGTTTGTCAAAGATCAGATGGCTGTAGATGTGTGGCATTATTTCTGAGGATTCTGTTCTGTTCCATTGGTCTATATCTCTGTTTTGGTACCAGTACCATGCTGTTTTGGTTACTGTAGCCTTGTAGTATAGTTTGAAGTCAGGTAGCGTGATGCCTCCAGCTTTGTTCTTTTGACTTAGGATTGTCTTGGCAATGCGGGCTCTTTTTTGGTTCCATATGAACTTTAAAGCCGTTTTTTCCAATTCTGTGAAGAAACTCATTGGTAGCTTGATGGGGATGGCATTGAATCTATAAATAACCTTGGGCAGTATGGCCATTTTCACGATATTGATTCTTCCTATCCATGAGCATGGTATGTTCTTCCATTTGTTAGTGTCCTCTTTGATTTCACTGAGCAGTGGTTTGTAGTTCTCCTTGAAGAGGTCCTTTACATCCCTTGTAAGTTGGATTCCTAGGTATTTTATTCTCTTTGAAGCAATTGTGAATGGAAGTTCATTCCTGATTTGGCTCTCTGCTTGTCTGTTACTGGTGTATAAGAATGCTTGTGACTTTTGCACATTAATTTTGTATCCTGAGACTTTGCTGAAGTTGCTTATCAGCTTAAGGAGATTTTGGGCTGAGACAGTGGGGTTTTCTAAATATACAATCATGTCATCTGCAAACAGGGACAATTTGACTTCTTCTTTTCCTAACTGAATACCCTTGATTTCTTTCTCTTGCCTGATTGCCCTAGCCAGAACTTCCAACACTATGTTGAATAGGAGTGGTGAGAGAGGGCATCCCTGTCTTGTGCCAGTTTTCAAAGGGAATTTTTCCACTTTTTGCCCTATCAGTATGATATTGGCTGTGGGTTTGTCCTAAATAGCTCTTATTATTTTGAGATACGTTCCATCAATACAGAATTTATTGAGCGTTTTTAGCAGGAAGGGCTGTTGAATTTTGTCAAAGGCCTTTTCTGCATCTATTGAGATAATCATGTGGTTCTTGTCTTTGGTTCTGTTTATATGCTGGATTACATTTATTGATTTGCGAATGTTGAACCAGCCTTGCATCCCAGGGATGAAGCCCACTTGATCATGGTGGATAAGCTTTTTGATGTGCTGCTGGATCCGGTTTGACAGTATTTTATTGAGGATTTTTGCATCAATGGTCATCAGGGATATTGGTCTAAAATTCTCTTTTTTTGTTGTGTCTCTGCCAGGCTTTGGTATCAGGATGATGTTGGCCTCATAAAATGAGTTAGGGACGATTCCCTCTTTTTCTATTGATTGGAATAGTTTCAGAAGGAATGGTACCAGCTCCTCCTTGTACCTCTGGTAGAATTCAGCTGTGAATCCATCTGGTCCTGGACTGTTTTTGGTTGGTAGGCTATTAATTATTGCCTCAATTTCAGAGCCTGCTATTGGTCTCTTCAGGGATTCGGCTTCTTCTGGTTTAGTCTTGGGAGAGTATAAGTGTCCAGGAAATTATCCATTTCTTCTAGATTTTCTAGTTGATTTGCGTAGAGGTGTTTATAGTATTCTCTGATGGTAGTCTGTATTTCTATGGGGTCGGTGGTGATATCCCCTTTATCATTTTTTATTGCATCTATTTGATTCTTCTCTCTTTTCTTCTTTATTAGTCTTGCTAGTGGTCTGTCAATTTTGTTGATCTTTTCAAAAAACCAACTCCTGGATTCATTGATTTTTTGGAGGGTTTTTTGTGTCTCTATCTCCTTCAGTTCTGCTCTGATCTTAGTTATTTCTTGCCTTCTGCTAGCTTTTGAATGTGTTTTCTCTTGCTTCTCTAGTTCTTTTAATTGTGATGTTAGAGTGTCAATTTTAGATCTTTCCAGCTTTCTCTTGTGGGCATTTAGTGCTATAAATTTCCCTCTACACACTGCTTTAAATGTGTCCCAGAGATTCTGGTATGTTGTATCTTGGTTCTCATTGGTTTCAAAGAACATCTTTATTTCTGCCTTCATTTCGTTATGTACCCAGTAGTCATTCAGGAGCAGGTTATTCAGTTTCCATGTAGTTGAGCGGTTTTGATTGAGTTTCTTAGTCCTGAGTTCTAGTTTGATTGCACTGTGGTCTGAGAGACAGTTTGTTATAATTTGTTCTTTTACATTTGCTGAGGAGTGCTTTACTTCCAATTATGTGGTCAATTTTGGAATAAGTGTGATGTGGTGCTGAGAAGAATGTATATTCTGTTGATTTGGGGTGGAGAGTTCTGTAGATGTCTATTAGGTCTGCTTGCTGCAGAGATGAGTTCAATTCCTGGATATCCTTGTTAACTTTCTGTCTCGTTGATCTGTCTAATGTTGACAGTGGGGTGTTGAAGTCTCCCATTATTATTGTATGGGAGTCTAAGTCTCTTTGTAAGTCTCTAAGGACTTGCTTTATGAATGTGGGTGCTCCTGTATTGGGTGCATATATTTAGGATAGTTAGCTCTTCCTGTTGAATTGATCCCTTTATCATTATGTAATGGCCCTCTTTGTCTCTTTTGATCTTTGATGGTTTAAAGTCTGTTTTATCAGAGACTAGGATTGCAACCCCTGCTTTTTTTTGTTCTCCATTTGCTTGGTAGATCTTCCTCCATCCCTTTATTTTGAGCCTATGTGTATGTCTCTGCATGTGAGATGGGTCTCCTGAATACAGCAGACTGATGGGTCTTGACTCTTTATCCAGTTTGCCAGTCTGTGTCTTTTAATTGGAGCATTTAGTCCATTGACATTTAAGGTTGATATTGTTATGTGTGAACTTGATCCTGCCATTATGATATTAACTGGTTATTTTGCTCGTTAGTTGATGCAGTTTCTTCCTAGCCTCAATGGTCTTTACATTTTGGCATGTTTTTGCAATGGCTGGTACTGGTTGTTCCTTTCCATGTTTAGGGCTTCCTTCAGGGTCTCTTGTAAGGCAGGCCTGGTGGTGACAAAATCTCTAAGCATTTGCTTATCTGTAAAGGATTTTATTTCTCCTTCACTTATGAAACTTAGTTTGGCTGGATATGAAATTCTGGGTTCAAAATTCTTTTCTTTAAGAATGTTGAATATTGGCCCCCACTCTTTTCTGGCTTGTAGAGTTTCTGCCGAGAGATCTGCTGTTAGTCTGATGGGCTTCCCTTTGTGGGTAACCCGACCTTTCTCTCTGGCTGCCCTTAAGATTTTTTCCTTCATTTCAACTTGGGTGAATCTGGCAATTATGTGTCTTGGAGTTGCTCTTCTGGAGGAGTATCTTTGTGGCGTTCTCTGTATTTCCTGAATTTGAATGTTGGCCTGCCCTACTAGGTTGGGGAAGTTCTCCTGGATGATATCCTGCAGAGTGTTTTCCAACTTGGTTCCATTTTCCCCCTCACTTTCAGGCACCCCAATCAGACGTAGATTTGGTCTTTTTACATAATCCCATACTTCTTGCAGGCTTTGTTCATTTCTTTTTCTTCTTTTTTCTTTAGATTTCTCTTCTCGCTTCATTTCATTCATTTGATCCTCAATCGCTGATACTCTTTCTTCCAGTTGATCGAGTCGGTTACTGAAGCTTGTGCATTTGTCACGTATTTCTCATGTCATGGTTTTCATCTCTGTCATTTTGTTTATGGCCTTCTCTGCATTAATTATTCTAGTTATCAATTCTTCCACTCTTTTTTCAAGATTTTTAGTTTCTTTGCGCTGGGTACATAATTCCTCCTTTAGCTCTGAGAAGTTTGATGGACTGAAGCCTTCTTCTCTCATCTCGTCAAAGTCATTCTCCGTCCAGCTTTGATCCATTGCTGGTGATGAGCTGCGTTCCTCAGTTGAAAATGCAGAAATCACCTGTCTTCTGTGTCGCTCGCGCTGGGAGCTGGAGACTGGAGCTGTTCCTATTCGGCCATCTTGTGTCATAGGGTTTCTGTCCTTTCAGCCTTATTCCAGATATTGCCAGAGTCTCAAAGTGGTGGTGTGAATTGTCATTTGTCCACATTTTCTACAATATCTGACAAACTGTTTTTATGAACAAATGTTTTAAAAACAAAACATGTTAAAATACTCTGTCTAATGTGTATGCATCACTAAGTTATTTCCAAACAAGAATACTAGCTCTTACTAAGATGCACAAACTGTAATGCAAGCATTATACTGTACCATCTGACCTTTTTTATTTTGTTCGAAATTGTGGAGTGAGGCTTTTTGTAATGAAGTACTTTCTTGGGGTAATTCATAAGGCGTTAGTTAAACTGATAATGTTTTTCAGTAATTTTTTCCCCCTTGTCTGTCTTTGCAGCTGTGCAAATTATTCCAGCATCAGTGCAATCTGCTACACCTACTACCATTAAAGTTATAAATAGTAGTGCGAAGGCAGCCAAAGTGCAAAGAGCACCGAGGATTTCAGGAGAAGATAGAAGCTCACCTGGGAACAGAACAGGTATTTTTGTGTTTTCTTGTATTTATAAAATATATCTATCTAGTTAGGTATATTTTGTTTTATTTCACTGTATGAAAAATGTGAATTTCGACTATTGCTCTGGCAGTATTTAGACAGCATTTCTAGAAAAACAAAAATTGTTTTTGCCATGGCTGAGATTTGAACCAAAGAACCAGTTTGTTGACTTTGCCTTGGGCTAATCTATAACACTATAGCCAATGCTTTGTTCCTCTTATCAATTTAGGAAACAATGGCCAAATCCAACTATGGCAGTTTTTGCTAGAACTTCTTACTGATAAGGATGCTCGAGACTGTATTTCTTGGGTTGGTGATGAAGGTGAATTTAAGCTAAATCAGCCTGAACTGGTTGCACAAAAATGGGGACAGCGTAAAAATAAGCCTACAATGAACTATGAGAAACTCAGTCGTGCATTAAGGTAAGCCTTGATTACTTTTCTTTGTTATCAAGCCTTTCTAAAAAGTAGCTGCTGCTTCTAGATGTAAGCATTGTTATGTAATGATATTAAAAACTTGTTCATGTTTTCTTTACAAATTAAAAAACCTTTTTAAAAAGATCTTAATAATTTTGAGGTACAGTTTTTTTTTACAGAATTACTCTAAGATTGTTTTTATCTGATTTGAAAGCATATAATACTGTCCAAAAAAAAAAGTTTAATTTTTGAGATTTTTATATTTGCATAGGTGAATTGAGTGTAATTTTTAATGAGTAAGCAGAAACTGTCCTCTGTTTTTACAATTCCATGCAAAATATTGACCCGTTTTCTATACAATCTGCCTAAATGTGGATATCCAATCTTTACATTGATACAAACTCTCCATAAGTAGCATAAGGTTTTTCGACAGAAGTTACTCTCAGAAATTATGCTTACTGCAGGGATGGAAATTCAGCAGGGACATTGAAGTCTCTGAGAAGAAGGATATAGAAGAATATCACAGAATTATGTCTGATTTTTGGGGGGGATTGAATATAGTCAAGTAGTTCTGCAGTTTACGAGTTTTTCTAAATAGCATGCTTTAACTGCTTCTTGTTTCACTTAGCCATGTTCACACTGAAAGATTATAATTTAGCTCACACACACACTCTCCCTTCCCCTTTCCATCCCCTCATCTCAATATCCCAATATAATTATATAGAAATTTTGGTTCAGCAAGTATCATTGTTAGAGTATTATGGCCATATAACTATTACTACATAGTTGACCGTTATTCTTCTTCTTTTCCTGCATGACCTGTTGTTTCTCAGAGTTCATAAATAACTAAAATGTTTAGTTTTCAATATGCTTGTCATTCAGTCTCAAACACATTGCCAACTGTCTAAAGATTCTTTGTGTATAATCAGAACTAAAGCTGCCATTTTTGAGAGTTGATACAGATTGTATACATACAAGATCCCTCAAAATTACAGTGGTAATTTTGATTTTTCAAATCAAACTAAGTTTTTTCATAGAACTTGAAAAGGTAATTGTAAAATTTACATGGGACTATAAAGTACCATGGTAGTCAGTAGTCAGGACACCTGAAGATTAGCAAAGTGGAAAGACTTGTCCCACACCATATTGAGACTGACTCTAAAATTACGGTAATAAGACAGTTATGCTATTTGCTCAAGACAAATAGGCCATACAGTAGAATAGGGAGCCAAAATAGAACCAGGAATACATAACCATTTGATTTAAAGAAATGGCAGTGGGGAGAAAACATATGAGGAAACGATCTGCTTTTCAGTCATCAGTGCTGGGATAATTTACTATCCATCTTGGGAGAAAAGTAAAAGTTGACCTCTTCCTTACGCCGTACCAAAAACCAATTCCATGTAGCTTGTAGCGCTACCTGTAAAAAGTAAAACAGAAAAGGATCTAGAAATACTTTCATAACTTCTGGTGGTAGGGAGACATTTAAGCAGAATCAAAAGGACTAATTATAAAGGGAAAGATCAATAAATTGGACTATATTTAAATTAGGAACTTTTGGTTGTTGAAAGCCTTAAGAGAGCCACACATGTCTTACAGAAGTATGTAGAATATCTAACCAATTCTTTTTTTTTTTTGGGGGGTCGGAGTCTCGCTCTGTCGCCCAGGCTGGAGTGCAGTGGCCAAATCTCAGCTCACTGCAAGCTCCACCTCCCGGGCTCACGCCATTCTCCTGCCTTAGCCTCCCGAGTGGCTGGGACTACAGGCGCCTGCCACCTTGCCCGGCTAGTGCTTTGTGCTTTTTAGTAGAGACAGGGTTTCACCGTGTTCGCCAGGATGGTCTCGATCTCCTGACCTCGTGATCCGCCCGTCTTGGCCTCCCAAAGTGCTGGGATTACAGGCTTGAGCCACCGCGCCCGGCCTAACCAATTCTTATGAATCAGTTTTTTAATGGGCAAGAGACTTGAATAGACACCTCAGGCTAGAGATTATCCAAATGGCCAATGAATAAATGCAAAGGTGTACAGCCTCATTAGTGTTCAGAGTAATGCAATCGAAAACCATAATTAAATGGTACAACACACCCCCTGGAGTGGCTACAATTTAAAACATTGCCAGAACTAAGTGCTGTTGAGCATATGGAGCAATGGAAATGCTTCTACCCTTTTGATAGGAATGCAAATTGTAACAGTTGCTCCCCTAAGCAACTGTTCGATATATACCAAACAGAAGTGTACTTGTATGCCCATACACATGTTCATAGCAGATTATTTGTAACATCCAAACCCCAGAAACAACCAAATATCTATCAACAGTAGAGAAGAAATCATTTATGGTATATCCATACAGGAATACCTTGCATTCTTGAAAACTGAGCTCCTGCTACAAAGACCAGTGAACCTCACAAACATAATGTTCAGTGACAGAATCCAGACCCAAAAGACCAAATTCTGTATGATTACATTTATTCAGTCAAGTTCAAAAAACAGGAAAATTAAATTGCAGTATTTAGGGATGCGTGTTTGGGAGATAAAAATATAAAGAAAAAGCAATGAAATTACTATCACGATACAGGCTTGTGTTTACCTTTTAGAGCCAGGATTTGGGGAATGATTGGGAGGGGACATAAAGGGGATTCTGGATGCTGACAGTGTTCTGTTTCTTGAGTGATACTTAACAGGGGAATGAATGTTCACTTTGTAATAAATCACTGAACTGTTCACTTCTGTGTCCTTTTGTTTGTGTGATATATTTGCAATTAAAAAGTTTTTAAAAAATACAAGTTCAAAAAAAGGGAAGAAAAGAAATCATATCCATGAAATACAGGTATTGTGTATCTTTCTACTTTCTTCATTTTAGAGAGGGAACAAGTGGAATAAATGCTACTGTATACAGTTGTGTGATGCATGTGCTAGATCAAAGGAAGTATTCAGTAAAATTCAAATTTATGTGTGTATATTCTTTTTTATCACCTCTTACCAAGAAATATGATAATGCCAACTCCTAGAACTGGCATAATCATAGAATATATTTTCCTCCTAGAATTATAAAACCTCTTTTCCATTTTCCTTTTTTCCCCCACGTACAGTCTTACATATTAATGTAGAAATTTTTTAAAGCAATTGAAACACCTACAGCATTTTTAACTGGATGGCAAGGAACTGTTGGTTTGTGAGCTGAGATCCAAATTCTATACTAATGTAACTGACATAAATGGAAACTATAAGACTGCACAATGTGTTATATCTCTTACTGGGAAATCAAACATAACTATTTTCCTTTAACTATTCTGGAATTAGGGAAAGATGACAGTTTCCTGTATATAGGTCAGTCCTTTCATTAATAGACTCTTGATTAAGCCAAGTGACTTTTATCCTGCTAAATGTGATAGTTTATATTAGTGGTACTTTTGCAAATAGTTGTTTCTTTTGTAGTAGCCCTTTGTCAGTGGGCAGTGCAATTTTAAAATAAGGGCTTTGCATTCTGCCAGTCCTGGAAAGAGCTTGACTTGCCTCTTTTTCCTGTTGTTGGAATTAGCAGTACATAGTGTTTGTTTTTAAAGTCTGTTTTCCAAAGGAAACATAAATCCAACTCCGTTTGCATCTCTATAGAATGCAGCAGTAAACCAGATTTCTAGAATGACTGCTGGAACTCTGCTTATGTACATTTAGAAATATTGTCTCTTTACAATGCCCTTTTCCTGTTTTTCTGTATCCTCTATTTCATTTAGACCTTTTCCTTAGAGTTAAAGCTACCTATTGGGCTTGGATAATTTATCTGAAATTTGGAAAGCATTTACATAGTGAAATAACAAAGATGAAGACATGACTTCATCATATAGGATTCTTTACAAGACAGAAAAGAAGTGGAATATATTAGTTTTTTCATATTATCGATTTTTATTAACATAGCTTATATTTTGTAGAGGCTGTGTGCCAGTCATTGTATACTAAGCACTTTACAAAGATTATCCCTTTAATCCTCAACAGTGATATGAGGGTATAAGCACTGTTCACCTCACTTTATAAATGAGGAATAAAAGCTTTGAGAAAATAATGACTCCTGTGGTCTCAAAAATGTTAGGTTTTGAATCTTGGCTTTCTGACTCCAAAGCTCTTGTTCTTAGGCTCTTCCACTGCTCTAAAGGTTTTTTGTTTTGTTTAATACTTTTAAATCAATGTTTTATCCTAATTGTTGAAAATATGTTTTGAAAGTTTAGAGAGTTTTGGAGTACTGAGCGTTGAAATTTTAGTAAATAATGTTTAGATATGTTTCATTTGATAGTAGCATTAAACATTCTATATAACTTCAATATTAATTGCTATTGTGGTGGATGCAGTACTCTACTAGGCTTCTGCTTACGGAATAGTCTGTAAATTATTCTAAGAAGTCTCATTTATTTTTTATGAAGTTTCTAATTTTTTTTTCTCTTTTTAAAGGTATTATTATGATGGGGACATGATTTGTAAAGTTCAAGGCAAGAGATTTGTGTACAAGTTTGTCTGTGACTTGAAGACTCTTATTGGATACAGTGCAGCAGAGTTGAACCGTTTGGTCACAGAATGTGAACAGAAGAAACTTGCAAAGATGCAGCTCCATGGAATTGCCCAGCCAGTCACAGCAGTAGCTCTGGCCACTGCTTCTCTGCAAACGGAAAAGGATAATTGAGCCCCAGGACATTCTGGAACTCCGAAGTCTTTCTTAAAATGTTTAGAGCAAGTATAGCTCTTACCTTTATTACCGAATTTGAATCTTCTTTTATTTCTAGACTGTACAGTCTGATGCATGATTTTTTTATAAATATTTCATACTCTTGTGAATTTGGATCTTTTTACTTTGAGCATATATTTTAGAATATGTGTATGTTAAAGGATCTCCACAATGTCTGCAGCGTGAAGGCAGGTTCATTGTGGAATAGTTTGTTAACAGTCAGGAAAGCTAAACTGGTCAGTATTAATGTGTAGCCCTACCAAAAATAGCCAGTAGTATCTGAAAATGAAAAATAAATGAAGTATCTCCAGGAAACAGTCTGGCTTAACTATTTTTGAAAATGTAACTGTTTCCCCTCTCTGCTGCTTTAGATGTTGCTTTACATAGAACCAGAAAATGGAATTTCTCAGCTAAAGCATGTGTGCCTGTTTCATCTAATCAAGCAGAGCTAAAATGTTCATATCAAATAAATTTATATTAATAAATTACTAAACTAAGAGTATCAGGTTATTTATATATTTGCAAGCAAAGGACAGTAAGAAGTTGACTGGCAAAAAGAGCAGTGCTGAAGGAGGAGATCCAGGTTTAAATCTGGCTTATTAACTCAAGCCAATTGTAAGGATTTTCTGTATAGATTATTCATGTCAGACCAAGAATTTAAATTATTTTGAGGCGTTTAATTCTAATAAACCAGCTGTTACAAAAATTATAAAATGATCTCTGTTTTTCCTGTCAGAGATTTAAAAAACTGAAAAGGTATACCTCAACCCAAAAGTAAAGGTTTGGTGTGGTTTGTTATGGCTTCCTTTTTTTTAAAATTACCCTGTAGTGCCAGTTTATTATGCAAAGCAGCTTATATTCCTGTGTTTCTGATAAAATGAAGACTTTAAATTAGTCAGCAGTACTTTACCTTTCAAGGCATTAGTAAATTACTTGCAAATAGTTTTAAAAAGAAAATTCGACCTCTGTTATAGGCAGTCTTCTCTTTAAGATAATACTTTTCCACTTTTTTTCCTTTTCCATATTATATATGTGTATACATATATCTATATATTCAGTTGATCATTTTCTAAACATATATGAAGGCATAAAGATATACAGAAGAAAAATTATTCATTTTAAGATTCAAATTAAGTAATTCCTGCATATATTACATTCCTTACATAAGCTAACACTAAACAAAAATGGCTAGAAATGTCTTTTTCTTTTCTGTTTTTGTTGTTTAAGGTATTAAGCACAAATTATTATATGAGACTGGCAGATAGCTATTAATCCTCTTACAGATTTGAGAAGGTTGATTCTCAAATATTTATGCACCTTCTCCTTCATTGTTTTCTTTAAATCTGTCCCCTTAAAAAGCTTAAGAGCTCAGTTAATGCTTTTGACTTAACTAGGAGAAAAAGGCATGTGAATGCAGGCAAGATGGCATTGTTAGCAATTCTGGTAGTGGTTTGGAATAAATCATAAGAGGCAGGGATCTTAAGGACAAGGAAGAGAGGAGAGAGAGAGAGGAGGGATCTTTGATCTCTTTCTCTGGTAATCTTAACGCATCATTTTACTACAACATGTTCTCTTAATTCATTTATATTATTAAGTCCTTTCTGCAGCTGATATCTGAGCAGAGTAAAATTTGTATGTCCATTATTACTTTTTTGAAAGAGAATATATGAACAAATTATTATTAGTACAATTTGTGCACTGTGGTTGTAAGAATGTCTGAGTAAAATAACAATATGAAATAATACACAGAAGCTCTAGCGTCAGATAACAAATAGACAGCTAGAAAGGTTTTGCACCATCCTCTTACGGCCTAGGGAGTTGACAAGTTGCTTGTAGTTTAAAAAAAAAAAATAAAGTATACCATTCTGCTATATCATCAAGAGCTTAAGAATCTTGGCTTTCATATTTAAAATGCTTTTGGGAAGACATATATTAAAATTTTAGCCAAGATGACAGACATGTCTCAATTATATATGTGTGTGTATGTTTTTAAAGCTAGAAACATTAGTTTTAGATTCCTAGAATGAAAATTCTTTTCTCATCTATGCAATTCCCGTATGGTTTTTCTAAAATCATATTTTATTCATTTTCTCCTTTTAGCAATTTTCATCTTATTTCTCATAATTTGAATAGAGACAGTTCTCATACATGATCAGATGCTTTCTTTTTCTTCTTACCATCATTTATGCATGACATAGGTAAAGTAATATGACTTCTCCAGTTGATTCAAGAAACTCATTACTTTGCCTTAAATTATATGTAAAATATTTGTTTTACTTAGGTTACAGTTATCAGAAAGCCAGGTAGTTTTTTTTCTTCTATTAAAAGATAACATATTGTGAAAGAAAATTAAAAGTTATGCTATTCATTCTTTGCTTTGTTTTTATAAATGAATTTTTCATAGAATTTACAGTATATTCAAAGGAAGAAAGATAAAATTATTGGTCATCATTTGTACCTTAGAAGTACAAGAATTTAAGTAAAAGAAATGTTCATTTTTGTTTTAAAACTTGTTTTCCATGTGAAGTTTTTATTGAGCCAACTTTCATACATATCTCGCTAGCCTAAAGTCTAAATATTTGTGTTGGCATCAGAAAAACCAATTAGGCAGAATTGCTTTGCGTGGTTGATCTTCAGATAAATTGACTGATCACATTTATTTTTGTATCAGTCTATGTCATTTAATTAGGAAAAATTATTTAGGTGTTTTCTCCCCTGATTAATGGTGATACTCAAGTATGATACAAAAAGAATTGTACCACCAAATATTTTTGCGAGGTCTGTTTTCCATATTCCTTTTATGCTACTGCCTTTAAGAAAGAACGAGTATCCTTGAAATAGCACAAAAATGTTTTAAAATTCATAATTGCAAAATAAATCTGTGACTAACTTAATGTCTTCAGATCTAAAGGGTGTAAAAATATTGATACTTCAATATTTCATTTGCTGCCAGGAAAAAAAAATTCTCAATCTTTTGTAAATGGGAGGAGGACTTTTGCATACGTTTTTACTCTTTAAATAACGACAACGACACTTATACTGTCATAATAACAATTATGTATTTCTTTGTGGTTTTAATTTTTTTTGTAATTTTACATAAAACAGTTATTTTCTATTTTTACGCAGATAAAAAATATTTGTGCATAAAATGTAAAAATAGTAAAATGAGAAAAATAAAACTATTATACAGTATGTTTCTGTGTTGCTTAAAGTTTTTTTTTTCCTGAAAACAAAATCTTAAATCCTCAGGATATTTTGTTGGATAGTAGTCTGACAGTCCACTTATGATACATTGTACATATGATTCCCATGCACTTTTTAACTTAAAAGCTGTCAATTTGTGAAGAACATATTTCACTGAACTAAAATTAGTAGGTTAATCTCTTTAAGAAAATGAAATTCCATCTACAAAGCCAAATTGTTTTAGAATAGTAACAGATGAAGTGGTAAGACTGAGTAGCTGTCAGAAGGCAAGCTGATGATTGCTAAATTGTAAGCCTTTTGTAAAGCCTTTTTTTTTTTTTTTAAACAAAGCATCACCTGTTCATGTTGGCTATCAGCAGGTTGCTTCAGCCAGAATCAGAATATAGAAGAATGGGTTAGGAAAAAGTGATTCATGCCTGCCTTTATGGTGAAGCAATGATGAAACTTTGATTGACATGCTTAAATAGGAACTTATGGTTAGAAATAAATTGCTTTAAAAATACACAGTGTAATTGTATCTAGTTTGAAGCGATGAAAAACCATCAGCCAGGACGCTAGTGAGGTGTATTTGTTCTCCCAGGACTTCAGTTTTGTGTATGTACAGCTTTAGAGTTTAATTTGCAAGCCAAATACGTGTTTAAAATGCTTTTTACTAATAATAAACTGACAGCTTTAGAACGTTGCTTTTAAAACTTTCTGTAGTGAAGGACCACTTTCTTATTTCCAAATTGTCACAGACAAACATTTGTAAAATAAAAACTGAATTAGTAGCAGGGAGGGGGAAATGGGAAGTTACTGTTTAATGGGCATAGAGTTTCAGTTTCTCAAGATGAAAAGCTGGAGATGGTTACACAGCTATGAATATGCTTAACAATACCAAACCGTATTAAAGATGGTAAATTTCATATTATGTGTATTTTACCACAGTTGAGTTTTTTTTTTTTTTTTTTTTTTTTTTTTTTGAGACGGAGTCTCGCTCTGTCGCCCAGGCTGGAGTGCAGTGGCCGGATCTCAGCTCACTGCAAGCTCCGCCTCCTGGGTTTACGCCATTCTCCCGCCTCAGCCTCCCGAGTAGCTGGGACTACAGGCGCCCACCACCTCGCGCGGCTAGTTTTTTGTAATTTTTTGTAGAGACGGGGTTTCACCGTGTTAGCCAGGATGGTCTCGATCTCCTGACCTCGTGATCCGCCCGTCTCGGCCTCCCAAAGTGCTGGGATTACAGGCTTGAGCCACCACGCCCGGCCAGTTGAGTTTTTTTTAAAGAATCAATTACAAGAATTTTAAAAATCAGTATTTACCATATTAACAATACAATGGGGGAGGAACATGTTCAACTCAATAGATGCAGAAAAATATACAATTTAACATCCATTCATGATTAAAACTCTCAGCAAACTAGAAGAGAACGTCCTTAACCTGATAAAAAGGTATCTATGGAAAAACCTGTAACATCACATGTTTGTTGCGCCTCACCACTCCGCCCCCCTCCCCACAAGATATAGGAAACACAAATCTGCTTTTATCATTTTTATTCAGAATTGTATCCTAGCCTGTGAAATAAGGTAAGAAAAGTAAAAAGCATACGTACTGCAAAAAACAAAACTGCAGAAGACATCAGACATGTTAAACGCCCTCAAGAATAAAAAAGTTGTGAGAATAACAAGGTAAGGTACAAGGTCAATATGCGAAGTTCAATTTTATTTCTACATGCTAGAAACTAATAAATGGAAATTAACATTTAAAAACCACCATTTACAATAATATTGACATGAAATAGGGACAAATAGAGCAAAATTTGTGCAAGACCTATCAATGAAAACTATAGAACTTGCAAAGAAATGAAAGAATGTCTAAGTAGGTGGAGATATAACACCATAATTCTGGATTGGAAGACTCATTTTTGGGTTTTTTCGCTTTTTTCCTTTTTGAGACAGTCTCATGCTGTCACCCAAGCTGGAGTACAGTAGTGCTATCTCAGCCCACTGCAACCCTGCACCTCCTGGGTTCAAGCGATTATCATGCTTCAGCTTCCCGAAAAGCTGGGATTACAGGCGTGTGCCATGATACCTGACTAATTTTTTATATTTTTAGTAGAGATGGGGGCTTCGCTATGTTGGCCAGGCTGATCTCGAACTCCTGACCTCAAGTGATCTGCCTGGCTCGGCCTCCTGAAGTGCTGGGATTACAGGCGTGAGCCACCATGCCTGGCCTAAGACCCAATTGTGTAAATGTAAATCTTGTAAATGTTAGTTATTCCTAAATTGATCTACAAATTAAATTACAATAAAAAATTCTGCACGTCTTTTTTTGTAGACAAGCTAATTATAAAATTTATATGTAAATACAAATGACAGAATAGCCACAATATTTTGGAAAAAGAGAACTTGCACTGTGCTATATAAAACTTTGCTATATAAAGCTACAGCAATCAAGAAGTGGTATTTAGGTAAGGATAAACATATAGGTCAATGAACAGACTAGGATCCAGAAATGGACCCACATATATGGCTCATTGATTTTTGACAAAGTTGCCAAGGTAATTCAATAGGGAAAGGGTAGTTATTTCAACAAATGTTAGAACAACTGCATATATTCATGGAGAAAAATGAACATCAACCCTTGCTTCATACCACACATAAAAATTAACACAACGGATTCTAGACCTAAATATAAAATCTAAAACTTATTTAAAAATTTTCATAACCTTGGAGTAGACAAAGATTTCTCAGATATTAAAGAAGCAAAACTAGGCTGGATGTGGTGGCTCCTGCCTGTAAATACAGTGCTTTGGAAGGCTATGAATTTTGAGACCAGCCTGGACAACATAGCAAGACCCCATCTCTACAAAAATATAAAAATTAAAATAAAATTAGCTGGGCATGGTTGTGTACGGCTGTAGTTCTAGCTACTCAGAAGGCTGAGGAGGGAGGATTGCTTGAGCCCAGGTTCAAATTCAAAGTTCAAGCGCAGGTCGAGCTTGAGGTTACAGTGAGGTGTAATTCTGCCACTACAGCACTCCAGTCTGGGGGTGACAGAGTGGGACGCTGTCTCTGATAAAAAACAAGACAGTAAATTGGACTTCATCAAAAATTTTTAAAACACCTGTTCTTTGAAAGACACTATTAAAATAAAAGGCAAAGCTGGGTGTAGTGACACACGCCTGTAATTTCAGTGCTTTGGGAGGCTGACTGGGGAGGATTGCTTGAACCCAGGAGTTCGAGACCAGCCTGGGCAACCTCATGAGACCCCCTCTCTATGAAAAAAAATTTTCTTAAATTAGCCAAGTATGGTAGCATGCACCTGTAGTTCTGGCTACTCAGAAGCCTGAGGCAGGAACATTGAGTCTAGGAGCCTGAGGTTATGATGAGCTATGAGCACACCAGTGCACTCTAGTCTGGGTGACAGAGCAAGACCCTGTCTCAAAAACAAAAAAAAAGTTATTAAGTTAAATAAAAGGCAAGGTACAGATTGGGAGAAAATATTTGCAATACATTTATCTTACAAAGGTAAGATAAGTGTATTTGAGCACACTAATTTGCAATATTTTGTCATTAAGTGATGAGCATCAGTTTTAACTGAATGATTATGGCAATGTTACTATCTTACAAAGGTAAGATATTTAATATCAAAAATATATGAGAAACTCTTTTAACTCACTAAGACAATCAAATAATTTATGGTCAAAGGATTCGTACAGACGTTTCATTAAAAAAGATATGTATGGGCAGTAAGCATATGAAAAGCTATTTGGCATTATTAGTTATCAGAAAACAGGAAGTCACAATCCAGTACCACTAAAAACACATTACAACTGCTCAAAGTTAAAAGACTCACAATACCAATTGTTCTCAATGACAAGGACCAAATGAAGTCACGCATATTGCTAGTGGAAATGTAAAATGGCACACCACTTTGGAAAACTTAAACACTTCTGTCACGACACAGCAATTCTAATCCTAGGCATTTATTTTATTTATTTATTTTTTTGAAACAAAAGTTTCACTCTTGTCACCCAGGCTAGAGTGCAATGGTGCAATCTTGACTCACTGCAACCTCCACCTCCCAGGTTCAAGTGATTCTCCTGCCTCAGCTTCCCAAGTAGCTGGGATTACAGGCACCAGCCACCACGTCCGGGTAATTTTTGTATTTTTAGTAGAGACAGGGTTTTGCCATGTTGGCCGGGGCTAGTCTTGAACTCCTGACCTCAGGTGATCTGCCCGCTTAGGCCTCCCAAAGTGCTGACATTACAGGTATGAGCCATCATGCCCGGCCCAATCCTAGACATTTATTTAAGAGAAATAAAACATGTTCACTGAAAGACTTGTACATGAATGTTTATAAGAGCTTTATTCATAACGTCCCCAAACCGTTAACAACACAACTATCCATCAACAGGTGACTGAATAAATTATGAATACCCATAGAATAGAAGTATGACTCAGCAATAAAGGGAGTGAACAACTGCCTCATCAACAACTCTGGAAAAGGCAAATCTCATTGTAAGGATAGAAAGCAGTTCATTGGTTGCCTAGGCTAGGGATAGTGGTTGATTTCCTGGATTAGGCATAAAGAAATTTGGGAGGATGATGACATAGCCTATATTATGCTTTGTTGATGATTATCTGGATGAACAGACTTGCCAAAACTTATCTAAATGTATACTTAAAATAGGTGCAAGGGGTTATGTAAATTACACCTCAATACGTTTAAAAACTGAACTAGAGAAATGAAAAAGACAAAAATACGTAACTTTTTTAAAAAAGTATTAGGTTCCACAGGCATAAGATTTCTCTATCAAATTACCAACATTGTTTTAATCCTTGCACTTATCTCCCTGTGGACTGACAACAAACAGTTCACAGACTGACCTCACTGACTTACGACATTTCATCATCAACTGATGAGCATCCGTTTTAACTAAACGATTACGGCAATGTTCATGGGATTTGAAAATTTCTCCGTAAATTTTTTTTTTTTTTTTTTTTTTTTTTTTTGAGACCGACAGTCTCACTCACCCAGGCTGGAGTGCAGTGGCTTGATCTCGGCTCACTGCAACCTCTGTCTCCTGAGTTTAAGCGATTCTCCTGCCTCAGCCTCCCCAGTAGCTGGGATTGATTACAGGTCTGCATCACCACACCCAGCTAATTTTTGTATTTTTAATAGAGACGGGGTTTCACCATGTTGACCAGGCTGGTCTCGAACTCCTGAGTTCAAGTGATCTGCCCACCTCGGCCTCCCAAAGTGCTGGAATTACAGGTGTGAGCCACCGCGCCCGGCCTAAAAATAGAGGATATTTTAAATAAAAGTGTGAGAATCTGCCCTGTTGGCCTAAAATGTATTAGCCAGTTGATTAAACAAATAAAGAATACCTAGAATAAAGGTATAAACAAATAAAGAACCTTCTATTGTGGAGGATATGTAAAGCGGCGTGCCAAAGGAAAGAACCAGAAGAAACAGATTATGGTCCTTGTTTTCACACTACCAGATATGAAACTTAGAGCAAGTTGTTTAAACTTTCTCCTCCTCCATTTTCTCTCTCCTATGCTAGGGTCATTGACACACTTGCCTGCAGTGCAGGGCCATTGAAAGGGTTAAATGAACTCATGTATGTGAATTCATCTTGCAACTGTAGACTCCTAAATAAGTGTAAAGGTCTAGGAAAGAAAAATCTCCCTTCAAAGAATCCGGTGCTCTAGTTTGAAATTGGTGCTCACCTCATGTAATGGTGAAAACTCATAAAATAGCGTAAAAAATGTGTTGAATGACTGAATGAGTAAGGAATAAGAGCTAATTCTGATCTCTTATATGTCAAGTCCTTTATTTGCCTTCTCACTTATTTCTCACAACTCCTTGAAGTAGATAAGAGAACTGTCCATTTTATAAATGGAGAAATCGAGGCATAGAGGGATTAGTCAACTTGGCTGAGGTCACTTGCATAAGGACCAACCCAGGCTTGAAGCCCTGCCTGGGGATTTTCATTAGGATTAAGTCTGTCTCAACAGAAGACTGCTGTTAACACCTACAGTCAATGAAAGGGAGGTGTGTTTAATACGTCTAACAAATGAGAATTGCAAACATTGGGTCCTTTTCTCATTTCCTCTGGCTTTTGTCTTATCCGAAGTGAGAAGCTTAGTAGTATTCGTCTCTACTAAGTCAATGGAGTTTTATAAAATATTACCATACAACCAACCCTTAGTAAAATAATGGCTCTAGGCAATCATCACCAACAGCTGCTAAAACCATTAGGTGAAAAGCTGGTGAGACAGTTTGTAAAGGATGGATTTGCCTTACAATCCCTGAATACATCGATCGATCTTAATATCATGAAAAGAGAGACAACCAGGGCCGGGCGCAGTGGCTCACGCCTGTAATCCCAGCACTTTGGGAGCCTGAGACAGGTGGATCACAAGGTCAGAAGATTGAGACCATCCTGGCTAATACGGTGAAACCCCATCTCTACTAAAAAATACAAAAAATTAGCCGGGCGTGGTGGCAGGCGCCTATAGTCCCAGCTACTCGGGAGGCTGAAGCAGGAGAATGGCGTGAACCCAGGAGGTGGAGGTTGCAGTGAGCCGAGGTTGCGCCACTGCACTCCAGCCTGGGCGACAGAGTGAGACTCTGTCTCAAAAAAAAAAAAAAAAAAAAAGAGAGACAACCAGATAATCATATGCCTCCCGATATGACGCATTGGGACAACTCTTGCCAAAACACAAACTGAACCTAAATCTGATAAATTCCCCCGATATAAGTACCAGTTCATAGGAAATATAGGAGACTGTCATTTACATGGATACAATCAGCAAAAATACAAATGAAAACAACACAGATACAAAAAAATTACAAGAAAAATAAGAAGAAGGGGAATGTATAGATTAAAAGAGACTTAAGAGTCTCTTTCACTCACCCAATGCATTGTGTGGTTTTGTTTGTCTCCTGATTACAATAAATAAGTAAACTTTTGAGGCAATCAAGGAAATTTGAACACTGTATTTTTTAAATATTAAGGAATCTGCCATTTTTTTTAGGTGTGGTAATAGTGTTGCGGTTATGAGGAGGAAAGAAAGGAAGGAAAGAGAAGAGAGAGAAATGGAGGAAAGGGATTTTAATCTTTCAAAAATGCATACTGAAGTACTTAGAGATGAAATAGTGTGATGTCTAGCATTTGCTTCAAAATACTTCAGTGGGTGGACTTAAAACACACACACACACACACACACAAAGGCCATGTGCTAAAAACTGCTGAGACTGAGTGACAGATATGTGAGGGTTTATTATATTATGCTCTCTACTGAGTATGCATGAAATTTTCCTTAAAATAGAGCATTTTTTAAAAAACACTATCATAAAGAAGCTTACCCAAAAGAATACCACAGATGTGGCAATGTCACCTACAAAATCATATCAGGTTTTTGAAACTGCATCACTAGGTAAAGAATACATATTTCTTTTCATGAAATAGGGGGTACTTTACGTAACAAAGGTGTTTCTGAAAAGTTGTACCTAAATAAAATATTATAAGCATAATTGTTAGCAGTCTATTATACATACTGTCTGGCCCCCCCAGAAAGGTGCATTCATTTGTATTTTATTTTTTTTGAGACAGGTCTTTCTCTCTCTCAGACTATATACAGTGGCACAATCACAGCTCACTGCAGCCTCAACCTCCTGGGCTCAAGCGATCCTCCCACCTCAGCCTCTCACTGGGACCGCAGGAGTATGCTACAACTCCTGGCTAATTCTTTTTCAATTTTTGGTAGATGCAGGTTCTCCCTATGCTGCCCAGCCTGGTCTCACACTCCTGGGGCTCAAGTGATCCTCCTGCCTTGGCCTCCCAAAGCGCTGGTATTAAGGGCATAAGCCAATGTGCCCAGCCCATGGTTCTTGAATACCAGAGAAGAACATAAATGTATAATTAAGCTCTAAATTACATAGGAGTGGTATTCCTGAAAAATATTTAGTAAGTGGAAACTCTGGAACTATAATACACCTATTTAGAAACCTAGGACTTGCAACTACTTCACAAGAAATATTAGACACAAATTACCACAAGACAACACAGCTTACTGACATAGAAATTAGATTCCATCAAGCCTATGTCTAAAACTCTTTCATAGTTTCTTATTGCCCTCTAGAAAAGAAGTCCAATTTCCTTAGCATGGTGTGAAAGCATGGAGCCAGTTTTTATCTTGACCCAGCTTCCAGTTCCTGTACTCCTTCCTCCTGGAAGCATTATTTATCAACCATAATTAGCCCAGGTAAGATTTGTGCATTAGAAATACGGTCACTTCACTCTCTCTCCTCTACTGGATTAGCATCCATTACGTTTAGGACCTGGTATTTTCCTTGTTTACCACTGCATCTTAAAATCTTAGCTGTGGCTGGGCCCGGTGGCTCACACCTGTAATCTCAGCACTTTGGGAGGCCGAGGTGGGTGGATCATGAGGTCAGGAATTTGAGACCAGCCTGGCCGACATGGCAAAACCCTGTCTCTATCAAAAATACAAAAATTAGCTGGGTGTGGTGGCACACACCTGTAATCCCAGCTACTCAGGAGGCTGAGGCAGGAGAATCGCTCGAACCTGGGAGGCGGAGGTTGCAGTGAGCTGAGATTGTGCCACTGCATTCCAGCCTGACAGAGACTCCATTCCCTCTCCCCGCAAAAATAAATATCCTTAGCTGTTACAATGGATACAGCACTGTAGTTGGGCCATTAGTCCTCAAAATTCATGGCGTTGCCATCTTATATCACTTATTTTACAGACAAAGAAAAATATTATACTAGAGAACTGTATTTTTTTTTCCTACAGTTTCTTAGATATAATTCCATGGAAACTTGGATCTGCTGAAACAATTGTTGGCAGCATCAGTATAGCATTAGGAAATGATAAAAGGAAATCTGTTAAAACTATCAGAAATTTCATTAATCACATACGTTTATCCATTTGATAAATCATGTGCCTTTGTCGATTTAAAAATACATTTATATTAAGATATTTTATCTTTCTGACCATTTTTGTGACTTTTTTTGGAGAAGCATGCTTTGCTGCTATAGAGTATCTTCAGCACAGTGATCCATATTTGGATAACAAGAGTCACAAAAGGAAAAATCACCGTTTCATTACTTTAATGCTTATTTGCCACAATATATTTGATTTGTATATGACTTTGTAGAAACTATTTTGTGCTCAAGTACATTCCCGTAAATAGAACTTTATATTTCTTAATTGGCCAGCTTGTTGCATTGATTTGTCCCAAGTCTCATTATGAAACTTCAAAATCTCACTTTGGTTTGAAAAAGTGAAGGGAATCAGACCATTTCTAGCTTTGTTTTTGTTTTTGACAACATTTTTGGTGCACAGTTTGAGAAATGGCAGAATTACCCCCCAGCTAAAATATTATTCGGAGGCTCAAAATTCATACTAACCTTTCTTGTTTCCTAAGCTGTAAAAAGTAGCTGCCAAGCAGAATTCTTAAGGCAGGTTCTCATCGAAATCTCACGCTGAAGCCAATCAATGACATATTTGAGGGCAGCAAGCTTCAGAAGAATTTAGTAAACAGGATGTCAGAAACCTTTCAGAAATAAAATCATTCACCTGGGTGGATTTAGGGCTGAGATATTCTATGATATGTGTTTGATAAACTTTCATGCCACTGAAAACATTTCTCCCTCATATTTAGACTTCTCAAGCTTTTCTCACCTATTTCTTATGTTAAAAATTAACCCATCTCATCCCTGTTGAGAAATAAATAATGCCCCATATCTTTGAAAAGAGAAACCAAAGAAAGATCGTGTTCTATGTCTTCACTTCATCCGTGAGGATGCCAGAATTTCTTTTGGCTGTTTGATTGTCAAGTCGTTGGCAATATCAAACAGAATTGTCTCTCAGAGGAGAAGTAGTTGAACTTGTATCACCCTGTGGGACCTGTTGGGAGTAAATTAGATTGTGGAAACGGCATATGCTCTATCTGAAAGTCAATCTCAGTTCATTAACTAGTATCCGAAGAATCTGAAGGAGTTAAGGATGAGAAATGATGTTTCCTCAAATAAATCTTTCTATATTTTCACTATTTCCTAAAAGTTGATAGCTAGAAGATCAATTTAGTATCTCTCTGGGGAGAAGCATGAGTAGGGACTGTGGTGTGTGTGTTTTGAGATGGAGTTTCACTCTTGTTGCCCAGGCTGGAGTGCAATGGCCCAACCTTGGCTCACTGCAACCTCTGCCTTCCGGGTTCAAGCGATTCTCATGCCTCAGCCTCCCAAGTAGCTGGGATTACAGGCATGTGCCACCACACCCGGCTAATTTTTGTATTTTTTTTTTTTTTTTTAAGTAGAGATAGGGTTTCTCCATTTTGGTCAGGCTGGTCTCGAACTCCCGACCTCAGGTGATCCACCCACCTCGGCCTCCCAAAGTGCTGGAATTACAGGCGTGAGCCACCACACCCAGCCTGTTTTTTCATTCTGTTCCCTTTGATTGAAATGCTTCCTCCTTATCCTTCCTTTTCCTTCTTTCTCTCTGCCCATCAAAATTCTCATTATCCTTTGCTGTTCAGAATTGACCAGACTGTCTTTGAGCACATTTCCTTTGAAGCTACACTCACCTGATTTTCCACCTCACTGACCCCTACTTTTGGGTTCAATACTAGGCTCCTTTTTTTCTTCCAACCTCACATTAGGTGACTATAACTTTACAAATCATCTATATGACTCATAAATTTTAATATCCAGCTTTGACCTCTCCCAGAATCCATTAATATCTCCATCTGCTTACAAGAGTGTAAAAGTTAAGACATTTTAATCAAAAAATGGCAAAAGGAATACTTTTTATTTTTATTTTTTTAGACCGAATCTTGCTCTGTCACCGAGGCTGGAGTGCAGTGGCGCAATCTCGGCTCATTGCAACCTCTAGATCCCAGGTTCAAGCCGTTCTCATGATTCAGCCTCCTGAGTAGCTGGGACTACAGGCACAGCGCCAGCACGATCACTAATTTTTGTATTTTTAGTAGAGAGGAGGTTTCACCATGTTTGCCATGCTGGTCTCAAACTCTTGATCTCAGGTGATCCACCGCCTCAGCTTCTTAAAGTGCTGAGATTACAGGTGTGAGCCACTGCATCTGGCCAGAAAACAGTACTTTCTATTTTCCAACTTATCTGTGCTCTTCCCAATTTTCTCTTCCCAACAAACAGCACCTCCGTCGACCCAATTGCTCAAAAGGACTTAAAATTTTCCTTGATTCCTCTATTTTCCTCATATTTATATCCGATCAGCAAATTTTCTTTTCTCCTTTTTTTTTTTGAGACAAGATCTCTGTCACCCAGGCTGGAGTGCAATGGCGTGATCTTGGCTCACTGCAACCTCCACTTCCTGGGTCCAAGCGATTCTCCTGCCTCAGCCTTTTGACTAGCTGTGACTACAAGTACCCACCACCATGCCCCGCTAATTTTGTATTTTTAGTAGAGACGGGATTTCAACCATGTTGGCCAGACTGGTCTCGAACTCCTGACCTCAAGTGGTCCACCTGCCTCAGCCTCTCAAAATGCTGGGATTACAGATGTGAGCCACCGCGCCCTGCCTTATCAGTGAATATTCTATCATAAATACCTATCACAAATCCCTATCCTCTTCTTCATCCCCACTGCTACTAACCTAGTTGTCCAAGCCAAAGGTACTCAGTTGGATTTATGGAGATGACTCTTTAAATGTGTTTAATTATGTTGATTGATTTTTGAATCACAAACTGATTTTGTTTTCCTGGAATGAACCCCGCTTGGGGTTCATTATTATTGTTTTCGTATGTTGCTGGATTTGGTGTGCCAGTATTTTGTTGAAGGTTTTTTTTTTTTTGTCTGCAAACATAAGAGATACTGGTCTGTAATTTTCTTTTCTTTGTCAGGCTTTGCTGTGGGTTTATGCTCACCCCATAACTAAGTTGGAAGTGTTTCTTTTGTCTCTAATTTCTGAACATTTTTGGATAATATTATTATTTCTTCTTTAAATATTGGATAGACTTCACCAGCGAAACCATCTAGTCCTGGAGTTTTCTTTGTAAGGGGACTTTTTTATTAGTGGATTACACTTCTTAAGTAGGCACAGGGAAATTAAAAGCTTCAATTTCATCTTAAGTCAGCTTGGATAAGTTGACTTTTTCCAATAAATTTGTCCACTTCATCCAACTTGTCAAATGTGTTGGCATAAAATTGCCATTATCCATTGTCTATAGAATCTATGGTATATCTTGCTTTCATTCTTGACATTGAAATTTGGGTTTGTCTCTTTTTAAAAAAAAAATGTTCCTGCTAGGGATGAATCCATTTCACTGATCTTTTTAAGGAATTAATTTTTGGTTTTGTTAATTTTCTCTGTTATTTGTTGTCTTCTCTATAGATTTATGCTTTTATCTTTATTGCTTTCTTTCTTGTTTGGGTTTAATATAATCATATCTTCCTGGCTTCTTAATGCGAAAATTTATGTCACTGGTTTAACACATTTACTTATTTATTTTTTGAGAATCCACAGACCATTTATTAAGATAAATCTTATTTGATGCCATAGACAAGTCTTGATACATTTAAAAGGATTAAAACCACACAAAGTATGTTCTCTGACTATAAGGGATTTAATTAGAAATCAATAACAGAAAGATATGTAGAAAATACCCAATGATTTGCAAATAAAACAATACTTTTTCCATCCTGGCTAACACGGTGAAACCCCGTCTCTACTAAAAATACAAAAACTAGCCGGGCGAGGTGGCGGTGCCTGTAGTCCCAGCTACTCGGGAGGCTGAGGCAGGAGAATGGTGTAAACCCGGGAGGCGGAGCTTGCAGTGAGCTGAGATCCGGCCACCGCACTCAAGCCCGGGCGACAGAGCGAGACTCCGCCTCAAAAAAAAAAAAAAAAAACAATACTTTTTAAAAATTATTTTTTTACTATATACATTTAAAGTTGTGCCTTTCTCCTAAACATAGCTTCAGCTCCATCAAATACATTTTAGAATGTCATATTTTTATTATAATTCAGTTTAAATATATTCTAAGTTCCTTTATCATTTTCTATTTTGCACACTTGGATTATTTCTTTTTTTTTTTTTTTTTTTTGAGACGGAGTCTCGCTCTGTCGCCCAGGCTGGAGTGCAGTGGCCAGATCTCAGCTCACTGCAAGCTCCGCCTCCCAGGTTCCCGCTATTCTCCTGCCTCAGCCTCCCAAGTAGCTGGGACTACAGGCGCCCGCCACCTCGCCCGGCTAGTTTTTTGTATTTTTAGTAGAGACGGGGTTTCACCGTGTTAGCCAGGATGCTCTCGACCTCCTGACCTCGTGATCCGCCCGTCTCGGCCTCCCAAAGTGCTAGGATTACAGGCTTGAGCCACCGCGCCCGGCCTGGATTATTTCAAAATACATTATTTAATTTCAATATCTATCACAGTGGTTTTTGTAACTGGAAAAGCTACAAAGATTCCAAATTTCTTATGAGACAGTATTGTTTACTCATAAAAACTCAGCCCATTAAAAATGATGTGGCATATGAAATAAGATAACATATAAACATTTTATTTTTTTACTTTGTAAAATCCAATTTGAAACATTTTATTAAAAGCAAAAAAAGTTATGATATAGCATTAAAATATTTCATTTTGGGCTGGGTGCGGTGGCTCACGCTTGTAATCCCAACACTTTGGGAGGCCAAGGCAGGTGGATTGTCTGAGGTCAGGAGTTTGAGACCAGCCTCACCAACATAGTGAAACCCTATCTCTACTAAAAATACAAAAAATTAACTGGGCGTGGTGGCAGGCACCTGTAATCCCAGCTACTCGGGAGGCTGAGGCAGGAGAATCACTTGAACCTGGGATTCAAGTGGGAGGCGGAGTTTGCAATGAGCCGAGATCACACCATTACACTCCAGCCTGGGCAACAAGAGCAAAAAGCTGTCTAAAAAATTTTTTCACTTTGAAGAATACATACATCAGGATCTATATATGTAAATCATATGTATTTATGTATATGTGATCTTTACACCACAGGTAACTTAAAAAATATGAATGCCATTCCCTAACAGATCTTTTCACTCTCTTCAGAAACTTCATAACTTGGATATGTGAAGGAAATCCTAGAGCTGAATTTAAAGACAGGGTTTGAGGAGACTGGAGTCATTCTGCATAGTAAAATAAGATTTTGTTTTGTCATTGCTGTTCACCCATAAAATGAGGGAGAAGAGGAGAGCTAAGCACTGTGCCTATGAAGCCTGCGTTGCAGAATCTTTTAGCAAGATTAATGTCAAATGTGGAATTTTAAGATATTGGCATGATTATATGTCAAAGGGTGTTATAACAAAATATCATTAACTGGTGGCTTATAAACAACAAAATTTATTTCTCACAGTTCTGGAGGCTGGAAGTCTGAGATCAAGGTGCTGGCAGATTCAGTGTCTGGTGAGGACCCACTTCTTGGTTCGCAGATGCTGCCTTCTCACCACCGTGTCTTCATATGGTTAAAGGGGCAAGACAGCTTTCTGGGACCAATTTCATAAGAGCATTAAACCTATTCATGAAAGCTCTGCCCTCGTGACCTAATCACCTCCCCAAGGCCCCACCTCCTAACACCATCCCCTTGGTGACTAGGTTTCAACATGTGAGTTTTAGGGAGACACAAATGCTCAGACTATAGCAGTTACATCCTTCCATGTCCACTACCACCACCTGCACATCTGCCTCTCATAAAAATGCACTGAAAAGGCGAGTTTGGAGGCAATTAACCAACAATGTACTCAGTTTTAGATTTAGGAAATGTAACTAAATCTTAAGGAATGGAAAGACTTCCTGCAGACATCTACATTGTGTTTGTGTGTGTATTTATTTGAGTATATCTGCATATAACTGTTAAAGAATTGGACGACAATTCACTAACACACATTTGTTATCTGTAGGTGGTAGAAAAAGCATTTTTAACATATTTGCTTATTCCAATTTCTACTCTAAAAATATACCACAGTAGTCATACTCCCACTTATGGTTAAGAGGGTGTAACCAGAATGAGGTAAGCCTCATTTATTTATCAGCTTAAAATGAGATTCCAGGGTTGCAGCATGTGGAGAGAGTAGAAACCACAGGGAAGCCAAGACAGAGTTTGCAGAGCAGAGAGAAAAAAATCGCACAGAGATCAAGCTTGGGAAATCTGCAGAGGGTTACCCCGGGGCCGTCCACTGAGACCTGGTCAGTACATATACAGGAGGATCCTACCCAAGGCTGGGGAAGGAGCCACGTGACAGGAGCACAGGGAACAATCCTCAGAGCATACACAGGACCAGTAGCAGTCGTGCTTCCACCAGGCAGAGAGGAAAACCTTGTAATCATAAGATATAGAGTACTCTGAATGCTAGAGACTAAAGGCTGCCCTGATCCTACCTGACAAAACTTAAAAAGAAAGCCTAGTCTTAGCCGGGCGTGGTGGCTCACGCCTGTAATCCCAGCACTTTGGGAGGCCAAGGCAGGTGGATCACCCGAGGTCAGAAGTTCTAGACCAGCCTGGTCAACAAGCTGAAACCCCGTCTCTACTAAAAATAAAAGATTAGGCAGGTGTGGTGGTATGCTCCTATAGTCCCAGTTACTGGGGAGACTCTCAGGCAGGTGCTTGAACCCAGGAGGCAGAGGTTGCAGTGAGCAGAGATTGTGCCACTGCACTCCAGCCTGGGTGACAGAGTGAGACTCAGTCTCAAAAAAAAAATCCAACAAAGCCTAGTCCCAGAAAAAAATTTAAAATGACTTTTAGGAATAAAAAGAATAGATTGTTAATTTGCATTACTTTTTAAAAATATGATCCATTACATATTATATGCATGTATCAAAATATATATAACTATTACATGTCAATTTTTTAAAAGTTGTACCCAGTCTTCAAATTCCAACTAAAATGCTAACCGATTTCCTTCATCTGAATTTTTGTAGCATTCTTTTATGGCAATTAACACAGTCTCTATTTTAGAGATTTTATCCAATTGTATTGTAAATGGGTTTTATCTATTAGGTTGGTGCAAAAATAATTGCGATTTTTGCAATTACTTTTAATGGCAGAAACCACAATTATTTTTGCACCAACCTAATAGTTGTGCTGTAAATTCCAGGGGACAAGGAACAGATTCATAGATCTTCGTGTAAATATCTTAACAATCTTTCATTATTAGTGCCTTACATAAATCTGATTTCCAAATATATATTTGCCCAATAAATGAATATTTCAGTAAAGTTTAATCCAAAAATATAAGTATTAACTGGCTACTAATTCATATGGATTTATGTAGAAGTCTTCCTAAAAATGTGAAAGAATCATTCTTACATCATTATTGCCAGCATGTTTTCCAAAGTATGAGCCTAAATATATGGACTAGTCAGTTCTCATGGCCATTAGTGTACACATGTAAAATTATTTTTATTATTTATATTGGAATGTGCAAAGTCTATTTTCAAATCCAACTGGGATTTTTATGGCACAGTGATTATTAGAGCTGTACTTCTAAGTCACATAGAAAAACAATGTGAATCTGGGGGGTCCTGTGATGCTTCGAGATTTCAGTTCCAACTTGTTCCAGTTGATGTCACTATGGCAAAGGTATCCCACACATGCGGCATACAGCAGCAGGGGAAGGAGGATACAAATCTAATAATGTGGCCGAATCAAGAGGAAACGTATTTGGGGGCAACGCTAAAATGGAAATGAGAGCATGGCAGAACATCAGGATTCTATTTTTGGAATCAGAGGGGCTGAGTGAACTCATTTACCTGATCTACGAGTCAGCAAAACAAACACACAAAGCCACTGTGAGTTTGGAAGCTGTGAAACTGCTGCTCTTTGTAATGACCGATCTTCCTATGCTCTGAACTGCAGCAATACATTGAGGTAGTAGCAATTACAGCCTTTCATATGGCTTCTCTGCTCTGTAGAAAGTAGTAAATGGACCTCTTAGGGCTACATTTCTAGCTCTGGGCTGTTGCACCATTTTTCTCCCTGCAGGAAGTCATGACAGACTACAGAGGAAGTCCAAAGCAAGGACAATGCTGTTTATGAAAAGGAGTGGTAATGGTTCAGAGTGAAAATTAACAGACGTTTGGATAAAAATGTCTGCCTGGGCACTTTATGGCTCCAAAGTAAATAATATATCTTTGAGTTTTAGCAGCTGTTTAGGGACTCATATATCTCTTAGCGTTAAATGGCAAGGTAAAGGAACTTACGTAACTTAACACTGTTCATCAACAAGAACTTACTGGATATCCTTCTGAAATGTGAAAACAGATCTCTTTTCAGATATTATTCAACTGTGCAAGGAGGCAAACAGATGTATTCATTAACACTCCCCACAGAGCATATTGTGATATTCGCAAATGGAAAATGCTAGAGCTGAGGTTACACAAATGTTTTCTGTTACGAAACCTGCTTCCATGAGACCATGATTTTCAAGGAGGATCTCATTTAGGACTGTTTTTTGTTATGCTTTACGTAATGGGTGATTTTTCTAATTAAGATAATTTGCATTTTAACCTTGCTTTAGAAAATGATTGTTCTTTTTTCTTCTGTCTAAAGGTAGATAATCTTACCTGTTTACATTCAGATTTTTTTACCCAAGTTTTGCCTCAGGATCTATAAAAGTCAATTTTTTATAGTAAGATATTGGATGCCCAGTGAAGAAAAGGTTTTTGCCAAGCTGAAGGAAATTCAAGGCAAGATTGTGAGATGTCATTGGTACAATACACACCAACTAAGAATCCTTGTTTGTTTTATACCTGTGAACCAATAACAGTGACCAGCGTGGGGACATTTTGTTGGAATTCTGCGTGAGAAAAGCAGGCGTGTTCAGTCCTGCAGCACCACCAACAGCTCTGGATGCCAAAGGACCATGCCGGTGGGGTTCAGAGTGTCCAGACAGAAGTATGGGTCAGGGTTTAATGGGGAAATGAGATGGGTCCGAGATGGGTAGGAAGAGAGGAAAATGAGCCTCTCAATGCTCTCAAAACAGCCACTGAGGCAATGAAATGGGTTTTGTTTTTTTACTTTTATTTTAGGTTCAGGGATACATGTGCAAGCTTGTTATACAGGTAAATTATCTAGGGGGTTTGATGTACAGATTATTTTGTCACCTATATAATAAGCATAGTATCTCATAGTTTTATGATCCTCAACCTCCACCCACCCTCCACCCTCAACTAAGCCCTAGTGTCTGTGGCTCCCTTCTTTGTGTCCATGTGTTCTCCACGCTTAGCTCCCACTTATAAGTGAGAACATGTAGTATTTAGTTTTCTGTTCCTGCCTTTGTTCACTTAGGATAATGGTCTCCAGCTCTATCCATGTTTCTGCAAAGAACATGATCTCATTCTTTTATGGCTGCATAGTATTCCATGCTGTATCGTACCACATTCTTTTTTTTCTTTTTAAGATGGAGTCTCGCTCTGTCACCCAGTCTGGAGTGCAGTGGCAAGATCTCAGCTCACTGCAAGCTCCACCTCCTGGATTCACGCTATTCTCCCGCCTCAGCCGCCCGAGTACCTGGGACTACAGGCGCCGCCACCACACCCAGCTAATTTTGTTTTCGTATTAGTAGAGATGGGGTTTCACCATGTTAGTCAGGATGGTCTTGATCTCCTGACCTCATGATCCGCCCACCTCGGCCTCCCAAAGTGCTAGGATTACAGGTGTGAGCCACCACACCTGGCCTATACCACATTTTCTTTATCCAGTTTACCATTGATGAGCATGCAGATTGATTCCTCATCTTTGGTACCATGAATAGTGCTGCAATGAACATGCACGTGCATGTGGTCTTTATGGTAGAATAATTTACCTTCCTTTAAGTATATACCCAATAATGGGATTGCTAAGGTCGAATGGTAATTCTGTTTTAAGTTCTCTGAGAAATCACCAAACTGCTTTCTGCAGTGGATGAACTAATTTACATGAGCACCAGCAATGTATGAGCATTCCATTATCTCTGCAACCTCACCAGCATCTGTTATTTGACGTTTTTATAGTAGCCATTCTGACTGGTGGGAGATGGTATCTCACTGTGATTTTGATTTGCATTAATGAAAAGAGCTTTATTTGAGACAGGGTCTGGCTGTTGCCCATGCTGGAGTGCAGTAGTGTGAACGGATTCACTGCAGCCTCAACCACTTGGGCTCAGGTGATCCTCCTGCCTTAGCCTCCTGAGTAGCTGGGGCTACGGGTGTGCACCATCATGTCTTTCTAATTTTTAAATTATTTGTAAAGACAGGGTCTTCCTGTGTTGCCCAGGCTGGTCTTGAACTCCTGGGCTCCCGTGATCCTCCCACTTTGGCCTCCCAATGTGCTGTGATTACAGACATGAGCCACCACAGCCAGCCTGAAAAGTTGAAAGGCACAGGAAGAACTCAGGTTTCTGTGGACTCGACCAGGACGTGATGAAAAATGGACCTTGAATGAAATTCCTTGACTTTAGGTGGCTAGGAAGACTCCTGGTAAGTATCTGCTGTGGTAACTTCAACCCACAGAGGAGAGACAGAGAGAAAATTCCCTGAGTCAGGGGGATAATAGTCATGACAAGGGCGAAACAGAGTGGAAAACAAAAAGAGAGGAAAGGTTGATATTGTTGACAGAATAAACACTATAAAGGAAAATCATCCTTCTGAAGTACATTCTGTCAACATGAATCTTGTTTGTCAAATTTGATTTTAATATTGAGAGCAAGATAATTTTCAGTTTATCTGCTGGGACCGTGGTGAAGCATTTCCTTTATCTAGAATTTCCCCGGTGATCTTTCCAGGGAGTTTTTTCTATATCCCAAGCTTTAAGCAAATTTTGATGAGATGCCCACTTTGTGTGAAGAGATACAAAAGCAGCACATGTGACCCCTGCTTCCCCATGTGCAAGACAAAACTGGCCCCTAATGAATTGAGACGAGATTCCCAAGATTTGGGGATTTCACGGAAGGGTAAAATTGCAAAACAATGCAAACAACAATGTTTTAGTTTCCTAAGGCTGACATAACCAAGTCCTACAGACTAGGTGGCTTTAACACAGGAATTTATTTCCTCACAATTCTGGAAGTTAGCAATCCAACATCAGGGTTGGTTTCTTCTGAGGTGTTGAGGAAGGACCCGTTCCACTTCCCTCTCCTTGGCTTTTAGAGGGATTTCTTTTCCCTGTGTCTTCACATCATCTTTCTTTTCTTTTCCCTCCTCCTTCCCTCCCTTCCTCCCTCCCTCTCCTTCCTTTTTTTTTTTTTTGACAGGGTGTCACTCTGTCACCCAGGCTGGAGTGCAATGGCACAATCTTGGCTCACTGCAACCTCTGCCTGCTGGGTGCAAGAGATTCTCCCACCTCAGCCTCCTGAGTAGCTGTGATTACAGGCACATGCCACGACACCTGGCTAATTTTTGTATGTTTTGGTAGAGATGGGGTTTCACCATGTTGGCCAGGCTTATCTCGAACTCCTGACCTTAGGTGACTGGCCTGCCTGGGCCTCCCAAAGTGCTGGGATTATACGCATGAGCCACCGCGCCCAGCCATGTCATCTTCCTTCTGTTACTTGTTTGTATCCAAAGTGCCTCCTCTTAATAGCAGTCAAAGGGTGGGTTATTAGGCCCACCCTGATAACTCATTTTAATTAATTTACCTTTTTAAAGACTCTTCAAATACAGTCACATTCAGAGTTTCTGGGGTTGGGACCTCAATATACGAATTAGGGGCTTGGGGATGGGGGGATATAATTCAGCCCACAGCAAGCTACAACAAACCCACAAGCCAACAACCTGAAGTGGATGACACATGCTTTCAAAATTTGTATTTTGCAAAATCAGGATTAAAACACATGGCTGGGTGCAGTGACTCATGCCTGCAATCCCGACACTGTGGGAGGCTAAGGCAGGAGAATTGCTTGAGGTTAGGAGTTCAAGACCAGCCTGGGCAACATAGTGAGACCCCATCTCTACAAAAAAATTAAAAATTAGCCAGGCATGGTCATGCATGCCTGTGGTCCCAGCTATTCAGGAGGCTGAGGTAGGAGGACTATTTGAGCCCAGGAGGTAGAGGCTGCAGTGAGCCGTGATGGTGCCACTGCACTCCAGCCTGGGTGACACAGCAAGACCCTTTCTGAAAGCCAAACAAGCCACAAACAACAAAACAAAACCTATGACATTAATTTAATAAAAGAAATAATTTATTAACAGAAAAATGATGTACTAAGGATATAATCAAAGAATAAAGGAGTATCCTTTAAAGTAAATACAGTTAACTTTATAAGCATCTCATAAATTTGTCCTTATTTTTAGGACCAGTGAAATTTTGAAATTTTTATTAGTAACTTGTGAGGACGTGCTAAAATACATTACGGTAATTGTAACATGGTGCCCTAGGTAAAATTTGGTTCTGATATTTTCAAAACCTTAAATATGCTGGTAGAAACCCTGCAGGAGGTAAGACCTAAATATATCCTGAGGCCTTGCTTCTGGGAAAACCACCAGAAGGGATTATTTGGTTATACCCATATTAAGCTGATAGTTTAACCAAAAGAGTAATTTCTAAGGAGGTAGAATGTTCTGTGAAATCATGAGAGAGCAAGAGTGAGACAGAAAGAGGAGGTGAGGACATAGAGTAGCATTTTTTTTTTTTTTTTTTGAGACGGAGTCTTGCTCTGTCGCCCAGGCTGGAGTGCAGTGGCCGGATCTCAGCCCACTGCAAGCTCCGCCTCCCGGGTTCACGCCATTCTCCTGCCCCAGCCTCCCGAGTAGCTGGGACTACAGGCGCCCACCACCTCACCTGGCTAGTTTTTGTATTTTTAGTAGAGACGGGGTTTCACCGTGTTAGCCAGGATGGTCTCGATCTCCTGACCTTGTGATCCGCCTGTCTCAGCCTCCCAAAGTGCTGGGATTACAGGCTTGAGCCACCGCGCCCGGCCAGCACTTTTTTTTTTTTTTGAGATGGAGTCTTGCTCTGTCACCAGGCTGATGCGATCTCGGCTCACTGCAACCTCTGACTCCCTGGTTCAAGCGATTCTCCTTCCTCAGCCTCCCGAGTAGCTGGAATTACAGGCATGTGCCCAGTTAATTTTTGTGTTTTTAGTAGAGACGGGGTTTCACCCTGTTGGCCAGGATGATCTCAATCTCCTGACCTCGTAATTTGCCCGCCTCGGCCTCCCAAAGTGCTGGGATAAAAGGCGTGAACCACTGTGCCTGGCCAGATGGCATTTTTATAAAGAGTTTATTTCCCTTTTTAAATATAAGCTACGCTATGCCTATGATCTGCCACTCTTTCTTATGGAGGTAGGGAGTGTGTGTGTGTGTCTTGTTCTTGTTGTTGCTTCTGTTGTTATAGAAATTACTCATGAGTGATCCGGGGTTGAGACTGAGCCATTGAAAGAAGCTACGTGAGGGCAGTTCATCTCACAAGAGGGAAGTCAAGTGACAAAGTGGAATTGAGCCTGGACTATACTTTTGATCTCCTGCATGTGAAGCTATTAAAACAGAATCATACATATTTGGAGAAAGGTTCTGATATGATACTAATGTACTCTGATGTGATTTCCTACTGATGCCCTGTGACAGATTCCAAGCCCCACAGGCAAGGATTTTGTGGATCCAAAAGGATCTTCTCATCATCAGTTATTTCAGAAAGAGATGCATTCTAAATGAGGAAATGAGGACTGACAACTCAGTCCTTAGATTGGCTTGGCAAGGAAAAAGTGTATGGCACCTCTTTCTGCTGTGTAGATCTTTGCTGGCAGCAAGGGACACCAGTGTCAGGAGACTAGCTCAAGGGTACTCTGGGTAGAAGGTTACATACCCTCTGTCCTCATGCACGTTGGGCCAAGGCACCCAGTAAAGATGGCTCCTGCCTGAAGAGCTCTGAAAACTGCACAATCCATTGGCAGCTGAAATAAAACTGTGTATTGCATTGAAATGACTTTCTGTCATTTAAGTCCTGAACTTTAAGTCTTATTAAAGACTACAACCTGTCTCAGTTGTGCTGAGCTATAAGAGTAGGTTCCATGCTTGGCCCATGTGGGAAGGATTTCCACTCTTTAGACAAGATAATATATTGGTCCTGATGGTATTGAAAACATTCATATTTTGTTCATTATAAATGTTTTACATTAACTAAAAGTATTGCATTAAAATATTACTTATTTCAATCGCTGAGTTTTTCTGTGCCTCTGCAAATTTGGCACCCTATTATCAGCCCTGATTACTTCAACTATAAAATGTCATGATCTGTTTTACAATGAGACAAAGAGTTTTAAGTTTCCAAGTTCACAGGAAATGAAACAAGAAATGAAACAAAATGATTTTATATCACAGTAGGAATAAGTTTAACAAAACACATAAAAGTATTTCATGACTAAGAGCTGTCAGCGTATATATAAACTTTCTCAGTAAATGATACTCAACATTGGGTGTAGAAGAAAGAAGGGAAAGGAGTAACTACAGCCTTTGGGGTGGGGAAAGCAGTCTGAATGTGACAATCACATCAACAAATCACTGGCAGCATGAAATTCTTGCCCTAAAATTGTGCATTCTGATATGATGTATCAACGATTATTTTTGGATACAGTACCACAGCAAGTTGAAAATACTTCTACCCAAACTTGGGATGGATCATTACTCTGCAAATACTATATCACATTTGCAGCATCTTCTTGAGCTTGGAAGAATACAATAACTCAAATATCTAGGAGCCTTCTGACTGCAACTCTGACGTAATGAGTTTGGAAATTGTCACTCCTGGCCTTTCAACAGGAAAAGCTGGAAAACTGAAAATTGATGACTTTTCCTGGACCTCTCAGATAATTAAGGTTACAGAGTAAACTACCAACCCAAACTGCAGAGGCATGCAAATCCAGATAGTCACAACCAGTATCTCCTCTTAACAGAAGCTGGGAGAGCTATAACCTGGTAGGAACACTGACCTGGCTATTTTGATGAATGGCTGAAGGCTGTATGTGCACTAGCTTCCGAATTAAAAACTCCTGGGCCTCAGTCTAAGGGGACTCTCACACTTACATAACTTTTATTTCCAGAAAGCCCATCTGGTCCTCATGATGAAGAATCAAAATAAATCCCCTCATGGCTCTGGGAGAGGGAAGAAGGAATAACCATTGTGAAACATGCCCCAAACTTCTGCCACAAGAGGGAACTCTCCAGTAGAAAAGGCTTTATCAGAGCCTTATCTTATCTGGGGAAGGACATTTCTCCCATTTCTCCTTCAGCCCCTTTAGCCTTCTCACTTAAGGAGGGGGAAAGACAAGAGACACTTGTGAAGGTCATAGCCCAGGGACACAGGCCCATAATACACTGGGATTTAACCATAAGATCCAGAATGCTTCACACTTCCCCCATATCTTACCACCACACCAAGAGGGCTTCAGTATGACAGATTACTGTTACAATGTTTTTGATTCCCTGCATTTCTTTGAATTTGTTCTTAGAAAATAAAGAGCTGCAAGCTGCAGAGTCCATCTGAGGAGGAGTTCTCAGGGAAGCCCAGAGTCAACAGGGGAGACAAAAATAAGAACACTAGTGGGGCGTGGTGGCTCATGACTGTAATCCCACCAATTTGGGAGGCGGAGGCAGGCGGATCACCTGAGGTCAGGAGTTCGAGACCAGCCTGACCAACATGGAGAAACCCTGTCTCTACTAAAAACACAAAATTAGCCAGGAGCGGTGGCACGTGCCTGTAATCCCAGCTACTCGGGAGGCTGAGGCAGGAGAATCGCTTGAACCTGGGAGGTGGAAGTTGCGGTGAGCTGAGATGGTGCCACCACGCTCCAGCCTGGGCAACAAGGGCAAGACTCCATCTCAAATAATAAAAACACTAGAGAAGTTTGAACCTACAGTTACAGCTAACATTAAATACAGCCCAATTTCTAGTCAGATAACAAAAACTCACCCAAATGCCTTATTACCTCACTTCCTACTACCTAATACATTGCCATGTCTGGCTTTCAACAAAAAAATTTCCAGACACTCTAAAGACAGAAAACACACACACACACACACACACACAGGAAAAAGCAAAGTCTGAAAGATGAAGCAAACATTAGAACCAGACTCAGATATGAGACAGATTTTTGAATTATCAGACAGGGAAATTAAAATAACTATGATTACTATAGGGATCTAACGGAAAAAGTAAACAAGCAACAACAGGTGATGGAATAACAGAAATGGAAACTCTAAGAAAGGATCAAAAGGAAATGCTAGAAATCAACCACATTGTAACAAAAATGCAGAATGCCTTTGATGGGCTTTTCAGTGAAGTGGCGTTGTCTGCAGTAAATACCTGAGGTTCACTGTCTCACACCAAGGGAATTGAGAACACGGACCCAAGAAGTGGGTTTAAGAGCAGGGGTTTAGTAGGCAAGAAAAAGAGAAGGGAGAACAGCTCTCTTTCTTTGGAAAGAGAGGGGCACCCGAATGGAAATTCCTGCCTGCCACGGAGTGAACCGGATTTTATAGACAGGTTGGAGGAGCTGCTGTCTGATTTCCAAAGGGCCCACAGATTGGTTGGACGAGGTGAGATGTTTACAGAGTGAGCGAGGAAGCTGGTTGCCCCAGCCTAATCTTATTACGCAAATGGAGTCTTTGCTTGGCTGGTGCCATGTTGCCTGCTCCTTACTGTAAATATGGCTGGCAAAGAGGAGGGAACATGGAGCTGCCATTTTGAACCTGTCTAGTCCCAGGTAGCCTTTCCTATTGGCACAGCTGCCGGTATTCAACCGTGCAAGCTTCCAGCTTGCTTGTCTATGTCTGCAGCTCGATTTTACAGGCTGCTCCTTGTTAGAAAAGAAAATGATCTTGGGGCTGCTTTTCATTAAAAGGAAAACCTGGGCCAGGCGCAGTGGCCCACACCTGTAATGCCAGCACTTTGTGAGGCCGAGGCAGGCGGATCACCTGAGGTCAGGTGTTTGAGACCAGCCTGACCAACTGGAGAAACCCTGTCTCTACTAAACATAAAAAATTCGCTGGGCGTGGTGGCACATGCCTGTAATCCCAGCTACTCGGGAGGCTGAGGCAGTAGAATCGCTTGAACCTGGGAGGTGGAGGTTGTGGTGAGCCGAGGTCGTGCCATTGCACTCCAGCCTGAGTAACAAGGGCGAAACTCCGTCTCAAAAAAGAAAAGAAAAAGGAAAACCTTACCAAGGACTTCCGTGCCCTCACTATCTGCCTAATTTCTTAACTCCCATATCATCAGCAGACGGGACATGACCAAGGAAAGAATCAGTGAGATGGAAGGTATTGTAATAGAAACTTCCAAAACTAACACAAAGAGAAAAAGGAATGAACAAAATGGAATTGGCCATCCAACACCTGTGGAACAATTTTAAAACGTATAATAGACACACTTGGAATACCAAAAGGACAAGAAGATAATGAAGAGAAATATCTGAAGTAATTAGAGCTGAGAATTTCCCCCAAATTAATGACAGACACAAAACCAAGATCCAGGAAGCTCAGAGAAGGCCAGAGGATAAATACTCAAAAAATCTACATATTTGTATATCATATTCAAACCACAGAAGACCAAAGACAAAGAGAAAATTTTGAAAAAGATGAAAAAAAACTCCTTACCTGTTGTATTAGTCTGTTCTCACACTGCTAATAAAGACATATCTGAGACTGAGTAATTTATAAAGGAAAGAGGTTTAAGTGACTCACCATTCTCCATGGCTGGGGAAGGCCTCACAATCATGGCGGAAGGTGAATGAGGAGCAAAGTCACATCTTACTTGTTGGCAGGCAAGAGAGCGTGTGTAGAGAAACTCCCTTTTACAGAACCATCAGCTCTCTTGAGACTTACTGACTACCACAAGAACAGTATGGGGGAAACCACACCCGTGATTCAATTATCTCCACCTGAGATTTGGGTGGGGCGCGCCCAATTATCAATTGGTGATAGGGTTCAGCTGTCACCAATAGAGAACAGCTGTTGTCTATCAGCTGTTCAGCTAACAGCTGAACCCTATCACCAATAGAGAACAAAGATAAGAATTACAGATTTCTGAGTGAAATATTTAATTTAATGAGCGAACTCCTGACCCCACCAATCTAGAATTTCATATCCCACAAAATTATCCTTCAAAAATGAAGGAGAAATGAAGACCCTGTCAGACCAAAAAAAAAAAAAAAAAAAATTTGTTGTTAGCAGATGTATACTGCAAGAAATGTTTAAAGTTCTTCTGAGAGAAGAAAAACGATATTGTTCAGAAAATCAGATCTACATAAAGAAGCAAGAGTGTTGGAGAAGGAATAAATGAAACTAAAATAAAATATTTTGTTTATCTTGTTCTTGAGTGAAATCATTTTGTTTGTTTGTTTGTTTTGTTTTGTTTTTTGAGATGGAATCTCGCTCTGTCCCCCAGGCTGGAGTGCAGTGGCACAATCTCAGCTCACTGCAACCTCTGCTCCTGGGTTCAAGCGATTCTCCTGCCTCAGCCTTCCGAGTAGCTGGGACTACAGGTGCGTGCCACCACGCCCAGCTAATTTTTTGTATTTTTAGTAGAGACGGGGTTTCACCATGTTAGCCAGGATGGTCTCAATCTCCTGACCTTGTGATCCACCCGCCTCGGCCTCCCAAAGTGCTGGGATTACAGGTGTGAGCCACTGCACCCGACCCAAAATCATTTGTTTTAAGTAATAGCTGTAGCAATGTATTGAACAATTATATACATAAGTGAAATGAATGACATAAATGTCGTAAGGGGTGAGAGAGGAACTGGGAATGCTCTACTGTGAGGTATCTTACTATACATGAAGTGGTATAGTGTTACTATCTGAAGGGGGATTTAGATTAGTTTAAAATGTATATTGTATTTTACTCTGAAATTAGAAATACAGATTATATGCTAACAAAGGAGGTAAAATGGAGCCATATAAAATACCCAACTAAAACTGAAGGAGGCAGAAAAAGAGGGGAAAAATAACAAATGCAATAGACAACAGTTACAAACATGGCTGGTATTAATCCAAGAATATCAGTAATATCACTTTAAATGGGAATGGTCGGAATATAGCGACTAAAAGACAAAGATTGTCAAAGACTGTCAAAGCAAATTAGAAAACAAGACAATTATATGCCATTCTACAAGACTCAGATGGAAAGTAAAGGGATGGTGAAAGATATCGTGCTAACACTAAGTTTTACAAAGCTGGAGTAGCTGTATTAATTTCAGACAAAGTGGACTTTAGAGCAAGGAAAATTATTAGTGATAAACAGGGGCATTACATAATACTAAAGTGGTCAGTTCTCCAAAATGATAAAACCATCTTTAATGTTTATGCGTCTAACAACAAAGTGTCAAAATACATATGGCAAAAACTGATAGAACTTGAAGGAGAAATGGACAAATCTATCACAAGTGAAGACTTCACTCATCTCTGAGCAATTCATAGTTCAAGCAGGTAGAAAATCAGTAAGGGTATAGTTCACTTGAACCGCACCATCAGCCACCTAGATCTGACAGCTATAGAATACTTATCCAAGCAGAAGAACACACATTATTCTTACATGGAACCTACACCAAGATCAACCATCTGAAAAACAGTAATCATACAAAGTATGTTTTCAGATTACAGTGGAATTAAACTAGAAATATACAACACAAAGAGAGAATATCCTAAAATATTTAGAAATTAAACAACATGTTCCTAAATAACTCATGGGTCAAAGATGACATCTCCAAAAAGACTAAAAATATTTCAAACTGAATGAAAATAAAAATTCAACTTACCAGCCAGCTGTGGTGGCTCACACCTGTTCTCCCAGCACTTTGGGAGGCTGAGGAAGGAGGATCACTTGAGGCCAGGAGTTTGAGAGTAGCCTAGGCAACATAGTGACACTCTGTCGCTTTAAAAAATAATAAAGTAAAATAATAAAAAAATTTAAAATAAAACTGATCAAAATTTGTGGGATGCAGTGAAAGCAGTGCTTAGAGGGAAATGTATAGCATTAAATGTATATATTAGATGAAAATATCTAAAATCAATAAGCTATATGAAACTAGGAAAAGAAACTAGAGAAAAGAAGAACAATTTAAGAGTGACGCAAACAGAGAAAAAAAATAAAAATTAGAGCAGAAATCACTGAAATTGAAAATAAGAAACCAATAAAGAAAGTGAAAGAAATCAAAGTTGGACTTCAGTTAGTAATAGTATGTCACTACTGTTTCAATAATTGTGCCAAATGTACCATACTAATGGAAGATGTTAATAATTGAAGAAGCTGGATGTGAGATATGTGAGTCTCTGAACTCTTTGTATTATCTGTGCAATTTTTCTGTAAATACATAGCTGTTACAAAAACTGTTTTTTAAAAAATATTAAATATCTGGTTTGAGAGGGTGAATTCATTACTAAGCAAGTTGGCAGTATCTGCTTTTAAAAAAGCTTTGAGAATGACACTAAGACCCATATTTTAGAGATGGCTCAGATCCGACATGGCCAAGACTCAGGAAAGGCATATTTCGGGTTCCTTTTGAAGTGTGAAATTTGAGTATGAAATTGTCTAAGATCTTCAAGCAGTCACCTTCCATCTGTTTCCAAATGGGACAGGATATAAATAAGTTTATTGCTTTTGAAAGATCATGTGTAAAAGGGCTACAAAAACAAGGACATGGAGAAAAGGTAGAAAGGTGCTTCTAGAAATAGGATTTTAAAAAGTGAAAGTTCTGCATTAACAAGACTTGCAAAACCTGCTTAGGTTGGCAAGAGCTATTTTTTGAAAAAGGAATTTTGAAGGAAAGATCAGAGGTACATGTCCCACATAAGGTCTGCTTTAGAAAAGAATGGGATATTAATATTGCTATGTCACCTAAGTTTGACTTTTAGAACAGGAACACCCCAAATAACAAGAGTGGTTTAACCAAATAGAAAGCTTGTCTCATTCTCATATTGAATTTGGAGCCAATTGACCAGGGCTTGGTTTCCTCATCTGTAAAATGGATGGCAACACACATCATGGTGATGGTCATCATCATCACAATTATTAGACTGTGGCCGGGCGTGATGGCTCACGCCTGTTATCCCAGCATTTTGGGAGGCGGAGGCGGGCGGATCACCTGAGATTAGGAGTTCGAGACCAGTCTGGCCAACATGGTGAGACCCCATATCTACTAAAGATACAAAAATTAGCCGGGCGTGGTAGGAGGCGCCTGTAATCCCAGCTACTCAGGAGGCTGAGGCGGGAGAATTGCTTGAACAAGGGAGGCAGAGTTTGCAGTGAGCCGAGATTGCGCCACTGCACTCCAGCCTGGGTGACAGAGCAAGACTGTGTCTCAAAAAAAAAAAAAAAAAATATATATATATATATATATATATAAACACAAACACATGTATGTACAACCCAAACACTGACTGAGAAAGCTCTGAAAATGAACATCCTAAGCCTCATTCATATAGGACAGCTTTATAGATTTTTTTTTAACATCCCTGTTTTTAGCTATAGAATTGCTAATTGTGCAACAAATGCTACAGAGCTGCTCACTTGGCATAAAAAGGAACAGTGAAATCCGTAAGGCTGAAATCCATCAGCATACTGAAAACCAAAATGTAGGAAGACTTTGGGAAGGAAGTATGTGTGTCGTACGGGAGACAGCACTGGCTTTACAGCCAGGTAGATTTACACTGGACCCTGTCAGAGCCACTCATTCATAGCATAAACCTGGAGACTTTGCAAACTTCTTTGTTTTGTTTGTCTGTTTGGAGACAGGGTGTCACTCTGTCACCCCAGGCTGAAATGCAGTGTCGTGAACATGGGTCACTGCAGCCTCGACCTCCCAGGCTTACGTGATCCTCCCACCTTAGATTCCTGGGTAGCAGGGACTATAGTTGGGTGCTACCACGCCCCGCTAATTTTTGTATTTTTTTGTGTGGAGACAGGGTTTCATGGTCTTAAACTCCACTCCTGGGCTCAAGTGATCCGCCTGCCTTGGCCTCCCAAAGTGCTAGGATTACAGGCAGGGGCCACGGCTCCTGGCCTGTAAACTTTCTTCCTGCATTTTCCCCACCTGTAAGGTGAGATGTTCCCTGGAGATCTGTATTATGTTAATGATCGTTAACCAGTGACACGCCCAGAAACTAGGACAGGGATGCTACTGGATTAAGAAAATATGAGAAATACGAGGATGGGAAAATGTTTCAAAGCAAGTTGCATGCAACGTAAACCAGATCTCTGAAGACAGGGCTGTTATCTTCCTGCCTGAAAGAAGTGGTTCTGTCTGATGGAACTTAGCTTTAGCTGGTGGATACTAGCTATGACATTTTGACTCAATGAACAATAAACTCTCCCATTGTCTCTTACTTCTCAAAATCCCCCAGAGGTAACCTGCCAAAACACCTACAGATGATTAATTATCCATTCATATGCTCTCTGACTTGGTAGCAGGAGAGAGGCACTTATCTTAACATTCTTTAGACAGAAGATTAAGAAACAAACAGTATGTCAACAAATTGTTAGTGTTAGGAGTCCTTTAACAACTTCAGCAAGGCATCCTTTTAGGAGCTTTAAAAATAAGCTTCAAATTTAAAGTGGCACGTAGAGAGCTGAGATTACAGGTTTGAGCCACCATGCCCGGCCCTATGTTTAAATTCACATGTATGCACGCCATACCCAGAAAACTCCCTTTGAAAAAAAAAATAACAAAGTTCTTTCTAATTGGCAACCTACAGAATCATACAGCTTATTGTTTACAAAATAAATCAAACTCTTAAACTGAACAACAGAAAAGTGAGTGTTTAAGATGAGACCAGTCTTCTGAAAACTGGGACCAATAGCTGTGTATTGATTGTATTCACCATTCCAGGTCTCCGGTTATCTGAATAGTGACTTGTCTGATAGACTAAACTTACACACCATCACTATTGTTGATAATGCTAATAAACTAGAAATCAGTATAACGAACTTTAGCCTGAATTCCTTAAATATAAGTCTTTGCATTATGTTCAAGGTATTTCTACTGTATTGTCTTAAAATTTAGATTTTAACATTTCATTAAGTTTAATGTAAGAAATGTATTCTTTAAGAAAAGCTTCCACTTTGGATGTTTTTTTTTTTTTTTGGAAGAAAATGTCAGGGACATCATACCTAGAGAGATTTAAAAATAGAATGAAGCTAAAACCAAAAATATGTTTTTAAAAATTTTTTTGAGATGGAGTTTTTGCTCATTGCCCAGGCTGGAGTGCAACGGTGCGATCTCAGCTCACTGCAACCTCCGCCTCCCGGGTTCAAGTGATTCTCTTGCCTCAGCCTCCTGAGTAGCTGGAATTACAGGTGTGGGTCACCACACCTGGCTAATTTTTGTATTTTTAGTAGAGACAGGAGTTTCACCACATTGGCCAGGCTGGTCTCAAACTCCTGACCTCAAGTGATCGGCCTGCCTTGGCCTCCCAAAGTGCTGGGATTACAGGTGTGAGCCACCGCGTCTAGCCCAAAAATATGTTTTTATTATAGAAAAAAAGTTGGTTTCTGTGGTACAGATTTTTTCCCCCATAACAACTTGCTATAAAAAAGTAAGACTCACCTCTCTTCTTCCAGAAACCCCCAGGGAATAAGATTATCCATCCAGTAGAGAATAGAACTAGGAAAGATAAATCCCTCTTTGACTTCTGATATTTTATTTTTCTGATGTTTTCTGTACCTCCATTACTGTTTTGACATAATATTTGACCTTTGAATTTTTAACTTTTCCCAGTTTTTGTCATTCTTGAGAAAGTGAAAAGATTATAAGTTTCAACATAAATTTGGAGTAAGCTCCAGTTTTCACACAAACACACACAAATCACAAGGCACTTACAATGTTTCGCAAGCTACAGGTCTTTTAAAATACCACCTATTAGCCATTGAACACAGGGCTGTTAAAAACTTTTATTTATCAGAGAACATAGTTGCTATGCTCTCCATATAACAATACTTTCGAAAACTTCCAACCATTAAAACTACATTTTCTGGCCGGTCGCGGTGGGTCATGCCTGTAATCCCAGCACTTTGGGAGGCCGAGGCGGGTGGATCACCTGAGATCAAGAGTTCGAGACCAGCCTGGCTAACATGGCGAAACTTCGTCTCTACTAAAAGTACAAGAATTAGCCAGGCGTATTGGTGCGTGCCTGTAGTTCCAGCTACTCAGAATGCTGAGGCACGAGAATCCCTTGAACCCAGGAGGCAGAGCTTGCAGTGAGCTGAGATCACACCCCTGCACTCCAGCCTGGGCGACCAAGTGAGACTTCGTCTCAAAAAAACAAACAAACAAACAAACAAACAAACAAAAACCCACAACAACAGCAAACAAAAAAACTACATTTTTTCCATCTCGAATCTTGATCCTGAACTAATACAGAATCTAATTCAAGTGGATGCTAACTCCATTCTTTGGAATTTTTTCTTTTCTTTTCTTTTCTTTTTCTGAGACAGAGTCCCACTCTGTCGCCCAGGCTGGAATGCAATGGCACAATCTCTGCTTACTGCAACCTCTGCCTCGCTGGTTCAAGCAATTCTTCTGCCTCAGCCTCCTGAGTAGCTGGGATTACAGGCCCCCGCCACCACGTCCGGCTAATTTTGGTATTTTTAGTACAGACGGGGGTTTTGCCATGTTGGCCAGGCTGGTCTCGAACTCCTGACCTCAAGTGATCCCCTTGCTTCGGCCTCCCAAAGTGCTGCGATTACAAGCGTGAGCTACTAAGCCCAGCCTCTTTGGGACATTTCCTCTTTTCTAAACATACAGCAGTGGTAGTTAAAATATAAAATGAAAATATAAAAAGGCATAGTGATGCTTTAAAATCCAGTGAAGAGTCTGCGTAGACTGGGAAGCAGCACTTGGACAGAGACAGGTGAGTGAAATGAAGATCCAGGACTGTGGTTGTGGACCGGAGAGTTGGGCTCTGTCCGGATAAATCACTCCTCAAATGACAGGGGCTAGAGTTAGCTCACCGTTGAAAACAAAGTCCGGTGCGGTTTTTCTGCCCCTGAAATGTAATTCAGAACTCCTGCTGCTGACACGTGACACTCAGGTTTCTGCGACACTTGGGTTTCTGTGGACCTGAAGAAGAGGGAGGACACAGACTCATAAGCGGGAACTGCATGCGACCAGCCCCCCAGAGGCTCATTACTGAACTGCAGTGTCTCCAGCAGCGCCCTGTGCAATGATTTTGCTCTGCATTGCGCCCCCTAGAGGTGAGTGGAAGCAAGGTCCAAGCTGTGAGCAAGTAGGATGAGTACTCGAAGGGAGTGAAATGAAACCCCAAAACAACCAAGGAGCCTGCAAACCAAACATTCAGAATGCATGAAGAAATATAATGCCAAGAAAGAAAACTGCAAGATTATCATCAAGTAAATGTGGGTCGGATAAGAATAATAGGACAATCTGAAAGAAGACTTTAAAAATAAATATTTAAGGTACTTCAAGGGAAAATTAAGGGAAACATTCTCAAAAAAAAAAAAAAGTAAAAGGGAGAGAAAAAATGTAATACAAAATAGGCATAAATAAACTAACTATGGGGAAACATGAAAAATGACTGATTAGAAATATGAGAAATTTTAAAAATCAGAAATATACCTTAAGAAATTGGATAAACTATATTGGACATAACTGCAGTAGAAAATTAGTTGATGAAACCATTTATGCAGAAATAGTGGATAGATGGAAGCCTTTTCCTGTGTATCCAAAAGAAGGTCCAGAAAAGAAAATGGAGGGAAGAGTGGAGAAATGATATCTAAAGAGTGACTAGCTAAGGCTTTCCCAGAATCAAATTAAAACACAAGTTTTTTACATTAAAACAGGGCTGGGCACAGTGGCTCACACCTATAATCCCAGCATTTTGGAAGGCCGAGGCAGGAGGATTGCTTGAGTCCAGGAGTTCGAGGCTGCAGTGAGCCATAATCACGTTACTGCAACACTGCACTCTAGTATGGGCAAAAGAGTGAGACTTTGTCTCAAAAAAATGTAAAAATTAAAAAATAAAATAAATGTATTGGAAGGGTAGTCCAAGTACCAAGGCTAATAAAGAAAAATAAACCCAAACAAGACATATTATAGTAAAACTCTCTAGGAAAATTTAACAGTTACTGGTGAGAAAGATTACCACATGTTAATGACTGAAGAGTTATTATCAGCAAAGATAGATGCATAGAGAGAGTGAAATAGTATCTTAAATATACTAAAGTCCATAATTACTAACGTAGTGTTTTATACCCAGAGAATGAGGGCTATACTAAGAGTTGGCCACACATATCTTCTCAATTAAAAACCATACCGGTCGGGGGCGGTGGCTCACGACTGTAATCCCAGCACTTTGGGAGGCGGAAGCGGGTGGATCACAAGGTCAGCGGTTCGAGACCAGCCTGACCAACATGGTGAAATCTTGTCTGTACTAAAAATACAAAAATTAGCTGGGCGTGGTGGTGCACGCCTGTAATCCCAGCTAATCAGGAGGCTGAGGCAGGAGAATTGCTTGAACCCGGGAGGCGAAGGTTGCAGTGAGCCAAGACGGTGCCACTGCACTCCAGCCTGGGTGACAGAGCGAGACCCCATCTCAAAAAGAAAAAATAAAGAAAAAATAAAATAAAAACAATACTAACAACAAAAAACTATTAAAGGATATATTTCAGCAGGAAAAAAAAAAAAACTGAACCTAAAGAAAAGGCACTGAGATACAAAAAATACTGTAAATATGGAAACTGATAAAATATTTTGGTGAGAATAATATGGACTATGTGAATAAAATTATACCTCTACGCAAGAAGAAAATGAAAGAGCAGAAAAGAAGCAATAAAAAAGCAAATAAAAAGTACGGTGATCAGGAAAAGAAAAAGCAAAGAAAGAAAGAGAATAAGAAAATAGAAACAATTCCAGCTGTGTAAATAACCACTCTAAAGGTAGACAGATTAAACTCACCATTTAAAAAGACTGAAATGATCAGATTGGATAATAAAACAAAATCTAACTACATGTTGCCTTTAAGAGGCATAGGTTAGAATTTTTAAAAAGGGATGTGTAGTTATGCAAGATGTCAACAGTGAGTAAGAAAAGGGTGCTCAAGACCTCCCTGTACATTTTTTGCTGTGGCAAGTTTCTGTGAATATATAGTTATTTCAAAATAAAGAGTTATCAAAAAGGGGAGTGGACAAAACCTATAGCATTCAAGTATCAACCGAAATAAACGGGCATAGCAATATTAACACCATACAAAGTAGAATATAAGACAAAAAGAATTAATGGGGATAAAAAGATCAGTCCATAATAATTGAAAGAACAATCCACTGAGAAAATACAATAATTGTGAACCTGAATATACCTATAGTAAGACCCAGAACTGTATGAAACAAGCTTTTATGGAATTACCAGGAGAGAGAAAACCACGTAGTAGTAAGATTCCAGTATATCTCTATCAGGGTCTGATACATTTGACCAAAATTAGTATTGATAAGATTTACAAAATAAATTGGCCTTATCTAATAGATACCTAGAATTCTCCCTCTGACAAGCAGACATTTTTAGAGTGTATCTACAAAAAGTATACAGGGCATTTCAAAAATTAACCACACACTGTATCACTAAAGAAGTTTCAGCAAATGTCAGGGAGTGAATATGACATAGTCACTGTGCTCTCCTCCTAATTCAATTAAATGATAATCAACAAATAAAATCCATTTATTTTTTATTATTTTTAGAAATAGAGTATCACTCTGTCACCCAGGCTGGAGTGCAGTGGCGCGATCTCGGCTCACTGCAAGCTCCGCCTCCCGGATTTAGGCCATTCTCCCGCCTCAGCCTCCTGAGTAGCTGGGACTACAGGCGCCCGCCACCTCGTCAGGCTAGTTTTTTGTGTGTTTTTTTTTTTTTAGTAGAGACGGGGTTTCATCGTGTTAGCCAGGATGGTCTCCATCTCCTGACCTCGTAATCTGCCCGTCTTGGCCTCCCAAAGTGTGGGATTACAGGCGTGAGCCACCGCACCTGGCGCAAAGTCAGTTTTTAAAACTATTCATGTGGCTGCAAACCTAAAAACTTACTTCGAATGAATTCCCACAAAAGAATTACAACATACTTAGAAATGAATGATAATTAAAGTACAGTATATCAAAATATATAGGATTCAAATAGTCACATTAATACATTTCTAACTTTAAATGCACTCAATGAAAAAAGAAACAAGAAAGAAATGAGTGAAGAAGGTGTCTCAAGAGCTAGATAAGGCTGGACATGGTGGCTCATGCTATAATTCCTGCACTTTGGGAAGCGAAGGTGGGAGGGTGGCTTGAATCCAGAGTTTGAAATCAGCCTGGGCAACATAGTGAGACCCCCCCACCATCTCTAGCCTCCACCCACCAGAACTGTTTTTAATTACCTGGGCATGGTGGCGTGCACCTGTAGTCCTAACTACTCCTGAGGCTGAGGTGGGAGGATCACTTGAGCCCAGCTGTGAAGTTGAGGTTGCAGTGAGTTGTGATAGCATCACTATACTGCAACCTGGGTGACAGAGCAAGACTTTGTCTCTTTAAAGAAAAAAAAAAAAAAACAGAGCTAGATAAATAAATAAACGTAAGGAAAGTATAAGAACTGAAAGACAGAAATACAGATGAACGAGATAAAATCAGAAGGAATAGAAAGGGTTAAAAACTAGAGAAGGATTAAGTAAAAGAGAGAGAACAAATAAAAATATAAGAAATTTGGAAATCATGAGTAGTACTTTGAACAATTTTATACCAATAAACCTGAAAAACTGTGCAACTGTAATTATCTAGGAAGAAAAATATTAACAAAATTAACTCAAGAAAAATAGAAAAAAATTGATACCCATTTTAAATTCACTGATATTATCAAAGCCTCCCTTGATAGGTGTTTCATGGACTCAAGTATGTGTCTCAAATCTAATGGCAGCAGGCAGGTTATTTAAGACACAGTCATTTTACTTATAGATAATTCTGTGTAGTTCGTTCTTTGTCCTCTGGAGAGAAGTAGAGGTTTTTCGTTTAACAATGATTAATTTTTCTCTAATTTATCCTGGGGAGACTGGCTTGTTATAAACAATACTGGAGCAATAATTTTTTGGTATATATGGTTTATTTGCCGAATTGATGGTCTCCTTATAGAGTTTTTTTGTTGTTGTTTGGTTGGTTTTGTTTTTTTTTTTTTTTTTTTAGAGACAGGGTCTCACTCTGTCACCCAGGCTGGAGTGCAGTGGTGCAATCATGGCACATTGCAACCTTGAACTTCTGGGCTTAAGACCTACTCCCACCTTAGCCTCCTGTGTCACCAGGACTATAGGTGCATGCCACCACACCCGGCTAAAATTAAAATTAAATTAAATTAAAATTAAAAAATTTAATTTTTTTTTTGGTAGAGATGGGGTTCTCACTATGTTGCCCAAGCTGGTCTCAAACTCCTGAGCTCAAGCAATTTTCCTATGTTGGCCTCCCAAAGTGCTGGGATTACAGGCATGAGCCACTGTGCCTGGCCAAGATAAATTCTTGACTGTGGAATTTCTGGATCAAAAGTTTGGTATTCTTCACCCCCAGTGCACTTACTGGTTGAGAAAACACCATCCCAGTCACTATCTCCCAGCACTACAGGGAGGAAGACTATGTGGAGTTAGAACAGGTAGAGTCCCAGGACTAACCCCACCCTGTCACACATCCTTGCTCACTTAGCTACTGCCAGAAAAACAAACCTCTTCGGTCAATCTGTATGTCTAGTGAGATCATGTAATTTATTGTCTGAACTTGGACATATACTAAACTGCATGTCAGGATGACACATACACACGGGGACAGCCTTGGGATGTTTTGTCATCTTACTCATGACCCCTACTGTTCAAAACACCTCCCCCATAAATCTGACTTGATCCTCTGCATGCCCCCACCACCACACCCACACCCATATTTTTCACTGTGGCCTTCAGGTCTGCAACCAGCAGATCCACATACATTCAGTCTCTTTGCTAAACGTTTCTTGCACTTCCTGAATTCACCGGAAACGCGGCTCTCCCTTGTGAACACTCTTCTCCCTTTGACTCTGTGCTGCATTTTAGGTGTTAACTTGACTGGGTTAAGGGATGCACAGAAACATTTCTGGGTGGGTCTGTGAGAGTGTTTTTGGAAGGGATTAGCACTGAAATCCACAGACTGAGTAAACAGGATCTGCCCTCATCAATGTGGGTGGACATTAATCAGTCTGATGAAAGCAGGGATAGAATAAAAAGGTAGAGGAAGGGTGAATTTGCCCTCTCTTCTTGAGCCGGGGCATCTATCTTCTCCTATCCTTGAACACTGGAGCTTCTGGTTCTCAGGCCTTCAGACTCTGGGACTTACATTAATGGGACCACTGGGCCTTTGACCTCAGATTGAGAGTGACAACATTAGCTCCCCCAGCTCCCAGATCTTCAGACTAAGACTGAATGACACTACCAGCTTTCCTGGGTCTCCAGCTTGCACACAGCAGATGATGAGACTTCTCAGCCTCCATAGTTGTGTCTAGTTCCCACAACAAATTCCCTGTTATATATCTATACAAATCCTATTGCTTCTGTTCCTCTGGAGGACCTGACCGACACACACCCTCTCCAGGGGAGCTATTTTTTCTCTTATACTCCTTGTATATCAGGGCAAGAATATAAAATTCAAAGTCTTCCTTTTTGTATTTCACTGCTATTTCCAGACCATTTGTCCATCTTTTTGGGGCTGGGGAGTTGGGGGAAGGAAAGATTTCACTGTATCTTTGAGGCTTAGACTACCTGACTTGAAATATTCCCTCCTCTTTATGGCTGTTGTCTGGTGGCATCCCTACCACTCATCCTCATGGCTGAGGATGGACTCTCAGCTGTAAACATTTATCTGTACATAGACCCCCATCACAATGACCAGCACCTTCAACAATTAACATGACAGATCGGCTCTTTGATACTATTATGTAGTAGCCGGGCACAGTGGCTCATGCCTGTAATCCCAGCACTTTGGGAGGCTGAGGTGGGCGGATCACCTGAGGTCAGGAGTTCAAGACCAGCCTGGCCAACATGGCAAAACCCCGTCTCTACTAAAAATACACAAATTAGCCCTGCGTGGTGGCACATGTCTGTAATCCCACCTATTCGGGAGGCTGAGGCAGGAAAATTGCTTCAACCTGGGAGATGGAGTTTGTGGTGAGCCGAGATCATGCCACTGCACTCCAGCCTGGGTGGCAGGTCAAGACTCTGTCTCAAAATAAATAAATAAATAAATAAATAATATTATGTAGTTTTAGATTTGATAATGTAGTGTGGAAGATTTTTCAGAATCATTTTAAAAATTAGATGCCAATCTGATATATCTACACATATAAACCTGTGAGTGTCTGGATTTGCTTCCAATGGTACAGGAAGATTGGCCATGAGTTGACAATTACTAAGATGGGTGACATATGGATGGAAGTTTATTATGCTCTCTCTACTTTTATATTTAAGGTTTCCATAACAAAACAGCAACTGAATCTCTGCAAGTTTCCATAACAAAACAGCAAATGAATCTCTCTAAGTATTCCAAACCACCACCATGGCCTCTCATTTCCTTGACCACTACTCCCATGGAATCACTCAGTGTCATAGTCAAACTTTGTCAGCCCAGAAATTATCACCTCCAAAATTCCCATGTCATGCCCTCTCATTCTCACAGCACTACTGTCTGTATTTCAAGCTCACTTACTTATTCTAGAAAATTCCAGCATTCTCAACCTCATTAAGAGCTCCATTTCGGCTGGGTACAGTGGCTCATGCCTGTAATTCTAGCATTTTGGGAGGCCAAGACAGGCAGACCACTTGAGGCCAGGAGTTTGAGATCAGCCTGGCCAACATGGCAAAACCCCATCTCTACTAAAAATATAAAAATTTGCTGGGCATGGTGGTGGGTGCCTGTAGTCCCAGCTACTTGGAAGGCTGTGGCAGAATTGCTTGAACCTAGAAGGCAAGGGTTGCAGTCAGCCGAGATGCCACTCCAGCTTGGGAGACAGGGCCAGATGACTCTGTCTCAAAAAAAAAAAATTTTTTTTAAAAAGAGCTCCGTTTCATTGACCCAGCTACCACATTCTCTCTTGTCCCTCATCCCCTTCCTGTATTCACTTGCCTCCTTGTCTAGCTTAAATTATGTTGAAAATTCTTGCCATGTCTTCAACTCCCTTGCTGTTTTTCTTTCTGGCATACTTGACTAAGGAAATTCTGACAGTTGAAGTCTACTGTCTGCCATCTTTGGGACCAGTGGTTGAGCAGTTGAACATTTTTAGGAGAAATTCACTCAAATGGGCTGACTTATTTATCTTTAAATTCATGTTTACAATATTTGAATGGGCATTCAACACTGTCCAGTAACCTACCAAAAGTTTCCTAATGTCTATCTACTAAGATGACTAACTCATCAGCCTCTCCTCTTTCATCAGTCCTGTTGCCCATCAGGACTGATGATCTTCCTCACACATCACTAAAGTGATAAAATTAATCTGAGAGAAATATTTTACTTTCTCATTAACCAAATCTTTAAACCTCTTAAATCTGCCTCCCCTTCTCCCATCTATCCCATCCCTTCCTTTCCCCAAATGACAATTTCTCCACATGCTCTCAGAACAATTTTCCTTCCCAGGAACTTAGCTCCTTTGATGGTCTGCACTCTCTCTGCATTATTAATCCACCAGTTTACACTGGATTATTCCAACCAGGACCTAGGCTAGCTGAGACTTCTCAAACTGAAATTTGCACATGAGTCATCTGGAAGTCTCATAAAAATGAAAATTATGATTCAGTAGATCTGGGGTGGGGCCTGCAATTCTTCATTTCTCAAAAACTCCAAGATAATGCATGGGTTCATGCATCTCATTCTTTGAGTAATAAGGCTTTAGTGCATTTTAGAGTACAAGTAACAGGTGTTCATATGGGAGAGGTACAAGCAGAAGTGCTATGAGAAGTACCAAGCACAACACTGGTACCAAGCCTCAGAAGAAAAGCAGGCCATATCTCTGCAGAAGCAAGCACCTTAGGGCCTTCTGCTAGGTCCAGGTTGAACTGTTTAGCGTCCAGATTATCGACTGGTCCAGAACTGTCCAGTAGCAGTTGTAGGGGTTGGGGAGCTCAGAGCAGTGGTTTTTAACAACTGTGCTTGAGTATTTTAACCATCATAACCAAATTGAGTAATTTGTACCAGTATTAACCAGCTGAATGCAACACATATGGTTTGGATATTCATCTCCTCCAACGCTCATGTTGAAATGTGATCCCTAGTGTTGGAGGTGGGGCCTAGTGGGAGGTGCTTCAGTCGTGGGGGCAGATCCCTCATGAATAGGGGTGCCGTCCTCATGGTAATGAGTTCAGCCTCTGTGAGTTCACATGAGATCTTGTTGTTTAAAAGAGCCTAATACCCCCTCCCTCTCTCTCTTGCTTTCTCTCTCAGAGTGTGATGCTCCTGATCCTCTTTCACCTTCCATCATGATTGTATGCTTCCTGAGTCCTTGCCACTAGCAGATGCTGGCACCAGGCTTTTCATACAGCCTGCAGAACCATGAACCAAAATAAACCTCTTTTTTTTTTTTAATAAACTACGTAGTCTGAGATATTCTTTATAGTGATAAATAACTAAGACAGCAATCTTTATGTCATATGACAAATTTTAGAAGAAATTAACAAAAAATTCACAGAGACAGCTCTGAGCTCAAATTGGAAAGAATATTCTTACAGTGCCAACCAAAAATGAAGTGGGCTGAGTGAAAAATAATTTCCTATTCCTGAAAGGATTTAATCCCAAGTGAAGTATTTGTCATAGAATATGTAGAGAATTGTTTGTGTTACAGAAAAGGGGTCCAGATCCAGACCCCAAGAGAGGATTCTTGGATCTCATGCAAGGAAGAATTCGGGGTGAGTCCACAGAGTAAAGTGAAAGAAGTTTATTAGGAAAGTAAAGGAATAAAAGAATGGCTACTCCATAGACAAAGCAGCCCTGAGGGCTGCTGGTTGCCCATTTTATGGTTATTTCTTGATTACAGGCTAAACAAGGGGTGGATTATTCATGCCTCTCCTTTTTAGACCATATAGGGTAACTTCCTGACATTGCCATGGCATTTGTAAACTCTCATGGCGCTGGTGGGAAGGTAGCAGTGAGGATGACCAGAGGGTCACTCTCATTGCTATCTTGGTTTTGGTGGGTTTTAGCCGGCTTCTTTACTGCAACCTGTTTTATCAGCAAGGTCTTTATGACCTGTATCTTGTGCTGACCTCCGATCTCATTCTTGACTTAGAATGCCTTAACCAACTGGGAAAGTAGCCTAGTAGGTCTCAGCCTCATTTTACCTAGCTCCTATTTAAGGTGAAGTTGCTGTGGTTCACACCCTTCTGACATTTGAACTAGATAATTCAAGATTCCTTCAAACCTTAGATTCGATGAGTTCTACTCCAGTAGATAACCATTATCGCTCCAGTGTGATCTTAAAAAAAATCTAAAATAAACTCAACTGGACTGCAAATTAGAGTTTACTTGAGGTCACAGTTTACAGACTGCTCAGATTTTTTCAGAAAGAAAAATTTTAAAATAATTAATGGATCAAAAATACATATCCTTTCCCAATCTTTCTCATTCTTTTCTAATTTTCTTTTTCTTTCCTTATTGCACCTAATAGGTAAATTTTGCAAGAGCATAGAAAAAAAGTCAATAAACAAAAAATCAGTTTCTGAAGACCAGAGGTAAACAGTTGGAAAGTGAAATTATGATAAAGAATAACATTTACAAATGCTGCCAGAACATGATATACTTAGGGATAAGCTGAACAAAATACATGTAAGACCTGTTTGTATACCCAAAACTACAAAATAGTGCTTGAAGAAGTAAAAGAAGACATAAATAAATGGAGAGATACACCATGTCATTGGAATGGAAGATTTAATATTGCTAAGATGATAATTCTTCCCAAATTGATCTATAGATTTGATGCATCCCTGATCAACACTGTATAGGCTTTTTTTTTTTTTTCAGTAGAAATTGAGCTGATTCTAAAATTTATGTGAAAATACAAAATACCTGGAATACCCGGGGCAATTTAGAAATAGATGAACAAAACTGGAAGACTTACACTACCTGATTCCCAACCTGCCGTAATCATGACAGTGCAACACTGGCGTAAGAATCAATGGAATAAAACAGAGAATCTAAAAACAGACTCCTTGCTTATATGATCAATTAAAATTTTGTTTTCTTTTTTTTTTTGAGACAGTGTCTCACTCTGTTGCCCAGGCTGGAGTGCAGTGGCGTGATCTTGGCTCACTGCAACATCCACCTCCTGCGTTCAAGTGATTCTCCTGCCTCAGCTTCCTGAGTAGCTGGGATTACAGGTGCACGCCACCATGCCCGGCTAATTTTTTGTATTTTTAGCAGAGACAGGGTTTTACCATGTTGGCCAGTCTGGTCTTGAACTCCTGACCTCATGATCCGCCCGCCTCGGCCTCCCAAAGTGCTGGGATTATAGGCCTGAGCCACCATGCCCGGCCAGTCAATTAATTTTTGACAAAGTTGCTAAGAAAATAAATGGGAGAATAATCGTTTTTCAACAAATGGTAGTGGAATAATTGGGTATCTGTATGGACAAAACTGAGCCTCAATCATGACATCACACCATACATGAAAATTAACTATAAGTCAATCATTAATCTAAATATAAAAGTTAAAACTAAAAACTTCTAAAAGAAAATAAAACTTCCAAAACAACCTTGAAGTGGAGGCAGATTTCTTAGAACAGGAAAATTGCTATAACCTAAATAAATGTGTAAATAAATTGGACTTTATATAAATTAAGAGTGTCTATCTTTTGAAAAACTATGTCAAGAAACTGAAAAGGCAAGCCACAGTCTGGGAGAAAATTGCAATATATTTTTCTGACAAAGAACTTGCATTGAGGATATACAAAGAACTCAAACTCAATGAAAAGTGAACAAAATATTCGAACAAACATTCCAATAAGAAGATATAAAAATGACTGGCCGGGAGTGGTTGCTCATGGCTATAATCCCAGAACTTTGAAAGGCCAAGGCGGGTGAATGGCTTGAGCCCCAGAGTTTGAGACCAGCCTCGGCAAGACAGTGAGACCTTGTCTCTACAAAAAATGAAAAATGAGGTGGGAGTGTCGCTTGAGCCCAGGAGGTGGAGGCTGCAATGAGCCATGATTGTGCCACTGCACTCCCGCCTGGGCGATGGGAGTGAGACCCTGTCTTTAAAAAATAATGAATAAATAAACAAATAAATAAGGCTAATGGAAGTGAGATCCTGTCTTTAAAAAATAATAAGTAAATAAATAAATAAGGCTAATATTATCATAAGAAGATGCTCACGTTTATTAGTCATCAGAAAATGGAGATTAAAGCCCTATTGCGATACCACTACACATCCCACATCGGCGAGAACGACAGACAGTAAAATTAAAAAGACAGACAGTACCAATTTTGGTGAGAATGTAGAGTAACTGGGACTTTCAGGTATTATTGGTGGGAGTGAAAATAGTATGGTAAGCAAAGCTGCAATAATAAAAACAAAACTGGCCGGGCGCGGTGGCTCAAGCCTGTAATCCCAGCACTTTGGGAGGCCGAGACGGGTGGATCACGAGGTCAGGAGATCGAGACCATCCTGGCTAACACGGTGAAACCCCGTCTCTACTAAAAAAAAAAAAAATACAAAAAAACTAGCCGGGCGATGTGGCGGGCGCCTGTAGTCCCAGTTACTCGGGAGGCTGAGGCAGGAGAATGGCGTAAACCCGGGAGGCGGAGCTTGCAGTGAGCTGAGATCCGGCCACTGCACTCTGGCCCGGGCTACAGAGCGAGACTCCGTCTCAAAAAAAAAAAAAAAAAAAAAAAAAACTGGCATAGAGACTGACCATAGAGACTAGTGGAACAGAGTAGAAAACACAGAAATAAGCCCTGTCACAAATGGTCAAATAATTTTTGACAAGGCTGCTAAGATCATTCAATGGGGAAAGGACAATCTTTGAAACAAATGGTACTGGAAAAACTGGATATCCACAAGCAAAAGAATGAAATTGCTCCCTTACCTTACAACGTACACAAAAGTTAACTCAAAGTGGGATCAAAGACCTAAACATAAGAGCTAAAACTATAAAACTCTAGAAGAAATTATAGGGGAAAATTCTCATGGCATTAGGTTTGGTAATTGTTTCTTGGATGTGACAACAAAAGTACAGGCAATAGAAGTAAAAATAGGGCCAGGCGCGGTGGCTCAAGCCTGTAATCCCAGCACTTTGGGAGGCCGAGACGGGCGGATCACGAGGTCAGGAGATCGAGACCATCCTGGCTAACACAGTGAAACCCCGTCTCTACTAAAAAAATACAAAGAAAACTAGCCGGGCGAGGTGGCGGGCGCCTGTAGTCCCAGCTACTCGGGAGGCTGAGGCAGGAGAATGGCGTAAACCCCGGGAGGCAGAGCTTGCAGTGAGCTGAGATCCGGCCACTGCACTCCAGCCTGGGCGACAGAGCCAGACTCCGTCTCAAAAACAAAACAAAACAAAACAAAACAAAACAAAACAAAAAAAAGAAGTAAAAATAGATAAATTGGACTAAATTAAAATGTAAAACTTCTGTATATACATATGAACAGACACAATCAACACATGAGGAAAAAGCAACTTACACAATGAGAGAACATGCCTACAAATCACATTTCTGATAAGGGGTTAATATCTGTAATATAAGTATAAAGAACTCCTACAACTCAGCAAAGAAAACCAAGCAACCCGATTTTAAAAACGGGCAAAGATTTTTTTTTTTTTTTTTAGATGGAGTTTCACTCTTGTCCCCCAGACTGGAGTGCAATGGTGCAATCTTGGCTCACTGCAACCTCAGCCTCCTGGGTTCAAGCGATTCTTTGCCTCAGCCTCCTGAGTAGCTGGGATTACGGGGGACCACAGGTAATTTTTGTATTTTTAGTAGAGACCGGGTTTCACCAGTTAGCCAGGCAGATCTTGAACTCCTGACCTCGAATGATCTGCCCGTCTCAGCCTCCCAAAGTGGGGGATTATAGGCATGAGTCATCGCACCTAGCCTTAGGGCAAATAATTTGAATGGACATTTCTCTAAAGAAGATGTACGAATGACCAACAAGCACAAGAAAAGACGTTCAGTATTACTAATCATTAGGGAGATGCACATGACAACCACAAAGAGATACTACTGTTAAAAACCTGAAAATAGTAAGTGTTGCTAAGGATGTGGAGGAACTGGAGAAATTCACTGTTTGTGGGATTGTAAAATGGTGCAGATGCTGTGGAAAACTATATTGTTTTCAAAAGAAAAATCGAATATAAAATTACCGTATGATCAAAACACTCCACTTCTGGTTATACATCGAAAAGAATTGCAATCAGGGTCTCAATGAGATATTTATCCACCCATGTTCACAGCAGCATCATTCAAAATAGCCAAAAAGTAGAAGCTAACCCAAGCATCCACTGGTGGATAAATAAACAAAATGTGGTATGTACATGCAATAGAATATTATTCAGCCTCAAAAAAGAAAGGATGTTCCTTCTTCTGCTTTTTTTTTTTTTTTTTTTTTTTTTTTGAGACAGAGTCTTACTCTGTCACCCAGGCTGGAGTACAGTGGCTCAATCTCGGCTCACTGCAACCTCCATCTCCCGGATTCAAGCGATTCTCCTGCCTCAGCCTTCTGAGTAGCTGGGATTACAGGCGCCTGCCACCACACCCAGCGAATTTTTGTATTTTTGGTAGAGATGGGATTTCACCATATTGGTCAGGCTGGTCTCAAACTCCTGACCTCAGGTGATCCACCTGCCTCAGCCTCCGAAAGTGCTGGGATTACAGGAGTGAACCACTGTGCCCAGCCAAAGAAGGACGTTCGGACACATGCTACAACATGGATGAACCTTGATTCAGGACATTGTACTAAGGGAAATAGGCCAGTCAGAAAAAGATAAATACTGTATGATTCCACTTATATGAGGTACCTCAAATAGTCAAATTCATGGAGACAGAAAATAGCATGTTGGTTGCCAGGAGCTGGCGAATAGAGAGAATGGGAAGTTGTTTAGTGGGTACAGAGTTTCAGTTTTGCAAAGTAAAAAGACCTTTGGAGATTGGTTGCAGAGCAATGTGAATGTGCTTAGCGCTATCGAACCATATACAGTCGTCCCTCAATATTCATGCAAGATTGGTTCCAAGATCCTGCTCAGTTGCCAAAATCTGTGGATACTCAAATCCCTTCTATAGAATGGTAGTATTTGCATATAACCTCTGCACATCCTCCTGTATACTTTAAATCATTTTTAGATTGCTTCTAATACCCAATGCAATGTAAATGCTATGTAAATAGTTGTCATGCTGTGTTATTTGTATTAATTTTTAATGTTGATTTTAAAAAATATTTTGACTGCTCTGCAATTGGTTGAATCTATGGATGTGGAGCCTGCAGTTACAGAAGGCCTACTGTACTTAAAAATGGTTAAGATGGTTACTTTTATGCTAATTATGGTTTTTAAAAATTAATTTTGAATAGTATGGTACAATCCCTTAGGAAAACACTTTGGCACTTTTCTATAATTTTTTTTTTTTTTTTTTTTGGAGACAGAATCTTGCTTTGTTGCCCGGGCTGGAGTGCAGTGGCATGATCTCAGCTCACTGCAACCTCTGCCTCCTGAGTAGCTGGGACTACAGGCCTGTGCCACTAGGCACAGCTAATTTTTCTATTTTTAGTAGAGACAAAGTTTCATCATGTTGGCCAGGCTGGTCTCCAGCCCCTGACCTTAAGTGATCTGCCCCTCCGCCTCCCAAAGTGCTGGGAATTACAGGCCTGAGCCACGGTGCCTGGCCTCTTTTCTATAAAATTAAGTGTATATGATTCCATAATATCCAGAAACTCCATTGCTACACTTTTACCCAAGAGAAATGAAAACATGTCCTCGAAATGACTTGTACACAAATGTTCACAGCAGCTTAATTAATAGCTCCAAAGTGGAAAGGGCCATTAATAAGTAAATGGATAAGCAAACTGTGATATTTATACAATGAAATATTTTTTAGCAATACAAAGGAATGAGCTATTGATACATACAACATGGATGAATTTTTAAAACATTATGCTGCGTTAAAGAAGCCAAAATGAAAAAGTACTTACTACATTATTCCATTTATACCAAATTCTAGAACAGGCCAAACAAATCTGTAAAGGTGGAAAGCAGATCATGTCAAAGGGAGAAAACAAAATTGACCCAAAGGGCATGAGGAGACTGGGGCGATAGAAATGTTCCGTATTTTAAGTGTGTTGGGGGCCAAATCTGCATGCAGTATTGGAGCAAGCAAGCAAGTCATGTTCTTTCTTGGTCAAGCAAATGAAAGGGTTTCCCAGATTCTGAAAAAAGGAGCAAGAGGCTCTCTACTAGAATACTGATTTGTTCCCTGACACTTTCAGTGAGGTACTTGAAGAACTCCCACCGAAGCGATTCACAAATGTGAAGCTACAGAGTTTTATGTACAGTCTTGGGTGTTACTTGCCAACATTTACCCCGACTTCGCTGTACTCCTCCAGCATGTTGATATTCTCAGTAATTCTCAGGTCATTTTTTCTTTTTTTCCTTTTTTTGCCTTGACTTCTCATCAGCTCCAAACCTCAGATCCCTGCTTCCGTCCAATACAATTTCTGAGTCCAGAGTGACATGAAGACTGACACAGCTCACCCACCAAATTGAAGTCCATTGAAAAATCCCCATTGCTTGGCTTATGGTCCACCTTTCTGTACGTCAAAAGCATTTGATTCACCTCTTCTAATTCCTCACCATGATCCATGTGGTGGTTGCACCAGGCATCCTCTCTCTCCTCCTTCCCACAACTTGTCTTTCTGCCGTGACTTTGCTTCCAGCATTACTGAGAAGATAAGGCCATGAAATGTGACTCCCTCAGTTACACATGTTATTCTTCATGTTAATTTTGCTTCTGCACTTCCAGCTTTGCCAGCATCCTAAGCCTAGGTAGGTGCTCCTCTTCTCTCTGTTCATTCTTGGTGCCATAGTGGCTGGTGGGGGTTCATTCCATATATAAGGTATTCATTGCCATCAAGGCTTTCACTTGCCAGTTTTAAACTATTTTATTCCATACAAAAATATTCCAGAACTTTTATACAAGTCACTGCCTCATTTACCAATTGTACCAATTTTACTAATTATTATCAATGTACCTGCCCACGAACAATGTGTAAGAAGGAGTTTCACTGCACTCAACAATCCTTAGAGAGGCAATAAAGCATAGTGGGTGAAAGAGCTCCACTAGCCACATGACCTTGACTAAATTAGTTCGACTTCTGTGCTTTAGTTTCCTCATCTGTAAAACAGGGATAAATAATAAGACCTTGTAGTGATGAGCTGTTGCAAAGAGTAAGTGGCTGGTAGATGGAAAGCACTTGGCATGGTGCTGTGCAATAGTGCTTAGTAAGTGCTATACACACACTAAATCTATGCACATTCATAGCTGAAAATACCTCTGTTGTGGATTTCTTCATAATTAATAATGTTGAACATTTATTCACGTTTTTGGTCATTTGTTTTCTTTTGGGAAATGCCTTTTCAAGTCCTTTGCCAATTTGTTTTTGTTTGTGTTTCTTTTTCAACCCTGGCCTACAGAACTTTGCCCATTTGTAATGGCCCACAAACATTTCCTCACTGATTTTCAAGCTGTTTATGAACTAAGGCTATTAACTTTCTGTTATCTTGTGTTTTATTATTTGAAAATAGCTTTTCAGTCTGTTATTGGCCTTTATATTTGTTTATAGCATCTTAATTTTTTTCTTCTATGACTGGAAAACTCTTCCCATTATTATATCACTTGAAGTTGCTATTTTCTGGATTTTCTCCTTCCTCCCATCCCCAATCTGACAACTGATAGAAAGTGCCTTGAGCTCTTTGGAGGACAGTGCCATCTCGAGTGCTCATTGTTCAATTTGGGGACTGTTTAGTAAAGAATAATAATGTTTCTAAAGAGATAGCTCCATACTCCATATGTAAATCAAGGAATTTGTCCTCCAGTCTCTTCAAAGAGTGAGGCTATTCCTAGAGAAGCACCATAATTGGCTGAAAAAGATGGACATTTGAAAAGCCACATATAAGAAATGTTAAAAAAGAAGCCCTGCTTCTTGAGATTGAACACTGTCTTCTGTAGACTTCCCTCAGGAAATCAACCTCCGAGAGCTGCTGTTGTTGCCTTTGCTTCTCTGGCCATTTGTCAAGCTAAATTGAGTGGAGCTCCCGTGTATTGTCTGTCTAATCGCCCTCTTTGACAGAAGCTTTCTCATTACCTACCTGGCCCTGTTGCAAACCAGCACCTGGAGGCAGACATATTGCACCACCATTTCCTCCAGGGTCTTGCTGCAGGTTGTCTCTGGGAAGTAATGAAAATCTGGAATGTTCTCAGTGGGCAGGCTTCAGACCCACCTCCCCCTGCCATGAACCCTCAGCAGGCCAGCAATGTAGTAAAAGCCATTATTGAAGAAATCTGGAGGAGTTCACCTCTAGGCAGGATGATTTGACTTCTGGAAGATATTCTGGAGTTAGCCAAGATATTTTTATCTGAAAATTGTTTCCGTCTTATAACTGTGTTCCCTGGAGGCTCTAAGAATAGCAAAAACTGACAAATTATGTTTTTGTTGTGGTTTACTTTCCTTTAATCTGCTAATGAATAGTTTTAGCTCCACGTGAGGCTGTGTCTTGGCAGCTGTGTTCTTCAGGGCTGTTTCCTCTCAATTTTGGGGTATTCTCCTGGCCTTTGATACAGAGTCTTAATCTTAAGCTGCCTTGTCATGACAGGTGTTGATTTTGCCCGAGACTTCTTAGTCAGTTTAGGTGAATGTCAGGCAGAAACTCTTCTCTCTTCAAAAAGAAACGTTAGAGCAGAATAAGAATAGGGAAAACCACCTTCCCAGAGCCTTTTTAATAAAGGGATTCTTTTGTGTTTATAGGTTGTTGCATGACCTTGAGAATGACTTGCCTGCAAAATAAATTATTCAGAGGTTACCATGGTTTTCAAATTAATAAGCAGTTTGTTAAAGGAATGCTTTCAAAGCCCTACTTCTTAGATTTCAAATCTTACTCTACTTATATGTCTAGCAATTTGTTTTTTTTGAGACAGAGGCTCACTCTGTTGCCCAGGCTGGAGTGCAGTGGTGCGATCTTGGCTCACTGTAACCTCTGCCTCCCAGGTTCAAGCAATTCTCCTGCCTCAGCCTTCCAAGTAGCTGGGACTACAGGTGCATGCCACAACACCTGGCTAATTTTTGTATTTTTAATAAAGATGGGTTTTCAATATGTTGGCCAGGCTGGTCTCAAACTCCTGACCTCAGGTGATCCACCCACCTCGGCCTCCCAAAGTGCTGGGATTACAGGTGTGAGCCACCACGCCTGTCCAAGTCTAGCAAATATTAACAGACACAAGGGAGTGTAGTGGGTTGAATAGTATCCCCCCCAAAATTCATGTCTAGCCAGAACCTCAGAATAGGACCTCATTTGGAATTAGGTTCATTGCAGATGTAATTTAGATAAGGATCAAGATGAGATCATACTGGATTTGGTTGAACCCTAACTCTAATGAGAGTGCCCTTCTTAGATGCAGGGGAAAAAAAAGACATACAGAGAAGAAAGTCATGTGAAGATGGAGACGAAGACTAGAGTTAATGCTGCCACAAGCCAAGGAATTCCAGGAGCCACCAGAGACTCGAAAAGTCAAGAAAGGATTTTTCTTTTTTTTTCTTTTTCTTTCTTTCTTTCTTTTTTTCTTTTGGAGATGGAGTCTCGCTCTGTCATCCAGGCTAGAGTGCCGTGGCACTATCTCAGCTCACTGCAACTTCTGCCTCCTGGGTTCAAGCGATTCTCCTGCCTCAGCCTCCTGAGTAACTGGGATTAACAGGTACCCGCCACCACACTCAGCTAATTTCTTTTGTATTTTAGTAGAGATGCGGTTTCACCATGTTGCCCAGGCTGGTCCTGAGCTCAGGCAATCTGCCCTAGCCGGCCTCCCAAAGCACTGGGATTACAAGCATGAGCCACCATGCCCAGCCAAGAAAGGATTTTTCTAAAGAATTGTCAGAATTGTCTGTGAGTGGCCATGCTGACACCTTTATTCCAGTCTTCTGGCCTCTGGATATGTAAAATAAAATAAAATAAATTTCGTGTTTTTTTTTTTTTTTTCCTGAGATGGAGTCTTGCTCTGTCGCCCAGGCTGGAGTACAGAGGCATAATCTCGGCTGACAGCAACCTGCACCTCCCGGGTTCTAGCGATTCTCCTGCCTCAGCCTCCTGAGTAGCTGGGATTACAGGTGCCTGCCACCACACCTGGTGAATTTTTGTATTTTTAATAGAGATGAGGTTACACCATGTTGGTCAGGCTGGCCTCAAACTCCTGACCTCAGGTTATCCACCCACCTGGGCCTCCCAAAGTGCTGGGATTACAGGTGTGAGCCACCACGCCCAGCCAAATTTCTGTTGTTTTAAGCCACCTAGTTTGAGGTAATTTATTACAGCAGCCCTAGAAACTAATATAAGGGGATTTGATCCTAGGCTTTATTACAAATTTAAATTTCTTTAAACAAAACTAAAGCTTAGATATTTGATTACCTTTTTAAAAATATTTCAATTATCTAACAAATAAACTTTCCAAGATGCTTGTGTCTTGATTTAATTAGCTATTTCCCTATTTCAAACACCTCTGTTGCTTTCATTTTTTTCTTGAAATCATAAAAAATACAGCAAAGTGTACATTAATTGTAAACTAACAATATGTACATTTCTTTGCAGAGGTAGACTCTGGCATTAAAACTATTAGCATTTGAGCTGGTCCAGTGTGCTTGACTGATGGGAGCACAGTGCTGATGAGACTAAGACACCAATTAGCTCTAAAGGGAGAAAAGCTGTGTCCTCCACGGCCAGGCTAGAACGTTTGATTCACTTAACAGGTGCATGCCACCGGGTTACCAGGGAGCGATGTACTCATCCATTATTGTTAAAGGATAAAGCTCAAATATTTCGATTGGTTTCTCTGATGATACAAACTTAATTTTTCTATGAAGAACATTATTTATAATAACACGTGAAAATAGCTAAAGCTTCATTCAGACATTAATCTCATAGGAAATGTTTGTACAAAAGGCGGGGAGATGTAAGACCAAGACTTCTCATGACATTTCATCACAGAGCAATGGCAGAATGAGATACAGAATGCAGTTTTAACACTGTATGTCTAGGGGCATAATCCTTCTAGCTTTAACTGGCAGCTTTTTTTTTTCGAGGACTGAAGCCACCAGCATAATAAACATCTTTTAGCTCTGCCTTCACCACAGAACTGTGTTTAGGAAACTCATTTACAATCCCAGGATTCACTGTTTGAAAGGAGTTGCTGGTGTTACCTTCAGAGACCTTAAATTGGTTTGAAATTATACAGTCACTAAAGAGATTGTGATTATCATTTTAAGTTCTTTTTTTTTTCTTTGAGACGGAGTCTCACTCTGTCGCCTAGCCTGGAGTGCAGTGGTGCGATTTCAGCTCACTGCAACCTCTGCCTCCCAGGTTCAAGCAATTCTCCTGCCTCAGCCTCCCAGGTAGCTGGGATTACAGGTGTGCACCACCACACCCAGCTACTTTTTGTCTTTTTAGTAGAGATGGGGTTTTGCCATGTTGGCCAGGCTGGTCTCGAATTCCTGACCTCCAGTGATCCACTCACCTCAGCCTCCCAAAGTGCTGAGATTACAGGCATGAGCCACCGTGCCCAGTTCATTTTAAACTCTTTATGCCTCAGTTTCCGCCTCTCTAAAATGGGGATCATAAGGGCACCTACTTGACAGAGATAATTAATACATGAGTTTAACATAATATGCTTAGTAATTGGTACAAAAAATAGAAAGAATAAACAAGACCTACTATTTGATAGCACAACAGGGTGACTATAGTCAATAATAAGTTAATTTAATAAGTTAATTGTACATTTTAAAAATAATTAAAAGTATAATTGGATTGTTTGTAACACAAAAGATAAATGCTGATGGCGATGAAGACCCCATTCTCCACGATGTAATTTTTTTTTTTTTTTTGAGATGGAGTCTCACTCTGTTGCCCAGGCTGGAGTGCAGTGGCGTGATATTGGCTCACTGCAACCTCCGCCTCCTGGGTTCACGCCGTTCTCCTGCCTCAGCCTCCCGAGTAGCTGGGACTACAGGCGCCTGCCACCATGGCTGGCTAATTTTTTGTATTTTTAGTAGAGACGGGTTTTCACTGTGTTAGCCAGGATGGTCTCGATCTACTGACCTCGTAATCTGCCCGCCTCGGCCTCCCCAGGTGCTGGGATTATAGGTGTGAGCCACCGTGCCTGACCATGATGTGATTATTACACATCGCATGCCTGTATCAAAATATCTCATGTACCTCATAAATATGATATACGCCCTCCATGTACCCTCAAAAATTAAAAATTAAAAAATAATATGCTTAAAACAGCCTTTAAACTAGTAGCCATATATAAATGTTAGCTGTTACTTCTTCTTTAGGCTTTGGACAAGGAACATATCTTTTCTGTGTACCAGTCTATTTCCAGTGCCAAACTCTAGTGCCAAGTAAATAGTGAGTGCTCAATAAAGATTTGCAAGTGACTTAATAGCAACTGAAGGAACACATACAGGCATTGACTTTGCCTTGCCTTCTTGATCTGTTTATTTTTTTGTTTCCCTTAAGCTTTGTAATTTAGGGATTAGGAGCAGCTGGTTGCTTATGTTCATAACTCAAAACACAAAAAGAGCTCAGCGGGTCTAAGAGGGAGCACAGCAACGTCTTTCACAGCTTAGACGGTGAACGGTGAAAGTTTATTTTGACGTTAGCTACTTTCATCGATGAAAACTGGTTAGAACATTATTTTTGGACTGTTAGATACTGAAAAGATTGACTGTAAATCCATAATTTTCACAGCTGTGTTCTCCAAAATTTTCTTTACTCCTACAAGTGAAGAATGAAAATAACAGAAATATATCTGTGCATAGGAAGTCCTTTGTCTTTGGGAATTCTCCAGTGGGCAATTCAATTACTTTGCTACAGTAACTTATGACCTCCTTCTCAGAGTTAACTTCCTGATCCTCTTGAATTGCAGGTGTATTTGTCAGGTGTGGATGGGCAGGTCTGTAGTTGGGCTTGCACCTGCCTCAACAGTTCTACTTCTGCCAACTGGGTTCTAGAAAGCCCTGCTGCAATCTGGTGGTTTAACTTGAGGTAGAGTTTCCCAGAGAGACAACGTTAGGTATTAGGTTTCATAACCAGATCAAGGAAATCAATTAATCTTACTATCCATGAAGAGTAATTGGATATAAACAGCACTAGGAAATCCAGCCACCATTTATGGCAATCATTGTAGGGGCTGTTTTTAGGCTGTCAATTTAGTGAGCTACAAGTACATCTTTCTTAAAAGTGAAATTAGGGACTATACTTCTCTTTACCCTCCAGTTGCTGTCTTTGAACACAAAGTGATAATTCTGGTCAGGCATGGTGGCTAACGCCTGTAATCCCAGTGCTTTGCCAGGATGAGGCAGGGGGATCACCTGAAGTCAGGAATTTGAGACCAGCCGGGCCAATATGGTGAAACCCCATCTCTATGGGAAATACAAAAAAATTAGCCAGATGTAGTGGTGCATGCACCATCTGTAATCCCAACTACTCAGGAGGCTGAGGCAGGAGAATCGCTTGAACCCGGGAGGTGGAGATTGCAGTGAGCTGAGATGGCGCCACTGCACTCTAGCCTGGGCAACAGAGCAAGACTCCATGTAAATAAATAAATAGAAAGTGATGATGCTTCTAGTCTTCACCTAAGTAGGAGATGACTCCTCTGGACAGACAAAGGATGAGAATGAAAAGTCAGGGGGAAGCAGGGAGCCCTGGAAAACAAGAGCCATCTATTGGGTAACCTCTGAGCTTAGTCTGTCTTTTTTGAAGTTCCCGGGGCTTGATTTATGGCACACTATGAACTCTGCTGTTACAATTCTTTATTTCCAATTACAGCATGATCTTCGTATTGAAAGATGAGTTCCTAGAAGATTGATCCTTGACATACCCTTTATCATCACTGCTTAATCACAACGCCTGTCACATACTAGGGGCTACATAATTGTTGAAATGAAATCCCTCTAGTTTCTAACCTTTCCTAACCTGTTCAGGAGAATTGTATAACTTGATAGGTTCTTCACTACCTCTCCTGTCACTCAAGGAAGAACTCAACTTTCTCGACATATCTTGTTAATTTCATTCCAAAAAGTGAAACAAATTTCTACCCAGACCCTGTAGGGAAAGACAACAGGCCATGTATCTGATAGGCAGATGTGTTCGCCATGCGCTAGCCCCCGTCTGCGGCTAATTGTGCTCTATGCCCGCCAGTCAGGTAATTCTGAGTGGTAGAGATCGGTTGGATTTCCAATGTACCCTAACAATAGACTGTGTCCTTCCTGCCTTGGTTTACCTGAGACGCTTCTGCATCTCTTTTTTTTTTTGGGACAGAGTCTCGCTCTGTCGCCCAGGCTGGAGTGCAGTGGCGCGATCTGGGTTCACTGCAAGCTCCGCCTCCCGGATTCCCGCCATTCTCCTGCCTCCGCCTCCCGAGTAGCTGGGACTACAGGCGCCCGCACCACGCCCGGGTAATTTTTTGTATTTTTAGTGGAGATGGAGTTTCACCGCGTTAGCCAGGATGGTCTCGACCTCCTGACCTAGTGATCCACCCGCCTCAGCCTCCCAAGGTGCTGGGATTACACGCGTGAGCCACCGCGCCCGGCCGATTCTTTTCAGTTACTGTTCCAACTCTTACCGCTTTATTTGAGCTACCATGACTAGAAATCAATTTCTGGAGATCAAAAAATGTTGACCAAGACAATACAGCGGTACGTCTTTAAGGACCAAAAAAAAAAAAAAAAAAAACCCATCTTCTACATTTAAGAGGAAAACCAACCTCACAGGTCTTTACAGGAACAGAGAGGGAGAGCAGGGTTAGAGATCTGTAGATACACTGATCAAGTCAGGTGTGGTGATGTGCTGGACCTCAGCTGGAGGAGAGCCGATTATCTAGAAACTCAGTGAGGAGGAAAGAGAGCAGGGATAACTACTGATAGGCGAGTATGTATGTCCTGCTCGTTAAGGAGGTGAAGGCAGAATTCATTTATAAGTAAAGAAGATTCGTGGTATAGAGACCAGATATGTTAGGGGACGATAGTCTCTTATTTTATTCCTGGTAGACTCACTTGAGAAATAAACATGGAGCACCAGTGGCTTGTGCTTAAATATGTCTTTTGTATATTTTGCTCAGTAGAGGTTTAATTTTGATAATTTCTACTTCTTATGTATAAATAAGCCAGCAGTTAGAACAATTTCCAGAAATATTCACAATGTATTCTATAGGAATGATTTCCCCCCAGTCTCATTTTGTGAGACTAGAACCCTCTGGAATTATACAATAAGGGAATCTTGTGTATGAAAATGTAGAAGAATTAAGCTTACTGGTAATAAACATCTTGATGCTAATTGTTTGACTCATTTTCTTACTTTAATGATATTAACCTGTAAGATGGATTTCAGATTGATGGACTAGGTAGTGGCTTTCAGAGGGAATGCCAAGATCACCAGTGTCTTGCTCTGTCTTAACTCCCAATTAAAAAAAAAAAACTTTAAAAATAAACTTTGGGCCGGGCGCGGTGGCTCAAGCCTGTAATCCCAGCACTTTGGGAGGCCGAGACGGGCGGATCACGAGGTCAGGAGATCGAGACCATCCTGGCTAATACGGTGAAACCCTGTCTCTACTTAAAAATACAAAAAACTAGCTGGGCGACGAGGCGGGCGCCTGTAGTCCCAGCTACTCGGGAGGCTGAGGCAGGAGAATGGTGTAAATCCGGGAGGCGGAGCTTGCAGTGAGCTGAGATCCGGCCACTGCACTCCAGCCTGGGTGGCAGAGCAAGACTCCGTCTCAAAAAAAAAAAAAAAAAAAAAAAAAATTTGGTTTTAGAATAGGTATTGATTTTCAGAATAGCTGTGAAGATAGTATGGAGTTTCCATATACTCCACACCCAGCTTCATTTGTTATTAGCATCTTATATTAATATGGTACATTTGCCACAATTAATGAACCCATGTTAATATTATTAACTAAAGTCAGTACTTTCTCTTTTCTTTCTCTTTCTTTTCTTTCTTCTTTTTCTTTCCTTCTTTCTCTCTTTCTTTCCTTCTCTTTCTTTCCTTCTTTCTCTTTCTCTCTTTCTTTCTTTTTCTTTTCTTTCTTTCGTCTTTTTTTCCCTCCTTCCTTCCTTCCTCCTTTCCTTCCTTCCTTCTTTCCTCCCTTCCTTTCTTCCTTCCTTCTGTCCTTCCTTCCTTCTTTCCCCTCCCTTCCTTCCTTCCCCTTCCTTCCTTTCTTCCTCTCTCTTCCTTCCTTCCCCTCCCTCCCTTCCTTCCTTCTTTCCTTTCTTCCTTCCTTCCTTCCTCTCTCTTCCTTCCTTCCCCTCCCTCCCTCCCTCCCTCCCTCCCTTCCTTCCTTCCTTCCTTCCTTCCTTCCTCCTTTCCCCTTCCTTCCTTCCTTCCTTCTTCTTTCTTTCTTTGACAGAGTCTTGCCTCTGTTGCCCAGGCTGGAGTGCAGTGGTGCCATCATGGTTCACTGTAGCTTTGCTCTCCCAGGCTTAAGCAATTCTCCCATCTCAGCCTTCTAAGTAGCTGGGACTACAGGTGCATGCCACCACATCCTGCCATTAGAAAAAAATTATTATTATTTGCAGAGATGGGGTCTCCCTGTCTTGTCCAGGTTGGTCTCAAACTCCTGGGCTTAAGCAATCCTTCCACTTCAGTCTCCCAAAGTGCTGGAATTACAGGTGTGAACCGCACCCAGCCAACATTTTCCTTAGATTTACTTAGTTTTTACCTTACGTCTTTTTTCTTTTCCAGGATCCCACCTAGGAAACCATACTGCATTCAGTCATCAAGCCTCCTTAGGCTCCTTTTGGCTGTGAGAGTTCTCAAACTTTCTTTATTTTTGATGACCTTGACAGGTTTAAGAAGTACAGGTCAGATATTTTGTAAAATATCCTTCAATTGAAATTTGTGTGATGTTTTTCTCATGGGTAGAGTAGGATTATGGGCTTTGGAGAGAAGGCAACAGAGAGAAAATGCAATTTTCATCATCACATTGCATAGTGCTATAGGTATAGACTATCAACATCATTTGCTACTTTTTTTTTTTTTGAGACGGAGTCTCGCTCTGTCGCCCAGGCTGGAGTGCTGTGGCCAGATCTCAGCTCACTGCAAGCTCCGCCTCCCGGGTTCACGCCATTCTCCTGCCTCAGCCTCCCGAGTAGCTGGGACTACAGGCGCCCGCCACCTCGCCCGGCTAGTTTTTTGTATTTTTTAGTAGAGACGGGGTTTCACCGTGTTAGCCAGGATGGTCTCGATCTCCTGACCTCGTGATCCGCCCGTCTCGGCCTCCCAAAGTGCTGGGATTACAGGCTTGAGCCACCGCGCCCGGCCTCATTTGCTACTATTAATGTTAACTGTGATCACCTGGATGAAATGTTTGGTTTTGCCGCTCTAAAGTTACTCTTTTTTTTTTTTTTTTGAGACAGAGTCTCACTCTGTCACCCCAGCTGGAGTGCAGTGGTGCCATCACAGCTCACTGCAGCCTCAACCCCCCAGGCTCAATGATCCTCCCACCTCAACCTTCTGGGTAGCTGGGACTACAGATATGTGCCACCATGTCCAGTTGATTTTTTTGATACTTTAGTAGAGACAGAGTCTCACTATGTTGTCCAGGCTGATCTCCAATTTCTGGGCTCACGTGATCTTCCTGCCTTGACTTCCCAAAGTGCTGGAATTGCAGGCATGAGCCACTGTACCTGGCCTAAAGTTACTCTTTATTTTATTCCTTTTTTTTTTTTTTTTTAAATTCTAGGGAGCTATGAATGCAAGGGCTACCATATGTTTATTGGAACACTCAATGGTTTCCTCTATGTATTGAAGCTACTCTATTCTGGATATGGTTCTTAAGCCTTCCTAACCATAAAAATCACATTGGAGCTTTAAAATGCATGTCACTAGGTTCCCCTACTGAAGATCCTGATTTATTTGGGCAAGGGAGTCCCTGGGCAAGAACCTGCCTTTTTTTTTTAAAACAAACACAGGTGATGCTAATGTAACAGTCTCTAAACTACATATATTTTGAGAAAATAGACCTAAACTGTAAAGGGAAATTAAGAAATCCTTAATACCACTTAGAAGTTGCCATATCCATTTCTGTGATGCTAGAGTAAAGGAAAATTTCATTGTAAGTTGTTTTTTTGGCATCATCCCAGAGCATAACATACAATTAGTATCTAACTCAATCATTTCTCTTCTTAAAAGCACTTTCCTATCCCTCTTGGATGGGCAGGGCCACTTTCCAATGTGCTGCAATAGCATTTTGTTAAAACCAACATCTCATGTTAACACAACTATTTGTGGGCTTACACAACAAGAATAGATGGAGAAATATATCCCAGGAAGGAAAATATTATTATTAAAGAAAAATCTCAACTGACTAGTCACATTTTTATCCTGTAGGGATAGCAGAATTCACATCATGGACATTTTTATGTTTTCATTTAGAAAAACTACTTACGGAGCCTTTTGGTTATAAAACAAGAAGGCCCGGACCCATGTAGATTAGAGAAGAAGAAACAAAGGGAGCTACACTGATCTTCATAATGAACTTAAACGGAGTCCTCCCCAAGGATGGAGAGAATGATCTAAGCTGGAAATGGCTATGTGGGCTTTCTTTGACCAGGCTCCAGAAGGAATAGGTTTCCAATCCCTGGAACTTAGAGAAGCCAGCACAGAAATGGGCTGAAGCAACGTGATGAAAGAATGAGGTGCTAGAGAAGAGACAACCAGAGAGAGGTTCCTTGGGGCAGAGAATGGTGGATGAGATTTAGGATCAGTGCTGCCAGATTCTGTCTGTTGCAAATTATTGCCTTTTATCCTAGTCCTTCATATACATTAGCCTTGTTGTGGATCATGTTTTAAAGCACAAGAACAAGGCAGACTGGACAGACCTAAAGCAGTATAAGGGGGTAGAGTTAGAAGACCCAAAATGATGAAGGAGAGGATTGGAGTAGGAGTCGGGTCTGGGACTCCTCAGAATTATAGGTGAGTGTGCTGGATATCCACATTCATATGCATGGCACTTTGAGTTCTTTGATCTGGACTCATAATGGCAGACAGACTTAAGGACTCTGGGTTATATTAACAAGAAAGATCCTAAAGATTCTTTTGTCTTCCTGCAGATCTGAAAGATGAATATTGATAGAAACTTTTGTAACAAACGGATATCTCTCCTACCATTTTTCCCCTGATTATGTTGTTCTAGTTGTCTGTGATTCTTATTGTCAGCACAGCACTGAATTTTCAAATAAACTCTTGCTTATGAAGCTGGCAGTATTTCATTATTTATGACTTTGTTCAACTTCATCTAGCCTAAACACAAAGTAGATAGAAGTTGTGTTTTTCTATTGCTGACAGCAAAATTCTCTGGCATGAACATATTTCTTTATGCAGACAAAAGATGTTGAGAAAGGCATGATAGGTTTTGCACAGTACAGCTGAGGAGGATGGATAGAATGACTGCTGCAATATAAGAAACTGAAAAAAAAAATTCAAGGCAAAAGAGCACAATCTATAAGCTAGTAAAACTGGGATATAAACATGAAAATTAACAAGATACATTTTCCTCTAGCCTTTGTGCTATAAATTATATGAAAAGAGTGACTGACCGAAGAGGGAAATTTGTTTTTTTTTTTTTTTGAGGCGGAGTCTCGCTCTGTCGCCCAGGCTGGAGTGCAGTGGCGCAATCTCGGCTCACTGCAAGCTCCGCCTCCCGGGTTCACGCCATTCTCCTGCCTCAGCCTCCCAAGTAGCTGGGACTACAGGCGCCCGCCACCTCGCCCGGCTAGTTTTTTGTATTTTTAGTAGAGACGGGGTTTCACCATGTTAGCCAGGATGGTCTCGATCTCCTGACCTCGTGATCCGCCCGTCTCGGCCTCCCAAAGTGCTGGGATTACAGGCTTGAGCCACCGCGCCCGGCCGGAAATTTGTTTTAATTAATCCTCTGGGAAATGCTATAGTCTCCTTCCTCCCTCCCTTCTCTTTCTTTTCTTCCTTCCTTCCTTCCTTCCCTCCCTCCCTCCCTCACTCCTTTCTTTCTTCCTTCCTTCCTTTCTTCCTTCCTTTCTTCCTTTCTTTCTCTCTCTCTCCTCTCTCCTCTCTCCTCTCTCCTCTCTCTCCTCTCTCCTCTCTCCTCTCTCCTCCTCCTCTCTCCTCTCTCTCTCTCTCTCCTCGCTCTGTTGCCCAGACTGGAGTGCAGTGGTGCTGTCTTGGCTCACTGCAAGCTCCTCCTCCCGGGTTCACGCCATTCTCCTGCCTCAGCCTCCACTGGGACTACAGGCGCCCGCCACCATGCCTGGCTAATTTTTTGTATTTTTAGTACAGATGGGGTTTCACCGTGTTAGCCAGGATAGTCTTGATCTCCTGACCTTCAGATCCTCCTGCCTTGGCCTCTCAAAGTGCTGGGATTACAGGCGTGAGCCACCACGCCTGGCGACTAATGAGTCATTTCTGTGTGTTTGCTGGGGGAAGCGATAATGGACTAAAGAGAACATCACATTAGAATATTTCTCATAAACGGGTAGCTGTGTTCCTTCCAGTTGCTGAGAGCTGTCATGGAGCCTGGTAAGAGTTTTGTGATAGTGAAAAGTTTTATGGATAACAATATTCTCAAAATCAGTATTTTCATGGTTGTTTTAATGTTTATATTTTGGGTTGATGTATTGGTTTTTTCTTGCTGCTGGAACAAATTACCACAAAGTCAGTGGTATAAAACAACAGAGAGTTGGCCGGGCGTGGTGACTTAAACCTGTAATCCCAGCACTTTGGGAGGCTGAGGTGGGCGGATCATGAGGTCAGGAGATTGAGACCATCCTGGCTAACACGGTGAAACCCCATCTCTCCTAAAACTACAAAAAATTAGCCTGGTGTGGTGGTGGTTGCCTGTAGTCCCAGCTACTCAGGAGGTTGATGCAGGAGAATTGCTTGAACCCAGGAGGCAGAAGTTGCAGTGAGCCCAGATCGTGCCACGGCACTCCAGCCTGGGCGACAAGAGCAAGACTCCATCTCCAAAAAACAAACCCCAAAAATCACAGATTTATTATTTTACAATTCTAGGGGTTAGAAGTGTGACATGGATCACAGGGCTAAATATCAAGGTGTCAGCAGGTCTGCATTTTTTTGGAGACTCTAAGGGAAGGTCTGTTGGCTGGGAGGCCAGGCCTGTCTCGCATTTTCACGTTTTTCTGCCTGCTTTATATTTGCTGGCAGCTTATTAGATTGTTCCCACCAGATTAAAAGTGGATCTGCTTTCCCCAGCCCACTGACTCCAATGTTAATCTCTTTTGGCAACATTTACACAGACACACCTGGGATTAATACTTTGTATCCCTCAATCCAATCAAGTTGACCCTCAGTAGTAACCATCACACCACTCATATTCCTTGGCTCACGGCCTGTTTCTCTATCCTCAAAACCCTTAGTGTCACATCACTTGATTTTCTACTCCAGCGAAGAACAGCTTTCTGCATTAAGGACCAAGGTGATTAGAGTGGACCTTCCTGAATAATCCAGGATAATCTCCCCATCTCAAAGCCATTAACTTAGTCATGTCCATAAAGTTCCTTAGCAATTTTAAGGTAACATATTAATAGGTTATTGGGGTTAGGACATATATACCACAGATTGACTGTAGATTTCATGTTCCAGTTCATTCATTTTTTTTACCGGAGCCACTGAGGAAATTTTTAATGTAAGTCATGAAAAAGGATGGGGCAAAATTGGAATTGCAGGATTCCTTGCTTCCAGTAAAAAAAAAAAAGAAAAGAAAAGTTAAGGATTAAGTAAAGGACTAATTTAAAATGGGCTCCCTACTCCAACCAATTATTCAAATTGTCTCGTTTGATAGCCTCAGGGTGCTACTGATACTAATTTGATCCCTGTCTGGAATCTTTTCCTTGACTTCATTATTATACTTGTTCTTATCTACCTCAGGTTGAAATATACATGATGGTCATGGCAGGTTTCTTGGTAAAGGAGTTTGGCTTGTTTTTTCAATCCATCACTAGAAGGTACCTTTTGGAGCTATCAGGTATTGGGAAATGCTGTTCTGGTAAGACCTGCCCAGACTTAGAAAACCATGACAATTAGCACCATTAGAAAAGGAAAATTTGGTTTAGAGCCAGGTAACAGTGACTCTCTTTAGAGAAAGAAAGGGTCATTAAATACTCTAGTGCAACACAATCTAACAGAAATACAAAACAAGCCACATACATAATTTAATTTATCTAAAAGTCACATTAAACAAAGTTTAGAAAGAAGATGAAATAAATGTTTATAGTATATCCAAAGTATCATCATTTCAACATGTAATCAGCATAACAAATTATTGTTAAGACACTTTAAGTTCTTTTTCTATACACTACGATTTAGGATCTGGTGCCTACTTCATATGTACAGCACACCTCATTCAGTCTAGCCACATTTCACTTGTGCTACAGCCGCAAGTGGCTGCTAGCATCTACTGCATTGGTTAGAGTCTAGTAGAAGCTTATTGTACTTAAGGGACATCTTTAGATAACCTTGTTATTGAGTCCTTCACAGCATTCTCTACTCTTATGCACATCAATTCTAAAGCTTGACCCCCCTTAGATGAGATAATGGCCACTGCTGTCTACCTCAACACCAATGTACTACTTCCTTTTCTCTTGCCAGTATCCACTAGAGAAGCAAGAAAAAGTAGCACTCCCCATTCTTCTTTGCAGCTAGGGGTGGCCATGTGACACGATTGTGGTCAATGAGCGGTCAGCAAAATTATGATCAAGGGTTTCTGGGAGCCCAAATAATCTCAAAGACACATGGGCTGACACCATGAAATAACTGAACCAACGCTAATATTCACCAACCTCCACATTTCTTTCTACAAAAATCACTGGGCACAGTGGTGCACACCTGTAATCCCAGCACTTAGGGAGGCAGGCCAGGAGTTCAAGATGAGCTTGGGTAACAAATTGAAACTCCATTGCTAAAATAAATAAATAAACAAATAAATAAAATTAGCTGGGCCTGGTGGTGTGAGCCTATAGAGTAGGCTACTTGGGAGGGTCACCTGAACCCAGGATTTTGAGCCTGTAATAGTGCCACTGTACTCCAGCCTGGGCGACAGAGCAAGACCTTATCTTTAAAATAACAATAATACGCTGGGCATGGTGGCTCACACCTGTAATCCCAGCACTTTGGGAGGCCGAGGCAGGCAGATCACTTGAGGTCAGGAGTTTGAGACCAGCCTGGCCAACATGGTGAAACCCTGTCTCTTCCAAAAACACAAAAATTAGCTGGTGTGGTGGCGTGCACCTGCAGTCTCAGCTACTCAGGAGGCAGAGACATGAGAATCACTTGAACTCGGGAGGCAGAGGCTGCAGTGAGCTGAGATGGTGCCACTACACTGCAGCCTCGGCAACAGAGCCAGACTCATCTCAATAATAATAATAATAAAGAAAACAAGAAAACACCACAAAAACCTTAATTATTTAAGCCATTGTTCATGGATTTCTCTTTGACTTGCATTTTATTTCATTTCTAAGTGATGCAAAACTTTCTGGAGCCTGCTCTGAACAGACTACACTCCTCCTTTGTCCTCTGGCTTCCTGCTATCTCTGACAATGGGGCAATACAGGGAGACAGGAAAGTAGGAGGAAGAAGAAAAGACTCCCATTTTCCTTTTTTGCTCCAATCAGGAGCCCGGAAATACCTAGGGTGGTTTCTAGTTCCTGACTGGACTCTGACTGATACATCTCCTGCAACCTCTTCTCTACATGGCATTTGGAAACATAGTTTTAGGCCAGGTGCAGTGGCTCCCGCCTGTAATCCCAACACATTGGGAGGCCAAGGCAGGTGGATCACCTGCGGTCAGGTGTTCGAGACCAGCCTAGCCAACAGGGTGAAACCCCATTTCTACTAAAAATATAAAAATTAGCCTAGTATGGTGGCATGCGCCTGTAGTCCCAGCTACTTAGGAGGCTGAGGCAGAACTGCTTGAGCCTAGGAGGTAGAGGTTGCAGTGAGATAAGATCGCGTCACCGCACTCCAGCCTGGATGACAGAGTGAGACTCCATCTCAAAAAAAAAAAAAAAAAAAAAAAGTTTTAAAGCGTAATTCAGTTCATATCTACAGTGGCTTCTGGTATCAATAAAAATGAAACCCAAAGTTTCTGCTACAGCCAACGAGATGTTGTTTATTTGACCTTTTCTCCTACCTCTGCTCTGACACAACTGTCAGAGGCATCTGAACTAGAACGACTCCATCTGGAACAGGGGCTGGGTAATATAAGGATGAGGACTGCTGGGCTGTATTTCCAGGAGGTTAGGCGGTCTTAGTCAGGATGAGATAGTAGGTCAGTACAAGATACAGGTCGCAAAAACCCCGCTGATAAAGCAGGATGTGGTAAAGAAGTGGGCCAAACCCCACCAAAACCAACATGGTAATGACAGAGACCTCTGGGCATCCTCACTGCTCATTATACGCTCATTATAATACATTAGAATGCTAAAAGACATTCCCACCAGTACCAGTTTTACCAGTACAGTTTACAAATGCCATGGAAAGGTCCAGAAATTACCCTATATGGTCTAAAAAGGAAAGGAACCCTCAGTTTTGGGAACTCCTCACCCCTTTCCTGGAAATTTCATGAATAATCCACTTGCTGTTTAGCATATGATCAACAAATAACCATAAATATAGCCAGCCAGCATTCCTTGGGGCTGCTCTGCCTATAGAGTAGCCAGCCATTCTTTCATTTCTTCACTTCTCTAATAAACTCTCTTTCCCTTTTCTCTGTGGACTCACTATTAATTTTCTTGCACAAGATCCAAGAACCCTCTCTTGGGGTCTGAATTGGGACCCCTTTCTGGTAACACAATCACCCAGAGTTCCTTGCTCTTCCAAATCAAACCAACCCAACGTGCTGTCACCCTAGGGACTCTGCCTGGAATAGTCCTCCCGGATGGATCCTCACCTGGCTCCAACCCTCCATTGGTTCAGCCCTCTGCTCAAATATCACTTCATCAGCAGGGCTTCCCTCACCACCCATATAAAACACAATTCTCTATCCCTGTCAATCCACTCACCTGCTCCTTGTTTTTCCCTAGTAGTTTCCCCACATGATGTTTTGAAACTGCCATTGCAAAATTATAACCGAGAAAAGTATTACAATGAAAGAGAGCTGACCTAACCAACTTTGTCTTGCTTCTAAACTCCTTGCTGTCCTTGTTCACTCATGGGTGTAGGCCAAATTAACTTTGGGAGGAACTTAGTTTATAGTTTAACTTTGAAACAAAGATGATAACAGCCCTTTCCCAAAACAATCCCCTTTCCTTTCTAGGGACTAGACTGCTTTTGTAGGACTAAGAAAATTAGCCAAAAGATGAGAAATTATGGTTTAGGAGTCATGCAGTTGGAGGTTACAAGATTCTGACCCTCCCCAAATTGCTCCTGGGGATAACATCACTATTGTAAAGCCTAAGATCAGTGCTTGAGATATTTTGCAAACCCTGCACTTGATGGATCAATAAAATGGCTCATTTGTTCTCCTGGCCCCACCTAGGAACTGACTCAGCGCAAGAGGACAGCTTCAACTCCCTATTATTTCATCTCTGACCCAAGCAATCAGCACTCTCAACTCACTGGCTCCTACCTAGTAAATTATCCTTACAAACTCCAATCCCTGAATTCTTGGGAAGACTGATTTGAGTAACAATGAAACTCCCACACAGCCAGCTCTGCGTGAATGACTCTTTCTCTATTGCAGTTCCCCTGCCTTGATAAATTGGCTCTGTCTAGGCAGTGGTCAAGGTGAACCCACTGGACAGTTACAGTTTTACATGCTTGTTTACCCATTTATTATTAATTTCTCCCAACTAGAATAAAACTCCAAAAGGGTAGGAGCTTTACTATTTCATTCATTGCCTTATCCCCATTGCCTGGAACAGTTTCTGAGACAGGACTCATGGGAAAAGGATCAGTGGGAAGTGGAAAGAGATGGTATTAGTTTCAAGTATGATGATTTTCCAGTTGCCCCTTGAATATTCCTGTGGACATACCCAGTTGACAGCCAGAGACACTTGAGTCTGGAGCTAATGGAAGACATGTAGTTAGTTGAATTAGATTTGATTAAAGCTATAGGCTTAGATGAGAACATCCAGGAATAGTTCATAGAAAGAGAGGTGAGTCATGATAAAATTGTACAAGACATAATATCAAAGAGAGATATTGATACAATGATAGAGGCAGGAGGCAGAGAAATTCCAGGCAGACAGGGACAGGTCCCTGGCAAAACTCCACCTTCAAGCTGAAAAGCCTGAAACCCATGACCCAAAGTGAAAACTTCTATCCGTTTTCCTGCTTAAATGTTGCCTTTTCCTAAACTACCCATGACCCACCTCACCCCCCATCCTGTGGCTATAAAGACCCCAGACTCAGTCAGAGAGAAGGGGAGAAGTGGCTGGATGTCAGAAAGAAGTGACTTGACTTCAGAGGGATGGCTTGATGGCTTGACTTCAGAGAAGAGTCTGGCCAGAGATGGCTGGACTTAAGGGGAAGATTACCTGCCCATCTCATCCCCTTTCTAGCTCCCCTTCCCCTGCAAGCCACTTCCATTGTTCAATAAAATCTTCCGCATTCACCATCCTTCAACTCGTTCATGCAACCTCATTTTCCCTGGAAGCCAGACAAGAGCTTGAGAGCCATAAGTGCAGACAACAAGTGCAAAAAAGGGCTGTCACACTGGCCCTTTCCCCTTGGTGGTGGAAGGCAACTGTCTCACACGATGAGGCAAAGGGCCCACTGAACTGTTAACACTTGAGCTGTCCATGGACAGCAGAGCTGAAATGGCACTGTAACATGCCCTCTGAGGCTTCAGGGGTCTCAGGCATCTGGATGCTGCCATGGGGTCTGCACAGAGTTTGCTCCTGCCAGCACCCGAAAGCAGCTGGCCAGATCCTGCATTTGCTCGCCTACTTGCTTCCTCCCGCAAGGCATTGAGTGTGGCAAGCTGAGTAAATGGAGTTTGTTTCCGCCAGCCCTCAAAAGCACTCCATCTGGTTCCTGCACCTGTTCACTCATATTTTCCTTCCTGCGACGGGTAGAAAGGGGTGGGCTGAGTAAACAACATGCCCCTGTCTTGAGTTCCACAAAGGGGTCAAGAAAATACCCTCCTTTAATGCCAGAGGGGCTATGCAGCAATGTTATGAATGGCCATCAGATCAGAGAGAAGTAGTGCCTCAGAAGTCCCGAGAGAAGAAATTGTTCAGGGGAAGGTGACTCAATGCCACAGAGAAGACAGGTGAGATCGGGTCTAAACCTGCCCTTTTGGTTTGGTAACTAGGGAATGTAAGCCAAGAATAAAATTCTAAGCCCTTCCAGCTGACTGATGGACCCCTTCCCCCCAGTCTCTGCCAAGGGCATTCCAAACAATCATAAAAAACTAGTACAGGCCATAATGGGAAGGAAGGGTCGGACACACCTCATCATACCGTCCTCCCTTTGGACTTCAGACATGACTAACCAGCACTAACATTAAAACAGCAATCTTAGGACTGATAAACTAAACTCCTTGTAGCAATAAAATACCAACATGACAGATAGCAGGCCCTGAAAGACATCAAAGTATTTTACCTGCAAACATATTTCATTGATAGATTTTGAAATGGCTGGTAAAACTGTATCTTATGGGGAAAATCTATATTCTGTAGAGAATCGCTTTCCATTTCCAGGTCTTTTCCCTGATCCAGGAGAGGATTAACTAAGAGTCTGGCACCTTTTTAAGTCTCATAAGAAACATACACAGTCTATTATCTGAAGCCTGCTACCTGGAGGCTTCACCTGCATAATGAGAACCTTGGCCTCCACATCCCCTTGTCTTAACCCAGACAGTCCCTTCTGATTTCAGGTCTTCAGATACCACCTTTACTCTTTCAACCAATTGTCAATCAAAAATCTTTGAATTCATCTATGATCGGAAACCTCCCTCCTTACCCCTCTACCCCCACAACATACACTTTACATGTATTGACTGATGTCTTATGTCTCCCTAAAATGTATAAAGCCAAGCTACAGACCAACTACCTCGGGTACATATTCTTAGGACCTCTGGAGTCTGTGCCCAGGACCATGGTCACTCATATTTGGCTTGAATAAATCTCTTCCAATATTTTAACAGAGTTTGACTCTTTTCCTCAACAGGAAGCTTTGTCAATGCTGGTGAGGGCCATTGTGGAATGATGAATTGAGAGTTTTGTGGAAAGCCAGATTACCATGGATTGAAGAGTAAACAAGAGGTGGGAGAGTGTGGGTTTATTTTTCATAAAGAATCTCTGAAAGGAGGAAAGACATTTCCTAACTACGAGACAGATTAGGTCAAAAGCAAATTGCCTTTTTTTGGTTTGGTTTTTTAAGAGGAGAGATAGTTGGATGTTCCACACAGCACTGGAAATGAGTGACTGTTGCTGAGGACACAGGCCAAGGCCGACTTGGAAGGCCTCTGCACTCTACATGGGCACCATTTCCAGACTTGCTGCCGTGCAAATCTGGGTTCATAGAGGTGCCTTGCTGAGTCTCTGGCACTGGTGTGGATCGGAAAAGTCTTTTCAGTAAGTCCTCTTTTGAGACATGAATTGAAAGCACCATAGAAACAGTGCACCCTCCTCCTGTGCTCTGAAGCAGGCCTAGTCCCCGACTCCCTAAGTTGCTGAGTGGAAGCCAGTCCTCTCTCCAATTCTGCAGATTTGCTATCTAAAGAATTTGCAGGCCAGGTGCGGTGGCTCACGCCTGTAATCCCAGCACTTTGGGAGGCTGAGGCGGATGGATCACGAGGTCAGGAGATCGAGACCATCCTGGCCAATATGGTGAAATCCCGTCTGTACTAAAAATACAAAAACTTAGCCGGGTGTCGTGGCGGGTGCCTATAGTCCCAGCTACTCAGGACCATGAGTGCCTGTAGTCCCAGCTACTCGGGAGGCTGAGGCAGGAGAATGGCGTGAACCCGGGAGGTGGAGCTTGCAGTGAGTAGAGATTGCGCCACTGCACTCCAGTCTGGGTGACAGAGCAAGATGCTGTCTCAAAAAAAAAAAAAAAAAAAAAGAATTTGCAAAACCTTATACATTCCTCTTTTAATGTGTTTCCTACAAGCTGCAGGTCACATATTGAAAGAAGATCCTTGCAACAGACAGATTGGTACAGTCCAGAGTTTCCCAAGGTAAACATACAAGCCAAGTTTTTTTTTTTTTTTTTTTTTTTTTTTTTTAGATGGAGTCTCGCTCTGTCACCCAGGCTGGAGTGCAGTGGCCGGATCTCAGCTCACTGCAAGCTCCGCCTCCCGGGTTCACGCCATTCTCTTGCCTCAGCCTCCCGAGTAGCTGGGACTACAGGCGCCGCCACCTCGCCCGGCTAGTTTCTTTTTTTTTGTATTTTTAGTAGAGACGGGGTTTCACCGTGTTAGCCAGGATGGTCTCGATCTCCCGACCTTGTGATCCGCCCGTCTCGGCCTCCCAAAGTGCTGGGATTACAGGCTTGAGCCACCGCGCCCGGCACAAGCCAAGTTTTAACAGCACCAGGTTAGGGTAAATAAAAATTTTGAAAGGAGCAAACTTGATTTTGTTTCAAAATATCATAGTTTAATGAGAAATTTGAGCCTTGGTGACTGTCTTAACCCTTTCCTTGTGAATATTGACGATATGCCTTGATCCATCGTAGGCCATGGGTACGTGATACTTTCACGAATCTATGGTGGTGAAAAATGTCTCTTTATAATGTGTTATGTACTGGTAATCTGAGACTGGAAGACTTGTGGATGTGGCTTACTGGCTTGTCAGCAATTACGTAAAAGAGCTCCACTTTCACTGAGAGTAACAATATTCATTTCTTCTGCGGACTTTTCTGGAAAAGAAACCCAACTTTAAGCAAAAAGCAGTGATCTAATTTGGAAGCAATACCTAGGATAGAGTGTATTCGTTTCCTAGGGTTGCCATAAAAAAAATCACCACAAACTGTGTGGCTTCACACAACAGAAATGTATTCTTTCCCAATTAGAGAGGCCAGGGGTCCAAAATCAAGGTGTTGACAAGGTTGGTTCATTCTGGAGGCTGAGGGAGAATGTGTTCCATGCCTCTCTCCCAGCTTCTGGTGGTTGCCAGCAATTCTTGGTGCTCCTTGGCTTACTGATGCCTGACTCCAAATCTCTGTCTCCACCACGTGGCATTCTGTTTGGATGCCTGTGTGTCCCTGTCTCCACAGGGCCTTCACATGACCCCAGTCATTGGAACGAGGGTGCGCTCTAATCCAGTACAACCTCATCTTAAATTAGTTACATCTGCAAAGACCCTATTTCCAAATAAATTCACATCTACTGTAACTGGGGGTTAGGGCTTCAACATATCTTTTCGTGGAGACACAACTCAATCAAGAACAGGAGGCTATTGAGAAATAGGTATTTAGGAGAACTCAGTAAGAATCCACACTTAGCATACAAGGAAGGAACATGGTATGCTGAGTAGTGAAGTTTTACTTTTATATATTCAAGTTACGGTAAAAGCTGGGATCCCTCTGAGGAAATTAAAAAAAAATCCCACAGACTTTGATAGAGCCTGAAATTTTTGGTAGTGGAAAGCAGATTAGCCCACTCTGTCTAGCACGTATAGAACTTTCCCTTTTTTTAAAATTGGACAAGCCTGGCCTGGAAACTAGAAATCTCAGTTGAAAGCTATAAACCATTTAGAAGTAGTCAGAATTATAGTCATTTTCAACGCACCATACCCTGTAAGAAGAGCAACTCCTTAAGCATAATATCCAACTCTCAGACTATCCTTTTATAGACATTGAGCCTGCAAAGGCATTTTCTTGATGGATTCCGTGGTACCGGAAACTCTTCAGAATCTGCATAGCTTATTTTGGGAAATTTGCCAGACCTTAGCCTTTTAAATTTGTGTAATTTACATGATGAACAGTTTATTGAGTATGAAAGTCTATCAAAATAAACCAAATATTTCTTCTTTCCTTATGATTAGAATACTTGTAGTTTGTCTCTCCAAGTTAAGCATTACATTATGTTTCCTCTGTGTTCATTTCATTTTATAATTTTAAAAAATTATAGTGTATTACTGTCTATCTGTGCCATTATTTTCCTTGAGTTTAAAGATGTCACATCAGGCAGAACTCTTTTTTGAACTGAGTCTCTATCACTGGGGACCTGCACGTTTTGAAGCTGGCTAGGACTAAACATTTTCTTCATACCAGCTGTCAGAAATAATTCAGTCTGCTAAATTCCAATACCCTGGCAGAATGGGTGAGCAGTCTCTTGAAAAGAGAATTTTAAATATCAGTCTCTTCCCTTTTATATCAGTGTTCAGAAATTCCAATGAAAACATTTGGGGAAGCAGACAAAATTGGTAATAATGGAATTAGAGAGTGCTTTCCACATGCCTATTTTCTGTTGATCTGCATTTAGGTGGAGGTTAGAACTCAATCCCCAAGTCTTGAAAGCTTGGTGTTTGCAGAGCAATGTACTGAGACTATGGGTCCCCGCCCTCAGGAATCTTATTGACTCACCCCTCAAGAAGAAACCAATAGTACTAGTAACAACAAAATGCTGGAGACTGTATTAGTTTCTTTTTGCTGCTGTAACAAAGTACCACAGATTTAGTGGCTTCAAACAACACAAAATCTTTGTCTTATAGTTCTGGGGATGAGAAGTCTGATGTGGTCTCACTGGGCTAAAAATTAAGGTATTGGCATGACTGGATTCATTCTGGAGTGCTCCACAGGATTATACGTTTTCTTGACTCTTCCAGCTTCTAGATGTGTCACATTACTTGACTCATGGACCCACCTCAACTTTAAAACCAGCAATGGTTGACCAAGTCTTTCTCATGTTGCATCACTCTGACACTGACCTCTGCCTCCCTCTTCCACTTTTAAGGACCCTTGTGATTATAGGGCCACCCAGGTAATCCAGGATAATCGCTTTATCTTAAGGCCAGCCGATTGGCAATTTTAATTCTATCTGTAACCTGAATTCTCACTTGCTACATAGCCTAACATAGTCGCAGGTTCTGGGGATTAGGATGTGGACATCTTGGGAGGTTGTTCTTCTATTTACCACAGAAGAGAGTAAATATATCCCAGAGGTCAGTCATGTATCCTCTTCTGATCAGAAAGGTAGGAGGCTTTGTTCTGAACTGTGCTGCTCTGTAAATATATTTTACTGAGTCATTCTGGCACTGGGTGCAGTGAGAGACAATGCAAATCTCAAAGCATATCCAATTGCTGCCTCATTATTGTTACCAAAATGCCAGGATCCTGCTGCTCACCACACAGAAAGCCAATCACTGAGACAAGGAGTATTACCAGGGAAGAAGGCTTTAATTGGGTTCTGCTGCCAAGAAGATGGGATCTAAGTCTCAAATCGGGGGTTTATATAGCAGGGAAGGAATGTAGCTACATCTGTGGTGTTAGTTTATTCTCACATTGCTACAAAGAACTACCCAGCCAGGCACGGTGGCTCACACCTGTAATCCTAGCACTTTGGGAGGCCAAGACAGGTGGATCATTTGAGGTCAGGAGTTTGAGACCAGCTTGGCCAACATGGTGAAACTCCATCTCTATTAAAAATACAAAAATAAACCAGGGGTGGTAGTGGGCACCTGTAGTCAGTCCCAGCTACTCAGGAGACTGAAGCAGAAGAATTGCTTGAACCCAGGAGATGGAGGTTGCAGTCAGCCGAGATCATGCCACTGCACTCCAGTCTGGGCAACAGAGTGAGACTCTGTCTCAAAAATAAATAAATAAACAAATAAATAACTACCTGAGACTGGGTAATTTATAAAGAAAAGAGACTTAATTGGCTCATAGTTCCACAGGTTGTACAGGAAGCATTGCTGGGGAAGCCCCAGGAAATTTACAGTCATGGCAGAAGGGTCAAGGGGAAGCAAGCACATCTTCACATGGCAGCAGGAAAGAGAGGGCAAAGGGGGAGCTCCTACACACTTTCAAGTAATCAGATCTCATGAGAACTCTCACTATCATGAGAAAAGCAAGGGGGAAGTCTACCCGTATGATGCAATCACCTCCCACCAGCTCCCTCCTCCAACACTGGGAATTACAATTCAACATGAGATTTGGGTGGGAACACAGAGCCAAACCATAACATACAGGAAATCAGGAATTAGGGGGATGTAAGGAAGAGGAGTTGTCTGAATGCAGTGATCTGGTGAGTTTCAGTTTCTTGATACTATCTGGGATGTCTGGTGGTCAGTTTCCTGGGAAAGATACTCAAATTAGACAAATGTAAGTTTCAAGTTTTAAGACCAGGAGGGTCAATTTCTATGTTTATTCAAAAAGATCACAAACATCAGTTCTACAAGGAAATTAGGCCAGTTTCATTATCTCCTCCATTACCCTCTAAACCTGAGCATGAAATTGTCATCATCCCTTCCAGCAGCTGGGAAAAGCTAAAGATCTTGATTTCAAATGGCAAATCTAAAGATCTTAAGAAGGGCATCAAGCAGATGCCTTTCCCACTCTTCCATCAAGGAGGAGTGTCTGCTTCCTTGTCATAGATGATGCCTTCTTGTTGTGTGCTCCCATGGTAGAAGAGCCAGGGTCTCTCTCAGGCCCCTTTTATAAGGCACTAATCCCATTCCTGAGGGCTCCACCCCCTGACCTAATCACCTCCCAAATCACTTCCCACGTTGCAATACCATCACCTTAGTGGTTAGAATTTCAACATACGAATATGTAGGAGACACAAACATTCACAGCATAGTAGATATGCGCCACATCAATGCAAGATGTTAACAGCAGGGGAAATGCATGCAGAAGGACGGGGGATATAGGAACTTGTATTTTCAGCTCAATATCTCTATAAACCTAAAACAGCTTGAAAATATAAATTCTGTTTATTTAAAAAACAAACATGCTGTCTAGCCAGTTTCTTTTGGGGTCCAGGTGTGGGGACCATTTACATTTGGGACTGTGTTGCATAAAGGAAAATTATGTAAAACATGAACTGTGTAAGCTCTGACAACATGTCCTTGTGGGCAGGAGCAGACGGCAATTTCTGAGGCATATAAAACACAGGGTCCTCTGCAGGAAAAGAATAAATACAAAATGAGGTAGTAAATAAAATACTTATTTGGAAGAGGCTTTGCAAGTGAGGGATCCTGACACTTCAGCTTCATTAACTTTATGACAAATCTACCTTGGCTTGTGCGTGCTAGAGCAGAGAAAGTAGGGGCTCTGAGGGAGGACAGCATGCCGTAAACACAGGGAGAGAGGCAAAGCTGAGAGACCCAGAGAAAGGGAAATAAATTATTTGAAGGCCTCCCTTTCTACTATTTTGTTGCAGATTTTATTTTCTTGTGAAGCTGAAATTTGCTACCCATGAGTATCACCAACAACGTGCCCCTGCTAGCTTAAACTAGTGTGTTGGAACCAAACACCCAGCAGACATAATATCTGCTATGAGGAGGGGAGGGGCAGTTGGAACTGGTTCCATTTTGTAAGTGGCACCACCGAGGCAGAAAGCCAAGCAGTAACCTGCTCAAGAAAGGCAGTATAGTGTAGATGGCTCAAACAGAGCCTGTTTCTTTGACTATCAGTCCAATGGTCTCTTCCTTGTCTTTGGAGGGGAGTTAACAACTCCTGAGAAGGCCAGTGCCTTACGATCTCATTACTTCTTCCCTGCCCACATGACTGGTTCTGAGGTTCCTTGAAATTCAATTCTGTCTCTGTTGGAGACTGAAGAATAATGAACTGAGAAGAAACCGGGGTAAGTGTCATCAGAAGATGACATTTTTGACAGTATGTCCAGAGGCCGCTGTTCATTACAGTTGCTTATTGAGACCCTCTCCTGCCTTCTACTGGAGTGATTTGCAGTGAGGGTATTTCTGTAACATTTCCTCCAGGAAGTTTCCTTTCCACTTTGATGTAACAAAGGAAACAGACAACCTTAATTTAAGCTGAATTCAATTGTAGGCTCCTTAAGCCCTAGAGTTAGGATACAATTGGACAATGTGGCAAAAGACATAACACATATCGAAGACTTGTTAGAAAGAATGCATGCGGCAAACGCTGGCCAATTATTCTGGTGTTACCTGGGGTGGCATGTTATTTTATGCTGTGGCGCTATTGCTAGTGATGGCTGCTGTGTATTTGCTGTCCAAATCCATGGAGATAGTTCAATGCTTTTTTACTATGTACACTTGGCAGCTGCTATCTACAGACGTAAGAACAGAACCTCTGAGGGGAGACAGAGAAGCAAGTTATGTGACCATTTTTCTGTGTTCTCAATGCACTCACTGTAGGTAAAAGTGAAGAATACAATTTCACACTATCTCCCTTTTTAAGCAATTACAAGATGTCCAGGTCAATGCTGAGAGACTTCCAAATATTAGCACAAAAGTCCTGAAAACGGTCCTGGAAAGGAGGAATGATTACCGTCTCCACTGAGGCAGGAGGAGAAGTGGCAGACACAGAATTCAAACCTAGGTCTTCCCGACTGCAGTGATCTGGTGCCCACCCACTGTTTAACCTTCCATCATATAACTCACCAAATGCCTTCCCAGGTGGAGTCCTCAAGTGCCTGTACCATGTGTCACCTTTGTACCTACAATATCTAGCTCAATGCTTCCTATTTTCTGACACAAGGCCTCACTCTGTTGCTCAGGCTGGAGTGCAGTGGTATCACATAGCTCATTGCAGTCTTGATTTCTCGGGTTCAATCGATCCTCCCCCATCAGCCTCCCGAGCAGCTGGAATGACAGGTGTAAGCCACCATGTCTAGCCTCAATGCTTCTTAAAGGAATTGAATGAATGAATGAGTTGTAGCCCCGGCTTTGATTGAGTTGCTCAGAATGTCGTAAAAAAAAAAAGTGGCCATGTGCATGTTCTGGTGTTCTCTCTCCAGGGGGATTTCCTCCTGTGCTGGAGGTTCTCTCTTGAAAGTTAATGGGTCTCAGCACAGTGCCTCAAGTGAGTTGTGGGTTGGATCCTCTTAGGCAAGAGCCTGTCTGTAGGAATCAATGTTTGGCTTATCCAGTATACAAATGAGTCTGACATCACTACCCCTTTTGAAGGACAGGCTGTTGTCTCCTTGTCAACAGTGGATCATTTGCTGTTTAGCTTTCCTTCTTTGGTACAGAAGGGCTTGGGTTTGGGGGTGAGTGATTCAGCACTCGCTTAATCAGCTATTCTGCATGGCATCAATGTTTCTGAATTTTTGAAATAAGTCTTGCGGATTCCTCTCCACTCCTTTCCTGTTTAGCACCACCTACACCTTGGTAACTCTGTCTCCTGGCATTCGTTCTCCTTCAGTTTCTCCCCCACATTCCCTTTCTGCTGCCTGATGAATCTCTGGGGGAAAACTACCTCTCAAGGTTTTCCTGTCAAATGTTCCCTGGTAATGAGAACAGAGCTGAGTTTTTGGGTCGTTGCTATGGAGAAAGTGTGTTTTCTCATTGCCCTATTATATTTGAGCACGTTCTCAGTCTGAAATCTGTGGGTGACACTGCATTTGCACCCCCTTTTTAGGTCTATTGTGTCTCAATTATATAAGCCTCACTGTGCTTTTTTTGTTTTATTTTTAACAGTTTTTATGTTCCCCTTTTACCACCCAGTATAACGGGTGGCCTCACGTCGGTGATTGAGGTTGAAGACCACGAACCTAACATCTCTCCTGCATTATATTGCATGCATTCTGCTGCCCTTCATGTGGAAAGAAAACATTCAATTTTTAGATTCATGTGAACAATACAGAAATAACCAATACATGATGAACACTGGCTCCTTCCATACTTCTCACATCTATCTGCTATTCCTGTGCTTCTAACTAGTTTCTATTTAACAGTATTGAATGCTCAGACATTGATAGATTCTAGAGCTTCACCTTTTTTTTTCTTCTTTCTTTCTTTTCTTTTCTTTTTCAGCTGAATCCTTTCTTTTATGGAAATGATACGAAAACCCGACAGGGAAAACAAATAACCGAGGTGAGAGAAAGGGGCTCAGAGCTCACCAGTGCTCTCCTTCCTTGTGGGGGTCCCTCAGGTTCATCCACAGAACCTCTTGGGCTGGCAGAGTTCAGATGGAAACTCACTCTACAAGTTGCCATAAAAATGAACAGACTACATGGCTTTTGGGAACTTACAGCTGAACGGGGAAAATGTTATGTGATCAACACGCAACTCAAAGTCAAACAATGTGCTAGTTGCTTTAAGAGCAGCAAGGTAGCCCCTGAGTGTCAGACAGTATGGTAGATAGGACAGTGGGCATTGAAGATCCGGTCAGAATCTTGATTCTTCAACTCTCTCTTTGAGGAAATCGACTTGAACAAATCAAACTTCTTTGAATCTGTTTCTGACTTATAAAATGAAAATAATGTGGCCTACTTACTTTTTCCAGATTTGTTGATAGGATAGGCATACGATCGAGTGCAAAGCACTTCATCCAGTGCTTGGTTTATTGTCAAAGAGAGTATTGATAAAGACGTTCCACACAAGAATAATAGCTACCATCATGGAGTGCTTCCTATGTAGTAGTCACAGCACTAGACAGAACTAGGAGTCTTGCATCAGTCATCTCAGTGTCTTCTGTAAGCCTCTTCATGAGAAATCTTACAGATCAGTTCATTAAAATACAGGTTTAATATTTTACTTGTGTATTTACTCATTCATACAACAAATATCTACTGAGTAGCTCTTAAATGCCAGGCACTGGTCTAGTCTTGGGGGACACTACAGAGATCTCTGCCCTCATAGATTAGATGTTGCTTTTTTTTTTTTTTTTTTTTGAGATGGTGTCAGCCAGGCTGGAATGCAGTGGCATGATCTCGGCTCACTGCAACCTCCACCTCCTGGGTTTAAGCAATTCTCCTGCCTCAGCCTCCCGAGTAGCACGGACTACAGATCCCCACCACCACACCTAGCTAATATTTGTATTTTAGTAGAGAAGGGGTTTCACCATGTTGGCCAGGCTGGTCTTGAACTCCTGACCTCCAGTGATCTGCCTGCATCAGCCTCCCAACGTGCTGGGATTGCAGGCATGAGTCACCGCGCCTGGCCAGATATTGCATTTTAATGGAGTAAATAGACTATAAAACAGGTATATTACTTGGATGGTGGTTGAAACAGAAGGAAATCTCTGAGATGACCCTCAGCTTTTAATCTTGATGTTTTTACCTGACGATAGTCAAGATCTGGCTTTGCGCAAGGAATCACTGCATATTTACCCCCTGAGTTCTGAGATGGTTCTTTTCTCCTGGAGTTCATAATCACGTCACAAATGCCATGTTTATCAACACTTGTGACTTAAGGTCCCATATCATCTCTTTGAAAAAAACTTGCTTGGAGATTCTGTGCTTGTTCATGCTTGCCAATTCAGTCCATGCATCCAATCCAATTTTAAATGTCTTCTCTTCTGGGAAACTGTCCTAAGTCCTTCAGGTCTCCCCTGCTCCTAGTATAGACTTACGTCTATCATAGCAGTAAGACTTCAATATCCCAATTAGTTGTTTATGTATCTCCCTCCTTACTATTCTCTGTGTTCCTTGAAGGCAAGGACCGTCTTTTATTTATTCCCTTTATATCTTCAGAATCTAGCTCGTATAGCACTCCATTTTTTAAGCGAATGATAAAGAAAAAGACCAATAAAAGATCTGTAGATATAATATATGCATATTTACACAAATGTCTATACTAGGGGGAAAAGTACAGCAGAATCTTTCAATATGTTTTACCACCTGCTCTGTAGATGCTGTAGATTGGCAGCTATAACTCATTGGTCTCTGTGGTTGGTGAAGGTGGTGGTAAACCTGGTATTTCTAAACAGGTCTTTGTTTGCATTTATCTATCTGCATTTGCTTACTATGAGCTATAGTATTTAGAAATATGATTCTAATAGTATTATCCCAAAGTTCTTGCTCTGGAATGTAAGCATCTTGATTTAAATACAGAGAATGACAGGCAATGAAACCTGGCTGAAACGAATTGGCTAATTGGTTTCAGTTCTCCTAGAGAGTGAATTTTCATCTCTGTCCTTCTGTCTTTTTTCTTCAGATCAGTCCAGGACCCTTCTGATGTGATTTGTCATAACAGAACTGTAATTTAGATCAACCAGCCGAATGTCCCTATGTTAAGTGGATTAGGGATTACTTTTACTTGCTCTTTGCGTGACTCAGTTTTGGAGAACATTCAACTGTTTACTGTCAGAATCTGTTCTTGAATGAGACAGATTTAATGTGAAAAGTTAACAGTGGCCTGTGTCTCTATGATGTTTGCTCCCCCAATCTGTTATGCATTGTTTTCTCAACAGTCATTTTCTAACTCCCGTGAATGTGATGCATTGATGATCTCTGCTTCAGACTATAAAGAGGGCTTAGAAAGAAGTAAACGCTCGAGTTTAACTGACTTAGTGTTTGGAGTTGCCCTTAATGGGCTCAAGGGATGCCATTTGCCTGTAAAAACCAGCCACCCCAAGTCAGAACCAGATGGAGGTAAGAGTCTTGATTTAGATACAGAGAATGACAGGCAATGAAACCTGCCTGAAACGAACTGACTAACTGGTTTCAGTTCTCCTAGAGAGTGAATTTTCATCTCTGTCCTTCTGTCTTTTTTCTTCAGATCAGTCCAGGACCCTTCTGATGTGATTTGTCATAACAGAACTGTAATTTAGATCAACCAGCCGAATGTCCCTATGTTAAGTGGATTAGGGATTACTTTTACTTGCTCTTTGCGTGACTCAGTTTTGGAGAACATTCAACTGTTTACTGTCAGAATCTGTTCTTGAATGAGACAGATTTAATGTGAAAAGTTAACAGTGGCCTGTGTCTCTATGATGTTTGCTCCCCCAATCTGTTATGCATTGTTTTCTCAACAGTCATTTTCTAACTCCCGTGAATGTGATGCATTGATGATCTCTGCTTCAGACTATAAAGAGGGCTTAGAAAGAAGTAAACGCTCGAGTTTAACTGACTTAGTGTTTGGAGTTGCCCTTAATGGGCTCAAGGGATGCCATTTGCCTGTAAAAACCAGCCACCCCAAGTCAGAACCAGATGGAGGTAAGAGTCTTGATTTAGATACAGAGAATGACAGGCAATGAAACCTGCCTGAAACGAACTGACTAACTGGTTTCAGTTCTCCTAGAGAGTGAATTTTCATCTCTGCCCTTCTGTCTTCTTTCTTCAGATCAGTCCAGGACCCTTACAGGCAGCTTGCAGGCAGAATATTAAGGTTGGCACCTTTCCAAACAAAAGTTCTTTAAATATTTTCCAGCATAGGTAAAGAGGAGAGGCCAAGAGCTGTGTTGGAGAAGGAAAAGGAAGGAGGACACGGGAGTTGTGCTCAGTTTCTTTGCTATTGCTCCAAGAAACTGATCTTTGGCCCCAACTTATGTAACCCACATAGCTAAACAAACTGAGCAGGTTACCACATCTTCTTCTTGGGCCTTGTCTCATCTCTCACCCCAGCAGCAGCTTCTCAAAGTATTCTTCCCCATCACATGGAGTATCTTCTGAGATGTGCACAAGGTACCCCTTTCTCCATCTAGTTCATGTCTAGTGAATATTTGTTTTCTAATCATGTATTAGTGTCCCTTATAGACTGAAACCCGGGGCAGAGGCCTCATGCCCCCCACTTGTCAATCTTCCTCCAGCTAAAAATCTCAATTATGTGACACACTGTATCCTTTAATTCTTCAAGCCTGTATTTTGCACATCAAGCTTCCACAAGAGTAGTTGGTGCTTTTGTCCTAAAGTCAAATTCTATACTCTGTTCTCAGTTGGGTCATGGACCCCATCACTGAAGCACAGAAGAGAAACCTCTTCCTCCTTTGGGCCTATCTAAATTCCACTGGGCTATAGGCCTCCCATCTTTACCATGCAGTATAGTCCTCATGATCTTACAGCCACAGACCCTAGCCTCACTGCTCTGAAATCCTTGGACCAGCCATATGTGCCATGCAACATTACCTCGCCTGGACTCTGACTTGTCACCTTTTCAAACAGTAGAGGAGCCTTTACTTACCCCACCTGTGGGGCTAGTTTTCCTTGTAGCTGAGCAGGACCTTCACAGCCAGTTAGTATCTGCTTCTCAGACTGGGAAGGTTTATGAAAAGCACTCTACAGAGGCCACTTTCCTGGCAGCTGACTGCATCCCCCATGGGCTAAGCCATCTAAATCTCCTTCAGCACCAACCCATTTGCTTTACACCTTTAAGATCTCATACTGTGCTCAAGTTCTCATCATTGTGCCTGAGACTCCAAGGATTAATTCCACCAAGTCTATGTTAACTGTCCTCTAGTCTTTCTGATGCTCTGTTTGTTTCCTTCACAGAACTTCCCATGTTGTAATTACTTTCCTGTTCCTTTGCCTGTTAATTTCTTTGCCCCTTGATACAGTTTGGCTCTGTGTCCCCACCCAAATCTCATCTCAAATTGTAATCCTCACATGTGCAGGGAGGGACTTGATAAGAGGTGACTGGATCATAGGAGTGGTTTCCCCCATGCTGTTCTCCTGATAGTGAGTGAGTTCTCATGAGATCTGATGGCTTAAAAGTGGCACTTCCCCCTTCCCTCTCTCTCTCTCTCCTGCTGCCATGTAAGATGTGCCTTGCTTCCCTCTCATCTTCCACCATGATTGTAAGTTTCCTGAGGCTTCTCCAGCCATGTGGAACTGTGAGTCAATTAAACCTCTTTTCTTTATAAATTACCCAGTCTTGGGTAGTTTATTATAGCAGTCTGAAAATTGACTAATACAGAAAATTGATACTGGGAGAGTAGGGTACTGCTATAAAGATAACCTGGAAGTGTGAAAGTGACTTTGCAACTGGGTAACAGGCAGAAGTTGAAATAGTTTGTTGGGCTTAGAAGAAGACAGAAAAATGTGGGAAAGTTTTGAATTTCTTAGAGACTTGTTAAATTGCTTTGACCAAAATGCAGATAGTGATATGTAGACAATGAAGTCCAGGCTGAAGTGGTCTTAGATGGAGACGAGGAACTTGTTGGGAACTGGAGTAAAGGTGACTCTTGCTATGCTTTAGCGAAGAGACTGGTGGTGTTTTGCCCCTGCCCTAGAGATCTGTGGAACTTTGAACTTGAGAGAGATTATTTAGTGTACCTGGTGGAAGAAATCTCTAAGCAGCAAAGCATTCAAGAGATGATCTGGCTTTTTCTAAAAGTGTATAGTCAGTCATATGCATTCACAAAGAGATGGTTTGAAATTGGAACTTAGGTTTAAAAGGGAAGCAGAACATAAAGGTCTGGAAAATTTGCAGCCTGACCATGTGGTAGAAAAGAAAAACCCATTTCCTGGGGAAGGATTCAAGTCCAAGACAGCTGCTGAAATTTGCCAATCACCAAGACAATGGGGAAAATATCTCTGAGGAATTTCAGAGATCTTCAGAGCAGCCCCTCTTATTACAGGCCCAGAGGCCTAGGAGGGAAAAATGGTTTCATAGGTCAGGTGCAGGGTCCCGCTGCCCTGTGCAGCCTTGGGAGTAAGTGCCCCACCTCCCAGCTGCTCCAGCTCCAGCTATAGCTAAAAGGGGCCAAGGTACAGCTCAGGCAGTGGATTAAGAGGATGCAAGCTTCAAGCCATGGCAACTTCCATGTGGTATTGGACCTGCAGGTGCACAGAAGACAAGAGTTGAGCTTTGGAAACCTCCACGTAGATTTCAGAGGATATATGGAAATGTCTGGATATTTAGCAGAAGTCTGTTGCAGTGGAAGAGCCCTCATGGAGAACCTCTATTAGGGCAATGCAGAGGGGCAATGTGAGGTTGGAGCCCCCACATAGAGTCCCTACTGGGGCACTGCCTAGTGGAACTGTGAGAAGAGGACCACCATCCTCCAGACCCCAGAATGGTAAATCCACTGACAGCTTGCACTGTGCACCTGGGAAAGCCAGAGGCACTCAATGCCAGCCTGTGAAAGCAGCTGTAGGGGCGGAACCCTGCAAAGCCACAGGGGTGGAGCTGCCCAAAGCCATGCAAGCCCACTTCTTGCATCAGCATGCCCTGAATGTGTGACATGGGGTCAAAGAAGATTACTTTGGAACTTCAAGATTTAATGAGTGTCCTGCCAGGTTTTGGACTTGCATGGGGCCTGTGGCCCCATTGTTTTGGGCAATTTCTCCCATTTGGAATGGGAACATCTGCACAATGCCTGTACCTTGATTGTATCTTGGAAGTAACTAGCTTGTTCTTTATTTTATAGGCTTGTAGGTAGAAAGGACTTGCCTTATCTCAGATGGGAGTTTGGACTTGGACAATTGAGTTAATACTGGAATGAGTTAAGACTTTGGAGGACTGTTGGAAAGTCATGATTCATTTTGATATGTGAAAAGAACATGAGATTTGGGAAGGGCCAGAGGCAGAATAATATGGTTTGGCTCTGTATCCCCACCCAAATCTGATCTCTAATTGTAATCCCCAAGTGTCAAGGGAAGGACCTGGTGGGAGGTGATTGGATCATGGAGGTGGTTTTCCCCATGCTGTTCTCATCATAGTGAGTGAGTTCTCATGAGATCTGATAGTTTTAAAAGTGGCAGTTTCCCCTGCACCGTCTCTCTCTCCTGCCACCATGTAAGATGTGCCTTGCTCCCTCTTCACTTTCTGCCATGACTGTAAGTTTCCTGAGGCCTCCCCAGCCATGCAGCACTGTGAGTCAATTAAGTCTTTTCCCTGTATAAATTACCCAGTCTCAGGTAGTTCATTACAGCAGGGTGAAAATGAACTAATAAACTTCTGCTAAATTCTAAGCTTATCAAAAGCTGACAATGTCTAATGGTTCACTATAACACCCTTGAGCAACTAGCATAGTGCCTGCACTCATTGAGTTTCAATTGTTGCTGAATTAATGAATGAATTTTGCACCCTCATTTTAGATGGAATGGGATGCTCTAGGAGAATTTGCTGTGAATGATTTCATGACCATACGTAGAAAGGCTTGTTCTGGAGGCAGATGGACATGCATAATAATTAAACAAGCCAATGTTTACATTTGTGTAAAATGCCTATTATCTTGTAGTTGAATCATTTCCAGTTTTTCACAGTGTAATTTTCTAATGTGCTAAATTTAATATTTGTAAATGAAGTTTTGAGTTGCCTTAATATTTTCTCTTCTTTTCTTAAGTAATTCATGACCTGCAGTACCTTAACCTTTTGTTTTCTCTCTCCCTGTTCTTACCTACTGTAATTTTTAAAAATCTCAGGTAACCTGAGAGGCGGCTGAATTCTTTTGTCATGTTGTATCATGTCAACATTACCACACAAGTTTCTCCAGAGGCTGTCCTGTAATTACACTTGATTGGCTGATTATTCCTGAAAGGTAAAATAAATTTTACAGTTGTCTAGGTAAACTTTAAAAAAATCCTCCAAAATGTGATATATGTGAGGCCTGCCTTGGGATCATGACTTTCCTTGGAACTAAACCAATGGTCAATGACCCATCATGGTATAGGCAAGTTCACCATCATCAACAAGAAATCAGTCTTTTTTGTCCTGTGCCTTCAATCTGATATTTCTGTCTACTAGAGAGCAAGAACATCTAGTCCCAGAGCCTATAGAATATTAGTGGTTGCCTAGCAACATCATTTCCAGCACAAGTTTGTGGCTTTCTAAGCAAGGGAAAAGGGGAACCTTCCTTTCTTTCTCAGCTCACTGTGAGTCTCTTGCATTTTTTTCCACTGTCTTGACCTCTGGCTGATTGAAAGCATATAAGATGATGTGTGGAAAAACTCCTTCAGATAGTTAAGTGTGAATACAAGATGGGATTATCACCTCTCATTAAAGCCCATTCTAGTCCCTGATTCTTTAGCGCAGTATCTTTGCAGTCAGAATACGAATCACTAGTCGCCAATTTTTGGTATATTCTGATGTGAGCAGAACTGCAAATGTTGGCCCTCACAAGCAAATTAACCAGCTCCTAAATTATTTTGTTTTTTCTTCTAGAGATAAGTGGCCTGTTTTGTGGTCTGTCCTTTTGGTCCTCTGTCTCTCACTCCCCAAGCACTGCAAGGTTGATTTTTAAGAATATGAATTGGTGATTGCTGCTATTTCCAAATGAGTTTGATTTACCTAGTTTGTTTATTTTAGGTATTACTGCACTTTCTATTTGTTGAGTTTCCTTAATTATTTCTCCTTATGTTTTATGTCTTCAAAACTTTTGTGTCATACATCTGCCAAGCCAAAATCAGGAGTTCAATAAAGTCACTTGAAAATTATAAAAACATTTAGTTGTTGGGAGATAAATCTCTATAGGTCTCAAACATTTCTGCATGTCTTGTGAACAGAGCTGCCTTTGTTCTGGGATATCGTTTCAAGGATGCTTGCATAGCCAACAGTCTTGGAAGACAGAGATACGGTCTTCCTCCAGAGCAAAGGGAAGATTTGCTTAGCCTGGAAAGATAAAGATAGTATCTCCCTCTGGAGCAAAGAAGGAAGTTTGCTCACGGCTCATTATGAAATATATACGTTCCCTGCACTTGAGTCCCTCTCCTTTAGCACACTCCATTTCTTAGGTGTCTCTTTATATTTCACCATGAGAACTGGGGCTTGGAGAACTGGTGCAAATGCTAATACTCTGACTATTGCTAAAGCTGTGAGTAATAAAGACTTTTGCCTCAGACTCAGGAGTCTTGTGTCTTCTGCCTGTATCTGTGAAACTGTGGCCAGACAACTTATTGTCTTGAAAGTATGGTAAAATATCAGACCCTTCATAGTTCTAGTCAGGTTCTTAGTAGCTTAATGCTCACTAGTTCAATAAATATATGTGTTGGAACATATTTAAAATTGGTCTTAAGATACATTTCTTTTAAGGAACACTTCAGAAATTTTAGAGACCTGAAATTCTATCTGAGTCTCTACCAAGAGAAGATCAACTTTCGGGTTGAAAGAACTGAAAATGCAATAATGATCATTGCATTTTATTAATCAAAACTTATTTTCAATAAAATTAAGTTAAAATTTATTAGCTGGCATAACAAAGATAGTATGGATTTGACTTACCTTACCTTTCTACATATGCCCAAAGCTCCAGAAAACTCAAATGTTGGAAGTAACTGATCTATTTCACTAGACTGTTTCTTTTCTGGTATTTCTCTCAGTAGATGGTACTGTAATCTAGTAGCCATCCAAAATAAAACCTGAAAGCCCATTATTCTTCCCTGTTCTTCATCATCCACATCCAATCGTTAGTGTCTTAAAGATCTCTATTTTCAAATATCGCATGTGCAGAGACTAAAAAGTGCATTGTATAAAATAGAGAGTAGATTGGTAGTTACCAGAAGCCAGGAAGAGTAGGGGGAAGGGGGAGACGAAGACAGATTGATTCTTGGATACAAATATACAATTAGATAGAAGAAATAACACCTGGTATTTGATAGATCAGTAGGGTGACTACAGTTAACATTAATCAATTGTACCATTCAAATTAGCAAGAAAAGAATAATTCAAATGTTCCTAGCATTCAAAAAAGATAAATATTTAAAGTGATGGATATCTCAATTACCTTGAATTGCTTATGTGAATGTATCAAATTATCACATGTACCTTGAAAATATTTACATTTATTATGTGTTAATAAAAAAAAACTTGGCCGGGCATGGTGGCTCAAGCCTGTAATCCCAGCACTTTGGGAGGCCGAGACGGGTGGATCACGAGGTCAGGAGATCAAGACTATCCTGGCTAACACCGTGAAACCCCGTCTCTACTAAAAAAATACAAAAAACTAGCTGGGCGAGGTGGTGGGCGCCTGTAGTCCCAGCTACTCGGGAGGCTGAGGCAGGAGAATGGCGTGAACCCGGGAGGCGGAGCTTGCAGTGAGCCACTGCACTCCAGCCTGGGCGATAGAGCAAGACTCCGTCTCAAAAAAAAAAAAAAAAAAAAAACTCTAGTCTTTTAAATATGTCTCCTATTTTCCATGCATAGTATCAGAACACTTTATTTTTGCTCATTTGAATCATTGCATTAGCTTTCTACCTGCCTTCTTTAATTCCTATTTGTATATTTAAAATCTGTCCTCCAAACTGGGCTCGGATCAGTGTGATACATGCAAAACACAAAACCAATGCTGTTTAAAGTGTGCTAGCAGACCCCCTTTCTACAGAGAATAAAGTCCATGCATTTCAGGATGGCGTCCATGAACTGGTCCATCTATATCTCTTTGGCCTCATGTTTATTTTATGATCTGTGGGAGACGTATGGCTAGTGACCAAGAGCAAGGGCTCTGGAGTCAAAGCAACTGTTTATATTCTGGTTTTTTCATCTATGAATTGAGTGACTCCAGGAAGATTTAAATAGTATTCCGTGGCTTAGTCTTCTCATCTGCCAAAGGGGAATACAAAGAGCAGCTACTCACAGAGTTGTTGGAAGAATTTAAAAAATAATTTGTATAAAAACCTGCATTGGTCCATTTTGTGCTGCTATCATAGAATACTACAGACTGAATAATTTATAAACAATTGAAGTTTATTTGGCTCATGGTTCTGGAGGCTGGGAAGGCCAAGACTGAGGGTCTGCATCTGGTGAGAACCTTCTTGCTGTATCATAACATGGTAGAAGGCATCATATGGTGAGAGAATGCAAGAATAAGAAAAAGTGAAGGGTGCTGAACTCATCTTTTATAAAGACACCACTCCCTTGATAATGAACCCACTCCTGCAAAGACAACATTAATCCATTCACGAGGGTGGAACCCTCATGACCTTAACACCTCTCATTAGGTTCTGCCTCCCAACACTGCTGCATTGGAGATTACGTTTTCAACACATGAACTTTGGGGAACACATTCAGACCACAGAATAACATTTAGTGAAGTGTCAGGCACACAACAGATATTCTACAATGTCAGTTATACTAACATTAGGCTGCTTGTTTTCATCATGTGCCACATTGTTTTTTTATTCCTTGTCTTGCTCTCTTTTGTTTTTCTTTGTGTAAAATGTTCTTGCCCTGCTTCACTATAGAACAGTGGTTGACAGCATGGGCTTTGGGTAAGATTAAAACAGGTTTGGATTCAGACACTTTCATGGATTAACTGTGCAACATTGCAAAGGGTGCTCAAGAAGTGATTATTATTATCCTATGTACCCTTCAGGATTCAGCTCAGGGGAAATCATCTCTGTGCCAGTTATTAGGCTATTACCTTTTGGCACCAAATCTATCCTTCTATAGTCGGCTTTTTGATGCTGGGGCCAGGATTCTGCAACCTGCATTTCTACTTTGCCTGCGGGCTCCCTGTGAGGCTCCCTCTACTTGGGGAGGAAGACGGACACAGCAGGGCTGAGGGAGGAAAAAGGGACTTGCACCTCCTGTTTGTGTCCTGTGTGCTTCCCGCCTGCTGCCTGTTCTTACTGTGCTGTTAGTTCTTGTTTTATCTTTTCAAAAGACAGAGATTAGGGTAAGGTCAATGAAGCATCTGCTTCAGGCACAAAATTTAAGGGAACACCAATACTAAGGAATCAGGATAAATTACTGTATATTCAAATACAATATCTTAAAAAAACAAAATTAAATGAAAAAAATCCCATAATGAAGAAAATATCAAAATTTTAGTAGAGACCAGTGCCAGCTGAGCCACATTGGAGCCTGGGGCCACTGGTTTTAATAAAAACAAACTCATCAATAATATATTCAAAATCTACTTTGTTGCTAATTTCGTTTTCAATTGAGAGAATTACCATGTTTGACCATTTCTCCTGTCCAAGAGATGATCTTTAATAATTTTTACTTAGCTTAAGCTGATATAAAGTGATGATAAATTAGCTTTTGGCATAAGTAAAATATTTAAACTTAAAATAACACTGTGGGCTGGGAGTAGTAGCTTATGCCTGTAATCCTAGCAATTTGGGAGGCTGAGGCAGGTAGATCACTTGAGCCCAGGGGTCGAGGTCAGCCTGGGCAACATAGCCAAACCTTGTCTCTACAAAAAATACCAGAATTAGTTGGGTGTGGTGGCACATTTCTGTAGTCTCAGTGACTCAGGATGCTGAGGTGGGAGAATTGCTTGAGCTCAGGAGGCAGAGGTAGCTGTGAGCTGAAATTGTGTCACTGCACTCCAGCCTGGGCAACAGAGCAAGACATTATCTCAGAAAAATGAAAAATAAAAGTAATATTGTCAATTTTAATACACCTACTTTTCAGACTTTCAATATTTTTCTTTTTTCTTTTTCTTTTTTTTTGAGATGGAGCCTCCCTCTGTTGCCCAGGTTGGAGTGCAGTGGCATGATCTCAGCTTACTGTAACCTCTGCCTCCTGGGTTCAAGCAATTCTTCCACCTCAGCCTCTTGAGTAGCCTCTTGAGTAGCTGAGACTACCGGTGCACGCCACCACGCCCAGCTCATTTTTGTATTTTTAATGGAGACAGTGTTTTACCACATTGGCCAGGCTGGTCTCGAACTCCCGACCTCAAGCGATCTGCCTGCCTCAGCCCCTCAAAGTGCTGGGATTACAGGTGTCAGCCACTGTGCCGGGCCAGTATTTTTCAATTACTTTAATGTTTGGGAAGCCGAGGCCGGCGGATCACGAGCAGGAGATCGAGACCATCCTGGCTAACATATATTTACAAAAATTACTATATTTACAAAAATTAGCCAGGCATGGTGGCACGCACCTGTAGTCCCAGCTACTTGGGACGCTGAGGCAGGAGAATCGCTTGAACCCCAAAGGCAGAGGTTGCAGTGAGCCAAGATTGTGCCACTGCACTCCAGCCTTGGCAACAGAGCGAGAGTCTGTCTCAAAAAATATATATATATACACACACACACACAAAATTATGTATTTTTCTTTGCCTCAGCTCCCTATGGTTCACCACAGCACTGCTTTTTCACTTATCTAGTTCTCAAGTTTATATGTAGGTAGCTATTCTTTGATGCCCTTATAATTACACGACCTGGAGTGGTTGACATCCCTCAACTTCTTAGAGGGACAAGCAGCGTTCAGCCACCCGAGATTCAGCAATAACAGGTCTCTTCTTTTTATGTGGCTCTTCCACCTACATGTGCCTACCTGACAACTAAATGGGCACATGTACTCTAGTCTTCCTTACCCCCAAAATCCAGCTTGCAGATAGAACGAACAACTAACTGTCTGTCCCCCTCATGACCCAACATGTCAAAAAACAGTCATCCCACTAATCCCTTTACTTGTGGGTCTAGGACTTTCTGCCTCCACTATTGCACTTGGAACTGGAATAGCAGGCATCTCAACCTCTGTTACAACAGTCCCCAGCCTCTCTAATGACTTCTCTGCTAGTGAGAGGTGAAGCCAGCTGGGTTTCTGGGTTGGATGGGGACTTGGAGAACTTTTATGACTAGCTAGAGGTTTATAAACAGACCAATCAGCGCTCTGTAAAATGGACCAATCAGCAGGACATGGGTGGGGCCAAATAAGCGAATAAAAGCTGGCCACCGGAGCCAGCAGCTGCAACCCGCTCCAGTCGCCTTCCACACTGTGGAAGCTTTGTTCTTTTGCTCCTCACAGTAAATCTTGCTGCTGCTCACTCTTTGGGTCTGCACTACCTTTATGAGCTGTAACATTCACTGAGAAGGTCTGCAGCTTCACTCCTGAGGTCAGCGAGACCATGAACTCACCGGAAGGAAGAAACTCCGGACACATCTGAACATCTGAAGGAACAAACTCCGGACACACCATCTTTAAGAACTGTTAACACTCACCACAAGGGTCCGCAGCTTCATTCTTGAAGTCAGCGAGACCAGGAACCCACCGGAAGAACAAATTCCGGACACACTAGCATTACAGATATATCACAAACTTTATCTGTCCTCCAAGCCCAGACTGACTCTTTAGCTGCAGTTGTCCTCCCAGGTAAATCAAGGCCTACTGCCTAGGCCTTGATTTACTCACTGCTGAAAAAGGAGGGCTCTGTACATTTCTTTCTTTTTTTTATTATTATTATACTTTAAGTTCTAGGGTACATGTGCATAACGTGCAGGTTTGTTACATATGTATACTTGTGCCATGTTGGTGTGCTGCACCCATCAACTCGTCAGCACCCATCAACTCGTCATTTACATCAGGTATAACTCCCAATGCAATCCCTCCCTCCTCCCCCCTCCCCATGATACACCATGGAATACTATGTAGCCATAAAAACGGATGAGTTTGTGTCCTTTGTAGGGACATGGATGCAGCTGGAAACCATCATTCTTAGCAAACTATCACAAGAACAGAAAACCAAACACTGCATGTTCTCACTCATAGGTGGGAACTGAACAATGAGATCACTTGAACTCTGTATATTTCTTAATGAAGAGTGTTGTTTTTACTGAAATCAATCTGGCCTGGTATATGATAACATCAAAAAACTCAAAGACAGAGCTCAAAAACTCGCTAATTATGCTAGACCCACCTGGCCACTCTCTAACTGGGTATCCTGGCGTCTTCCAATTGTTAGTCCTCTAATACCTATTTTCCCCCTTCTCTTATTTGGGCCTTGTGTCTTCCGATTAATCTCTCAATTCCTATGAAACTACATCCAGGCTATCATTAATCACTGCATACGACAAATGCTGCTTTTAACAACCCCACAATATCACCCCTTACCCCAAAATCAGTCTAATCTCTTCCCACTTTAGGTTCCCGTGCCACCCCTAATCCTGCTTAAAGCAACCCTGAGAAACATCGCCCATCACCCTTCCATATCGCTCCCAAAATTTTCACCCCAACTTTTCACTACCCTGTCTCATTTTATTTCTTCATTATTAACATAAAAAGACAGGAATGTAAGGTCCTCTGAGCTGGCTGCACCATGGTGAAGCCAAGACATTCCCCCGCCCTTGTGATAATGTACTTTTTGATATTCCCCTTCCTTGTGAATGTACTTTGTAACATTTCTCCCTGCCCTTGTAACAATACGTCCTCCCCCGCCCTTGTGAATGTACTTTGTAACATCCTCCCCACCCTTGAAAGCCAAAAGTTGCTCCTGACTCCACTGCCTATCCCAAACCTATAAGAACCAATGATAATCCCACTACCCTTTGCTGACTCCCTTCTCAGACTCAGCCCACTTGCACCCAAGTGAATACACCACCTTGTTGCTCACACTAAGCCTGCTCAGGTGGTCTCTGACACAGACGCACGTAACAATATTAACTTCTCTGTGTGATTTCTACCTCCTGAATGGATTCGGAATTATACAACCTCAAAGCGCAGAGTGGGTTTCTTCCTGTTCTCTTTCCCTCTCTTGGGCACTTCCCCTTATTTATACTTTGCTAATTTTCTGTATTCCAAGAAATGTAGTCCTTCCTGCCCTGCACAGGCATTCATTTCTTCCTGTGCAAATTCAATCCATTCTTCAAGATCCATTTCATATGTCGTGAAATCATTCTTTACCCTGCACCGAATGAATATGTTTCCTTATTTCATGGGACCACAGAGCCGTACTGGCATCCACACCATCTTACGCTGCCTTGTTTTGTTGTTATTTGTGCACATTTCTTATTCTGCCCCCTCCTCCCATCTGAGTTGTAACTCTTTGAAGATCAGGGACTGATCTTCCGGTCTTTCTCATCTTTGAACATTTCCTGTTTGGTGAGGTCAGAAGCTTGGGAGCACAAGGCACAGACAGAACTGGAGAAACAGCTGGGTCATGAAACACTGGGCTTCTGCACACTGGTGGGAAGCAATACTATTAGGTGTTGAAGTTAGTTTTCTTTACATTCCCAGTGATCTCAAAGCTTGCTTCCTTTTTTGCCATTTCTGCCTTGATGCTCAATTTTGGTCCTGAAAGGAACGATTAACTCCTCTTCTTTCCTTAGCCTGCTGAGCACAGGGTGGCATTTAAAAACAGTTGAGAGCACTCTCTCCCCTGAATTAGAACGAGAGTGATTTCCAGGAAGCAGAAGTTCCCTGTGGGATGTTTGCCAGTGGGAGTCAAACAGCCCTGCTGTGAATGGCTTTGTGAGCCAAGCCCTTCTCTTCACAGAAGTGATGTGATGCTGGCAGGACCCTTTAATGAAGGGACCATGGCAATTGAGATCAGTGGGGATACTCTGCTTACTTCTACAGCAATCAAAACACCTCCTACAAAATCAAAACATTAGGAACAGCCCATCCTCAGCCTCCCACCGGCCCCAACTTTGTTCTTTTGGAAAAGTCAAAGCCCACTGAGACTGGGGGGTAACTTTGTCAGAAGTTTGTTTATTTATACAGCATAAAGATGATTATTTTCAAAGTGGAAGCCAACTGATTTCAGACTACAAAAAGAATTTTCCAAAAACAAATCTATGAGGTCAAGTTTCAGCTTCATAGAAGGGATAATTTGGGCGAACTTCGCCAACCACAATAGAATATGGCATATTAAATTACTGCTCTGGAAAAGGCATTTGCGTTTGTAGACCTCAGGAAGCCCTGAATCTTGAGTGCAGTCTGAGCTGAGAGCTTTCCCTGAGAAGCTTGCATCTTTATAATACTGACTGCTGACCCACTTTAAGCTCTTTGTCCCCAAACCACAGAGAGAAAAAACAAGACAATACAGGTCATACTAGAGACTCTGGTACCTTGGTGTATTTATGCACCAACTGGTGGGCATTGCATTTCCAGACTAGGGCCATGGTTGATTTCATGCTCAACCTCATGGCATTATTTACTGCAGAATACTGGATGAAAACCCCAGAGTATTACATTAGATTCCTGGACCTTTCAGTATCTTTTCAAAAGCTTGGTGGGGTTTTCTTTTAGAGTCAGCCACATTAACTCTTTTTGATCATTAAGATGCTCTTTGCAGTAACCTTCTGTAGGTAAAGGTAGACAAGGTATATACCTAGAGGTAACCAAAGGAAAAAATATATTTCCCTAGGTCAGTCTGTTTCTTGTTTTACTTTCTCATTTATTCATTCACTGAGAGCATATTCTGTGCCTGCACCATGCTAGGAGCTGGTATGCAGCATAAATAGGAAGTACATAATCACTGCCCCCAAGGAACAGCCTCTTCAATACTCAAGTCTAGTGTAATTAAGGTAGCTCCCTCCGGATCTTTGAAAGACTTTCTAACAGCGAAAGCCCCTCAACTGAGAAACTTTGGATGTACTCAGAGAACTAAGTCAAAGCCTCAGATATTTGGGCATGGGAATTTTATGCAAAAACTAAAGGTGTTTCTAAAATATCATAAGTGGCTATTATTCACTCTGTCCCCCCTACCCCAACCAAGTGGTTTCAACCAGCAGCAATTTTGCCTCGCAGGGGTATTTGACGGAGACATTTTTAATAGTGACAACGGAGGAGAGGGTGTTATTAGCATCTGACAGGTAGAGGCCAGAGGTACTGTGAAACATCCTACAATGCACAGGACAGTACCCCAAAAAAGAATCATCTGGCCTCAAATATCAGTAGTGTTAAGTTTGAGAAACTCTGTTTTCCATCAATACAACTGTTAACTTTTTTTTTCTACTTTTATTCAAGAAAGACAACTATTTTGAGAAATAATGCTATACTTGCCGAGTTTATAACTTACATTTCACATTAACAGTAAGCTGTAATTGATATTTACATTTATCTTGACTATAAGGTTCTTTCTTTTTTTTTTTTTTCCCTAACCATTTTTCACTTGTTATCACATTAGATATTGGGAAAGAACTAATATTTTTGATTCCCAGTAGTTCTGCCTGACTCTAGCTTACGAGCAGAAAACCTCTTTTGATCTTCAACTTCTTGCCTCTAATGGCCTCAGCAGACATTCTATGCATCTGCCCCCATCACCTCTTGTCTCTTTCTCAGAAAGGTCCTGGGAGTTTAGTATTCTTTCTTTAGAGATAGAAAACCGGAAAGCAAAAGGAGAAGGCTTAATCAAGGTCACCCAGCAGGGCTTTGCACAGGCTTTCTGCCTCTCCTCCCTTGGTTCATTATTCACTGGCCCCTTCAGGAGAAATGTGCACTATAAATCAGAAAAGACCATCATCTGTATTCCACTAAATGTGTAAAGGTTAAATTTAGTCAGGCAGGTGATTTATATTTGCTTACTTCCTTTAAAACCTCATGGAGAATTAGGGGAGTTTTCAGCTACGATGATGACAAGGAAGGAAATCTAATATTTTAAAGCTCTGCTGTTGTTCTTCTTGGAGTACGACGCTATCATTTGTTTAAAATTTTCATGTATCCAGGAAGGCTTGCATCAGAATACATTTTTGTAGTCATTAACTCATCATTATTTGATTAAACAAAGAGTTTGGTGTTCCATCCGTTAGGGATATCCTGAGTCACATCATTCATCCAAGGCCTATCCTGAGTTACACCATCCACCCAAGGCAAAGAAACTGGTCTGCAAAAGCAAGGGTCAAGAAGTCTCATGAGGAATGTAATAGACTGACTGGCAGGAAGTTTCTAAAAAATGATATGAAAGGGCTTGGTTTGCTTATGGCGATCATAAAGTGACAGATTTTCATAAAACTAGTGGAACTGCCAGCGTAGATGATTTTTACGGGCTAAGTCAGGCCATTCACTTTCTTAGGAGGCGAAAAGCAATAATTTACAGTTATACATAGGGAAAAAAGCATATTCCCTCCTTTCCAATGTACCTCCCTACCACAGTTTCTTCTTACTTTTCTTTCTTCTGATTTTTTCTTTATTATTATGATCAACACATATCAGACAATATTTGGTATCAAAGATGTACTTACAGCGGCCGGGCGCGGTGGCTCACGCCTGTAATCCCACACTCTGGGAGGCCGAGGCGGGCGAATCGTGAGGTCAGGAGATCGAGAGCATCCTGGCTAACACAGTGAAACCGCGTCTCTACTATCTCTACCAAAAAATACGAAAAAAAAAAAAAAAAAAAAAAAGCCAGGCGTGGTGGCGGCGCCTGTAGTCCCAGCTACTCCGGAGGCTGAGGCAGGAGAATGACGTAACCCCGGGAGGCGGAGCTTGCAGTGAGCCAAGATGGCGCCACCGCACTCCAGCCTGGGCGACAGAGCGAGACTCCCTCTCAAAAAAATAAAATAAAATAAAATAAAAAATAAAAGATGTACGTACAGTAAACAGCATTTCCTAAGGCCTTATTTACAATGTTTGAAACTTGACCTGGGCCGGGCGCGGTGGCTCAAGCCTGTAATCCCAGCACTTTGGGAGGCCGAGACGGGCGGATCACGAGGTCAGGAGATCAAGACCATCCTGGCTAACACGGTGAAACCCCGCCTCTACTAAAAATACAAAAACTAGCCGGGCGAGGTGGCGGCGCCTGTAGTCCCAGCTACTCGGAGGCTGAGGCAGGAGAATGGCGTAAACCTGGAGATGGAGCTTGCAGTGAGCTGAGATCCGGCCACTGCACTCCAGTCCAGGCGACAGAGCGAGACTCCGCCTCAAAAAAAAAAAAAAAAAGAAACTTGACCTGGATAGCAGCTAGCTTTTTTTTTTTTTTGGAGACCGAGTTTTGCCTTTGTTGCCCAGGCTGGAGTGAAATGGTGTGATCTCGACTCACCACAACCTCAGCCTCCCGGGTTCAAGCGATTCTCCTGCCTCAGCCTTCCTGAGTAGCTGGGATTACAGGCATGCGCCACCACGCCCGGCTAATTTTGTATTTTTAGTAGAGACAGGGTTTCTCCATGTTGGTCAGGCTGGTCTCAAACTCCCGACCTCAGATGATCCGCCCGCCTTGGCCCCCCAAAGTGCTGGGATTACAGGCGTGAACCACCGTGCCTGGCCGATAGCAGCTAGCTTTTATATTAGTGGTTCCACTAAGAAACAGAGAGTAAAGTGGTTCACCATTGCGGGGGCCATTTTGTGTTGAGCATGACAAAATATTTGTTTGAAATTACAGTTATGCCCATCACCACAGTAAAAGGTGACTTTCAGAATACGTTAAACTTCAATAGTTTAGTAATGCGTGATCTTCATCCACCCCTCCATCCCCACCTCCCTTTGCTATTTCTGAGTTTAAGACTTGTACTCCTCTCTGAGGAACATGACTCAGAATAGAGTACATAGTCTGTGGAAAGATCATTAGCCTTGACTTCCCGGGCTCAGGTAATACTCCCTTCTCAGCCTCCAAAGTAGCTGAGAGTGCAGGCATATACCACCGTACCATGCTAATTTTTTTTTTTTGGTAGAGATGGGGTTTCTCCATTTTGCCCAGGCTAGCTCAAGTGATCCGCCTGTGTTGGCCTCCCAAGGTGCTAGGGTTACAAGTTTGAGCCACTGCTTTCTTTATATCACTTTAATATGTAAATGACTTCTTAGTTGTGAATACATTTGATTTACTGGTAAATAAATTTCTTCTCCCTGGGTCGTGGAAATCTGAGTTCATAATTTTATGTCAGAACAACTCAGCAATCAAGTGTATTTCTTATAGTTTCATCTGAATGCTGCTTGTCTTAATTTCTTATGCTACAAATGACATAATAGTAACCCAAAGATATGCCTTCGAAACACAGCTCTTTTAAAAGCGCAATAACTTAATGGTGCATTTTTGGCTGAAACCAGTGTTTTGTTGGTATGATTCATAATTGCTTTCTGTTAAAAAGCATGACTGTGTGTATTAGAATAGAATTTAACCCAATTTAGTATGCTAAGGCATGAACAATCAATGGAACATAACCAACGATTCAATGACAAGACTCAAAGAAAAAAACTGCCAATCGTCCAAATATTCACAAAATTAGTTGCAATAGGCTGAATTTTGTGTCCACTCTAAAAATTCATATGTTAAAATCCTGACACCCAAGATGATATTATTGGGAGGTGGTGCCTTTGGGAATGGGGCCTTTTGGGAGGTCCTGCCCTCATGGATGGAATTAGTGATCTCGAAAAAGAGGCCAGAGAGAGAAAGAGAGTGGGGAAAACTCTGACCCCGGCTCTCATCATATAACTTACATGAGTATTAGCATTCCAGAAGACAGCTCAGTGGTTCTTTGAAATAACCTGGAATTAGGGGATGTTGCCTAAATTTATCTGCCTGCATCTTGTTCCAATAAATTTACAAATTATAGGTTCAGGGCTTCCAAAACAGGGCAAAAACTGAAATATCAGAACGCATGGCAAAAATAGTTACAGCTAATATTGAGAAACAACAAATTGTATATACATATGCTCATAAATTTCTCTATTTATTATTTATTTATTTTCCAAAAGGAGTAAGACCCACAGTTTTCAACATATTCTCAAGTGATCCATAAACTATAAGAAATTAAAAACCGCCTGTAAAAATCTGCATAACTAATATTTATCATAATAATACTAGAATGTAAACTCCATAAGGGCAGGTGTTTTGTCTATTTTGTTCACTTTTCTATCCCCAGTACCTGGGACATAGTAGGGACTCAATAAGTGTTTGTTAAATGAAGGAACAAATCACACAAATGCATTGTGAGAGCACAGTATTCTACTAAATAGCTAAACAAAGACCAAATGCTATTCAATGCAAATTAAATGTTCCTGCTTTCTCTCTCTCTTTTTTTAAACTGGTAATCCAAATGTGATTATAGCTGTTAAGCAGAATATTCAAATGACTAGTGCCTTAGGCTACCATAAACTGGGTGGCTTACAACAATAAAAATTTACTTCTTACAGATCTGGAGGTCTGTGAAGGCCAAGATCAAGGCACCAGCAAATTCAGTGTCTGGTGAGGTCATGCTTCCTGGTTCACAGATGGCTTTCTCACCATGTCCTCACACGGCAGAAGAGACAAAGGAACTCTCCTCCCCATTGTCTCTCTCTGGTCTTTTTTATGAGGTCACTAATTCCATCCATGAGGGCAAGGGCTCCCAAAAGGCCTCACCTCCCAAAGGCGCCACCTCCTAATACTATCTTCATGGGTGCCAGGATTTTAATTTATGAATTTTTAGGAGGAAAACAAAAATCAGTCTGTGGCAACTAATTTTGCAAATATTGGCTGATTGGCAGTTTCTTCACTTTTAATGCCATCCATTGGCTCATGCTGCCTAAGCAGTCTTGTGACTTTTGCGCTGTCTTTTTTGCTTTATCTGCCCATTTGTCCGTTTTCTGCAAGCCTGGTGGAGACTAAGCAACTCAATTAGCCCTTCCTTTTCCTATTGCCCTCAGAGCACCTCCTAGTGGCAAAAGCAGGCACAGTAATCCCAGCAAGCCTTTTAAAATTTCCTTCCTTCCTTCATTTATTTAGTTATTGCCTACAAATGCTTCAACAATAATGTAATGATCCCTCTGCTGTCCAAAGGTTTGGAGAACGTTAAAAAAGAAAATTTTTTTTGTGTGTGTAGCCTCTGCACTGACCTGTATTTCTGTTCCCAGGTGACTTGTGGTACTACAATTTGGGGCAACAGAACATGCATTTAATGTTGGGTATAAACTTTTAAGAATTAGAAGACTGAGAATGCCAAGGAACTATTACGTGGTACATCTGTATAAGAGTATTTAGAATAAAATGTGTGTGTTTTCTTAACACAAATCAAATAATTTGGGGGGTTGATAAAAGGCTAATAGAAAATGAAAATGATGTTAAAGTCTTCTATGCAAAATATTTAACACAATTGTCATGAGCTGGTAAACATTAGTGAAATTTCAAAATCAGTGCATAGAAGGGGACATGGTGGATGGTTGAAAGTAGACAGCAAACTGGCCAGAAAGCTGATTACAAAGACCATGCAAAAATGTACAGGGCCTGAAGATACCAAATTCCTTCTGTTTTTAACCAAATTGATTTTCCCCTAAAAGACTGTTAATAAAATACATTCACACAGTGAGTTTAACTTTTCTTTCTCAGTCTCTGAGTTATCGGGTATACCTTTGTTCTTGATGAATTGCTTCTTCCTTATTTTATGTTTTGTGTCATTTCAGTCTAAATTGGTTCAAAGGGACACCTTGAGATTTTCTTCATTGGCAATGACTATGGAGCCCCTATAAGCATACAGTAGTCCCCCCTCATCTGAGGGAAATACCTTCTGAGACCCACAGTGGACATTTCCTATACATACATACCTATGAGAGTTAATTTGTAAATTAGGCATAGTAAGAGATTCACAACAATAACATAATGAAATAGAACAATTGTAACAATATGTTGTAATAAAAGTTATGCCAACATGGTCTTTTTCTCAAACTATCTTACGGCAATGTACTCACCCTTCTTGTGATGATGTGAGATGTGAGATGGTAAAATGCTTACGTGCTGAGATGAAGTGATGTGAATGACGTAGGCACTGTGACTTAGCATTAGGCCACTATTGACCTTCTGACCTGTTGTCAGAAGGAGGATCATCTGCTTCGGGTGATTCTGGATCATTGAGCCACAATGATGATGAAAGTTGGGAGTCAGGAACAGACAATGTCAATGACTAATGGGTGGGTTGCGTCTACAGTATGGATCTGCTGGATAGAAGGATGATTCCTGTCCAGGGCAGGACAAAGCAAGACAACATGAGATTTCATCTGAGATTTCTACTCAGAACCATGTGCAATTAACAACTAATGAGTTGTTTATTTCTGAAATTTTTCATTTAATGTTTTCAGACCATGGTTGACCAAGGTAATTGAAACCCTGGAAGGTGAAACTGCAGATAAGGGGGACTACTGTGTTCAACTATTTACAAATAGTGATGGTGGCCCCAAAGATTACCTTGAAAAGAGACAGTGACACTGTGCCTGGACTTCCATGTGTCTCTGCCAACTCCTTTTTAAGGTAGTATACCATATAATAATGTTTTTAAAATCTTTTGTTTGAAGTGTTTTTTTTTTTTTTTTTTCTTGAGACAGAGTCGCACTCTGTCACCCAGGATGGAGTGCAGTGGCAAGATCTCAGCTTACTGTAACCTCTGCCTCCCAGGCTCAAGCGATTCTCCTGCCTCAGCCTCCTGAGTAGCTGGGATTATAGGCACCCGCCACGATGCCTGGCTAATTTTTGTATTTTTAGTGGAGATGGGGTTTTGCCATGTTGGCCAGGCTGGTCTTGAACTCCTGACCTCAGGTGATCCGCCTGCCTTGGCCTCTCAAAGTGCTGGGATTACAGGTGTGAGCTATTGTGGCTGGCATGTTGAAGTAATTTTAGACTTTAAAAAAGGTGCAGCTGGGCACGGTGGCTCACACCTGTAATCCCAGCACTTTGGGAGGCCGAGGCGGGTGGATTACAAGGTCAGGAGATCGAGACCATCCTGGCTAACACGGTGAAAACCCGTCTCTACTAAAAATACAAAAAATTAGCTGGGTGTGGTGGTGGGCGCCTGTAGTCCCAGCTACTCCGGAGGCTGAGTCAGGAGAATGGCGTGAACCCGGGAGGCGGAGCTTGCAGTGAGCCGAGTCTGTGCCGCTGCACTCCAGCCTGGGTGACAGAGCGAGACTCTGTCCCAAAAAAAAAAAAAAAAAAAAAAGGTGCAAAAATAGAATACAGTACTCCGCATAGTCTTCATCCAGCTTCCCCTGTGTAACTACAGCACAACATTTTACATAACTGTAGCACAATCATCAGAACCAGGACTGCAGTACTGCTTCCATTTTAAGATAATGTGCCCTAGCTGATGGTGTTCTTGCTATACTTTTCTTTCTCATCTCTTTAAGTCTGTTGCTTCTCCTCTTCAGAAAGAGTAAAATTGAATTCTAGAGAGAGGCCCACTCATAAGAGGCAGACCTGGGCAATGAACTCGTTTTCTTGCCCTGTGCTCTTGAAGCTGGATTCTCCTTTCTCAACAGCCTTAAGCTTCAGTTCTCTATGTTGCCAAAAGCCAAAGTTTTAGCCTGGGGCTCAGAAGATTGGCTTATTGTTCCTGTATAAAGAACTGTCAGACTCTTCTTGACGGGGGTTCATATTAATAACCCCATTCTCCATCTCACGGTACAACATGCTGTCTGCTTAATAAGAACTTTTGCCCCTTTTCTGTTACTGCCATCCCTTCACACAAAAAATGAAATATATGTATTATGAAGCTAATTATGTTCAGCTTAAATATTTATTTCAGGATGGTTCTAAATCTTATCTCTCGTCTGGTTTAGTGATTTTCATAGTGCTTAGACATGGTGACCATTTCAAACTAAAGCTAAGGAAGAATATGAATATTTCGTTATAAAAATAAAATTTTTTTAATTAAAAGAAAAAAACAAGAAGAGTCATGTGAAAGATCACATTTCTAGCTCATGCTCTCTTGTTAGCATACTCCTCCAGCCTTCTTATTCTCTCTGTGTGTGTGTGTGTGTGTGTGTGTGTGTGTTGTTTTGGGAATGTGTACAGCATCTTACCAGGAGCTGTTGGTTTGAGGTCAGTGCCATCTCCAGTTTCATCCTGATCAACAGTAAATACGAGAGGAGCTTCATGTTCTCCACAACAATAGAAAAATCCCTCCTGGGATGTTCTTTGTGAAGTACAAGAAAAAGCCATTAAAAGTTTCATGTTGACCTTTCTTGCTTTACAGAGGTTTGTTGGCAGGAAGTGCCTTGGTTTTCTTGATGGAAGAGGTAAAGAAAAAAACAAACATTGTGAAAAATCCTGAGGATCAATTTGCTGTTCAGATTGGAAAATAGTTATTTACAAGAAGCACTGTGGCATCTACAAGATCTTGCTACCTTACCCAACTACTCCCTCCCTAATCCAAAAACATGAGAGAAACCCATTGCAGTCTGTGGTTGGGGTTGGTTAAACATCCCCTGGGGCCCTAATGCCCTCGAAATGATTTTAAATCACTGAGTTGTGTATCAAAAGGGCAGGGTGAGCTCCTGCCTCATCTGACTTTAATCTCAAATGGCTCCACACTGGTAGTTGAGAACAGATAATTACTTCATTAACTTTTGGAAAGTCTGAGGCATTTATGTTGCTTTCTGGACTCTGCTCTGCTACAGGGAGAGAAAAGACGAGATCTAACGAGGCCATTCTTGCCCGCCAAGTTTTCCGTTCTTTCCAATCCAGGAAACATACATTGGTAGTGGGTAAGATCCAATATTGTATAATGCTAAGACAGAGAGACTCACCCACTGAACAGCCCAGAGTGAATACTCCCCAAGTCTTGGTTGGCCTGTAAGCCCAGAATCCTCACCCTTACTCTCAAACCTTTTGCCACCTCTAACCAAGAATTATTTTTAATAATATCATGTTCTTTTCTTTCCCTTAAATAAATCCACTCATATATGAAAATTAAAAAGATTTATGTGTAGGGAATCATACACATTTGTCAGATTTATCTGTAACTTTAGGAATTTTTGTTTTTGAGATGGAGTTTCACTCTTGTTGCCCAGGCTGGCGTGCAATGGTGCGATCTCGGCTTACTGCAACCTCCACCTCCCAGGTTCAAGTGATTCTCCTGCCTCAGCCTCCCGAGTAGTTGGGATTACAAGCATGCGCCACGATGCCTGCCTTTTTTTTTTTTTTTTTTTTTTTAGTAGAGTCAGGGTTTCTCCACGTTGGTCAGGCTGGTATCCAACTCCCGACCTCAAGTGATCTGCCTGCCTTGGGAGCCCAAATGCTGGGATTACAGGCATGAGCCACCATGTCTGGCCAACTTCAGGATATTTTAGAGAAGATTTAGAGAAAAATATTATGCAGGAGACATTGAATTGTTAGGAAAAGCCACTGTAGAATTGGGGGCTGTTATTGTCAAAATATTAGTTTGGTACAAAAGTAATGGCGTTTTTTTGCCATTATTTTGAATGGTAAAAACCGCCATTACTTTTGCACCAACCTAAGAGTTAAACCAGCAAAAGCGACATACATTTTACAAAAGAGTCATGTAATTCTGTATCTGAAATTGCCAGCAGCAGGGTGCTTTTTCATCCATTACTGCCATCTGAATATTTTCATCTTTTTGCCTTTGGGCATTAAAATGCAGCTCATCCACCACCCACAAAACCCATTAGCATAAACAGTAAAAAATGAATGGTCAGACTAGACAGTGATAGCATTGAAATTACTTTAGTAAAATGCAGATGTAATGAGGATGTCGGTTTCAGAGCAGTTTGCATCATAATAGACTGAACTGTCTTGGACTTCAATTCTGGGTTCTTTTCTATATGACTATTGTCCTTTTTTTTTTTTTTTTTTAAAGAAAATATCTGTGTCCTGTTACTTTCTTCTTTTTTTTTTTTTTTTTTTTTTTTTTGCTTTCCCGCAAAGTTTTCTGATGTTAGAATTTAGAATTTTGTCTACTGTTTAGAACAGGAAAAAGAAAAATTTTCCACTAGCTCTCCTTTGAGAGAATGAGAGAATTCTAATTGCTTCTCCACTACAAAAGCACAAGCTTCCGTGAAAATGGTCATCAGAGAGCGGAGGTGACAGGATGTATACTGCTCAACTTTTTTGCCTCCATCCTTCTAGGTAACTGCTGAGACAGGCCCCCTTTAGTTTTTTTTTTTTTTTTTTTTTTTTTTTTTTTTGAGACGGAGTCTCGCTCTGTCGCCCAGGCTGGAGTGCAGTGGCCGGATCTCAGCTCACTGCAAGCTCCGCCTCCCGGGTTCACGCCATTCTCCTGCCTCAGCCTCCGAGTAGCTGGGACTACAGGCGCCCGCCACCGCGCCCGGCTAGTTTTTTTGTATTTTTTTAGTAGAGACGGGGTTTTCACCGTGTTAGCCAGGATGGTCTCGATCTCCTGACCTCGTGATCCGCCCGTCTCGGCCTCCCAAAGTGCTGGGATTACAGGCTTGAGCCACCGCGCCCGGCCCCCCTTTAGTTTTGATATCCAAAAGGCAAAACACAGAAGGTAAGCACCTTTCAGCAGGGCAAGGACAACCAATGTGTTTTTCTGCCCACTGCAGCTGAGACCCATGGTGCACCTGCACTCTTTTAATTGAGACAACAGTTAAGTGATCTGCCCACCCCAGCCTCCCAAAGCACTGAGGTTACAGGCGTGAGCCACTGTGCCCAACCTTTCTGGAATTCTTGAATCTTTAAGATTCTAGGCTACCTCCTTTTAACCACCCTTTTGGAAAGAAGAAGGAGAGAGTACTACCATGATATATGTATTTTCCTTTCCGTACCTCTTTGTTCCTTTTTGCTTTTCAGACAATAAAATCATTACAATTAGAGGAATAACAATAATTATTATTCCTAGTAATTTAGCAACTTTTAGTCCCAAACAAGCCTCCTTGGCTCCGACAATCCCATGCTCTGCTATACATCACAATGAAAATTGGGAGCATAAACTCATTCTCTTGCCTCAACAAAATTATATTATGGAGTGAAGTCTATTGGGAATAGGGCAGGGCACTTCATAGCATGAAGAGAATGTAGAATAATGTTCTTAGTCCCCTATCTGTGTGGCCTATTGGAAGGGAAGATATTATAAACCCTACTGTGGAGTCAATAAAAGCAGAATCTTTAGGCCAGGGGCTGCACGCAAGTTGACCTCTGTCGGGGAAAGCTCTGGGGTTACAGTGCTGAGGACCTCTCCTGGGAGTCAAATGTTTTTTGAATTATCTTTCTGTTTGAAGAAGAATCTGCCTTCCATTCATTCAGGGCTCTTTTGAGTAGCCCATGTTTAAGGAGTGACCAGACATGTGATTATAAAAATACATTGAAATTGGCAAAGTGGAGTTTACAGCAGTGGTCCCCAATCATTTTGGCCCACGAGGGACCGGTTTTGTGGAAGATCATTTTTCCACAGACCAAGAGTGGAGAGGGGAGGATGGTTTCCAGAGGATTTGAGCACATTACATTTCTTGGATACATTATTTCTATTATTATTATTATGTTGTAATATATAATGAAATAATTATACAACTCACCAAAATGTAGAATCAGCGGGAGCCCTGAGCTTGTTTTCCTGCAACTAGACTGTCCCATCTGGGGATGATGGGAGACAGTGAGAGATCAGAAGGCATTAGAGTCTTATAAAGAAAGCACAGCCTCCCATGCACAGTTCACAATAGGGTTTGTGCTCCTATGAAAATCTAAAGCTGAGGCTGATCTGACAGGAGGCGGCGCTCAGGCAGTAATATGGGTGATGGGGAGCGACTGTAACTACAGACGAAGTTTCAGGTGCTGGCCTGCTGCTTGCTTCCCGCCGTGTGGCCCTTGTTCCAGGGATTCCTGGTCTACAGAAACTCATCTCTCTTAGGTGTTTTTCCTTGAAGAGGGATTTGCTTTCTCAAAAAAAAAATTTTTTTTTTTTGAGACAAGGTCTCCTTGCCCAGGCTGGAGTGCAGTGGCACAACCTTGGCTCACTGCAACCTTGATTTCCTGGGTTCAAGTGATCCTCCCACCTCAGCCTCCCGAGTAGCTAGGACTACAGGTGGGCACCACCATGCTGGGCTAATTTTTTGTGATTTTAGTAGAGACGGGGTTTCACCATGTTGCCCAGGCTGGTCTTGAACTCCTGGGCTCAAGTGATCTGCCCAACTCAGCCTCCCAAAGTACCGAGGTTACAGGAGTGAAGCACCGTGTCCGACCTTTCTGAAATTCTTGAATCTCTAATAAGATTCTAGGTTATATGTGCCTTTGGTTGAATTCTCCTGAGTTGTTTCTATTTCTCTGAGTTTGCCATTTTTCTCCCTCTGTTAAATATCTGTATTCCAGGGTTTTGTGCAATTCACTAAAGCTTTTATAATAATTTCTAAGAACAATTTTGATCAAAGACCTAAGAAGACTCTTCAGTAATAGGTATAATTTTCGTCAAGTGATTGCTTTCCATTTTTTATTGTTAGGCTCTCTTGCTAACCGTGAAAGGGGAGCTGTGCCATAGATAAAGCCCTCTGGTTCTGAAGGATGAATGGAAGCAGTGGAGGCAATTTATCAGAAGCCTGTTTTTCTCTGCTGGGTCCTCCAGCCCATTGCTCCCAGGCCCATGGAGAGGAAACTCTCATAGGAAACTGACATAAACACAGACATTTCACTTTGGTCCAGCCAATCTACCATTAAGAATATTCAAAACTATTCCATTTATGAATGGATCTTGAGAAAGAAAAACAAAATATGTTGTTATATTGGTTATTTTGTAAACGCCCAATGGGTTCGCTTTTCCTGCTGCCTAAACAGAACCAATTTATCAAGACAGGGGAATTACAATAGAGAAAGAGTAGTTCACGCAGCTCCAGCTGTGTGGGAGACAAGAGTTTTATTATTATTCAAATCAGTCTCCCTGAGCATTCAGGGATAATTTGGTGGGTAGGGTCTCAGGAAATGGGGAGAGCTGATTAGTTGGGTTAAAGATGAAATCATAGAGGGTTGAAGTGAGTTCTTGCTGTCTTCTGTTCCTGGGTGGGATTGTAGAATTGGTTGAGCCAGATTACCGGTCTGGGTGGTGTCAGCTGGTGCATCGAGTGCAGGGCCTACGAAATATCTCAAGCATGGATCCTAGGCTTTACAATAGTGATGTTAGTCCTAGGAGCAATTTGGGGAGGTTCAGACTCTTGGAGCTGGAGGTCGCATGGTCCCTAAACTGTAATTTCTAATCTTATAGTTAATTTGTTAGTCCTCGGAAAGGGTTATTATTAACAATTTTGTTTCAGAGTTAAACTATAAACTCAATTTATTCCCAATGTTAGTTCAGCCTATGCCCAGGAATGAACAAGAACAGCTTAAAGATTAGAAGCAAGATGGAGTCAGTTAGGTTTGATCTCTTTCACTGTCATAATTTCCTCAGTTATAATTTTTGCAAAAGCCGTTTCACTTTCTAGTATCTAATATTTTAGTAAGTCCTTCTCTTTCCTCCTATTTTCCTACCTGTTTGATCCTTTCTCTGTGCTACTTGCCAAAGCATGCCAATTTCAATTCACTCATTTATTCAGCAACTACTCTTTGAGCATCATCATGCACAAGGCACTAGACTAAGCACCAAGGATTCATCCATGAAGAAGACAGACAAAAAAATCTCGTCTTTGCAAAGTTTACATTTTAGTGAGAGGAAGGCAATAAGCAAATAAAGGCCGGGCGCGGTGGCTCAAGCCTGTAATCCCAGCACTTTGGGAGGCTGAGACGGGCGGATCACGAGGTCAGGAGATCGAGACCATCCTGGCTAACACGGTGAAACCCCGTCTCTACTAAAAATACAAAAAAATTAGCCCGGCGAGGTGGCGGGCGCCTGTAGTCCCAGCTGCTCGGGAGGCTGAGACAGGAGAATGGCGTAAACCCGGAGACCGAGCTTGCAGTGAGCTGAGATCCGGCCACAGCACTCCAGCCTGGGCGGCAAAGCGAGACTCCGTCTCAAAAAAAAAAAAAAAAAAAAAGCAAATAAAAGAGTAAAACATATAAGTCAGATGGTGCCCAGGAGAAAAGTGATGAAGAGAAGGATATATGAAATGCTTCTTCATGTGCTGTTAGGGCAGCAGGGAGAGTTAAGTTTTGGCAGCCATGGTCAGGAAAAGCATCATCAAAATGATGACATTTGATCAAAGAACTAAGAAGACAAGGGATAAGGTGAACAGATAACCAGTGAGTTGCGATTTTTGGGTAGGGCTCAGTGGTGAATGCTCCTGTCTGCTCCACACAGCATCCACAGAGGCAGCTTACCTAAAGGATGAGGGATATGTTTCCAAGATGGCGCCCTCATGTGGCTGGGGGGTTGGTGTTGGCTGTCAATTTGGGAGTTTGGCTGGCGTCCTCAGTTCCTCTCCATGTGCAATGTGCACCTCTATCTGCAGGAATGGACGAATGGAATTATTATGTATTGAGAAGTGAAAGGCTACAGGAGGAGCAAGACTTCTGGAGTCTGATGTTGGACACATTAAGTGTGAGATGTCTGTTAAATATTCAAATGATGTGACCAGGCAACTGGGAATCTGGAGTTCAGAACGGAAATTATAAAAAGAAAGTGCCCTACCCAAGGGAATTAAACCACATCCTTTTATGTCCCAGTCTTTCATTACTAGTTAATTATGCGGAGCTGATCAAGACAGGGAAATAGCCATTACCCTTACTTATCCCTAACAGAAGTATACATTTTCCCTAACGTGGTAGTTTTATTTTTTTTTATTTTTTATTTTTTTTATTTTTTTTTTTTGAGACGGAGTCTCGCTCTGTCGCCCAGGCTGGAGTGCAGTGGCCGATTTCAGCTCACTGCAAGCTCCGCCTCCCGGTTTACGCCATTCTCCCGCCTCAGCCTCCCGAGTAGCTGGACTACAGGCGCCCGCCACCTCGCCCGGCTGATTTTTTGTATTTTTAGTAGAGACGAGGTTTCACCATGTTCGCCAGGATGGTCTCGATCTCCTGACCTCGTGATCCGCCCGTCTCGGCCTCCCAAAGTGCTGGGATTACAGGCTTGAGCCACCGCGCCCGGCCAAACGTGGTAGTTTTAAAACAAGTTCTTTGACATTCTTCCCATCAAGAGATGGAATCTATATCCCCTTTCCTTGACCTAGACAGGCATTTGTGGTTGTCTTGGGACCAACTGGGTATGACAGAAATAATGTTATGGAAATTTTGAGGGTGAGGCATAAAAGGCAATACAGTTTCTGCGTCTCTCTTTGGGATGTTCATCCTTGAAACCCAGCCACCATGCTCTGAGAAAGCCAGGGGCCAACAGCAACTCACCAGTCACATGAGGGTGCCATCTTGGAAACATACTCGTCATCCTTCCGTTCAGCTGCCTCTGTGGGTGCTGTGTGGAGACAGGAGCATTCTTCACTGAGCCCCACCCAAATTGCAGATGTGTGGCAAAACACAATTTTTACTGTAGAAACCACTGTTAAAGGTGGTAATAGTTATCCAGAGACTTAACATACAAGGTGTTGGAATTAGGACCTTTTTTTTTTTTTTGAGACGGAGTCTCACTCTGTTGCCCAGGCTGGAGTTCAGAGGCGCGATCTCCGCTCACTGCAAGCTCCGCCTCCTGGGTTCACGCCATTCTCCTGCCTCAGCCTCCCAAGTAGCTGGGACCACAGGCACCCGCCACCACCCCTAATTTTTTTGTATTTTTAGTAGAGACGGGGTTTCACTGTGTTAGCCAGGATGGTCTTGATCTCCTGACCTCGTGATCCATCTGCCTCAGCCTCCCAAAGTGCTGGGATTACAGGTGTGAGCCACTGCACCCAGCCAGGACCATATTTAACTTTTTTTTTTTTTAACCACTGTATTGCCAGTGCCTGACATTATCTGAGTATATGCAGTAGGCATGCAATAGCTGTTTTAAATGAATGAGCCAAGATGAAGCATCTGTGACCATCTTCCAAATGAAAGGAGGGAAGGTTGAAAGCACTGAGAAAGGCTCCTAGTTTGGAGGAATACAGTTCAGCTCAGGAAGAACGCAATTCAGAGTAGTTAAATTATTTATTTATTTATTTCTATTTTTTTATTTAATTTTTTTTTTGAGACGGAGTCTCCCTCTGTTGCCCAGGCTGGAGTGCAGTGGCACGATCTTGGTTCACTGCAACCTCCGCCTCCAGGATTCAAGTGATTCTCTTGCCTCAGGCTCCAGAGTAGCTGGAATTACAGGCACGCACCACCACCCCCGAGTATTTTTTGTATTTTTGTAGAGACGGGGTTTCCCCTTGTTGGCCAGGCTGATCTCGAACTCCTGACCTCAAGTGATCCACCCGCCTTGGCATCCCAAAGTGCTGGGGTTACAGGCATGAACCACCGCGCCCGGCCAAGGTAGTTAAAAATTGTATGCACTGAATGTGTAAAACAGGTTGTCCAAGAAATCTTATGGACAATAAAAGTCATTTACTTTGGAAATTATTCTAAAATCTTTTGAAATACAGCAATGTTAGAAATGAGATGCAGCCCCTGCTAGTTGCCTCAGAGCTGGTTAGTTAGCGGAGGATAGATTTTCTTGGTTTAATAGCCATAAAGGAACTTCATATTCTGATTTGATCTGCACATGTATTCAACAAAGTGAATACATGATGAAAGCAAGAAAATTATATAATTTGCACTCCAATTTTTCCTATATGCTCCAAGTCATACCAGTGTAGAGCCTCGACATGTTTGTGGGTAGGGGAGAGGGAACGGAAGAGAATAGACCCAGGACCATTCAAGGATCCTCTACAAGACAGTCATTCCTGAGTGGCCAGTCTAATCAGAAAATGGTGTGTATGGTTAAGCCAAAATTAGTCTCTTCTTTTTTTGTTTTTGTTTTTGTTTTTGAGATGGAGTCTCACTCTGTAGCCCAGGCTGGAGTGCAGTGGCCGGATCTCAGCTCACTGGCAAGCTCCGCCTCCCAGGTTCATGCCATTCTCCCGCCTCAGCCACCCGAGTAGCTGGAACCACAGAGGCCCGCCACCACGCCCGGCTAATTTTTTGTATTTTTAGTAAAGATGAGGTTTCACTGTGTTAGTCAGGATGGTCTCGATCTCCTGACCTCGTGATCGGCCCACCTCGGTCTTCCAAAGTGCTAGGATTACAGGCGTGAGCCACCGCACCAGGCCAGTCTCTTCTTTCATTTCAATTTGGTGATACATGACATTACTCAAGTCCCTTAGTCCTGGTGGTACCTTGAGGGGGGACTCACATTCACAGCTGATGGAAGTGGGATTTCCTTTTTTTGGAAGTCAATTTGGTATTATGATTAAAGAGATAAGAATTAAAAATATCCCTCTACTTAGACACTCTCACGAGTAGCTAACACATAAGTACCATTTACTACATATCAGGCACTGCTCTATACCTATGTATATTAATACATTTAATCCTCATGACAGCCTTATAAAGTACTATTATCTTATTTTATGAAACAGAGACTCAACTGAGGTAAGTCTTGGCTGGCCTCAGCCTCGGTTGGGTCTGCATTTTTGAAGCAGATGCTGAACTGCCTTTCGTTGTAAAAGAAAAACAAGGCCGGGTGCGGTGGCTCACACCTGTAATTCCAGCACTTTGGGAGGCTGAGGTGGGCGAATCACCTGAGGTCGCGAGTTCAAGACCAGCCTGACCAACACAGAGAAACCCCATCTCTACTAAAAATACAAAAATTAGCTGGGCATGGTGGCGTATGCCTGTAATCCCAGCTACTTGGGAGGCTGCAACAGGAGAATTGCTTGAACTTGGGAGGCAGAGGTTGTGGTGAGCTGAGATCGCACCCTTGCACTCCAGCCGGGACAACAAGAGTGAAACTCTGTCTCAAAAGAAAAAAAAAAAAAAGAAAAGAATGAGAGGGACTCCTTATCCTTCCACCATGTTCTGACACAGCTAGAAGGCATATCTGGGAACCTAAGAGTGGGCCCTCACTAGACAGAAAATCTGCTGGCTCCCTGATCTTGGACTTCCCAGCCTCCATAACCATGAGAAATAAATTTCTCTTTGCCTATAAGTCACTCAGTTTATAGTATTTTGTTATAGCAGTTCGAATGGACTACGACAGTATGTATGCAAATGTATTAATAATATTTATCTCTGGATTGTGAAAATATGAGTAAATCCCTTTTCTTCCTACATTCTTCCTTCCTTCCTCCCTCCCTCCCTTCTTTCTTTTTCTTTCTTTCCTTCCGTTTTTTCTTTTTCTTTCTCATTTTCTTTCTTTCTTTCCTTCCTTCTTTCTTTCTCTTTCTTTCTTTCTTTCTTTCTTTCTTTCTTTCTTTCTTTCTTTCTTTCTCTCTCTCTCTCTTTCTCTCTTTCTTTTCATTTTCTTCTTCTTCTTCTCTCTCTCTCTTTCCTTCTTTCTTCTTTTTTTGAGAAAGTGTCTGGCTGTGTCATCCAGGCTGGAGTGCAGTGGCGCGATTTTGTCTCACTGCAGCCTTGACTTCCCGGGTTCAAGTGATTTTCCTACCTCAGCCTACCAAGTAGCTGGGAATCACAGGTGCGTACCAACATGTCTGGCTAAATTTTTGTATTTTTAGTAGAGACAGGGTTTCACCATTTTGCCCAGGTTGGTCTTGAACTCTTGATCTCAAGAGATTCACCTGCCTCGGCCTCTCAAAGTGCTGGGATTACAGGTGTGAGCCACTGCACCCGGCGTACATCCTGTATTTTCTAAAATGTGCATTGCATTTATAATCATAATGTGTATTTTATTTTATTTTATTTTATTTTTTTGTTTTTTTTGAGGCCGAGTCTCGCTCTGTCGCCCAGACTGCAGTGCAGTGGCCGGATCTCAGCTCACTGCAAGCTCCGCCTCCCAGGTTCACGCCATTCTCCTGCCTCAGCCTCCGGGGTAGCTGGGACTACAGGCGCCCGCCACCTCGCCTGGCTAGTTTTTTGTCTTTTTTAGTAGAGACGGGGTTTCACCGTGTTAGCCAGGATGGTCTCGATCTCCTGACCTCGTGATCCGCCCGTCTCGGCCTCCCAAAGTGCTGGGATTACAGGCTTGAGCCACCGCTCCCGGCCATAATGTGTATTTTAAAACAAAGACAGGAATCTGGGTCTCTTAACTCAGGAAAAGGTTTAGGTTTAAGCTATTGCTTTGCATATATGAATTATAATAAATACTTTTCATGTGGCTGACATTAGACAGTGTATGGAAGAGAAGCAAGAGCAGAAACTCAGGGTCCACCAGTATCCAGAGCTGTGATTTTTATGATCCTTCATAGCTTAATGATGGGTGTGTGTGCGTGTGTGTGCTTGTTGCAAATGCAGAGTCCTGGGTCTCCAGAGATGTCTCAGTAAGCCCAGAATGGGATCTGGGAAACTGCAATATTTGGCGAGACTCATAGGTGATTGTGATGTAGGTGAATTCTTTGACAAACAGAGATGTGAAGAACAGTGCTTCTTCTCTTACCTACAGGACTCAGGTAGGAGAAAAATGAGATCGTCATGGCTGGGAAGCCAAAGGAACTTTGGGAAAAATATATGTAAAACATATTTAAAAGCACATCGTGATGATATAACAAGATGTTCTCCACCACGGCTGCATATTAGAATCATCTGGGCACTTTAAAAATATACCAGTGTGCAGATTTCCTCATAATGGTGGTAAATGTCCCTCTTTCAGCACGACTAAAAGATAAGACAAGCTGCAATTTTCCAATTATCTGTGCACAGAAGAAAAAAAAAATCCAACAGAGTACGCACTGCGGGCCTGCAGCAAGCAGCCACCACAAACTCGTGGGTGCAGAAATCAGGGGAGAGAAGTCCCAAGAGATTGGGGAAAAGGGTGGAGGGAAGCAGAGAACTTAGAGAAAAAACAGACAAAGCCACTCCCAAAAGAGAAAGTGAAACAATATTTACAAAGAGAATGAACAAGGCCACGCGTGGTGGCTCACACCTGTAATCCCAGCACTTTGGGAGGCCAAGGTGGGTGGATCATCTGAGGTCAGGAGTTCGAGACCTCTTGGCCAAAATGGTGAAACCCCGTCTCTACTAAAAATACAAAAAATTAGCTGGGCATGGTGTTGTGCACCTGTAATCCCAGCTACTCAGGAGGCTGAGGCAGGAGAATCGCTTGAACCCAGGAGGCAGAGGTTGCAGTGAGCGTGATTGCACCATTGCACTCCAGCCTGGGCAACAAGAGTGAAACTCCATCTCAGGAAAAAAAAGAAAGAAAAAAAAAGAATGAACACTGATGGGTACTTGGCAGTTCAGAGCCCAGGCTCCAGAGTGGGGCCTGACAGTGTGCAGCCCAGACACAGAGAAGCCGAGCTTGTTGGGGAGAATCAGACACAGGGAGAGAAGTGGTGCTCCTGGGAGACAGGCAAAGGAGACAGAAGAGGAAATAGAACAAAATTAAGGATCCTGCAGAAAACAGGAGACACATCAACTCTTCTATCTTTCCCATCAACATCATCCATGAAAGAAACTGCACAGAACATCGCTGAACTGAGAGAAGAATCTGCTCCTAACTAGGCCTCCTGCCCACAGAATGAACAGGAAGAGGAAGAAGTGGAGCAACTTCTTGAGAGAACGAATGTCAAAGTCAGAAGTTGCAAACCACAGTTTCTCTGCTGGTGATGTCTCCTCTACATAACCATTAACTTGATGAAAATTTTAAGACAACACTCAGTATTTATGAAATATTCTCCAACCTGCATCTGGGAGCATGGAAAATATTAATACATTGAATCGGACATATAAAAACGAGGTGGAGAAATCAACAAAAAATAGGAGAAAATGAAGCCACAGCTGCTGAAATTCAGGAAAAAAAAAAAAAAAATAGAAGAAAATCACAAAACTTTATCAGTAATAAAGAACAGATTACAAGGTGCCCCGAAGAGAATGGGTTCAAATAAAAACTGAATAAAGGGTATTGAATACAAGAAGGATAGCCAAGAGAATGAAAAGGAGATAAAGAAAATAAAAAGGATCACAGAAGAAGGCTGAAATGGAAGCCAGACAAAGGAGGCTGCATATTTGTATTATTGGTGTTCCTGAAGAAAAGAAAAATAATATAACAGAATATTTAAAACTCTAATCCAAGAAAAAGTTCCCGAAATAAAAGAACCAAGTCAACTATAAGCTGCAAGGGCCCAGTGGGGGTATATAGGAAAATTGATCACAAATAATCAATTCTGAGATAGCTTGGAAAATTAGTAGACTTTAAAGATTAAAAAAAAAAAAATCCTCAAGGCCTCCAGGCCCAAAACATATTTACAAAGAGAATTAGATTAGCCCAGATTTCTCAAAAATAACACGCAAAGCAAGGAAACACTGTAACACCATTTTCAAGAAACCCAAGGAAAAACAAGCTGCTCTTCAAGTTTCAAGGTCACAGAAAATCAGTTTCAAACTCACCAGAATTCCAGGAACAAAGTACACGTGTCCTTGCTGAGCAGTTTACTGGAGGGTGAGTTTCACCCAACCCAAAGATTTCTGGGAACAAAAGAACCAACAGAGAGCATTTCACATATTTGACAGTAGAGCTGAGAATAATGTAACAGTTGGATTATGGGTTAACGAAACACAGGAAGACATGTAAACATTATATACTGATAAAGTAGAACAAACACAACTAAAAAGGTGGGGGAAGGGAGAGAAAAGGGGAAAAGTAGAGTAAGACGATTGACTGACATATAGGTAATAGGTGGGAATCAGTATCATCTAGAAAAGACAGATAGTAACAGGTTAAGACAGAGAAAAGGGAATAAGAGCACCACAGAAGATTAGTATAAAAGCAACCAGTAGAATAAAGATACAAGGCCGAGCACGGTGGCTCACACCTGTATTTCCAGCACTTTGGGAGGCCGAGGCAGGCAGATCACGTGAGGTCAGGAGTTTGAGACCAGCCTGGCCAACGTGGTGAAACCCCGTCTCTACTAAAAGTGAAAAACTAGCTGGCTGTGGTGGCACATGCCTGTAGTCCCAGACACTTGGAAGAATTGCTCAAACCCGGGAGGTGGAGGTTGCAGTGAGCCGAGATCGCGCCACTGCACTCCAGCCTGGGCAACAGAGTGAGACTCTGTCTCAAAAAAAAAAAAAAAAAAGATACAAAATTCATAAACCAAAAGAAAAAAACACAAGAGAACACAGTAAATATAAAAATATAATACACTCAGCAATTGCAACGTGAAATATGACAGACTTGACACCAAACACGAACATGGCAGTTATATCAATAAAACTGGATGAGCTTAATTTGCCTATTAAAAAAAGATTATATTCAGATTGGCTTGTATAGCAAAACCTCAACTCTGTGCTGCACACAAGATACACACCAAAAATGCAGTCATTGAAATAGCTAAAAATAAAGGAATGAACAAAAATTTACCAGACAAATGGAAACAGTAAGACAGCAGGCATTGTAACCCTGACACTCAAGTAGAGACTTCAAGCCCCAAACAAAAAAATGGCCCTTGGGCATATAAAAGAATAGCCCACATTATTCGTAAGATAAATACAACTTAAAATTGTACTGAGATTGTACCATTCCCCACCCATCAGATTAGCCACAGCAAAGTCTCTCAAAATCTCATTAATCTTTTTGGCCGGGGCAACTACTACTATAATTCTATTTGGTAGCTCTTCAGTTTTGTATAAATTACCTATTGATCAATCCCCAGATCATTGGAAGAATCCTGTCAATATACCTCAATTAAGAATCAAGATGATAAGGCATTATCTTTTCATAGTTATATATGTATGTATGTATACATTTGGCTAGAAATTTTTTTCATTAGCTTTGACATTGTCAGAGGCGTTTGAACCAGAGCAACTCCATTTTGAACAGGGGCTGGGTAAAATAAGGCTCGGGCCTACTAGGCTGCATTCCCAGATGGTTAAGGCGCTCTAAGTCATGGGATGAGATTGCAGGTCTGCATAAGATACAGGTCATAAAGACCTTGCTCATAAAACAAGTTGCAGTAAAGAAGCCGGCTAAAACCCACCAAAACCAAGATAGCGATGAGAGTGACCTCTGGGTTGTCCTCACTGCTACGCTCCCACTAGAGCCATGACGGTTTACAAATGCCATGGCAATGTCAGGAAGTTACCCTATATGGTCTAAAAAGGGGAGGCATGAATAATCCAGCCCTTGTTTAGTATATAATCAAGAAATAACAATAAAATGGGCAACCAGCAGCCCTCAGGGTCACTCTGCCTATGGAGCAACCACTCTTCCATTTTTCTACTTGCTTAAAACTTCATTTCCGGCCGGGCGCGGTGGCTCAAGCCTGTAATCCCAGCACTTTGGGAGGCCGAGGCGGGCGGATCACGAGGTCAGGAGATCGAGACCCTCCTGGCTAACACGGTGAAACCCCGTCTCTACTAAAAATACAAAAAACTAGCCGGGCGCGGTGGCGGGCGCCTGTAGTCCCAGCTACTCGGAGGCTGAGGTGGGAGAATGGCTGGAACCCGGGAGGCGGAACTTGCAGTGAGCCAAGATCGCGCCACTGCACTCCAGCCTGGGCGACACAGTGAGACTCCGTCTCAAAAAAAAAAAAAAAAACAACAAACTTCATTTCCCTTTACTCTATGGACCCGCCTTGAATTCTTTCTTGCATGAGATCCAAGAACCCTCTCTTGGGGTCTGCATTGGGACTCCCTTTCTGGTAACAAAACGATCAAAGTTAAAGCTGTAGTTACTGTAACTGAAGGTTGGCCTTGGAGTGCCATCCCATACAGTGCCATGTTTGAGAGCTGGTTTTCATTTCATTGGTGGCATTAGAAATGTACTATTCTATTAGGGTTAATTCACCCTGACACCCCAACTAGCTAGCTACCTCCCCTTGGGTCAGGCAAAATGAAACAGCAGCTTGTACATATAAATTGTTACATGTACATACCTTCATACAGCGGTCATGTCTAACTGCCCCTAACAGGGCAAGGGAGATGACCATTTTGTTCTCATGAAAACAAGATACACTCAGGTGAGTTTTGAGTTTGCTCATCATGCAGAACGTGATGAAGCCAGTTTAATCTTCCAGCTTAGTGTTTTTAGTTTAAAATGTTGCAATCTAAAGCTAAAATGTTCACCGGAGACCAAGGACAACACAGCAAACACACCAGGGCCAATGTGTCCTCAGCCCTTTGGAATCGCAGTCAGACATCACTGTGAACTGCATGTTTGTGTTTCCCCCAAATCCCTATGTTGAAACGCTGATCCCCTATAATGGTATGTGGAGGCTGGACCTTGGGGAGGCACTTAGGGTTAGCTTAGGTCATGAGCGCAGAGCCCTCGCGATGGGACTAGTGCTCGAGGGAAATGAAGAGGCCATCTTTCCCTTCACCATGTGAGGATGTGACCAAGTACCCTCATTTTTCTAAGAAAAAGAGAACGAGTTACTACTTTCTTCTCTTTTTTTCTCTTTTCTCCATTTTCCAGTTTCCCATGTCCTACTTAGCCCTTTAGAAATGCAATTATAATTGTTTACCTCTCCTTCACCAGACACTCCCTACAGGGCAAGGCCATCTAACTATGTGCTTCCAAGCTCCAGTGAAACTCTCCCTCACCAGGAGACTGCTCAGGAGACAACAGTCAACTTACAACCCAAATTATGCCTGCTAAAAAACTCTCCCTCACCTGGAGATATGACAGACTTGACACCAAACACGAACATGGCAGTTATATCAATAAAATTGGATGAGCTTAATTTGCCTATTAAAAAAAGATTATATTCAGATTGGCTTGTATAGCAAAACCTCAACTCTGTGCTGCACACAAGATACACACCAAAAATGCAGTCATTGAAATAGCTAAAAATAAAGGAATGAACAAAAATTTACCAGACAAATGGAAACAGTAAGACAGCAGGCATTGTAACCCTGACACCCAAGTAGAGACTTCAAGCCCCAAACAAAAAACATAAAAATGGCCCTTGGGCATATAAAAGAATAGCCCACATTATTCATAAGTTAAATACAACTTAAAATTGTACTGAGATTGTACTATTCCTGACCCATCAGATTAGCCACAGCAAAGTCTCTCAAAATCTCATTAATCTTTTTGGCCCGGGCAACTAGAATTCTGTAATCGAATTCTGTCCACAAAGACGTCGACTCAACCGCCTGGTAGATAAGGCACCAAAACGAGTGCAGGGGCCCCCACCCGCTCGCTGCCTTCCCTGCATGTCATTCGTGCCGGGCCCTCCTTTCAAAAGTGCCCATTTGGCTGGGCGCAGTGGCTCAAGCCTGTAATCCCAGCACTTTGGGAGGCTGAGGCGGGCAGATCACGAGGTCAGGACATCAAGAACATCCTGGCCAACATGGTGAAACCTCGTCTCTACTAAAAATACAAAAATTAGCTAGGTGTGGCGGTGCACACCTGTAGCCCCAGCTACTCAGGAGGCTGAGGGAGAATTGTTTGAACCTAGGAGGTGGAGGCTGCAGTGAGCTGAAATCGTCCTACTGCACTCCAGCCTGGGCGACAGAGCGAGGCTCCTGTCTCAAAAACAAAAAACGAAAAACTGTGCCCACTTTCTGCTCCAAAAGTGAAGCAATATCCTTAAGGCAGGAAGCCTGCACGTCTTACCCCAAGCTAGCTTTGGAATAAAAAGTCATTTTCTTGATACCATTTTCTCACTCTTAATTGGATTCGGCAAGCAGCAAGTGACTGAACCTGCATTTCTGTTACAGGGATACAGCCAGGAGGCCGCCATCTGTGAACCAGGACGGGCCCTGGCCAACTTGACTCTGCTGGCACCTTGATCTCCTACATCCAGCTTCCAGAAGTGAGACAGAAATATTAAAGTCACCCAGCCTATGGGATTCTGTTACAGCAGCCTGAACTAACATAAGGAGACTTTCCCAATAAATAATTATGTAGATATGACATATTTTAAACTACAGAACTGTGGTTCTCAAATGTGATTGACTTTGTCCCCTAAAAGACATTTGGCAATGTCTGGAGACACTTTTGATTGCCAGTGGGTAGATGCTGCTAAATAAATATCCCACACTACTCAGGAAAACTCCCTTTGACAAGTATTTATTCCCCACAAAATGTTAGTAGCATTCAGGATAAGAAACCCTGCTTTGGCCGGGGGTGGTGGCTGATGCCTGTAATCCTAGCACTTTGGGAGGTCAAGGCAGCTGGATCACGAGGTCAGGAGATCGAGACCATCCTGGCTAACATGGTGAAACCCTGTCTCTATTAAAAATACAAAAAATTAACCGGGTGTGGTGGCGGGTGCCTGTAGTCCCAGCTACTCGGGAGGCTGAGGCAGGAGAATGGTGTGAACCCGGGAGGTGGAGCTTGCAGTGAGCTGAGATCACACCACTGCACTCCAGCCTGGGCCACAGAGCGAGACTCCATCTTAATAAAAAGCAAACAAACAAACAAAACCAAAAAGAACAAAAAGAAACTCTGTTTAATACATAACAATCAGCTGTCTTAATTTTTATTTCCCTGGAACTTTTCCCTTTGTCTCTCATTTGGGTCAAACTTGAGGGCCAAAATGTGGAAGCAAAATATTTTAGATCAAGTAAAGACTGTAAATTAGGTCTAGGAAATATTTTCCCAGCACTGGGAGACACAAGTTGGCCCTAACTTCCTACTCAGACTTGCAATTAAGACACAACAGGTGTGGGTACTCAACATGAGAAGATTTCTCACTGGGTATCCACAGTTCTTACTGTAGATCAGTAAATGTTCAAGATTGTTACCATAGAATCATTCACACCAGCACAATGGTGCTCCTCCAAGAATGTATTTATTTACATGAAAACAGCATTTTATACAAATTGAAGACACATCTTAAAGAAGGGTTTGTCCAGGCACGCCTTCCTCCTTCCCTTATATTGCCACTTCATTTTCATCTTCTGTTGTATCACAAATAAAACTTCAGACTGGTTAAAGAAAATTGAATCTGCCTCTTCTCTCCCCACCCAGAATTACTTTGACTGTTTAATGTCTGGAGTCATCCTTCAAAGAAAAGTCTTGCCCAGGGTTATTTTATTTAATTTATTTATGTAATACAGTGTAGAAAGCGATCATGTCATAAGCAATGATTCTGTACAATCATCCTGCAGAAATTTTTTTTGGAGAATTCTTGGTAATTTAAGACCAGCAGAGCACCCCTCCCCACCCACCCCGTAAAAGTGCTTACAATGAACAGGGATTCTTTTCTTTATCAAAGACCCAAAGATACGTGGACAAAAAAAAAAGCTTGAAGTCTCAATGCCTAATGTGTGCACATAAAACAGGCACAAAGAAACAAACGTGTATCCTCTTAATTCCTATATCACAAATATAGCAGAAGCAGCAATCTGTACAGTAAAATGCAATCATGGAAAAAAAATCTCTCTAAAGCATCTGAAATACTTAAAAATGTTTAACTTTAGAATGCATAGTGATCAGGAAAGGAATACTTAGGCAAGAGAAGCAGCTAAACTCCCACGTTCACATGAAGCATCCCCCATCGATTCTTAAAGCATATGTAAAGTAGGACTTAATTGGGTCACAAACCACAAGAATAATATACAACTGGCTAAGGGGCTATGTGATAAATAATCAGGAGAGAATCTATCCATGCACTAGTTTGATACAGCTAAATTCTTTACAGTACACAAAACCCATTAATAATGTAGTGTAGAGACCAAAATGTAAAGAGAGAGAGAATACATTACTGATTTGTGGATTAATTCAAGTTCAGGCATCTACTTGTGTTACAGCACAGCTGTCAAAAGGCGATAATGAGTAAATCATAAAACAGAGGGGTTTGTTTCTTCCGACAGTATTCTATAAATGGACACCGATGGGTAGTGAAGCAATGGTTTTGCTGTCCAACTTCAGAGGCTGCTGTGGCGGGGGTCTAGTTCTGCATCTGCTCAAAGAACTTGTAGGTTGGATTTTCATAGCCGTTCTGCTGCATCTTGGACAGGTGGCGCTCCTCTGGGGTGACAGCGGCGTCAACCTGAAAAACAAGGAAGAGGAGAGCTGAGTAAAAAATAAAAATCAATCCTTTAAGGGTGAACATGGAGAAGCAGTAAAAAGATAAGGAGTACAGTATTCTTCACTGCAGAACACCCATGATTTTCTCCCCCACTTTGACATCTTGGAGAAGAACGCCTTTGCCCACCAGTTATACAAATGCTGTGCTCCATCTAGCCACCAGGTGGCGGTGGAAACCTTGGCGCGCTTATGAAGTGTCCAGTGGTTGTTTCTGGTTCTCCAACTCCACAGTAAGTGGATAAACCCAGTGCAATGGTATTTTTTCCTCCCCTGTTGGCTCAATAAAGGACAAATGGTGTCAATGAAAGCCTGTTTTACTTGGAAGTGTTTTGGTAAGATAGATAAAACCACAAGAGTATCATGGAGGGAGATTCAGCAAAGTATACTGTATCTTGGGTGACACTCAAATCTGTGTAGAAAAATACTCGATTTCCTGGACTGCTGAATATCTTCCCATGCTGATTTTAGTCTAGCCCATTTCTATCAAATTTTATGTTTGTTAAAATGTTAAAGAGAGGTTTGAGAATCATTTAATTAAAACAATAACAAACATATGCCAAAGGGGGCTATTATTTGGCACAAAAAAAAGGAAGAGCAAGGACAACACCATTCTAGATTATGTAATTTTCAAAAAACTGAGAATTAAGATACTATAGAATTATGTTCAGCTGAAAGTTTAAAATCAGACCCTCTCTGTTAATATGTTGCTTTACCTCTAACTAAGGTGAGGCCAGTAACTGAAGACGTTTTCCTCCCCTTGTCACTGTTAGAGCTGTGTGGGGAATTTACTGTCTGCAGGTTGGGCAGGGTACTTACCACTACAACGTGGGCAGTGGCTGTTCTTGTTTTACTATATTTGTTATACCTCTCCCTGTTCACAGAAGACAGGAGGTCCTTAACTCTGCTGAATGATTAACGGCTTACTTTTTTGTCTGTTAAAATTCCTTTTTTGTAAAACCATGGTAAGATGGAAGAGAATAAATACAAAATCATTAGAATGAAAAGAAAAGGCATGTTTTCCAGAGAAAAGTTCGGATGTACCATACAGAAGATAGTCCTTCAAAGGGATATTCCCTAGAATGGGCTGCTCATTCATCTCTGGGAGAATATTTCAGGCCCATTCCCCTTGCTGAGTGTTGCTAAGTGACATTCCCCCACTTATGTAGCTTTTCCCCCTCCACACCCTGTCTGGCACAGATCTGAGCCTACACAGCAATGCCCCTGAAGCCAAGGAAGAAAAAGTACCAGTGAGGACGTGATGTCAGCAGTAAGACATGAGGTCTCGAGATGGAGCTAGATACGTCATGACTAGACCACACTGGCTGATAATAATTCAGACTAAAAGATCTGTCAATATGGTTGGGTGCGGTGGTTCACGCCTGTAATCCCAGCACTTTGGGAGGCTGAGGTGGGTGCATCACTTGAGGTCAGGAGTTCGAGACCAGCCTGGCCAACACAGTGAAACCTTGTCTCTACTAAAAATACAAAAATTAGCCAGGCATGGTAGTGCACACGTGTAATCCCAGCTGCTCCAGAGGCGGAGGCAGGAGAATGGCTTGAACTTGGGGGACTGAGTTTGCAGTGAGCCAAGATTGTGCCACTGCACTCCAGCCTGGGCGACAGAGTGAGACTCCATCTCAAAAAAAAAAAAAAAAAAAAGGGCCAGAGGTGGTGGCTCACAATCCCAGCACTTTTGGGGGGCCTAGGCGGGCGGATCACAAGGTCAGGAGTTCAAGACCAGCCTTGGCCAACATAATGAAACCCCATCTCTACTAAAAATACAGAAAAAAATTAGCTGGGCATGGGTGGCATGTGCCTGTAGTCCCAGCTACTCTGGAGGCTGAGGCAGGAGAATTTTTTGAACCTGGGAGGCGGAGGCTGTAGTGAGCCGAGATCGCACCACTGCACTCCAGCCTGGGCAACAGAGGGAGACTCTGTCTCAAAAAATCTGTCAGTATAATCAGGTCCCCCGTGGTCCCTTTGTACAGCCCCCCTTCATGAAGTGATTGACTCTTTTCAGTCTGGGAATGAGGTGGAATGACTAGCAGCGGCTCATCCCAAGGCAGCTGGAATAGGTAGAGATACAGCTCCCTCGTCCCTTGGGACAGAGTGTTCCCTCCATCACGTGCCCTGCCTGATTCTTTTTTTTTTTTTTGAGTTGGAGTCCTGCTCTTGTCGCCCAGGCTGGAGTGTAATGGTGCAATCTCGGCTCACTGCAACCTCTGCCTCTGAGGTTCAAGTGATTCTCCTGCCTCAGCCTCCCGAGTAGCTGGGATTACAGGCACCTGCCACTACGCCTGGCTAATTTTTGTATTTTTAGTAGAGACGGGGGTTTCACCATGTTGGCCAGGCTGGTCTTGAACTGACCTCGGCCTCCTAAAGGGCTAGGATTACGGCGTGAGTCACCACGGCCACGTGCCCTGATTTTCAAGTTCCCGTTTATGGAGAGACTGTGTGCCACTGTGAATCCCTCCAATCTACCATCCTATGGCTCAGAGCTGCCTGAGTTCCCCTGCAAACTCTCATGTTACTCCAATGACAGACCTAGGCATCTCCCCTTAGCACACTCCTACCAACAAGCCCTAACCAAGGCCAGTCCTCAGAGGACACTACTCGAATGGATGCTCAGCTTCCCTGTCCCTCTGGGAGCAAATCACAGATGTTTTCCTTATCTTCTCCTCTTTCCTTTGATCTGCACTGTTGTCAACAAATGAGGTCACCTGGCTTTAACTGGTAACTGTGTAATTAGCCTCCAACCTGTAAGGTAAAACACTATGGTTAAAGATTAGCACCAATCATGAGAGTTCATTCACCCTGTAAATCTGCGTGCCAGGAGACAGCCTATCTGCAGCAGTATGCCATTCGAACTTGGGCATCATTTCTGCTCCCCGTCATCTCGTAACTGAGATCTCAAAGAATGCCCAGGTTAAAAAAAATTATCTTGCTTAGGAGATTAAGCACAAAGCTGCTATGTTTCTGGTTGTAGAAAAAAGCCCCCATGCTGCTTCACTGTTGGAATACTACGCTTTCCTCTCTTCCAGGAGGCACACCCACCATCACACTCGCTGTCAACAATCATTTGCATGCGTCAGGGGCAGGGGCACACCTGGCAATTTGATAGGTTTATCTCCTCCTCAAACTCCAAAGCCAAACACCTCAGAGTCCCCGGCTAGAGAGGCGAGGCTCCAAGGCTGGGGCACAATCCAGGCCTCTCACTCTCCTGTCTTTTCTTGGCTACTGTTTCGCTCCTCGCTAATCCTATTACCTTTTGCCACTGAGAGGACAGTTACATTTTGCCATTCCTGCCATGGAGCAGCTCGGCCCTCAGACCTCAGACGGCTCAGGAGCTACAGGAGAAGGGATGATCTTGACAAAAGAGCATCCAAGGAGTATGGATTGGATCTTTAATCGCCAAGCCCTTAAAGCCAGATGTGAAAAACTGAGGACTCATGTCTATGGATAAACTTACCGCTAAGGGAAGAGCAGCAGGTAAGGGTAGCCTTCCTCTCCAGCAGGCTCACCAATCTCTTCCTCATTGCTAAGCTACAGCAGTGGCAAGGGCCACCAGGTGAAGGCCAGCCCCACCATGCCCCTGTGCAGACAGGGCCTCTGCATGGATGCAGTATTATTTCTCTTAAAGCAGAGCCAGGGGAGGTTTGAGCCCGTGGTGCTTGCTCTGGAAGGAATAAAACAATGAAGTTGGCTGGGTGCGGTGGCTCATGCCTGTAATCCCAGCACTTTGGGAGGCTGACAGGGGCGGATCACAAGGTCAGGAGATCGAGACCCTCCTGGCTAACACGGTGAAACCCCGTCTCTACTAAAAAAAAAAAAAAAACAAAAAACTAGCCGGGCGTGGTGGCGGGCACCTGTAGTCCCAGCTACTCGGGAGGCTGAGGCAGGAGAATGGTGTAAACCCGGGAGGCGGAGCTTGCAGTAAGCTGAGATCCAGCCACTGTACTCCAGCCTGGGTGACAGAGCAAGACTTTGTCTCAAAAAAAAAAAAAGACAGTGAGGTCAGGGACAGAATTTCCATTTTTCCAACCAGGTAGGAACATCTGTCACTTTCTGGGATGAAGACACACATACCTACAACCACTGAATATTCATTCTCTTCCCAGACTGCCTGGAATACACAGCAGCAGGAACTGATCTGAAGTCTTCATTTGGCTCTCAGTACGCTGCACCTTCCTGAGATCTCCGTCCCTGCACTGCATGGCGGCACGGCTTCAACTGGCTGCTGCCTATGACACACGCTGAAAAGGGCTGAGCCCAAACAGCCTGACCCGCCTTGTCCTAAAATAGCTTTGAGGAGAACTTTTGACACTCTTTGGCTTACCTCCATACCCCCTTACCCTTTTCTCCCTTTCTCCCTGAACCTGATTCATTGGAACCATTTAGTCCTTCACTGTATGCAGAGTAATTTAGAGCTCAGCTATCCGCCTGCAGGGACAACATTCTATTTGGGTGTCCTTAGTTTCCAGGTCTCCTCCTATTGTCCCTAGAGTATTTACATGGAGGTGTGTGAGCTAGGAGGAGAGGCAGGAAACACCACGTTTACATTTTATTACATACAGTAACCAGCAGGATGTGGATTGACAGATGTCCTTTTATACAAGGGACTGAGTCAGGCCAAACGACAAAATCCTGTCATTGAGATGGACCAGACAAGTAAAGGAGGGTGAGGGAACTAAGGCGTACAACATAACAATACTGTGACACATCAAAGGAGCCACAAGTATGTGGAAAAAAAAATAAAAGCAAAGAAAACAGCCAGGAAGTTTTCAAGCTAGTGACTTATCCCTCCTAGTAACCTCCCAGTAATTGCTTGCTACTTAGTTGTGTAGATGCTTGTTTTCCTAATTTTGATGCCATCTCTTTTTAGTTATATATAAAACTAGAAAGCAGTTGACTGTGTTTATTGCCAACATCAAGCAATTCTTCAGGCAGGTTCAGGAACTCCTTTGCTATCCCTTCATCATCTTTTTTTAATTTTTGTTTTTATTTTTAGACAGAGTCTTGCTCTGTCACCCAGGCTGGTGTGCAGTGGCGTGATCTTGGCTCACTACAGCTTCCGTCTCCTGGGTTCAAGCGACTTTCCTGCCTCAGCCTCCTGAGTAGCTGCGACTACAGGTGTGCGCCACCATGCCTGGCTAATTTTTTGTATTTTTATTAGAAACAGGGTCTCACCATGTTGGCCAGGCTGGTCTCGAACTCCTGGCCTCAAGTGATCCACCTGTCTTGGCCTCCCAAAATGCTGGGATTACAGGTGTGAGCCACCGTGCCTGGCCTGTAATCACTTTTGATACTTTCCTTTGATCTTCCAATTTCTCTTCCTGCTGCTCTGTAAGCAGGAAGCCACTCCTAGGTTCTGCACCCACCCTCACTTCTCCTCATCGTGGCTTTCCATTCAACCTGACCACTCTCTCCAACTACTCTACAATGCCGACGTCAGTGTCTCTGTACCCTTGCGGGTCAGTTTCTGGCTGGGAAGAAAGGACCTCTCAGGACATCTTTTTATGAAGTCACTAGTATGACAGCACATTTCTCAGGAAGTCATATGCCATACCTCCATAAAAGCCAAAGAAGGAACTCTCTTCTTATTTAGGTCATTAATGAGATGACCTGGAGGTGGGGCGGGGAGACTTCTGGGGTTCCAGTGATCAGATCCGTGAGAGGAAAACTTTTTCACATCCTATAACAAAGAGAAGCTGTGCCCCCAACTTCTCCTTATTAAAGGTGACATCTCTGGGGAAAGTAGCAGAAAGAGCTACAATATGTATTTTTAAATATCCAGTGTCTATGTATGTGAATGTAGAAAAGTATCGCTTGCACTAAACAGATCCTGGGAACAGTGGGCTTTGCAGGAACGTCCTAAAACAGGAGCCAGGGTGGGTGATTCAGCTAGTGCTGAGATTTCCAGCCACCACAGGGCTATTCTGACATGGAGGGTGCATTTGGGGAGTGGCCATAACAAAGGGCTAGTGCTTCACTGCTTGAAGCACCAATAAGGCACAGTTACCTCCTTGGGAAAGCACGGCCGGCGGCTCACAGAGTGACTCTGGCCTTATGGCTAAGTAAATCAGTAAGTCAATATGTACTGCTTATTTTTTTTTAAAAAAACAAAACTAGCAAGTGTTCATTTCCAAATGCTAACAACTCTACCAATAAAAATACAGTCATGGGTCACATACTGACATTTTAGTCCATGATAGACCAAACATATGATGGTGGTCCCATAAGATTCTAATGTTGTATTTTTTTACTGTACCTTTTCTATCTATCTGTATCTTAACTACAGATACCTGCCAGTGTGTTGCAACTGTCTATGGTATTCAGTGCAGCAACACGCTGCACAGGTGTGGAGCCTAGAGGCAATAGCTTGTAGGTGTGTAGCCCAGGTGCGTAGCAGGCTATACCGTCTGGATTTATGTACATGTACTTTATGATGTTTGCATAGTGATGAAACCGCCCCATAACACATTTCTCAGAACGTTATCTCCAGTGTGAAGTGGTATGTGACTGTTCTAGGCTTGTTTTATTTATACATTTGTTCTCAGGTTTTTTTCCTAGGGTTCCTATCTCTGATCTTCTGCAGGCATTTTTCACTCTAAAAATGAGAAGTTTCCTGGAAACCAATGCTTTCATCATGACTTCTTGCACTGATGGTACATAAGTACAGTGGTATTCTGTCCTGAGTGACTGAGGTGAGTCCAACTGGAAATATTCATGTACTCATTTTTGTTATTATTGAAGTAGGGTTACTGATTAATGAAGGTTAGCCAGAGCTGGAAATAAAGGCATTTCCATGTACTTGAGTGTGAGACGGCCTGTTAAGGTAGGAAGAAGATGTTTCAGAAGCATCACTTCCGTTCCGTGCAGACGCTGGAATGCTGAGAAAAATGGTGCTCTGAAAGCCCACGGTGCTCTCCCACCTGAGAACACGCATAGGCTGGGTTGCAACTCCCTGTGTTCAAGTTCTATCATCCCAGCTAGACTATACGTTTTTCGAGGACAGAAAAGGAGAATGTGGTCTATTTCAACACTGCTGTACAGACACACCATGACACTGGTCAGAGGGCTGCCTTCGGGAAGGACAGCCACAAAGGTCTTGAGAGGAAGAAGGAGATGAGAGGAAATAAAACACAAACGAGGTGGGGCCCTTCATTTAGAAAGGTTTCCAGTTGCTCTCAAGTAGACAGCAAAATGAGTATCTAGAGAAGAGCTGAACAGCCATCTTTCCCGACTTTGCTCCTGCAAGGATACCTTCTGGCTTAAAAATTAATTTCAGAATCTGGGTCAAAATGTCAACTTCTCCTCTGACATTTTAAGTCCAATGAGACACTGCTTGGTAACTGACTAAAAAAAAAAACCATTTTAATTTAGGCAGCTGGAAGAGCACTTAAAGGGCAACTGGTTATCTGGGAGGCAAGAGATACCATTTTCCACTCCCTAAGGCTTGTGCATAGAACTAAAAGGAAGGAATGTTAAAATGATGTGTCAGTGATTCTCAAATCTTACTGCACGTCTCATTCATTTGGGGAAATTTTCAACACTCAGATTCTGAGGCTCCTATTTGGGAATTCTATTTCCCTAGGTCTGAGGTAGGACCTGGTAAGTCTCATGCACAGCCAGGGGAAAGAGCTCCTGGTGGAGGCCTTGCTTTTATGCTCAGCATCACTGTGGCCTGTTACGGCCTAAAATGTGTCCCCCTAAAATTCACATGTTGAAGTCCTAACCTGCCAGTACTTCCACCTGTGACTGTATTTGGAGATAGGGTCAAAGAGGTAATTAGAGTTAAACAAGGTCATCAGGGTGGAACCTAACCCAATATGACTGGTGTCCTTATTGGGACACAGCAGAACACAGAGCAAAGGCCATGTGAAGATACAGGGAGAAGACAGCCATCTGCAAACCAAGGAGAGAGGCCTGGGGAGGAACCAACCTGGCTGATACTTTGATCTTACACTCCAGAAATGTAAGAAGGTAAATTTCTGTTGCTTCATCCACCCAATCTGTGTTACTCTGTTATGGAAGCCCTAGGAAGCCAAGTATTTGGCCTTTGGCATCAAAGACAGGCAACTTCAATGGATAGACCGGCAGTAAAGATAGAACTATATTAAATAAATTAAAAAGGGCTCTTGAAGGCCGGGCACAGTGGCTCATGCCTGTAATCCCAGCACTTTGGGAGGCTGAGGAGGGTGGATCACTTGAGGCCAGGAATTCGAGACCAGCCTGGCCAACACGGCAAAACCCTGTCTCTACTAAAAATACAAAAATTAGCCAGGCATGGTGGTGCGCTCCTGTAATCCCAGTTACTCAGGAGGCTGAGGTAGGAGAATCGCTTGAACCTGGGAGGTAGAGGTTGCAGTGAGCGGAGATCATGCCACTGCACTCCAGCCTGGGTAACAGAGCGACACTCCATCTCAAAAAACAAAGAAACGACAACAAAAAAGAAAACAACAACAACAAAACAATAAAACAAAACAACAGCAAAAAAGAGCTCTTGAATTATTCAAGTATGAAGACATCTTTATTTGCTCAAATATGGAATTAAAATTTTTAAAAAATTCATTAGAGCAGAAATGAAAGAAACTGATACTAATGAGAACATACACTGTTTTGAGGGGCACAAGCTTAGATACTATTACAAAAGGTGCAATGACCAAACACGACAATGGGGTCATTGCTTTTATGTGCTCACACTCTGGTCTATGAGCCAGTCCGTTCCTTTCCACCCTGTTGCCTGCTGTTCTCTTGGTTTCCTTCCTCACACTGCTCATCCACGTCAGTATGAATGGGGAAATGAGGCTCAAACCCAACTTCCATCAGCAGCTTCTGTTGTAGTCTGCAGAGGTTTTAAGTGCTGAGCAAAATGAAATTCTGGCTTCACCACAAATTTCATTTATTTAAACTCTGTCCTCTTCTAATCAAGAATGGTTTAGAGCACAGTTCCTTGGGGACAGTGGAATCTTCAGCTCCCTAGCAACATCTGGACTTTTCTCTGATGGAAAAAGCAATGGGGGCTGGATGTGGTGACTCACACCTGTAATCCCAGCACTTTGGGAGGCCAAGGTGGGTGGATCACCTCAGGTCAGGAGTTCAAGACCAGCCTGACCAATATGGTGAAAACCCATCTCTACTAAAAACATAAAAATTAGCCGGGCATGGTGGCGTGTACCCATAGTCCCAGCTACTCAGGAAGCCGAGACAAAAGAATGGCTTGAACCCGGGAGGCAGAGGTTGCAGTGAACCAAGATCCAGCCTAGGCAATAGAGAGAGACTCTGCCTCAAAAAAAAAGCAGTGGGGAATATGAGGGGAAATATGGACTCTGAGCTTGACCCTGCGTAATTGGAACCCTTCTGTCTTGGCCTCAGTTCCCTCATCTACAAGATGAGAAGATCAATTCGATTGATCATCATCAATGTATCTTTCAGCCCTAAAAATTCCGTAACTCTTAAAATATCACAATAAAATGTCACACAAATTTTTCAGTTTCCCTGTGCATATAAAAGTTATGTTTATACTATATTCTCTGAAAGACAGTTTCCTAAAAAGTTGCATATACTGTGAGATTTTAACACTTTTTCCCCCATCCAAATGACATTTTAAATGCACAAAAATAACATTTGTAAATTTTCTCTCTCTCTCTCTCTTGTTTTTGTATAGCACCTTGAAACTAAGATATTTCAGGTGGAAGTGCAGGGTAATAGGCTGAAGAACTCTCAAATAACAATCATTTATGTTTTGGTGGGCCATTTGGTATAGTGTGATTTCCTGAGAAACTTTAAAGGTAAAAGTCTGCACTGAAAAGTCACATTATTTACTATTACCTGGTTGTATTCAGAGGCCAGACTATTTAAGACATAAGAAATCCAGGAATAAATATGTTTAGCTTTTTTTTGGAAAAAGCAACTTCCTACTTCTGATTTTACTTTTAACTTCTCACACTGATTTTTGTCTTTGAAAAAAAAGTCTAAGAGTAATCATACTTTTTAAAAGTCATGCATTATCATTTGTGTTATTTTGATAACTTCAACACAAATTATAAGTTGAGATAACAACACACAATCTCAATACCTTGATCAGAATATTCACGATAAGTTGCAATGAACGAAAAGCAAAACAAGAAAGAACAGCTGTAACCCAAGCATCATGGAAGCACATTGATTCATTTTTTGAAAGAGATACTTTGATAGTTCTTAGCAAAGAGCTAAGCCTAATTCTCTCATAGTCTTCTTTAATGCCCACTTGCAAACATGCAGTCACGTTTACCCACCTCCACCACACCATGATGAATGGATGTGTACTGTTTCTTCTTCAGCATTACCAAGGTGATGACGATCACTGTTGCTATGACAACACCGCCCACCATGAGACCAATGATTGCACCTTTGTTTGAACCCACATCTTCGGCAAAGAACACCTTGAAAACAAATTAAGAAAAAAAATTTTAATTTCTAAATGCAATTTAATTTACAATTTATAAATGCAATTAGAATAATTTCATTTCTTAAATGCAGGGGACATTTGGATGAGGTTATATGAAAACTTTCAGTATATTCTCTGGCCAACTGGTTGGTCACATATTTGATGCTTACTTCAAAAAAGAAAAGAAATCACATATTCTCCTTACTAAGAATAACAATCATAGTTTACAGAACGATGTACAACATGTGGCTTCCCCAGTTTGAGGAAGTCTACTTCCCCCTCACATGTCAAAACCAAAGTCTGCAGTGACCTGAAACTCTTTGACAGGTGGAACATTTGGTGAGTGGTGGGAAGATGGTGCTTGGATCTATCAAAAGCTGGAAAGGCACAGATCATACTAATGAAAGGAGGTCAGCATTTTCCCAGTCACAGCAGGTTTGAAACTCTGAGCCCTGATGTCTGACTCCAAGTGACTGAGACTTAGGTGTTTTTCAAGCCTGTAGATGTCCTAATTTCCTTGGAGGGACACTTTTAATGCACAGGAATAGGCATTCTGAAGCAAAGGAGTTAAACAATAGAAAAAAAGGTATCTTGTTATCTACTTTTAGCTACAGTAATTCAGCAGAATTCTAATTAACCTTTAGCAGTGTAATGCTTTTTAAAGCATAATGCTATTTCAAAGGGAAGTACAGGCAACACGAATTTTAAGTCACTCATAACTCATATTTTCTTACTATTGTCTCCAGAAACCAAAATCTGAAATGTTGCTTTATTCTTGCTCTTTATTGGATTAAACATAAAAAGAATTTTGCGAACACGGTAAAGAAGAAATAAAATTTTATTTATTGCACTACATTGCTTCATGTTGTTTATAAAAGCAAGTCATTATTTTTCAACTTTATCAACTTGAATGAAATTATAGAAGCACACCACAATGTTTATCATCTTGTTATATAAGGAGTTGATCTTATGCCAGATGAAGTAAAACTATAGCTAAACATTATCATGTTTGCTCTGCAACTTAATGAAAACACAGGCATACCTAGCTTTATTGCACAGTAGTGCTTACAGATAGTATTTTTTTTAAAAAAGAAAACAAACAAATTAAAGGTTTGTGGTAACCCTGCACCAAACAAGTCTATTGGTGCCATTTTTCCAACAGTGAACACAGGTTCACTTCATGTCTGTGTCACATTTTGGTAATTATTTAAATATTCAAACATTAAAAATTATTATATCTGTTTAGTGATCTGTGTGATCAGTGGCCTTTGATGTTACTATTTTAATTGTTTTGCAGTGTCATGAAACATGCCCATAAAGACAGCAAACTAAATCAATAAATGTTGCGTGTGTTCTGACTGCCTGCCCCCCCAAACTGGCCACTCTGCCCCTCAAATCCCAGGATCCCTATTCTCTGAGAGACAACAATATTGAAACGGGGCCAGTAAATAACCCTACAATGATCTCTAAGTGTTCAAGTGAAAGGAAGAGTCACACGTCTCTCACTTTAAAGCAAAAGCTAGAAATAATTAAGCTTAGTGAGCAAGGCATGTTGAAAGCCAAGATCCTTGTGCCAGTTAGCTAAGTTGTGAATGCAAAGAAAAGCTCTTGAAGGAAATTAAAAGTGCTACTCCAGTGAGCACACAAATGATAAGAAAGCAAAACAGCCTTATTGCTGGTAGGAGAAAAGTTTTAGTTGTCTGGATGGAAGATCGAACCAGCCGCTACATTCTCTTAGGCCAAACCCTAATCAAGAACAAGGCCTCCAACTCTCTTCAATTCTGTGAAGGATGAGAGAGGTGAAGAAGCTGCAGAAGAAAAAAAAGTTGGGAGAGGTTGATTTCACGAGGTTTAAGGGAAGAAGCCGTCTCCATAACACAAAAGTGCAAGGTGAAGCAGCAAGTACTGATGTAGAAGCTGCAGTAAGTTATCCAGAAGATCTAGATAAGACTCCTGATGAAGGTGGCTACACTAAATAACAGATTTTCAGCGGAGATGAAACAGACTTATTTGGAAGAAGATGCCATCTAGGACTTTCATCACTAGAGAGAAGTCCTGCCTTCAAAGCGTCAAAGGACAAGCTGACTCTCTTGTTAGGGGATAATGCAGCTGGTGACTTTAAGTTTTTGAAGCCAAGACTGATTTACTATTGTAAAAATCCTAGGGTGCTTAAGAATTATTCTAAATCTACTCTGCCCATGCTCTATAAATGGAACAACAAAAATGGGATGACAGCACATCTCTTAACAGCACGGTTTACTGAATATTTTAAACCCGCTGTTTGAGACCTACTGCTCAGAAAATATTCATTTCAAAATATTACTGCTCACTGACAAAACACCTGGTCACCTAAGAGCTCTGAAGGACAGGTATAAGGAGATTACTGTTGTTTTCATGCCTGCTAACACCACATTCATTCTGCAGCCCATGGATCAACTTTCAAGTCTTATTATTTCAGCCTCTTATTATTTCAAAATATACTTCAAATGTATTTTGTAGGGCTATTAAAACTGCCATAGATAGTGATTCCTCTAATGGATCTGGGCAAAGTAAACTGCAAACCTTCTAAAAAGGATTCACCATTCCAGATGCTATTAAGAACATCTGTGATTCATAGGAGGAGGTCAAAACATCAACAATAACAGGAGTTTGGAAGAAGATGATTCCAGCTCTCATGGGTGACTTTGAGGGGTTCAAGACTTCGGTAAAGGATGTCACTGCAGATGTGGTGGAAATAACAAGAGAACTAGAATTAGAAGTGGAGCCTAAAGACATGACTGAACTGCTGCCATCTCATGATCAAACTTGAATGGATGAGGAGTTACTTCTTAGGGATGAGCAAAGAAAGTGGTTTCTTGCAATGCAATCTACTCTTGGTGAAGATGCTGGGAACACTGTTGAAATGACAACAAAGGATGTAGGATATCACATAAACTCAGTTGATGAAGAACAGTGGCTAGATTTGCGAAACTGACTCCAATTTTGAAATCTGTTCTACTGTGGGCAAAACGCTATCAAACAGCATCACATGCTACAGAGAAATCTTTCATGGAAGGAAGAGTCAATCGACGCAGCCAACTTAATAAGAAACTGTCACAGCCACCACAAACCTCAGCAACCACCACCTGGATTAGCCAGCAGCAGTGAACATCAAGACAAGAGTCTCCATGAGCAAAAAGATCAGGACTTGCTGAAGACTCAGATGATCATTAGCATTTTTTAGTAATAAAATATTCTACGAATAAAAGTAATTAAAGTAGGTACATGGCTTTTTTTTTTAAGACACAATGCTATTGCACACGTAACAGACTATAGTATAGCGTAAATATAAACTTTTTTTTTTTTTTTTGAGATGGAGTCTCACTCTTGTTGCCCAGGCTGTAGTGCTGTCTCGGCTCACTGCAACCTCTGCCTCCCGGGATGAAGAGATTCTCCTCCCTCAGCCTCCCGAGTAGCTGGAATTACAGGCGCATGCCACCACATGTAGCTAATTTCTGTATTTTTAGTAGAGATGGCATTTCACCATGTTGGCCAGGATGGTCTCGATCTCCTGACCTTGTGATCCACCCACCTTGGCCTCCCAAAGTGCTGGGATTACAGGCATGAGCCACCACGCCTGGCCAACATAACTTTTATATGCACTGGGAAGCCAAAAAATTTGTGTGACATTTTATTGCAAAATGTGTTTTACTGTGGTGTTCTGAAATTTCCAAGGTATGCCTCTACCTCCCTAAAAAAACCTTTCAATATAGCCTCAAGGTAGTCAAATGACTGATTTTTCTAAGCTAAAACTAACATACTAGCAATCTGGAAGGCAATATAAAATACAGCACATGAAGCAACTTCTAAAAGTGTTTTACTCATGGTTTCTAACAAAATGAGAAATTGCTCATAATTATTCCCTTTACTAAACAAATATGCTAGCTCAACATTTTTATGAAAAGCAAATCATTAATTAGCTAATATACTAGTGTGAGGTAATAGGAATAAATGAAAGTCTGGACATATTCCTGTGCCTTTAAGGAAATTCTGTAATTTTGTGATATTCATTGCACTAATTATAGTACATTATCTTATCAACTAGTTCAGTAGAGGGAGCTGATTCTCCTAATTGCTGCCGCTGCCATTAGTCACTGTCGCTTTACAGGCGTTAGTGTCATTGCAGAGATGGGCTTATATGACACATGCCCCAGCGAATGCAAATTTTCTGTACATGAATCTTCAGCTTTCTGCTCTACCAACGCTCAACTCTTTAGCGGTTCCCCGGTTTTTATTAACATCTTCAGCAACAGCCTCATCAAGAGAAACCCTGATTTTAAAACAATTGATACTAGATTATCTTGCCAATGAAAACCATGCTTCAAAAAGCTAAATGTCTTAGTGTAAAAACAGAACGATGGGAGTTAAGAATGCAAATCCAAATCCCAAGTCAGTTTTTTATTTGCTACAATTACTTAGAGTCAAGTGAGGCATAAATAATAATTTGAAGGTGTTTCTTTTCGAGATTAATACTAGGATTTATCAACTTTATTATGAATATTGAAAAGAAATTTTCTGCTTGAGAAAAGCTAACACACACACACAAACAAAAGAAGTGCCTGAGATAACGTCAAGTATTATTGCTATGGAAATTTTATTACCATTTTTCTGTCCACCACTGAATGTGATAAAATTATCTTCTTTATTAATTTAACCCCTTACTGCACCTACTGATAAGATGGAACCCTAACATAATCCACTATTTGATTTATCTGGATTTCTAAGCTTTTGGTAAAGGATTTCATATAACTACTAGAGCTGACCACAAAAGAGATGTGGCTTTTTGATTTACTCCAATTCTAACATTAGGGGGGAAAAGTGATTTCATCTGAACAGGATGCTGCTGTCTTCTTTGCACAAACCTTTTGATGAATAACACTATCAGGAACATCACGGGGTCCTGCTCACCCCACGATCTGATTCTTGCAAGAGAAGTTAAATCATGGGAGGTAGGGGAGGGAATGAAAAGAAAGAGCTGGGGGAGAGATGAATGAGCAAAGGAAGACAGTTCCAGATGTGAACTTAGCTATCAAGCAGCGTATGCACGTGTTTGACTCTGATCCTTAAGTAAACCTATTGTAAACCTATTTTCCCAGAAAACACAGTGGAAGTTAAAGTGGCTGCTATATTGAAATTAATTCCACTTTAAGTCCCGAGTCCTGCATGAACTTAGCTGCCTTGTAGTCCGAAAGAACTACACACAGAGCCTCTTTATTTTCTTTTTTTGAGACAGTCTCGCTCTGTTGCCCAGGCATGATCTCCGCTCTCTGCAACCTCCACTTCCCAGGTTTAAGCAATTCTCCTGCCTCAGCCTCCCGAGCAGCTGGGACTACAGGCACGTGCCACCACACCCAGATAATTTTTGTTTTTGTAGTTTTAGTAGAGGCGGGGTTTCACCATGTTGGCCAGGCTGTTCTCCAATTCCTGCCCTTGTGATCCACCCGCCTCAGCCTCCCAAAGTGCTGGGATTACAGGCGTGAGCTACTGCGCCCAGCCTAGCCTATTTATTTTCTTCACGTTTTCATGGTAATCCTACAGGCAAGCATTGTATTTTTGTTTTTATCTTTTCCTTAATTTGGTTTCTATCACAGGATGAACCAGAGTTAATAGGTCATTTGGCAAGACAAACAGAGTAGTGGAAAGAGGTAAATTATTTTACATACCAATTTTTGATGATGAACTTCATAACCTGAGTCATGTCGGAATTCTGCATCCATCTTCACTTCAGATATCTCCTCTGTCTTGATATTTGTCAACCCAGAACCTGTATTTTATCACAACAAAAGTATGCAGGACAACCAATTAGTTTTACTCATAAATAATAACATTGTAAGACAAAGCCTACCCAAAACTTCTTTCTAGGCCTGAAGTAAGAGGAAAATTGATTAATGACTTTCTTCAAGAAAAATGATACCCTATATTTAAATCCTTAATTACTACCTATTTTAAACAAAAAGAAATGAAAAGGTAAGGGAAACCTGAACGTAAGCCTTCTGCTGCCTTTAATTACATGCTATAATTTTTGAAAATGGGGGAAATGCAGAAGTGAAATGCTGGTTGAGAGGTTGGCAAGGATTTGTTCCTGGAATATGTTGGCTTGGCTTAGGGGCTCATTGTTTAGCCTATTATGTGTCTTTTTCCATGGGCACTCATTACTTCAGAAATAACAATAAAAGGCTTTAAAAATGAGCATTAATTACCTGGTGGAACAAAACTGCTACTTTAGGGCTTTGTTCCAATTACAAATAAATTATGTTCATGTATCTATGCAGTGAAGTGTTGTAAAAATTATATAATTTTAGCCAAGTGTTCTAGTTATAGACACAGATTGTAATTGGTTCGTCTGCTGAATAAAGAGCTACAGTACATAATTTTTAAAATGCTTCTTAACGACTAACAGAATTCATAACCTACAAACTCTTCTCTATAAATTGCTATATGATTCTTAATACTAATTGTTCTGACGAATTTCATTATTCAAATAATAATTTGAGGCTTAAAACAAAACGCAAAGTCATTTAAAAACCAAAAACATAAGTACAAAATATAAACGTCAGTGTCCATGCTACAACATTTAATTATCAAACATCAGAATTTTAGGATGAAAAGGGCTTTTGACGTCATCTCTATGGTGTTCCCACCCAGGGGCAGACTGTCAGTTCCTGTTTGAACACAGAGGAATGTACCAATTTCTCTCCACTTTTTGACAGATTTGCCTGCCAAAATGGCCTTATTTACATGAAACCAGAATCAGTTTCCCTGTAACTTCCATCCTTGAAGTCTGATTCAACACAGAGCAAGCTTAATTCTCCCTTCCACAGTAAAACCTTGAACAGGCATCACATCCCTAAGGACAGGCATGTTCCTGCTGGTTCTTGTCTTACTTGGGCTACACATTCCCAATTCCTTTGGCTCCCAGGGGAATTTATTTCTTGCTCTTGGCCTAATCACTCTTTCAATCTTGTCTATGAGATGCTTGGAAACTTGTCACACATCTTGCTGACACTGAAAAGCACAATGTCCACAGCATATGATGTGCCAGTCTAACAGCACAGCCCATACAAGAAGGTAAGGATAATCTGACAAAACCTAGGAAATCCATGCTGGTTGTGACATCGCCCCATTTCCTCATCCAAGTGTTCAAAAAGCTTCCACTTGATAACCTATTTGAAGAGAGATCCATAATCAATGTCAATCTATACCTGGCTTGTAGACTGTGAAGTTACCTTCTCTCCTTTTTGCTCTTCAGAACTTCATTTTCCTATCCCTATCTTCCCAGCTTTCCACAAAGACCACAGGCAATGGTTCTATTTCACCTTCAAGTTCTCTTAGCCTGCAATTGGTCTGGGTCATAAGAACTTGGACTTGGGTAGCCAGATGTCAGAGCAAGACTCCTTCTCAAAAAAACAAAAACCCAAAAACAATTTTTTTTTTTTGAAAAGAAAAAAACATTGACTGGTAGTGTCACCTCTTCCTGGATATTTCAATAGTAATATACAGGCTCTGCTGGCCCAATGGAGAAATTTGATAAAATTGAATGAGTCAAATGAGCACTTTCTAAGTTAGGTTTTATGCTTGTAGATGAAAAGCAAGTCTTTTAAAGTGAGAAGCACCATGAAAAAAGTCCCAAGGCAAATGACCGACCTGAGCTGGCTGCGGTTGCAATTAGAACTGAACTGACCCTCAGCCCCCAAGGTCTTACAAGTTGGCTGAGCAGAACAGGAATGTCAACTCCTGGCTCCTTGAGATTCTCTTACATGACACTGACAATAAGGAGGACATCAGAAGAACTGAAACTGTCTCTGACTCACTATAATTTAAATTCCCCTTAAAAGCCTACAGACAGAAATTCATAACATCAACGAGACCAGCTGTCAAGACGCCTCACGCTACTGTCTCTGCTGCCATTGTTAATCACAGCATAAAGGCATGAAGACGCCACAAGGCAGACTCTGAGTCTTCACGAGTGACTGTGCTTGGAGGAGGCAGTCATGGCTTGAGCCTGTGGTCGAAGTGTGAGGGACAGCGTGGGTCTCCTTCTGGCTCTGCTGCTGACTGTATCTGAACCAGGCAGCAAAGGTTGACCTCTGCGTATTAATATCTTCAAAGAAGGTTAATTCCCTGTTCTTTGACTATTGCCTGGGGACATTATGAGGATAAAGAAGAAAATAAATACGGGAAAGTATGTGTTATTTAGGATTCAAATCTCTCTGGAATATACAGATTTGTCAATTCAATGACTTTCTTCCTCTTTTTGATTCACTGAAAGCGCTGGCTACTATCAGTTGGGTGAGGTTGTTCATGGAGTAGACACCAGGCACGTATGCTGTGCTCTGACATTATTCATAAAAGAAAAATGTGTTTCTTCTTAATGCTTGTGAAACTATAAAAAAAATAAGTGTCTATTTCAGTGTTAATGGGATTTTTAAGTAATATAAAAAAAAAGGGCTTATGTGCAAAATTATGCATCTGCATCTGTTGTGTTACTTTAGCCACTCATTGAGAATAAGTACATACAACCCACAAAAGAGAAGATATATTTCTGGCTCTGGAGAGAAACCAATTCTGGTATTTTCAGGAAATCATGTCTACTTCAGAAACTGATTGAAGTTTGAACCCAGTTTAGTTAGAAAGTGACCCATCTGGACACCAAACAAGAAAGGAGAGATGTTCACACTGGTATCCAAGTCATCACCTGACAGTCTACATCTGTCTGGGCTTCTGTTTTTAAGGACAGGAGCTATATAATCTTCTCTGTTTTTTGTTTGTTTGTTTTAAAGAAAAAAGAAAAGAAAAAAAAAAAAAAAACCCAAATTTGGAAGGGCTCTCTTTGAGGTTTCAAAAGGAAAGCTCAGAAACAAAAAACAAATCACTTCACTCGGAATTTGGGAAATGAAGAGTGAGGAAAAGTCAAGGGGAATTTTTTCAAGTCTGGTTTCTAAGGTCACTTCAGATTCTACCCTACAGTAAGCAGTAAGAGGCTTAACATGCAGAAAGGAGACAACGTCTGCTCGAGCTCAGGCACAAGAATGCGGAGAGGCAGAAGTCAAGCGGTGCCAATACCTGGTCGAGTGGTCAGTCCTCGGTCGGCAGCAGGGCGGGCATCAACAGGCTCCACTGGGCACAGGAAGCAAGAGACACAGAAAGCAAACAAGACAAATCGAGATGGTAAGTCGTGGCTCCCGAACATAGTCGAGCAGGGAAAAAAAGCATATGCAATACACAATTACAAAAAAGGAGCAGCCAGGAAAGAACCACAGTGAGTTAATCCCGAGCATCGAGGACCAGGAGGGGCACCACTTTAAATGGTTGATCGCTACTGATGTGCCAGTCTTGCTCCTTAGTTTTCTAATAAAAGCCCTCACCAGGATATGCAGCAACACCAAAGAAGAGGGGTGGGGAGGGTGGATTTTCCTCTGAGCTAGTTTAGAGATAGTTTCTTGGCTTTTGATTAGAAATAAAATATTCCCAGCCTAGCAGAAAACCTTAAAGATACTTCCTTTTACAACTGCCCAATCTTGTCTTACTTTACAGTTAATTAACTACAAAAGGACTGTTAAATTTCCAGGGAAGTGCAAATATGAATTTATCAGGAGAGCAAAGTATTAGCACGGAATCTGCCATTTAGTGAGTGAATCAAATTTGTCCTTAGTATGAGGGCAGAAGAGGGAAACCAGTCTTTCTTTCTCTTTTTCAAAAAGGCTGGTTTCCATTTGACAGATGACATACAGCTGAAACGTGCGAAATTATTTCATTTTCTATTTGCCATTGTTCACAATTTTTCCTTTGTATGTGTTCTGGGTCTGACCCAAAGAAAGCAGTGTGGACAGTACGATATTCCTCACCACCACCTGACCTTTCCAAAGCACTTCTGATGCTCAGAAAATACTTTCTTGTTTACACTGGTGTTTGAAGAAACAAGGAATGGGGACAAAGGCGAAGTTTTTAGGCTTAATAAATGGTCATAGGGTAAATGAAGCCATGGGGCGGAGGCACAGGGGGAAGCCCCTTTGGTAAGCTGACAAGTGTAAAGGGAGGAAGGTAAGACAAGGCGAGCACAGGTGCTGAGGGAGACACGGTGTGCTCGATGAGATGGCTTCTAACGATTTCAGTAAAACCACCCAGCTCACTGATGCAGACACGCCAGGCATTCAAAGGTGGGATTCTCAGTCCAAATCAGTTTTGGATGACACATGTTAATAGAAACAGTGAGGGAGGAAAAAGTGGCAGTAAGCCAAGTCTCCAAAATATGAGAAAATATTTCGGGGAGCACTAGGACATTTGGATGAAATAAAAGAGTAAGGTGGTTTGGTCCTTTCTCATGTAGAGACCGGCAGCATGGTGGAGCCAAAAGGAGGGTGAGGCTTCTGATTCCAGGTCTGGGCCCAACATTGACAACATCTGTGACCTTGGGCAAGTGCCCACTTCTGTGGCTGTTTCTCCATATGGAAATGGAAATGTTAACATCTGCATCTTCTAATTATGGTGAGGAACAAATAACCTTTAAAGCCTGTTTCAGACACCACCAAATACTACAGAACTGCACTGATTACATATCCTATGATTAAATATTCCATAGTAACTACTGATGCGAGAATGACTATTCTCTAGTTTTCCACTAGTGCATTTAGAGGAAGACATACTTCACTTTCTTCTGCAACTCCCAAATACATTTTGACAATGAAGTTTGGTTGTTTATACTTCATGTTTTTTCTTATCTGCAACAACCTGTAATGAGTAACTGTTATTACTCCTTGTAAAATGCAGTTAGTTGAAAGGTCATTGTACTTTTTGAGAATTTCCTGATGACGAGGAACCTAAATGGTGCTTCAACTGCAGTTAAGCACACACCAAAACACATGCACGAGGGCAAATACGTACCTTGAAGTGGTGGCAAGCGCATACATCAATAGTTACATTATTAGAAAATGTATATGCAACTCAGGGGTAAGTAAGTGAAGTGGACCTGTGGTTTAAATGCAGGCTGAGGAGCTGGTGGTCCCAGGGCCCACTGCTAATGTCACCACTTAGTTTCTCTGTGATCTGGGGCCAATCACATTCTTTCTGAACTTCAGTTGTGTCACAAAGTAAATGGTTTTTCCAGGGTTCAAATGCGTATACTCATGCGAAAGAAACTTACAAATGATATAGCTCTATACGTTTCTCTGCCTCTCCTCGCTCTTTTTCTTTTTTTAAAATAGGCATGTATTATTTAAAAACAGTAATAAAACCTTTCCTATTTTTTAGGAAGATTAAACAAAACTGGTTTCAGTGACATAAACCTTAATCTGCTTTAAAAGATTGAAGCTGATTTAGTATAAATTAATGCTAAAAAAATAAGTAGTGCAGGGAGCAGACATTAAAATACAGTTCTTTTTTAAAAGGCAATTATGGTATCATTGCCAAAAAAAAAAATACACACCAACAAAACAAAGTAGTGTATTTCCCAATCCATAGCAAATACTTTCCAGTTTTTCCAATGGACCTTTACTTAACCGGAAAATAACTTCTTCAATAAAGTGTTAAAAACATTTTACATTGGCCGTTTAGCAATTTAAAAACAAGAAATAGATGATCTTATCTTTAACTTTTAAAAGAGTTAAAATAAAATGTAAGCAGAAATGAGGTATTCTTTTGATCTCAGTAGCTTTGAATCGAATCCTCTGCTGTAAGAGGAGAGAAACAGAATGGTCAGACCTCTGGGATTCTTGAGTTTGCTACTTCTGGTGTTCTTTGTAATAAACCTAAACTATTAACAGTGCTGCCTTGTACAGACTCTCTACCAGGTCAAAGGTAATGAGGAATCAGCAGTACACCAGTTTTACATACAGATAAGAGGCCTGACAAGAACTGGTTTGCAAGTTTAATGAAATACTTACTTAATCTAAATTTCAGCATTTAAATTGGCTTCCTCACTGCCTCTATAAAGCTAGTTAAAAATACACTAGAAGGCAGCTTCACACTTTGCAAATACACCCATACAGTCTTATAAGTCCTGCTGTGTCTCTTTAAAAATATTGCAGTATTTTATCTCATATTATATCTAGGTATTATTTTCAAAGAGGCAGACTGTTGGCCACAAAGGCTTCCTGGCGGTTACCGCATGCTATGCCACTCTTTGTGGCTGCCCTTCTCAGGCAGTCAGGAAAAAGCAGAACAAACACATATGTCATTAACGCTAATGCTCCCAGCCAGATCATTTCACGATTTGTGAGCACAATTCTGTAACAACAGCTTCACTGCAGCCTAGCCATTCATTTAGGTTTTGTGAATGTGAAAACCAAAGAATAAAAATTTCTTAAGGCAAATTGCAGCTGTTTAAGAGTATATCATACTGGAAAACTCTGATATGCTTATTTTTTTTCAATGTAAATTTAAAAAATGGGCATCAGACCCTCCTCTGGATTTCCTTGATTGTTTTTGAGAAAAACAACACATTTTTGGCAAGCATTTAAAACTATGATAATGAGGACTGCATGAAGAACAAAAGGAAATCCTTTGAGAATTTTATATTTTCAGTAGTCGTGTGTGTGCGCGCGCACACATGTCTGTAAAAAGAAAGACGAACAAGTTTCTGGGGAGAGGTGGGAGACGGTGTGAGAAGAGAGATGGCTTTAGGACTGTATCTCATTATATGGCTTATTATATTCATTATTTTAAGGATACACTGTTCAGGCCATCTCGAGACAGGCTGATAAAGTCTCTCTAATAAGATCCTGGCTCCATCAAAAAAAAAGAAAAAAAAGAAAAAAAAAAGCTACCACTGACATTTAGTATGTTCCAGGAATTTTGATGAGTTATTTTATGCCTTCTTATTTAATGCTTATACTATACCTCTGAGTTAGGAATTATTATCAATCTTATTTTACAGATGAGGAAGCAGCCAGAGAGGCTAAGTAACTTGCTCATAAGCGCACAGCAGAGCTGGAATTTAAACTCAGGTCTGTACCATTCAGGAGTTCACGAGTGTGGAGTAGTATTTAATATCCTATGAGATGACGGCCATCAATTTTATTTAAAAATTGTTGGAGAGGCTTTTCAAATTGTTTGCTATAATCAATATATATCAGTGTTGGGACTGATAACGAAGAGTACCCCAACTCAAGACTCTTGACACTGCAAGTCCTATTGCCTCCCAATATTGTTATACCAGATTTTACTGTTCAAACGGAATCCTTATTTCACAAGAGTATCAGCTCTTTTCATGTGGCCTCAGCAGTGTAATAGCTGCATGTTTGTCAAGTATCCAGAGGTACTTAATCAAGCTCTTTGCTGAAATGGACATCTTGGCAGTACCCAAGGGTTTCAGTGTATGTGTGTGTGTACATTCACACGTGTGCACGCAGACTGTCTCCTAGGGCTGATGCTACATGGTACGCTGTTAGTGAAAGAGTAAATTTAGTGTGCCTTCAATTTAGAAAATGAGATTGGACATTTTTCACTAAAAATTCTCGTTAGAGACGGAATGAAAAGGACTTTCAATGATCAAAATGTATCTACCTGTAAAGAAACAACACAATCGGCACTCTATTAATAATACATTTAATAGGGTAGTTGTCCAGGTCTTTGATAATGAACTGTCCCTAAATTTGTTTTCTTCTATGTGATTAAGAATTGCTTTCATAAATGGTAAAGTTGTAATTATTTGTACATCGTCAGTAACATGCTGTTTGTATCTGCTATTACTATAAGGTGCCCTTTTTTGAATTCAGGAAACAAATTTGGGGTGATGACTCACATCGTGAAAACAGTCTACATATTTTCTGCAATGGTTCTTAAAAAAAAACTTGTCCAGTGCACTTAAGGTCTAATATTATATTTAGATTTAGTCTGAGGAGTGTACTAATTGCATGTTATAAGGTATATTATATATATATTTTTACTTTTTAAAAATTATGTATGTATGTATGTATGTATTTATTTATTTACTTTTTGAGACAGAGTCTTGCTCTGTCGCCCAGGCTGGACTGCAGTGGGCGCGATCTCAGCTCACTGTAAGCTCCGCCTCCTGGGTTCACGCCATTCTCCTGCCTCAGCCTCCCGACTAGTTGGGACTACAGGCGCCGTCACCACGCCTGGCTAATTTTTTTTTTTGTATTTTTAGTAGAGATGGGGTTTCACCATGTTAGCCAGGATGGTCTCGATTTCCCGACCTTGTGGTCCACCCGCCTTAGCCTCCCAAAGTGCTGGGATTACAGGCATGAGCCACCACGCCCGGCCTATAAGGTGTATTATAAATATGAAATCTCCATCAACATTTGCTACCTTAATAAAGAAAATCAGGTAAAATGCTGTGTTCTTAAAAAACATGTTATTTGTATCTAGAAATCAAGGTGTTTGTGTGTAATTTTATACTTCTGAACATGAAGAAAAAAGAGAAAAGAAGCTGAAAGATGCTCTCGCTTGAACAGATATTTCTAAGAAATCCCTGTGAAAAAGGATGCCATCTACTGCTCAAATTTGTTGATAGAGAAGAATCTTACTTCTTTGAGATACCAAAGGAAAAAACATTTAGAGCAATGTGCTCCTTAATTTTGGCAGCTGCCTTGAATTTAATTTTCTAAACACAAATTAAGTCTTAAGCAAAATTAAATTTTATTTATATGTAGTTCTCTTTGCCTTTAGCATTTAATTCAATCTGAAATTTCATGTACAAGTAAGTAGCCAATGAAGACTACTTTGGTGCCTGTCAAATCTTCATCTCTGCAGGCCCTGTCAAAACTCCTCTCTGTGGATAAATTGTAATTTTCCTTATTTCACAATCTATCTGTTCTTTTGGAAGGTGGCATTCTAGGTCATTATGTCATAAACACAAGTTGAATTTTGTGCTTCCATTCCAGAGGAAACAATATACCTCATAGTTAAAAAACATTTCTAAAAAAATTCCTACCAAAAGTCATCGCTTAAGAACGTAGTCTCCTAGTGCCTCCACTTCTTCATTTGAAAAAGTCATAAAAATAATATATGACATACAGTACATGCTCTTTATGTATATGCTTTTATTGTTATATACTGTATTATTTTATATTAAGAAGAACGGAAAAATAAAAATGAGAAGAATGCTATTGCCACACACGTTCCATGTGAAGGACTGCCTCTTCAATAATACGCTGTGGCTCCCCTTCGTCCAGGGGTGCTCACTCGAAGGATAATATTCCCTAGAATGCAAATCTGGACATTTGGGAAACAAGAGGTCCTTTACTTGCAAATGTTATGTAAATCATTACCATTCTGTTTTGCCACCTATACAATGGGGTTGTTATCTTTTCCAGCAATTGGCAGTTTACTTGCTTTGCAGCATAAAAAATATAAAGAATAATTTACACAGATAAAATATTATTTTAATGACATATAACTTCTTTTTTTTTTTGAGACGGAGTCTCGCTCTGTCACCCGGGCTGGAGTGCAGTGGCCGGATCTCAGCTCACTGCAAGCTCCGCCTCCGGGGTTTACGCCATTCTCCTGCCTCAGCCTCCCGAGTAGCTGGGACTACAGGCGCCCGCTACCTCGCCCGGCTAGTTTTTTGTATTTTTTTTAGTAGAGACGGGGTTTCACCGTGTTAGCCAGGATGGTCTCGATCTCCTGACCTCGTGATCCGCCCGTCTCGGCCTCCCAAAGTGCTGGGATTACAGGCTTGAGCCACCGCGCCCGGCCGACATATAACTTCTAATAGTTACTTTTAAAAGTATAATTGAAATGAAAATATTTATTACTACATCAAAAAAAAATTCACCACTCAAGAACATACAAAAGATAACTCTCTCTCTCTCTCCCCTACACACATGTATGTATGTCTATATACACCTGCCGGAACGCCCTTGCTGGCTCAGGGGACTCTTACCTTCGTTTTCTGTGTTGGCTGGCACAGAGTCAGCCCCGAAAGAATGCCACGGCTGGAGATCGTCCAGGCTGAACTCTCCATTCACAGGAAGAAGCTCCACCGTAGTTTTCGTTTCGGTCAAAGATGGCATGAGAGCATCGTTTCCGTAACTGATCCTTGGTTCACTAATCATGTTGGCCAAGACGTCATCTGAATAATTTTGCTCTTTCTGAAGCAGCTCATCTAAACCAAACAAAACCATCTCTTTGGTGAGTAACAACAATCACAACAGCAGTAGCAGCAGCCACCATTCACTTCTGCCAGGCATGACTTCAACTGCTTCCACAGGCATGATCTCGTTTACAGCCATGGCATAGGTACCATTATCATCTCCCTTTTACAGATGTGAAAACTGAGGCACATGGCATTCAAGCTACTTATGTAAAGTCACAGCTCACAAGAGCTGCTGGCAGGACTGGAGTCAGGAACATGGCAGCCGTCCAGCGTGCTGCAGCGTGGCACCCCTAGAGGTGAAAGGCCACAGGAGTTCAGTTGCCATTTCCTCCTGACACAGTTAGGCGTCCCCAGTATACACTGATCGCACAGGAATAAACACCAGGCTTTGGTGTGGTGGCAGTAAGCGAGGCACAATCTCATTCAAGCTGAAAGGCAACAGTGAATCTCCTGTCTTGCCTTGCACACTTGCAAGGATAAGCAAAGCATTAATGGGTCAGCAGTTTGCTACCTTCTTGAATAGTTTTCAGTTTTGCCTTGAAAAAAACCCTGCATTTCCTAAATGCTCCTCTTGTGCTGCATGATCTATGCCCTGAGGCAACAAGGAAACTGTTCCCTTGCCCTTCCAGATGTAGCCCTGCAGACAGACATCCAGCCTTCTCTGGACTTAACCACCCCTGGCTCCCTACATTTCCCAATGTGAGCCGACACCAAATGTCCTGCCTTTTTCCTCTGTTGCTTCCCTTTCCAAAGAATGCTGTCAGTGCCTGCCTATCCCCTACTTTAAAAATTGATTAAACAAGAATCAACTTTACGGAACATCATTGACTTATCTTTTTTTACTGGAAAAAAAGAGCTTAGAATATCATCTTGTATCATATGTAATTACTGCTTTAAAAACTGACCCCAGGATATCAAGATTTGTGAGTCTTCTCTTATGTCACCAAAGATTCACCATGTTTTTCTCTGATTTTTACAAATTAGAGACCGACAGATAGCATCACACTAATAACAATATTTGATTAACCAAAATGTCTCATTTTCCAATTGTATCTGTGTCCAGAGTTTGCTGTAGTATGTATTTCAGACATATCGCTGGTTAGCTTTATTGCTAGAGAAAATGAAAAGATCACGATTTAAATTTGATTTGTAACATTTTACAATCATCTTTCAAATCTTCTTTTATATCGACAAAAAATGTATCTGAAAACTTAAAATTCTGTTCAAATATAGCCATTAAAATAATTTGATGGAACAGCATTAAAGCATGTTGAGTAATATCTTTTCATGGAGTCAGTTTTATTGCAAGAGATTTTAAGTGATGAAATCTCAAGCAAATCAGTCCTTTTGAAGTCTAATCTGAGTTATAATATATCCCTATTCACCGTGGCACTGTTTCTAAAATTCAATACTTGATTCCCATGATGACTTTGAGGATGTATACGAGGCATACTTGGAGTAACGGGGGAAGAAGCCCCACCACTTAGCTATCATTGTAAATACTTAAAAAAAGTGTGGTTTTATTCCCTCATTACATTTCCTCCAACTTTTTCATGTCTTAAAAAGCCATAGGCAGTGGCTGATAACTTAGCCAATGTCCGATTAAATAAATTAAATGAGCATTTCCTTTATGTAAATCTTTTGCTTGTGACTGTTATGCACTTACTATGCTAAAGAGAAGATATTCTGGAATACTAATAATTATTGGTGCTTACACATTCATCTTGAGAGGAAATAACTTTTGCCAGCGAGAAAGCTCTTGGATCCCCCAGGGGCTATGCTGTTCTTGGGCCTGTGGTACTTACTATCGCCTACCCTGTCCTTTATCTGGAAATGTTCTTACTGTTTTGCAAACACAGTACTTACCTTCTTCCCTGTGACATCTCTCAATAACTCTTATCACTCTTTTTTTCTCCTCTCTTCAACCCTGTCATTTTCTTCTTGTATCTCTTTCCATCTCTTTCTACACTTCTCCCTTTGGAAATCCCATCGACTCTTGAAACTCTAAAGATCTCCTACCTTTGGATGAATCTGAAATGTACTTCCCCAGCTTGGACTTCTCCCTCCCACTCAAATTTGTATATTTCCAACATTTTGCTGGAGATACCAACTTAGGGCTCCCTCCTGATCCATGCACTTGGTAGGTACACAACTGCACTCAAGGTCCCTGGCTTTCCCTCCCGCCTTTCCTGGTTTCTAATCATGGCAGAACCATTCTCCCTCCCAGTCACAGGCCTGAATCCTTCAGAGCCATCCAGGACTCCCTGTATTTCTTCGTGTCCGGTACTTACACTACTGACAAATCCTTTTGCATTCTATTTCTGAATTCTCTCAACCACTTCCTGCTTGCTTTTCCACACCACCCTCACCGCCCCTGGGAATCTGATTACTTTTCGCCTGGATAATGACAATAGTCTCCTCACTGCTTGCTATGGTCTGAATGTCCCCCAAAGTCATGTGTTGAAACTTCATCTCCACTGTGGTAGTAGTGAGAGATGGGGTCTTCTGGAAAGCAAGTCATGAGAGTTCCACACCCCCGAATGGATTAGTGCCTTCTAAAAGGGCTAGAGGAAACCAGCACAGGCCTTTTTGTGCATCTGCCATGTGAGAACACAGGGTTTGCTGCCTCTGAAGGATGCAGCCACAAGGCGCCATTTTAAAAGTAGAGAGACCAGGCCCTCAGCACACAATGTCGTGCCCACTCTTGAACCTGGCCTTCTCAGCCTCCAGAATTGTAATATTTCTATTGTTTATAAATTACCCAGTCTCTGGCATCGTTAAAGCAGCACAAACCGACTGAGACAATGGTCTCCCTGCTAGTTTTTAATTTTTGGTTCCCCAAATATTTTCCTGACAGAGAGGAATGAGGAATGGCTCCCTCTGATTCAGTGGGTCTTCGTTTTCTACTGATTTAATCCTAATTCTTTTGCCAGATGCTGAAGGCCCTCTGTAGTCTGGTCCCACCCCATATCTAGCCATGAAACTCACAGCTCCTAGCTGTCTACACCACACCTCTCTCTCAGGCCAAATAGCTTGGGGTATTCCCACAAAAGACCACGTATACCCATTCTGACACCTTTGTTTTCTATTCCTGCTATCTTGGAAGCCCATCTCTGCTCACCTACGTTATTTGAACTCTTTAGAGCCCAGCTCCAATGCCCTCTCCTATATGACTCTCCTCTCCCAAAGCAGGCATTGTCATTCTGATGGGATAAGGAGACTGAGGCTGGGAAAAAGGAACCAATCTCTTTGAGACCCAATGGCCAGTAAGCACCAGTGCTGAAATCCAAGTCTTGGGCTTCTTAACACCAGTCTTCCCACGTTCAGCCCCTATCTATTTCAGCTTCTTGTATTATCACAAAAGTAGCTGCAGAAATCAGGCATTATTAAGCGTGTCTGTTCCAATGTCTTTAGCAGTCTCTTCCACTCTTGTGGATTTGTAAGCTGACTTAATCACTGCTAGTCTTATGGAATGGTTATTGCTTTTGGTCACCAAATGGCATTTCTCAGGCAGGGGCAGCTGGAAAGGGCCCTGTACCCATCTTATCCCTTGGCAGTAAAAAGGCAGAGTAGCAAAAGATCACAGAGAGAACTCTTACACTTGTACTTTACAGAATAGCCAGGGCATCTGAGGTTGAGGTACACTGTGATACCCCGGTTTCTCTTTTCTCTGTTACACTGTTAGTAGAAAAGTTCCTCCAAATGGCCACCAGCATGCTGAGCCCCATGGTGGTTAATTTTCCTGGTTTATTATGTTCATTTTCAGAAAATGTAGGTGAAGGAATGACAGACTCAAAAAAAGTTACATTTTCAGCAGAGTGAAACACACTTAGCTTTTTTTGTTGTTGTTGTTCAAAACAGGAACATGCCTATCTTAATCAACACAGAACATTTAGAAATAACCATCCCTGGCTATGTCATTTAGAATAATGATGCCAGTGTGGTTTCATTTATTTCTTTATTTATTTAGAGACGCAGTCTCGCTCTGTTGCCCAGGCTTGAGTTCAGTGGCGTGATCTTGGCTCTCTTCAACCTCTGCCTCCCTGGTTCAAATGATTCCCCTGCCTCAGTCCCCTGAGTAGCTGTGATTACAGGCACACACCACCAGGCCAGGATAGTTTTTGTATTTTCAGTAGAGACAGGGTTTCTTCATGTTGGCCAGGCTGGTCTCGAACTCCTGACCTCAGGAGATCTGCCCGCCTTGGCCTCCCAAAGTGCTGGGATGAGGTGGGAGCCACAGCGCCTGGCTGTCAGTGCAGTTTTAAGATAAGAAAAGCGGCAGACATGATGGATTATCATTATCAGAAGTAGAATTCAATTTTGTCATCATAAAATGTCTAAGGCAGCCAGCTACCCGCAGACATGACTAAGGGCTCAGGATTTTACCAGTGGCTAACACACTGGCACTGGGCAACTGAGCCTATGACAAAATACCCAGAGACAAATATGATTCTTTCATTGTTCATTCTGAGTGGGGCTTTGACTTCCATGGTGAGACTAATCACACTGAAACCACACTTCTACTACATTAGTGGTCCTGATGGATTATCCTTTTATCCGAATTAATTTAATACTTAATTACAGTGCTCTGATGGCCTGTATTGGGGATTTTCAGAGGTTTTAAGCATCTACATTTGCCAACCGCTATATTAAACTAGGGGACTTTGCTTATTTTCCTCCCAGAACTTATTTTTCCCCCCTAAAAGCTATTTGTTATGACCGAAAATGTAGCAGTTATCTTTGAAGTCAAATATCTTCTACACTATCCAAACATTTGAGCCTTGCAGTTAAAAGTGGAAATATTTAACTGAGTTTAGTGATATTTAAAATATGGCTTAATCAATAACAGAGGTATTTAATTTCAAATACCAAACACCCAGTGAACAACATCACCATGCTCTTTAAAAATGCTTTGAGGCAGCTGGGCATGGTGGCTCATGTCTGTAATCCCAGCACTTTGGGAGGCCGAGGCAGGTGGATCACGAGGTCAGGAGTTCATGAGCAGCCTGGCTATCCTGGTGAAACCCCGTCTCTACTAAAAATACAAAAAATTAGCCAGGCATGGTTAGCCTGGCATAATTAGCCAGCCTGCTTGGCAGGCTGAGGCAGGAGAATTGCTTGAACCTGGGAGGCGGAGGTTGCAGTGAGCTGAGATCGTGCCACTGCACTCCAGCCTGGGTAACCGAGTAAGACCCTGTCTCAAAAAAAAAAAAAAAAGCTTTGCGGGTGTATACGAGGCATACTTAGAGTAACAGAGGGAAGAAGCCCCACCACTTAGCTATCATTGTAAATACTTAAAAATACTTTAAGGAAAACATCAAAAGATAATAGTAATTTTGTCTTCAAATAGCTAAATATTTTGGTTTTTTTTAGACATTCATGATCATTCATTTTGAGAAAAATAGCCTCACAAATAAAAGAATCGCTGAATAGGAAGCAGATGAATTCATCTAATATTCTTTTAGTTATTAATCCACTAGCCAAATGCCTTCTAAAAATTTAATGGTCACATCTTAGGTTTAAAGAAAATAAAATTTATAGGCATTCAATCAATCAGTTATCTTTTACAAGTGTCAGTTATAATAACTGAACAGCCTCTTCCATACACTGAACACATTTGGGTTGCAGAAGAACATTTTCTTCATATAAAGGAGGTGCCACCTCAGCCTTTTCCCTGTAAAGTTCGGCTGTTAACATTCTGATTTGAATCTATCCATCTGACAAAGGTCTAATATCCAGAATCTACAAGGAACTTAAACAAATTTACCAGAAAAAAAAGAAAAATAACCCCATCAAAAAGTGGGCAAAGGATATGAATAGACACTTCTCAAAACAAGACACGTATGTGGCCAACAAACATGAAAAAAAAAGCTCATCATCACTGGTCATTAGAGAAATGCAAATCAAAACCACAATGAGACACCACCTCACACCAGTCAGAATGGTGATCATTAAAAAGTCTGGCAACAACAGATGCTGGCGAGGATGCGGAGAAATAGGCATGCTTTTACACTGTTGGTGGGAGTGTTAGCTCAACCATTGTGGAAGACAGTGAGGTGATTCTGCAAGGATACAGAACTAGAAATACCATTTGACCCAGCAATACCATTACTGGGTATATACCCAAAGGATTAGAAATCATTCTACAATAAAGACACATCCACACATATGATTATTGTAGCACTATTTACAATAGCAAAGACTTGGAACCGACCCAAATGCCCATCAATGATCGACTGGATAAAGAAAATGTGGCACATATACACCATGGAATACTATGCAGCCATAAAAAGGATGAGTTCATGTCCTTTGCAGGGACATGGATGAAGCTGGAAACCATCATCCTCAGCAAACTAACACAGGAACAGAAAACCAAATATTGCATGTTCTCACTCATAAGTGGGAGCGGAACAATGAGAACACATGGACACAGGGAGGGGAATGTCACACACCAGGGCCTGTCGGGGAGTTGGGGGAAAAGGGAGGGAGAACATTAGGACAAATACCTAATGCATGTGGAGCTTAAAACCTGGATGATGGGTTGATGGGTGCAGCAAACCACCAAGGCACATGTGTACCTATGTAACAAACCTGCACGTTCAGCACATGTATCCCAGAACTTATTATTATTATTATTTTTTATTTGAGATGGAGTCTCGCTCTGTCGCCCAGGCTGGAGTGCAGTGGCACGATCTCGGCTCACTGCAAACTCCGCCTCCCGGGTTTACGCCATTCTCCTGCCTCAGCCTCCCGAGTAGCTGGGACTACAGGCGTCCACCATCTCGCCCAGCTAGTTTTTTGTATTTTTTTTTTTAGTAGAGACGGGGTTTCACCGTGTAGACCAGGATGGTCTCGATCTCCTGACCTCGTGATCCACCCATCTTGGCCTCCCAAAGTGCTGGGATTACAGGCTTGAGCCACTGTGCCCGGCCTCCCAGAACTTAAAGTAAAAAAAGTTAAAAAACAAAACAAAACAAAACAAAAAACTCTGATTTGGACACCAGTGAGAATATGAAGTCCCTAGGCTTGCTGGTTTTTCTTCTGTCTAGGATCGAACCTCCACTGATATTACTGTTGTTCTTATTTTCTGATTCTTTTGGTTCCCAAAATGGAAATCTGTTTCTAATCTTATCTAACAGGAGATTCGCATATGACCAATTCTTATCTTTTAAATAAAAATTTACTCATGTGCCTGTCTGAAAGGACTGAAGATCACACCCCTACAGACTCTTCCATGTCCCTTCTTCTCTCTCCCCTGACACAGCTGCATTGGAAGTATCTGTAAATAGGATGGGCTAATTTTCCCTATTAAGAAGCGCCACTAAAAATCAGCAGTCACCCACTCTAGCTAGGCATTTTGCCCACACCAGGACTATGAGATCAGATTTCATTTTCCAATCAGCAGTTCTGTGCATGTCTGATTCTTGGCTCAACATACAACTGCTATGCTATTTATTATACTTAATCTCTCCATGGCCTCTGAAACTCCTCAAGGCTCGGACTCCTCATCCGCAAAATCGTGGGATGTGGTTTTTACAGTTCCTTCGCTTTGAATCCTTTTGTCTATACTCTTGCTACCTGGGTGTTCTCTGGGAGTTTGTTAGACATGCGGAACCTCAGGTCCCACCCAGATCCAGGGAATCAGAATCTGCATGTTAATGTGATCCCCAGGTGACTCTCAGGCATGTGACCATCTGAGAAGCCCTACCCTCCATCACACTGACCACAGCCACCAGCTGTACCAAGACACCACCACACAACAGCTCTGGTTATCCCTTCACGAAAGAAAAACAAGCATAATGGCTGAGCATGGTGGCTCACACCTGTAATCCCAGCACTTTGGAAGGCCAAGGTGGGTGGATCATTTGAGGTCAGGAGTTCAAGACCAGCCTGGCCAACCTGGTGAAACCCCGTCTGTACGAAAAAAATACAGAAATTAGCCAGGCACGGTGGTGTGTGCCTGTAATCCCCGTTATTCAGGAGGCTGAGGCAGGAGAATTGCTTCAACGCAGGAGGTGGAGGCTGCAGTAAGCCATGACTGTGCCAACTGCACACCATCCTGGGCAACAGAGCGAGGCTTGGTCTCAAAAACCAAAACCAAAACCAAACAAACAAAAAAACAAGTCTCAAAAACAAAGCAAACAAAACAAGGCATGAGATGAGGGTGGGCCAAGAAACAAGATTGCCAGGGGAATATTGCCAAAACACCTTAAAAGTCAAGTTCTTAGAGTCCAGAGTCATGCCTTGAAGATTCTTATCATCAGGGTCACATTTCTGAACCAGAAAGCCACAGGAAAGACTGGTCAAGGACTTCCTTTTTCCCTGGACCATGTGTTACGGGAAGCTTTCAGGAAACAGGTCAGTAACTGTAGAAGGCATCACAGGACAAACTTCATTGCTGGGTTTCCCAGAAAAGAGCAGCTCTCCCCTACTGAAGACACTTTTAGCAGACGGGCCTTCACTAGTGAGTAAATATACTTAAAAAGCATGGACTTACTTGTAGGTCAGTGGAGCAGCTGATATGGGGGAGAACCCATGTGATCGTTAAGGATGGTAGGGATGTTTTGATTGGCATATATACTACAGCCATCTGTGATGCCAGAGTCATACTGTGATGGGACTGTGCCAGCTACGACACCTTCATAACCATGAGAACTGCACTCATGGCTTCTTCATACCCATCTGCTGATTTGATAACCACAATAATCTTCCTTAGTGGGATCACTACTCCCATTGATAGTTGAACAAACTGACGTGCATCCTGAGAAGTACACTTAAAACTAGCAAGTGGCAGAACTGAAATCTGAACTCAAGTATCCCAATTCCTGATGTAACCTTCTCACTGTTCCATGGAAAGTTCCATTTTATAGAGCACATGGCTATATAACTAATATTAAAGAAGGGAGGGCCGGGCGCGGTGGCTCAAGCCTGTAATCCTAGCACTTTGGGAGGCCGAGACGGGCGGATCACAAGGTCAGGAGATCGAGACCATCCTGGCTAATACGGTGAAACCCCGTCTCTACTAAAGAATACAAAAAACTAGCCGGGCGACGAGGCGGGCGCCTGTAGTCCCAGCTACTTGGGAGGCGGAGGCAGGAGAATGGCGTGAACCTGGGAGGCGGAGCTTGCAGTGAGCTGAGATCCGGCCACCGCACTCCAGCCTGGGCGACAGAGCCAGACTCCGTCTCAAAAAAAAAAAAAAAAATAAATAAAAAAAAATAAAGAAGGGTATCACGCCTGTAATCCCAGCAATTTGGGAGGCTGAGGCGGGTGGATCACGAGGTCAGGGGATCAAGACCAATCTGGCTAACATGGTGAAACCCTGTCTCTATTAAAAATACAAAAAAAATTAGCCGGGCATGGTGGTGGGCACCTGTAGTCCCAGCTACTCAGGAGGCTGAGGCAGGACAATGGCGTGAACCTGGGAGACGGAGCTTGCAGTGAGCCGAGATCGCGCCACTGCACAACAGTGAGACTCCGTCTCAAAAAAACAAAGCAAAACAAAAAACAAAACAAAACAAAAAAAGGAAGCATAAACCCATCTATCATCACAAGCACCCTCTTTTTCAAATTTGAAATGTATGAACATTTCAAATTTTTGATAGGTTTGAAAAAGAATGAACTTGACGGTATCTTTTTCTTTTCTTTCATATAAAGCAGCCAAGGTAAAAGAGATTAAAGCAGCAGTCCAAGGTCACGGATGTTCCTGATGGCACAGCAGGGCTGAAAAGCTCCCTCTTCTAGCCAAGTGAGGCCTGCCTGTCACTCTGTTCGGACAGCCCATTCTCAATAGCACTTTCCCCCCAGAACACTCTCCCAATTCTTTAAGTCTCCCTTTCTCAGGATGAACACGATGGCTACGTGAATGGCCGGAAGGTTGCACCAACTCTAAGTCAAATTTGAACTAATTTAGGCTCCTTTTGATTTTGAGCTATTTAAAGGCTTAAACAGTATATTTATTCTGCTGACTCAATCAACCCAAATATCCATCTGCATTCATGATGCAGTGTAGTAACCGGAGCACTTCAATGGTCAAGAGTGATACAGCCCTGTATGACGCGGCCACATTTCCCAACTTGGGGAAAAATTTATACACATATTATCACAAAGTAAATGCTGTACCACAAATCCAGTTTTTATCTTGGCCTCCAGAAAATCAGGTCAGTTATTTTTACCTACACTATCAATCTGGAAAATCTCCCAGAGTTCAAACTCAGACTACATGTCTAAATCTGGGTTTATTTTTGTTTAAAGTAACAGTTTCCTGGCCACACATTTTTAATGAAGCATGCTTTGTCCCCTTATGGTAACAAACTGTCCCTGGAAGGGACACAAACAAAGCTCCACATCACTTGTGAAAATATTCCTTATTGCTAGGGACGTTTTCCTGAAATATCACATGTCTGGCTTAGACTGAGGGTACAGAAGAAGTCCCTTTTCATTTAGAACACATATCCTTTTGGCTTTCAAACATCATAAATCAAAGAACTTAGATCTACCAGTAGCATCAGTCAGTAATGAAGATAAAGACCAGCTAGGCTTCCTGGCATCTAAAAGCAGATTGTGGGGACCCTTTTTCCCGTTTACCTGTAGAACTTGTGCCAATGTACTGATATGATTTCCAACTACATCAGGGAGTCTTGCTCCTGCCTGGGTTGTCAGGAACTTAAAGTAGAGACTAAAAAACAAATTTACATACTATAGAAATAATCTCTGAAATATGCTGTATTAAGATTAACACACATACACACACAGACACCCCTCCTTGTTTTGAGGAAACTTACAGTGCAGTATTTAGGCGTAAGGGGCCATTATGTCTACAACTTCTTTAAAAATTTTTTAATTCATGGCTGGGCGCGGTAGCTCAAGCCTGTAATCCCAGCACCTTGGGAGGCCGAGATGGGCGGATCACCAGGTCAGGAGATCGAGACCATCCTGGCTAACACGGTGAAACCCCGTCTCTACTAAAAAATATAAAAAACTAGCCGGGCGAGGGGCGGGCGCCTGTAGTCCAGCTACTTGGGAGGTTGAGGCAGGAGAATGGCGTAAACCCGGGAGGCGGAGCTTGCAGTGAGCTGAGATCCGGCCACTGCACTCCAGCCTGGGTGACAAAGCGGGACTCCATCTCAAAAAAAAAAAAAAATTTTTTTTTTAAAATTTATTTTTAGAACTTTTCTCTAAGTCTCCAATTATACTAAAACAAAAAGTTTAGTACTGTAGGCATTGTCAGCTTTAATTTATACATATTTGGATGTTTTCCTCTGGTTCGATTTATAGTGAAATTACATCATATGCCCATTAATGTGATACAAACTGTATGTCTTTTACAAACAAAAATGAAAATGAATGTGATTTTGATGCCTCATATCTTTTTTTTTTTAATTGGAGACAGAGTCTTGCTCTGTCACCAGGTTGGACTGCAGAGGCGCAATCTCATTTCACTGCAACCTCCGCCTCCTGGGTTCAAGTGATTCTCCTGCCTCAGCCTCCTGAGTAGCTGGGACTACAGGCATGCATCACCACGCCCAGCTAATTTTTGTATTTTTAGTAGAGACGGGGTTTCACTATGTTGGCCGGGATGGTCTCCATCTTCTGACCTCATGATCCACCCGCCTCGGCCTCCCAAAGTGCTGGGATTACAGGCGTGAGCCACCGCGCCCGGCCCGATGCCTCATATCTTTTAAACATGTCAATGATTTCACATGGTCTTTAACCCAAGAAACAGCTATCTCTTCACATGCTAGAGGAAAAACTGGCTGCCTGGATGGTTGAGAGATGTGTGCTTTGATGGCTGATCTGAAGAAATTTCAAGGTGATCGTTACGTGAAATTCTCTCTTCAAATCTCACTTCAACAGCCTAACCTCTGCGGCATATGTTATGACTTCACTGTGAGTCTTCTTTTATTAAAAAAACAAAGTTTTTACTAATTATAAGAGTAACATAAATTTAGTGCCAAAAATGTAGAAAAAAAGTAAGTAAGAATACTTCATTTGCAATTCTACCAGCAGAAATAATCAAGAATAGTGTTTTTTTTAAATGGTTTTATTCTTTACAGCATTATTTCATCTCTTCCTTATCATCACTTTACTACATAATTTTTATGACTGCTTAATGGGAGTAAATTTTTCGAAGTTATTGAGGCACACGGAGAGTCCTTGGAATGAGGATAATTAGGCTTGAGGACACAGAGGAATCATGAGGAAGAATTCTCCAGTTTCATTCCTTTTTCTGGGTATAGTTTGTTTCTCCTTCTAAGTAAGTTCTTAGATGTAGAATGAATTGGAAAAAATGAAATGTGAGGTTTGCTCCGTCTACCACAGTATCACATTTCATTTTTTACAACTCCTAATGCTTTCAGTGAGGACAAGAAAGTACAGTGAGAAAAAAAATTCCTCAAATATCAGTTTTCATACTCTTGCGTGCATTTTTATAAAGGCAAAAGTCATTCTGGTGCCTATATGAAATCTAAAGGCACAATCTCCTGGAGCCCTCAGTGCTGGTTTTGGGGTTTTCTGGAAGTTAATCCACAGTGTCCCATTTTCTCTACTGGAGCTCTGAACCCATTAAGAGAGAGCAAGAAGAGACGTAAACCGCTCCTTTACTTCTGATAAAATCAAGCCCTTACTAGTCCACATTTTGCTTTCTCTGGGGAACGAGTCACATATAGGACACATGGCTTGTCCAGCTGCGTGCTGGACTGAATTTCAGCTTCAACCTGAACTTTCCAACAAAACAAGGGATGGAGGAGTATGGCCTGAGCAAGACATGCCCACAGCACTGCCATAACAGCTGTGCTGGCTGTGGGTACAACTCTAAAAGCAGCACTCATTTTGTAGTTTCAGTGAGCACTGTCCCTAAAGCTGTGTCCTGTGTGACCAGTCACCTCTCTCAAGCTCATGAGAGAAGTCTATATGACTAGGGTAAGAGAGATCCTGGGGTGGGCCAAAGCAAATGAATTAAATGGGAAACAGTGTCCCTCCCGGCAGCCAGCAAAAACTCTGCCATGCTGTGAAGAAAGTGCATTTTAATTGATTCATGTTGATATGTGCTGAATTGATGGAATTTTGTACTTCAAAGGATGCAAAGAATTGGTTAGCAAGTCTGATGAGCTCATGGTAGAAAGGATGATTTTCAACATCCATACATAGTTAATTTCATTCAAAGAGCCTAAAAAGCCTTATGCAGATAATTATAACGGGATCAGGAAAGTGTGTAAGATTAGCACAAATTATATATATATATATAAAAACACAACACAGGATTGGCACCTTTTCCCACACACAACACATCATCCTTTTATATATGAGAGCTCATTTGAAGTGTATATTTATGCAGATTAAAAAAAGCACACAAATCCTCTGTGCACTTCTGCACAGTGGCCTACTGTGTTTTCTTTAACACAAAATTTGCTTTCTGGGGAACAATTCTAGATATAGCAATGGTTCTTTCTCTTCTGCTTTAGCTTATTCACATGCTTCTTTAACAACGTTCATGCCTGTAATCCCAGCACTTTGAGAGACCGAGGCAGGTGGATCACAAGGTCAGGAGTTCGAGATCATCCTGGTGAACACAGTGAAACCCCGTCTCTACTAAAAATACAAAAAAATTAGCCGGGCGTGGTGGCAGGCGCCTGTAGTCCCAGCTACTCGGGAGGCTGAGGCAGGAGAATGGCATGAACCCGGGAAGCGGAATTTGCAGAGAGCCGAGATGGCGCCACTGCACTCCAGCCTGGGCGACAGAGCTAAGACTGCGTCTCAAAAACAAAACAAAACAAAATGACAACAAAAAAACACGTGGGGAAACCAAGCCTGGCAACAGAAAGCACTTCACATGGGGAGCTTGGAAATGAATGGAAAGTGTCTGTCTTCAGGAGAGCATTCATTCACGATGCACAGGAGTGAGAGAAGCTGAAAAGAGTCACTTTAAAAGAAATAATCTGCAACCAAGAAAATCAAACCACTTTATCATAAACTAGTGAGCCCCTCCCTCCCTGCCTTCCTTCCTTTTTCCAGGCGAGTGCTAGAAATAACTTCATCAATTTCTTTTCACTTAAAGGGCTCATGGTTCAGAGGAAAAGGTGGGCATAAGAATAATTACCATACAAGGGTTACGGTAGGGAAACAGACAGAATGGCAAACTAGCCTGGGCTTTAGGGATGTGACTAGTGATATTACAATGGGGCCCAAGGGAAAGAGAGCACTGTCCTGGCAGATGCAAGTGCATGTACCAAGGCACAGAGGACGAGCTGCCCAGGCTCCGTGACTCTTCTGGCTGCTGGGATACAAGGGAAGTGAAAAGGGAAGCGGCTTAGCCAAGAGGCTTTCAGTTTGTGGGATCCAGAGGGCAGAGGAATACACTGACCTATACCATGACCATACAATTAGTAAAATCCCAACCTATGGGAATTCTATGGGTCAAGTGACCTGTGCTTCTTTAACAGGTAAACTGTGAAGAAAGGATGGAGGAGAAGCCTGGCGATTACAAAAGACTAACCAGACAAGCCAGCAGTAAAAAAATGGCCAGAAGCATAGCCGATAAGGATGCACACAAGAGTGATAAAGCCAGAAAGATATTTCAGGAAGTGGCCCAAGGAAAACCAGTGGGCATGTTGGTGGCGGTATTTGGGGGAGGCTGTAATTGGGATAGGGTTGAGATGCTAACGGGGTGGAGGCCAAACTTCTAATTCTTGACCTGAGTTTAATCTATGAAAAGAGCAAATATGGGGGAGTAAGGTTCTATTTACACATGTTGAGTTGCAATCTTTCAGGACATTGGGTGGAGCCATTGGAAACATGGACCCAGAGAGCTCACTTCTATGCTGAAACAGCCCATAGGGAACCATCAGAAAGAAAATGGAAGCGTTCCCAATATCAGAGGAACTTCGCAGGTGCTTTGGAAAAAGCATCCACATTCGATTCCCCAAAGGGGATTTATCTGGTATCAAATTTTGCTAGACAATGAACAGCTCCACCCATGATAAAATCATATGTCCTTGCTGAAATTCTTTGTATTTTTCACACCTTGTCTAATTGCAGTGCTTAACACAATAAAATCAGGCTGGTGTTATTGTTAAGAACTAGAGAGTAAAGCATTTTTAGTCCAAATAAAATGCAATGGGTCTTAAACCATTTTAGTATAAGAATCTATGAGATAATAATAAAATGCAACTTCATTTTTTCCTGCCGAGAACAAAGAAGAAAATAGTGTAGGAGATGAAAAGTAAAGTAGACCCGACCTTTCTGCTAATTTGATTTTAGATATGTCCTCCATGCAGACAATGGTGAAGTGAAATGAAGGGGGTGTCATTTTTATTCACCTAGAGAACCACAAATCTTGGTGCTGGAAAGTACAACCCATTTGACATGATGGAATATATCCCACCTGGCCACTCACTCGAGAATGGATAATCTGTTTTCCCGCCTGGGGCAGCTGCTCTCCATGGATGTACATCTTCAGGCCTCATACTCATTGGATCACTCTCCAATCTCTCCAAACTTTTTCTAATCCCCACACTTTCCAGTCTCAGCACAAGACCTCATCCAGGCTTCTGAGGCTTTGTTGAAAATTTACACAAAATTCTAGAAATGTATTTTCTTTTAAAAAGTTACTTTACAACTGTTATTTTCATCTCAGCACAGTTAGCCTTTCCTTATCAGATCTTAAAATGTTTCAACTTGAAACTAAAAAAGAAAAAAAAAAAAAACAAAAAACATTTCATCTGAAATTATGATATACTAAATAGTTATTGACTTTGCCTTAAACATTTCTACTCTTTCCTTCTTACACAATCAGATTAAAAAACGTAACTACCTTTTCTAAACATACAATGTTAAAGCATGTTCAACTTCAGTAACAGGTAATTAATGCACCTCAAAAGTCAGAGCCTCTACGTTAATTACCATAGTGCTCCAACATCGTTTTCTACATTTTAAAATTTTTGTATTGATATTATGTATCAATAATTGTATTGATTGTATTCTGTATTGATATTATGTATCAATATTAAATGATTAAATATATTATGTATCAATGATATTAAATGATTAAAGATATTAAATTATATTATGTGCTTATTTTTAGATTATATGGGAAAAAAATATATTCATATAATTTGGAAAGATCAAATCAGTATAATGGGATATCCATCACTTATATGTTTTTCTTTTCTTTTTTCTTTGAGACAGGGTCTCTCTCTGTCACTCAGGCTGGAGTGCAGTAGTGTGATCATAGCTCACTTGAACCTCGAACTCCTGGGCTCAAGTGATCTCACCTCAGCCTCCAGAGCAGCTGGGATTACAGGCATGCACCATCACACCTGGCTAATTTTTAAATATTTGTTTTGTAGAGACGGGGTCTTACTATGATGCCCTGGCTAGTCTTGAATTCCTGGGGTCAAGCGATTTTCCCACCTCGGCCTTCCGAAGTGCTGGGACTACAGGTGTGAGCCACCGTGCCCAGCCTGTCTTCTTTACACTAGAAACATTCAAATAAGATTCTCCTAGCTATTCTGAAATATACAATAGATTACTGTAAATTAGTCACCTTGCTGATAATTAAATACTAGGTCTTACTTCTATCAAACTGTATATTTGTATCCATTGATGAACTTCCCTTTGTAAGTGTGACATAAGCAATTCTTATTTGGCTACAATATAAACTTCAACAACAAATTAAAACATGATTCACATTATAGAGCATTTATACATGCCTTTTCATCTTCCAAGTGTGGTAAACATTAATTAACCCTGGCTAATTAAAACAGCCACAGTTTACACATTTACTCATTAATCAGCCTCAAGCAAATGCAAAGCATTAAACTCTTTCACGATTTGGTACCAATTAAATTTTTTTTTTTTTCAAATGAAGAGGTCATAAATTTAAGACATGTAGTTCTTAGATTTAAATTTGATAGTGGTTGAAAAATCTGACAATACTTCACATTCTTAAAAGTCAAGGAAAAGAAAAAAATAACTGCATTATGGGTTGAATTTTCCCCCAAAATATATGTTGAAGTCCTAATGCCTATACCTGAGAATATGGCCTTACTTGGAAACAGGGTCTTTGCAGATATAATTAAGTTAAGATGAGGTCATACTGGAGAAGGGTGGGCCCTTACTCATCTTAGAGAAGACACAGAAACTGAGACACGGGGAGTAACACCACGTGAAGACAGAGGTGGAGACTGGAGGGGAGCATGTACCAACCAAAGGAATATATCAAGGGCTGGCAGTGTCACTACAGCAAGCGAAAGGCATGAAACAGAATCTCCCCTAGAGCTGTAAGAGGCAGTGTGGCCCTGGCAACACCTTGCTTTAGGACTTCTAACCTCTAGAATAATGAGATAATGAGAGAGTACATTTCTGTTGGTTTCGGCCACGCGGTTTGTGGTAACTGGTTCCAGCAGCCCTAGGAATCTAATACACTGCCCATGTCAGTGAATATTAGCTATTTGCTGATAAGACAGTAATTTCTGGTTATAAGAAATCTACTGGAATAGAATGTGGTTTCTTTTTTTTGAGATGGAGTCTTGCTCTGTCGCCAGGCTGGAATGCAGTGGCGCGAATCGGCTCACTGTAACCTCCGCCTCCTGGGTTCAAGCGATTCTCCTGCCTCAGCCTCCCAAGTAGCTGGGACTACAGGCACCCGCCACCACCCCCGATTACTTTTTGCATTTTTAGTAGAGACGGGGGTTTCACCATATTGGCCAGGCTGGTCTTGAACTCCTGACCTTGTGATCCACCTGCCTCGGCCCCCTAAAGTGCTGGGATTAGAGGCATGAGCCACAACACCCGGCCGAAGGTGGTTTCTTAGTGAGTCCTTTACTCAAGGCTGGAATTAAACAGATAAAAGGAGATGAATCACAAGCTCTATGATAATAGTGTAATAGTCTAATCTAGCCCTGCTAAGTGCAGAGATGTTTCCCCTCTGAACACCCGTGTGTTTCAGCTCTGCTCCTCTTCCAATGCCCTTCCACAGGGAACAGATCCTTTACTGACCACCAATGGCTGCATGTCTTATCCTGAGAAGACCATGGGATTTTGGATGCCAGGTCAACCCTTACACTCAGCCAGAAAGTGGAAGGGCCTCAGTTTCAACCACTTTGTAAACACAGAGGTTAGGTCATTTCCTCTCCAAGAAGCCAGAAGCTCAGCTGTCCCTGGAAGCAAACTCTGTGTCAAATGCCTGGCGGGTTTCAGGTTTTACTAACTCCAGAGTGATGAAACATTACCACCTCTAATGCCAGAATGAAGTCAGCTGGCGCACCTGTGCGTCACAACTAAATTTACTGAAGTCAGGGCAGCTGAAGTAATCTATGAAACTTAGCATGTCAATTTCAATTTAGGGTTCACATTCAACAAACTGTATTAACAACAACAACAAATTCTCCAGTAGTCTAAAAGTTTTTATTTTATTCTTATATAAAATCTGGAAGACTGGAATAGAATGTTTTATGGTACAAGTGTTTAGCAGCAACATTGGTTAACTGTGACCTTCTGGCTCAAGACATGAGAAAATATAGCTAACAATGCTTGGTTATGGGTTTGTCACACTATACTTTGTTATACTATCCAGCAGTATTCCCCTGCTGTAACAGTGTGGATACACCAGTTAAAAATTAATTTAAAAAAATCTGGGCTGGGCGTGGTGGTTCACGCCTGTAATTCCAACACTTTGGGAGACCGAGGCGAGTGGATCAGGAATTTGAGATCAGCCTGATCAAAATACTGAAACCCCGTCTCTACTAAGAATACAAAATTAGCTGGGCGTGGTGGCGCGTGCCTGTAATCCCAGCTACTCAGGAGGCTGAGGCAGGAGAATCACTTGAAACTGGGAGCCAGAGGTTATGGTGAGCCGAGATCGTGCCACTGCACTCCAGCCTGGGCGACACAGTGAGACTCCATCTCAAAAAACAAACAAAGAAACAAACTAAAACAAACAAACAAAAAGAAAACCAAACACACATCTGTCAAATCCTTCCATACAAGTGTATGCTCTTCACATACCAAGGAAGTCTTGGATTTGAAGTTCATCAAGGCCGAGTGTAGGCTGCCGGACCACAACCTGGTTTTAATGCCTTAGGTGCAGAAGCAGGAGAAATAATGCCTTTCATGCCTCCCCTGACTTGTTTTAGGATAAAGAAGCCGTGCACTAAACAGATAGTAGCTGAGGAACGATGAAGAGGATCTACTCAAAGTATGAATAAGCCAATTGCTATGGACTGAACTGTGTCCCCCTGAAAATTCATGTATCAAAGCCCTAACCCTCAAGGGACCTTTGGAGATTGAACCTTTAAAGAGATAATAAAGGTTAAATGAGGTCATGGGGGTGTGACTCTGATCCAAGAGGACAGGTGTCCTTAATAAGAAAAGGAAGAGGTTGGGTGCGGTGGCTCACGACTGTAATTCCAGCACTTTGGGGGGGCAAGGCGGGTGGATCACCTGAGGTCGGGAGTTTGAGACCAGCCTGACCAACATGGAGCAACCCCATCTCTACTAAAAGTACAAAATTAGCTAGGTGTGGTGGTGCATGCCTGTAATCCTAGCTACTCGGGAGGCTGAGGCGGGAGAATTGCTTGAACCCAGGAGGTGGAGATTGCAGTGAGCCAAGATCGTGCCATTGCACTCCAGACTGAGCAACAAGAGCAAACTCTGTCTCAGGAAAACGAAAGAATAAGAGGAAGAGACACCTCTCTTTCTCTCTGAGAAAGACCATGTGAGGGCATGGTGCGTAGGTGGCCATTTGTAAATCAAGGAAGAGAGGCCTCCTCAGAAACTGACCTGCTGGTACCTTGATCTTGAACTTCCAGCCTCCAGAAGCATGAGAAAATTATTGTCTGTTGTTGAAGCATTCAGTCTGTGGGATTTTGGTATTTTGTTATGGCAGTCCTAGCAGACTAATGCATTTATGTAGTCACACCCAGACAAAAGAAAGAGCAAAGGTCAGAATAGCTTTTTCTAGAGGATTCTGTTTTTTTTCTTTCTTCGTCTTCTTTTTTTTTCCCAAAGGCAATAGCCGAATCTGAGAGTAACCAGGGCTCACCAGGGATGTGCAAGGAATTTCTTATACTGCCCCTTTCAGGGAAATGACAAGGAAGTGATTTATTTCAGATGTGACTCAGTTCAGGATTTGAAAGCATAACTGACCTCTGGGCTTTTCTTTTTCTTTACTTGACCATTTACCATGTAAGTTCCCAAGTGCTTCCTCCCTATCCTGCTTCACTACAGGCAGTGGGAAAAACCCAAACAATTTCCCCCTGTGTCTGGGACATCTCCAGTTCTGTGGTCTATTTACTTCGAAGGAACAAAAAAGGGGATAGTATATGACTTCCATCCCAAGTCACTATAGGAGATACTTTAAGAAACAAGGGAGTTTAAATTGCTGTCCTGTATAACCTGCAAAATTCATCTCCTATTGCAGAGTAGAGTGAGTCGCTTCTCAGGATTCGCACCTGGAGTTGGTATTCAGCATGTGTTTTCTTTGTAATATTTTTGTCAATTCTCTAAAAAGACCACACTTTTTGAGCTGACTTAGGCTCTCTGACAACCTTCCCAGATGAAGCTTTTACAGTCCATTATTTACAATGCTGACAACTCCAGGCATATTTTGTCAATTTTCCCTTTCATCTCTTATTCAAATAATATTACTTTGGATTTGAAGGGAGCCTAAATGGATAATTCTTTACGCAGAATGCCAGTATCACTGATAGAAAGGGAAGAATCTAAGAGGGAGGTGAATGTTCTGTAAGCAGAGAAGTAGGTTCACAATTTCTGAAACAGCAAATCAAACAGCAAATGGGGGAAAGTTAGGAAAGGCAGAATTTTGTGACCCAAGCCCGTCCTATGCTTATACTGTTTTTTGTTTTTGTTTGTTTGTTTTGAGATAAGGTCATCCCTTTGTCACCCAGCCTGGAGTGTAGTGGTGCTGCCAGGGCTCACTGCACCCTCCAACTCCTGGGCTCAAGCGATCCTCCAACCTCAGCCTCCTGAGTAGCTGGGACTATAGGTGTGTAGCCCTAAGCCCAGCTTATTTTTTTTTTTGACTTTTTGTAGAAACAGGGTCTCCCCATGTTGCCCACGCTGGTCTTTAAAATTCCTGGGCTCAAGTGATCCTCCTGCCTCAGCCTCCCAAAGGGCTAGGATTACAGGTGTTAGCTACTATGCTCGGCCTCTTATACTGTTTATTTCCTTTAGATACAGTTAATGGACATTAATAAGCAGTTTATGCCAATCCCTTTTCGTAGCTAATAAGATGTCTTATCTTGGATAAATAAAACCTAGCCACTAATGCTGCCACACCCAAACAAACTCTGTATGCAGCTAAACTTCTTGAGGTCAACAATGCTTCATTGTAATATTTTATAAAATCACCACTTTGGAGGTGAACACCACTAGAAATTCATATGGCCAATTTATAGATGGGGACTGGGGGAGGCGGGGAGCATCTCTGCAATCTAGTAGTTAGGCTCTGCCAGAAAGTATTTAGAGTTGGCTAGACTAAGTCTCTGCTTCATTTTTTTCCAATGAAAATGACAATGTCTGTCATTCTATATTCAAGACAAATATAAATATAACCTAAGTTTCTAAGAATCCTTATATTTTTGTTATTACATATAGGCATGAGTTTTAAAAACCTCTGAATGTTTAGAGGATCACCTGGGGGAATAAGAAATATGCACATCTCTGTAGGTCTGAGGCAGAGCCCAAGAATCTGTATTTTTAACTAGAACTCCTCTAAATTAATGTGCTTCACTTGGCCCCAATTACACATTAAGAAACAATGATTTCAAGATGACATTCAACCTTCTCCATCCAAGGACTTAAAGCAACTAAACCAAAGACACCAACAAATACCAGATACTTTTCTCTGTCTACTGGCTGATGGCACAAAAGTGCAGAAGTCACATAGGGCAGTACAGAAAGCTCGAGCTAGGACTGGAGTCAGCCAGACGCTAGCTTCCCGTTTGTGGATTCTGAAGCCTCAAGCCCACATTAACAAGGCTTTAGACGACAGTAAACACCCAAACTCAGGCTCCTGCAGAGGGCCCCCAATTCTGCTCGAATATGTCTATTTTTCTTTAAAGAAAAAACATCTGATTTTTGCACCCCAGGTATTTAAATATCCACTTTGATTTCTGAAAGGCTTTGGCAACACATGAGGAAGTCCTTGGGCCTTGACCATTTTTAGCACTCTCACAGTTTCTGATTTTGATCAAGCGACTTAATCACCCAGTATTCTGACTCTGAAAACCAGGAGGGTTTAATTCCACTTTCATGTTCCCTTGAGGAGCTCTTGGCAGCAGAATGAAGGCAGGTTCATATTGAACGTGGGAAGGAAGCCAGGAAGCCAGCTCTTCCTTTCACATCAGAGATCTAGAAAGCAAAACTTGTCTCACATTTGCATACAATATTAGACTTACATATGGATGCCACGTTTGTCAAAAGACAAGCTAATTAGGACATTAGTTTCGTTAATGGTTGCGATTGAGTAATTCACAGATAGTCCCACTTAATTTTTCATCCTATACCTGAAGGAGCTACTTCACATTTTAAGTGTAAGAAGGCTTCTCCCTTAAGATGGAAAGAAGGCATTCAAGTGTCAAAATACTGGTTTTCTGCCAAAAAATAAAGGATGAGAAAAAGCAGAGACTTAGTTTATCAAATCAAAATACATGCTGGCAGGGAAAGACTACTGGATTACAAAGTTCATTCCCCCAGCCTGCACCGATTCCTCTTTTTCTCTAAAGTTTCTTATTTTTTTTCAGTTTTTCTCATGATACTGACATTGCCAACCAGCAGTCTGGAAACTGTTCAGGTTGATTCTCAGCAGAAAATCGAGGGGCTTTCCTGTTATTGTTAAGATCCTTAAAACACTTAAATTTGGTTAGTTTGCTTCAGCATTCTCAGTATATTACAAAAAAAAGTACTCAAGCATTTCTAGAATTTATTTTGACTGACATCAGCTACTCTAATGAACAGAAGGGGACAACAGCAAGGTATATGAGGAGCATATCCTTCCTTTTTAATCAGAATTATATAGGAACTAAGAGCTCTAAGGCCACAGTAGAGTATAATATCTTGGAAGAAGAAAACGGAGAATGTCTGACATTTTCATTGATCATTTAGGCTGATGGCTTAAACCATTTCCACCCACGTTTCTTAAAATTTAGCATTTCCAGTCAACATTACCTACTGCAATTTCTCTATAATCTTAAGGGTATTAAGGCCCCAAGTGAGGGACAGAGAGATGTAAACTAAAGGGGAGTCAGAGAAGGGAAAACTGAGTCTGATACACATCATTTATCCTTTCTTTAACATGATTTTAAAAGTAATAATGCTTATAAAAAATATTAGCAGTATTAAGGAATATCAGGTGACAAGCAGAAGTGGCCCCTCCATGGATGTGCTGGTGTACTTGTAGAAATACGGTGCTAAAATTAGAAAAGATGCCAGTGTATCTGTAGAAATACGGTGCTAAAATTAGAAAAGACTGAACATTTATTAGGTAGAGCCAAATAGTCTAAACGGTTTCACCCGTACATTTACCAATAGTTGATGAAAGTTCCTTTTCACCTATCCTTGTCATGACAAGGCATAACAGATTTCTAAAAAATTATATTTTCATTGGTATTAATCATGAGAAGTTGTTCACCTTTTAATCTACAACTACTTATCAGATATGCATGCATTTTTTTGTACGAATTGGAGCTGTTGTATTTTTGTTAATTAATCAAATGCATCAATTCCTTTGGGTTTTCACCTTAGACGTTTCTGTGGCATACAATTTGTATAACGTGAATCTAGAAGATAATAGAATAGGTAACTCTCACTGGCTTATTGGGGTGCTACAATGGATCCCCGCCCATTTATTCACTTTTTAACAAGTTGATTAGTCTCTAAATCACTGATTTGCAAAGTTTAGCATACATCAATGTCACCTGGACAGCGTGATCAACTATAGATTGCTCAGCCCCATCCCTAGCTTTGCCGATTCAGGAAGTCAGGGGTGGGATCAGGGAATGTGTGTTTCCAACAAGTTCCCAGGTGATACCAGGCGATGCTGATGCTGCTGGACTAAGAACCACACGTGGAGAACCACAGCTCTAAAATATTCCCGGGGCATGGTGTTTGCAATACATACTTTATACCTAATCATTTGTTTCAGGACACACAAAGGCACATGAGATTTGATATATACTCTCAAAAAGCGAACAATCAGTAAGTGGTAATTCACTGACATGTACACATCAAAGTAATGTAACACACATGTAATAGGCCAAGATTGGGGATGGGCATTGTAGGTAGATGGAATAACATAAATAAAGGCATCCAGGGCTATGGATATAAGATCAGCCTGGCTGGCAAAGTCAGACTCATGAAGGAGATTAATGGGAAAAACTATCTTTGTCTGTCTCAGGTTATTTTGAGGATGAAGTAAAATTTAGACACAACAACAAAAAAGCAAAGTCTGTGATCAGGAAGAATTACTCTGTTGCAGCAATATAAACTAAGAAACAAATACACAAAATTCTCTGCTGCCTTGGGAGGTGACCTCATGATGTGTATCATTTTTTAAAATTTTTAATTAATTAATTAATTAATTAATTTTTGAGATGGAGTCTTGCTCTGTCGCCCAGGCTGGAGTGCAGTGGCACAATCTCAGCTCACTGCAACCTTCGCCTCCCTGGCCCAAGTAATTCTCCTGCCTCAGCCTCCTGAGTAGCTGGGATTATAGGCGTGCACCACCATGCCTGGCTAGTTTTTGTATTTTTAGTAGAGATGGGGTTTCTCCATGTTGGTGAGGCTGCTGTCGATCTCCTGACCTCGTGATCTGCCTGCCTCGGCCTCCTAAAGTGCTGGGATTACTGGTGTGACCGACTGCGCCCAGCCGATGTGTATGATTTAATAGCCAGCAGCAACAGGCCACTAACACGCCATCTGCTAACAGGGGCTCTAGCTATTAACATCTACAGAGCTAACTCTGTATGTCTGATCCCCTGCAAATGGCGAAGGCCTGGCTGAGAATTATTATCTCATGCTTTCAGAGAAACCTTTGCTTGTCCTGCACTGAAAAATCTGGCTGCAATAATCACATGGAAGAAGGTATGTTTGTTGGCATGTTTCATGGGCTGGCTTACGACTTCTAAGCAGAAGATACAAAATAATATAAAAATCCTGCAACATGCACAATGTATCTGATATTCATATTCTCTTTAAATATCTTAACGCTGACTTACATATTTAAGGGTATGGAGCTTTGAGCTTGGGAAGCATCTTAGTACTGAGTCACAAATGCTAAAAGAGGGCCATTTCTTCTACGTACCACACTGTCAATGAAAAGATGCTGAAAGTGAATAAACAGCTCTGCAAACCCAGTTTTGTTTAACTTGGCAACAGCAGTAAGTAAGTATCACTGGACACAGGGACACTGGGATAGATTCAGTCTTTAGTCTTATTCACCACGCCTGACCTTGGGCATATTACATGGTTTCCCCTAGCCTATGAAATCATGTGGCTGAACGAACTGAAAACTAAGGTTCTTTCCTTCACTAATAAATTTCAGCAAGCGACAGGAGTAAGAACGGTTGTCTAATGAGACTACCAAATGCTACGAGACACAGCAACCAATATCCCTTGCCCTCATGGATGCAGCTTCTTTCTTGTTTATTCAAAGTCTCCCCAAGCAAATTCTAAATTATTCTAAATTACCTGAGGAACAAAGATTGTGCCCTCATACCTGTGATGTCTCTGGCAATGGCAAAGAATATGGAACATGGGAAGCATTTAATACATATTTATTGAAGATCTTGTGTCCTTATTTCTTGAATCTCCTTGCTATTCACAATGGCAAATGATATGAATATACATATACATATTTATCATGATAAAATATATATAACATAAATCTTACTATTTTAACCATTTTAAGTGCAAGGCTCAGGGTATTAAGTATGTTCACGCTGCTATGCAACTGTGATGGATGATGCATTACGGACATCCATCTTCCCCGCTGAACTATTTTCAGTATTCCCAAACTGAACCTCCGTGCCCGTTAAACGCCAACTCCACAGTCCCTCATCCTCTCAGCTCCTGGCAATCACCATTCTACTTTCTGTATCTATGAATTTACTACCCTAGGTACCTCATATAAGTAAAGTTCCATATAAAACACTTTACAAAATTTGCATGCCATCCTTGCACAGGGGCCAGGTTAATCTCCTCTTTAATCATTCCAATTTTAGTGTATGTGCTGCTAAAGCAAGCATCATATATACAGTTTTGTTTTGCTTTGTTTTGTTTTTTGAGATGGAATCTTCCTTTGTTGCCCAGGCTAGTGTGCAGTGGCACAATCTCAGTTCACTGCAACCTCTGCCTTCTAGGTTCAAGTGGTTCTCCAACCTTAGCCTCCAGAGTAGCTGGAATTACAGGCATGTGCCACCACGCCCGGCTAATTTTTGTATTTTTAGTAGAGATGGGGTTTTGCCATGTTGGCCAGGCTGGTCTCAAACTCCTGCCTGCCTCGGCCTCCCAAAGTGCTGGGATTACAGGCATGAGCCACCGTGCCCAGTCTATCGTATATACACTTGTGAAAACCTCTAAGACTTCCTTACAAATGAAAGTGGTGACAGAACTAAGTCATATACCTAGTGATATCTCAATGGTGATGATAAAGTTAGTTTTTATTTGACAAAATCTATTTGCTATCAGAATACTATACTTAAAAATCATAAGCATGAACAATTAAATCACATGTATAAAAATTTTAGAGAACATGCAGCTATAGCAACTTCAATACTATACAGGAAGCTGAAGACATAGATCCACACCTAAACATCGGTCCTCAGGGGATGGGCAGACAAATTTCAATGCCCCCAGAACCAAAAGCAAAGACACAAGAGACACGTACAAGACAAAATAAGTTGCTGCCAAGCACTGTTTCAAAGAAGTAAGATTTAACTCATGCTTTCATGAGCATATGTAAATGCATACTTATCAAAAGACAAACACATAAAACATGCTATTTTAAATGTGCTATCTGAGGTCACTGAATCCATCTGCAGGAGCTGAAATTAAGTAACACCCTGGCCTTGACCCTCTGACCACCTGTTTCATGCTCCAAGTCCAAAGCCTCTTCATAAATAGTGTTTAGATTGCACACCAAGTCAACATTCCTTTGGACACGTCTCATAACTTGGAGTTAATAGATGGCTCCACTATTTTTGATGAGATATTATAACTAACGTTCTATGATTTGCTTTCTAAAGTAGTACATAGCGTATATGGCAGGAAAACTGTTAACTGGTAACGGAGCTCACTCAGAGAATACACGCAAAATTTGTTTCTGAGTTGAACACCAAGAAGCAAATTAACATGCCTTCCAAACTCTGTCTCACATCAAACAAATTCACGTCATTCCCAGTTAGTGTTTGTGGAAACATATTTCAAAATTAATCTCAATTTGGATTCATCTCCATACTCAGGGTGGCAAACATCACTGATTTTTTTTCCTCCTCTTTTAAAAAAATGAACCTTGAAGGCAGATGCTTGTGAAAAACAGAATAACCAGCCCTTGTTCCAGTCCAAAATCATTGGTTGTTCCCAAGACTCAACAAAAAAATCAGGACACATCTGCTCTAGTGTTCCATGCCAGGAAGTAGTCCCACAGCCACCACTGTGGTCTGACTTCACTCCCCAATCATTTTACTTCAGATTTCTTTTTAGATTTTGTTTCAAATTACAGGGCCATACAAACGAGCTGGTGAGTTGAGAAAATAGCTTTGGAACTGCATTGGATCATCAAAAGACACAGCAGACTTTGGCGTGGGAGACCCTGCCTCAGGCTCCATCCATTTGGTTGAGGTGCCCACACACGCACAAAAATAAAAGAACGGCATAAAAACAGACAAAAACTACTGACATGTCACAGTCATTATGGTTTAAGGAAAAGCTCACAAATAATTTCTCTGGAATCTCACCATAATTTGGAGTAAAAGATGACACCATACTAAATCAACTCTCTTGCTACTTCTAAATACTAACCTTCCTGAATGGGGCTCAAGGTGGAATCCTTTCACACCAGATATCAGTTCTAGTAGTTAAAGTGTTGTTTAAAACATCATTAACAAATTTATATATAAATATTCCCCCAAATGATCTATATAGATCCAATGCAATCCTCACTTTTTTTTTTTTTTTTTTTTTCAGAAATGGGGGTAGGGGTGAGAAAGATCTTAAAATTCATGTTGTAATGCAAGAGACCTCGGATACTCAAAGCAATATTGAAAAAGAAGAACAAAAGTAACAGACTCACACGTGCTGATTTCAAAATTTACTACAAAGCTATAATGATCAAAACAGTTTGGTACTACAATAAGCACAGGCACACAGATCAAAGAACTAAGAATTAAGAAATAAACCCATATTATCTATGGACAATTGATTTTGTGTAATAGTACCAACACCATTCACTAGGGGAAATAATAGTCTTTTTCTTTCTTTCTTTTTTTTTTTTTTGGAGACATGGTCTTGCTCTGTTGCCCAGGTGGCATGATCAAGGCTCACTGCAGCCTCAACCTACCCAGGCTCAGGAGATCCTCCCACCTCAGCCTCCTGAGTAGCTGGGACTACAGAAAGATGCTATCATGCCTGTGTAATTTTTTGTAGAAATGTGGTCTTGCCATGTTTCCCATTGTGGTCTTGAACTTCTAGGCTCAAGTTATCTGCCCACCTTGGCCTCCCAAAGTGCTGAAATTACAGACATGAGCCACTGCACCTGGCAAGAATAGTCTTTTTCAACAAATGGTGCTGGGACGCTGGATATTTATATGCAAATGAAGGAAGTCAAACCCTTACCTCACACCATATATGAAAATTAAAATGAATAAAAGATTTAATTGTAAGAGCTAAAACTACAACTCTTAGAAGATAACACAAGTATAAATTGTTGTAACCTTGCTTCAGACAATGGTTTCCTGGATACAATATCATAATAACTGCCACAAAAGAAAAAAACTGATAAAATAGACTTCTAAACTGAAAACTTGTGTGTGTCAAAAGGATCCTATCAAGGAAGTGAAAATACAACCTACAAAATGGGTAAAATATTTGCAAATACTGTATTTGATAAGAATTTAATAGTATCCAGAATATATAAAAATTCTTACAAATCAATAATAAAGGCAGGCAGAGCGCAGAGTGGCTCACGCTTGTAATCCTAGCACTTTGGAAGGCCGAGGTGGGCACGTTGCCTGAGCTCAGGAGTTTGAGGCCAGCCTGGGCAACATGGTGAAACACCATCTCTCCTATGCTAAGAATACAAAAAATTAACTAGGTGTGGTGGCGCGTGCCTGTAATCCCAACTACTGGGGAGGCTGAGGCATGAGAATCGCTTGAATCTGTGAGGCGGAGGCTGCAGTGAACTGAGATCATGCCATTTTACTTCAGCCTGGGTGACAGAGCAAGACTCTGCCTCCAAAAATAAAAATAAAAGTAAAAATAAAAATAAAAAAAAAGAAAGTAAGAAAGGTAAACAACCCAATTAAAAAATAGGTAAAGAATCTGAACACACATCATTTATTTGAACTGAACAAAATAATCCATAATAAATCATTGCAATGGCATGAAGAAAACACTGTGGTTGACGTTTAATTCATCAAATTTCTGCCAGCATCCATTTGGAGCATAATAAACAAGATCAATATACTGCACTGGATTATATATATTAAGGTCAACAATTTGTCTGACAGAATGGTAGAGATAGTTTTTTTTTTTTTTTTTAATAAAAGGAAACAGTTTTTACATTGATTAATCCTAGAAAGTCTATTTTTTTTTAAATGTAGCTAAAATGATTTACTTTTTCCTAAAATTATGGAGTAGAAATACACAAAAGAAAGTATCTGTTTGCCAAATGGGAAAACTATAAAAATCATTCAGGAAAATGGATGCTGTATTACATGTGAACTTTTAAAGGTCATTATCAATGACTTCAAAAGATCATCTGGATGACATACACTATATTTACAGATTCTATAATTAAACTCCAAAGCAAGAAAAAGAGAACTTACATATTATCACAACCAAAAAAGGCATAGAGAGCTAAATGTATACAAATCACTCTACGAGCCACCACTATGGGTGAGTTCAACACCTGAGGTCTGTAACCTCAAGTCTGTAGAGAGACCAGTTGGGGACCTAAAGTATGAAGTGTACCGGCATGCACACATTTGTATCTACGTGTGGAGACATTTCAACATGGCAGTCCAAATTGTGGGGAAAAGAAAGAGAGATCAGACTGTTACTGTGTCTATAGAGAAAGAAGTAGACATAAGAGACTCCATTTTGTTCTGTATTTGAGATGATGTTAATCTGTGACCCTACCCCCAACCTTGTCCTTGCAAGAGACATGTGCTGTGGTGACTCAAGGTTTAACGGATTTTGGGCTGTGCAGGGTGTGCTTTGTTAAACAAATGCCTGAAGGCAGTATGCTCGTGAAAAGTCATCACCATTCTCTTAATCTCATTGTACCCAGGGACACATACACTGCCAAAGGTTGCAGGGACCTCTGCCTAGGAAAGCTAGGTATTGTCCAAGGTTTCTCCCCATGTGATAGTCTGAAATATGGCCTCGTGGGAAGGGAAAGACCTGATTGTCCCCCAGCCTGACACCCGTGAAGGGTCTGTGCTGAGGAGGACCAGTACAAGAGGAAAGAAGGCCTCTTGGCAGTTGAGATAGAGAAAAGCATCTGTCTCCTGCCCATCCCTGGGCAATGGAACATCTCGGTGTAAAACCTGATTGTATGTTCTGTTTACTGAGAAAGGAGAAAACCGCCTTAGGGTGAAAGGTGGGACTTGCTACAGCAATGCTGCTCTTTATGTACTAAAAAGGTTTATGGAGATGTTTGTATATGCATGTCAAGGCACAGTACTTTTCCTTAAACTTATTCATGTCACAGAGATCTTTATTCATATGTCTTACTGCTGACCTTCTCCCTATGATGATCCTATTATCCTGACACTTCCCTTTTTCTAAGATGGTAAAGATAATGATCAATAAATAGTGAGGGAACTCAGAGATCAGTGCCGCGTGGGTCCTCTGTAAGCTGAGCGCCGCTCCCCTGGGCCCACTTTTTCTTTCTCTACACTTTGTCTCCTTGTCTCATTTCTTTTCTCAAGTCTCTCTTTCCACCTAACAAGAAACGCCCACAGGTGTGGAGGGGCAGGCCACCCCTTCACAACTGTCAGAAAACTAAGAGGCTGTCTTAATAGTATACTGTACTTTGCCATTTTGAAGCATAAAATACTTTACATGTAGGGCCATTCATTTGACAATGCATTTTCATTTATAAATGAGTGGTTCTATTTTGGAAGAGAAGTTGTCTTGGGTCAAAGATACACATTTAGACACAGGCAGCTGAACTTATAGTTCATGTCTGTTAGTTAATAACACTAGGGAAAATATGAATAAGGGGCTCTGAGACTATTATGAAACCAGTGGGGGAACAAGGCTTTGGCTGTTGATAGTAAGTATAAATGTTCCTGGCTGGGTGTAGGGGCTCACGTCTATAATCCCAGCACTTTGTGGGGCCAAGGTGGGCAGATCACCTGAGATCAGAAGTTCCAGACCAGCTTGGCCAAAATGGTGAAACCCTGTCTCTACTAAAAATACAAAAAAATTATACAGGTGTGGTGGCACGTGTCCGTAGTCTCAGCTACTTGGGAGGGTGAGGCAGGAGAATCACTTGAACCCGGGAGGTGGAGGTTGCAGTGAGCCGAGATCGCATCACTGCACTACAGTCCGGGTGACTGAGCAAGACTCCATCTCAAAAAAAAAAAAAAAAAGTTCTTATATCTAAATACTTAAGTCAGCTGTAAACTATTGAATCTATATACATTTAAAAGTCATTTCTTATGATAAACAAAGTGACAGCTATGTTATTATAAGAACAAAGTGACAGCTCTCTCTCATTTTATTTGCTTTTATGATTTTTTTTTTTTTGATGTTCATCCTTGATTAACAATTACACATAGGGATACTTGAAATTCTCAATAGTATTAAATTTCTATTTTGTTGGACTGAGAGGTGCTATAAATATTCTATTTTAAACCTAGTCTACTTTGGACTCACTAAACCCCCAAATCAATAGGCTTATTAGAAACAGAATATGGAAACACTGTCTTTGAAATAACCATGCTGCATTTTTCCTGAAAAGTGGAACATTTTATGAAGAGGCCACAGTAAAATTGTAATAAAAAATAAGCATTCTTTCATTATTGCGAATTTCTTGATTCCCCGCCACAACTTTCAATCTCACCCCATTCACTATGGATTTATTCAGGCAGAGATCTTTCCTGCATATGGTTTATAATAATTCATGTTTTTATTAATTTTGAATGCTAGAAGAAAAAAATGGATATGAAACAATTATGCCTTTGTTCCCTCTTTATTTCCTACTGCCTTTCTCATAAATTGGTTGTTACAGCATTCTGTAAAACAGCCATCTCTGAAAAGAGCTACATTTTTAGCCTTGAGGTAGCTGCAAAGAGAAGCACACTTTGATAAATAACCTCAGTGCCAATACAGAGAGTAGAATAGAATCCTTTTAGCAGAGATTTAAGGAAGATTACAAAGGACAAAAAAACACCAATCATTTTTAAATAACAATTTCACAAAGCAAAGGTTGAAGGGATAAACGGATTCTGCCCTTTTGAAGGATTAAAAAATAATTAAAGCAGAATATGAACATTGAAAAGCAGCCATATTTTCACTGAAATAATGATTCCATCATTTGTTGAATGAAAAAAATATTAACAAAGTTCTACATAGTGATTTAAAACAGAGAAGGAGATTTTATCCATATACAAACAATGCCTGAGGCCATTCTTTGCAAGAAATCTTCATAATCTGCCTGAAAATAACTTTTTTGTTTATAAAAACATTAAGCAATAAATGACTGAGCCTGGGAACCTGCACATAATAATTAAAATGGAATGAAAAAAATATGAAATTATAAAATAAAACATGGGCCGGGCACGGTGGCTCACGCCTGTAATCAGAGCACTTTGGGAGGCCGAGACGGGCGGATCATGAGGTCAGGAGATCGAGACCATCCTGGCTAACACGGTGAAACCCCGACTCTACTGAAAATACAAAAAATTAGCTGGGCGAGGTGGCGGGCGCCTGTAGTCCCAGCTACTCAGGAGGCTGAGGCAGGAGAATGGCGTGGACCCGGGAGGCGGAGCTTGCAGTGAGCCGAGATCGCGCCACTGCACTCCAGCCTGGGCGACAGTTGAGACTCTGTCTCAAAAAAAAAAAAAAAAAAAAAACATAAAAAAATAAAACATGGGCCTTTTATAACATAACTAACAGGAAAATTCACTTATTTGTCACATGAATAGCTTCAGACTGTGCTTGGCGGTCAAAGAGAGCAGCATAATTAAATCAAGTGTCAAGGTATGTGAATTGGGTAGATGACCAAAGAGCAGAGGGTCATGGTACAAAAAAGGACCATGTTGTAAAATTTTATTAATAACAGTCCTCCGAAACCTGATTTATGCTTTGTTTTTTTTTTTGTTGAGACGGAGTCTCGCTCTGTCACCCAGGCTGGAGTGCAGTGGCCGGATCTCAGCTCACTGCAAGCTCCGCCTCCTGGGTTCACGCCATTCTCCTGCCTCAGCCTCCCAGGTAGCTGGGACTACAGGCGCCCGCCACCTCGCCCGGCTAGTTTTTTTGTAGTTTTTAGTAGAGACGGGGTTTCACTGTGTTAGTCAGGATGGTCTCGATCTCCTGACCTCACGATCCGCCCGTCTCGGCCTCCCAAAGTGCTAGGATTACAGGCTTGAGCCACCGCGCCCGGCCTATGCTTTGTTATCTTTGCCAACCGCATCCATTTAGTTGACTTGATCAATCACAGCTTTAGAGAATGCTGTGGCTTAGGAAAGAAATCTGTTTTGTGTGGCACTTATGCTAGATGTCAAGGAAGGAGTTTCGGGCAGTTCTTTAGGGTTATGGAGGAGCCCACTTGATCAGTCCAAGTTAAGGATCATCTGCCTTTTTATCCTGGGGACTGGCTTCAACCTTATATTTATAATTACTAATATCTAAAAAGTACCAGGGTCCCTGCTGGATCTTGAGGAGGCAAGGATGACCAACATACATCTGGAAGAGTTCACAGGATAGAGGGTTGGTAGAGATATAAACAAATAATTTACTACAAGTTAAGAGTATGGTATTGGAGGTGGATACCCAGTGCTTTCCAACTGAGGTTAAGTAGGGGAAACTTCTACTTCAGAGAGGAAAATGGGTAGGAGAGAGAACATGGATTTTGGACTTCTGGCAGGTCTTGGTTTCCACCCCACTTTCATCACTTTACTATCTGGGTGGGGCAAGTGGTAACCTCTCTTAGGCTCAGTTTCTTCAGCTGTAAACCGGGGGTGCTACCACTGAATTTCCTGGTGCCATCACTAGCCCATATGCTGCCTTTTTGTGAAATACAAGAAAGCCACATCTCTATATGGGGGTTCTGTATCTCAGGGGGAACATTCATAAAGAAAGAACCTGACCATCAGCACTATCACAAACAGGCACTATTAGTTGGCTACATAGCTGTCACTCAATTGCCAGCTCTTTTCTCTGTTCTCTACGCAAATTACAAAGGGTTTATAGGACTTGGGCATTTTACTTGAATCTTGAAAGGTGCAACTTTTCAAGCAAGGAAAAACCACAAGCAATTTTTTTTTCTATTTTTTTGGAGACGGAGTTTCACTCTTGATGCCTAGGCTGGAGTGCAATAGTGTAATCGTGGCTCACTGCAACCTCTGCCTCCCAAGTTCAAGTGATTCTCCTGCCTCAGCCTCCTGAGTAGCTGGGATTACAGACGCCTGCCACCATGCCCGGCTAATCTTTCTATTTTTAGTAGAGATGGGGTTTTATCATGTTGGCCAGGCTGGTGTTGAACTCCTGATCTCAGGTGATCCATCGCACCCAGCCTACAGCTGTTTTGTTTTGTTTTGTTTCCTGCAGGGAAGTTGCGTAGTTCCGAAAAGGAGGAATTGAAGTGGGAGGGAGCCAATGCGAGACAAGAGGTAGGGTGATTGGCTGGGAGTCTAATGACACTGATGAGAGGACAAGATCTCAAGTAAGTAGTGGATATGCAGAGATTTCACATGAACACAGGAGGCAGAATATACAGGACCTGCGACTGATAAGAAATAATGCGTGAGAGAGGAAGGCATCATGGGTAAGTTTAGGCCAACCAAGAGAACTCAGAATAGTGTGTGTAAAACAAGTACATTTCCAGAAGGACATGAGTCTTACACACATTGATTGCGGGTTCAGAGGCACATGGGATATTTGGGGTCTGGAATATGGCACTGGGATTCAGCACGCTGGCTGTGGTTAGGCCTATGAATCTGGGATTCACTGAACTTAGTGGGAAAGTAGCATAAACAGACAGGATGCCTCAGGGAAGCACAATGGAAGATAAAAGGGCCAGGGCCAGAACTCACAAGCATGATGAACCCTATGCTCTGGTTGCAATTTACTGCTCACAAATTTGATGTCAATTTTCCCCTTCACGCACAGCACTCTTTCTTTCTAAGCATGACTCCATTCTTCCTTTCACCCATAACAGAGAATTCTAATTGGAAGTGTAATTGACTGAAGCAGACATACTTGTCCCACTAAAGATACTGGCAGTTCCCTAGACTGGTGAAAACCTCTTATCCATAAAGCACCTGTTACCATTATTTAATTAAACCATTGTACCTCTCTACAGATGTTTGACTGCATTAAGCACATCCTAATTGCTTGCATTTATAAGCACAAACTTTTATACAAAAGACATGCATTTTTAGGGACTTTAAAATTTTCTCCTTTTGCCAGTGTCTCTGAATTTTAGTATCCTATCTGTACTGAACTGACTCCAAATCTAAAATTTGATTATATATAGAAATGGCAAATAAATGCAACTCAGACTAATGACAAAGCATTTAATCAGAGAATATTAGAAAGAGTACAAGACATAACCCGGAAAAAAAATCTATGAAGAACCTATTTAGAAAGTAAGCTAAAAGTGACACTTTTTATTATGAGAAATTTCAAACACACACAAAAGTAAAAAGAGTAACATAAGGAACCTCTAGTAACATTTGGCTTCAGCAATTAGCACCCGTGGCCAATCCTGAAGTTTCAACTATATTCCTACTAAAAAGTGGCGTACAGTTTTAAACGTTCCTTCAAATGAAAAAGGACTACAGATGACAGCTAGGTTCAACCCAGAAAAGCTATTCTTCCCAGCGAACCAGTTCTGTAGCTTTGACACTAGGAGCTCAGACAGTGTACAGGGTTCATTACTGCAAACTTCTCTTTCTATAGAGAACAGTCATTTAAAAGTGGAAGCATCCATGATTCCAAATGAAAGGTTTTTAAAAAAGATTGTCTTTCAGAATGTGGCATCTAGTATATTTAGAATGACACACACACACACACACACACACACACATGTCATTATATATATATATATATATAGTCATTAATAAAAAAAAACTCAGCCATTAGGTTGGATTAAGAGCACATTACATACACACACACACAGACACACAACACATACACACAAAGAGCATATATGTAAAATGTTCTTAATCCAACCTAATGGCTGTCTTTTTTTTCTTTTGACAGAAAAAGATTCCACGATACGAACTATCTAAATATCCTCCCTGTAACTGAGATTTGAAGTTTATTGTGCTGTCCTATTCTTGGGTATTTTGTAATACTCAAGATATCTGAACCACCATCTGTTCTGTGGAAGTGTGAGTAATTACTGGCTAATGTGTTCGGCAGTATAGTGCCAAATAAAAAGTTCTAATAATTTAATTATAAAGAGTCAACAATAATTGCTGGGTGAGGGTGGAATACTGGTCATCAACTTTTTAGTCCTTTGTAGTGGCTTATTTCCCTATAGTTTGGTATTGCCTATGCCACTTCAACTGAAGTCACATGTGAAAATAGGCTTAAGATAGTGAGGGAAAAAATGTTATCTAGAAGATTTTAGCTTCAGTTCATTAAGACTGATACATTATTTGATTTTGTATCTTCTACAACTTTTTGGAGAACTCTTTTACACTTATTTAATATACAGCATTTTAAAGGTTCCTTACCGATGTCTATTCTCCAAGTATACCTGAAAAGTATATTCGTTTGCTAAAGAAACTTGATACTGTTCTCAATTCATGGTGTAGACTAAACACTCCACCTCCACTATCGTCATGAATTCTTGCTCAACACTGAGTTGCTCCTTCTGAACAAAAGCTTGGCACACTATGAAGTTGCTTTTTTTCTTTTCTTTTTTTAATAGAGAGGGGGTTTCACCATGTTGGCCAGGTTGGTCTCGAACTCCTGGCCTCATGTGATCTGTTCGCCTTGGCCTCCTAAAGTGCTGGGACACTGCGCCTCCCTGAATAATGAGGTTTCTTTTGCAAGTTACGTAGCTCAAAGTATAATTTCCGATTCCACCCATTAATGTGCAGTACTGAACAGAACATCATCACCTGACACATGCCAAGTATTTCACAGCAATACAAACAACATTTACAAGGCCGTGTAAGTCACGAAAGAAGGAGCAGAATAACACTGGCACAAAATGGAAGAAGTGAGGGCCAGCTGTTCTCCTGAGCGGTGTTTCAGGCACTTCAAAGTTGGACTTACTGTAATGGGTGCATCCATCAACAACATGCTGGGTGTTCTGATTCCAGATGATAACCTGTATCTATTTCCAACCCAACCAACAAAGGGCAGGATTCTTTATGGGGAAGGATATGCCAGACACATACTGCTTATATGTTGGTAGACTACACACTAAGTCTCCAGTATAGGTACATATGCTTACGTTGAAAGATGTACCAACATAATCGTCATCTATGTACCTTTGTGAAGTAAAGTTAAACAGTTATGGGCATTTTGGCAGTTGACAGAGACTTATGTGATATTTTATTCCATTTCCAAGAAAAACAGAAATGGGAGACCTTAAATGAATCATTAGTTATTAGGAAAGTCATTCGGAAAAGTAGGGACATAAAAGACAGTGGGCACACAATGTCAGTTTCCTGGTTTTGATAATGGACTATAGTTATGCAAGACGTCACTGGTGAGGCAAGCGGGTGATGGACACATGGGACCACTCTGTACTATTTTTCCAAGTTCTTGTGAGTATAATTATTTCAGAATACAGGTTTAATAGCCCACTATCTTTTAGGTTTAAACAACGGTGTGGTTCAAAGAACACTCATGGCTTCCCCGCTCCACCATCAAAGAGAGCTGTGACTTACTGAACATAACAATAACCTCAAAGTCAGAAGTCACAGCTATGTGTTTTGGCTGTGCTACTCAGAATGCATGTGACACAGGCCAGTAAGTTACTCAAATTTTCAGTTTGAGCTTTTCCATTTGTAAGATGGAACAATCATGACCCTCAAAAGATGAAAAATGAGTTTTTTCCCTCCATTAATTGTAAAGAACCAAAGCATCATAATTTGAGAGCCATAACAAGATTGGGCAAATTAGAAAATAATGCTGCCATGTACAATTCAATAACAAGTGTCCAATTATTACAAAACTACACCCTAAATCAGGTGACATTCCTCCAGTCTTACAAGTATGGAGAGGTAAGAACTGATTCAATTGCTAAGGCTAGAAAGCTAGTTCCATCCTGACAGTTTCATCATAAAAGACAACCTGTTTTATTAACTTTCATATTCCTCAAACAGATAACTACTTCCTCAATTTTCCTCTGGGGGAAAATACACTTCCATGTGCAGCATCAAAAGAACAGCTTACTTACCAACTTCATCCTGAATCTCCTCGGCCACTGCAGGCACGTTGTAGAGCAGGGAGAGAGACTGATTCATGCGCTCGTAAATCACACGGAGGTGTGTCATAACCTGCATTAAAGCATGACAACTCCAGGTCAACAATGTCTGGGGTAGGAATGGTTATTTTTCTTACCAAGCACTGCAGGTAGATACAAACTTCCAAAATAAAACTGGCAAACACTGCTACTGCTAAAAGGTTTAACGGAAAGGACAACTTTATTTTTCTTGTTCTCTATTTCTGTTTTCTAACTTTTAAGCTCAGGTTTAAGGCTTATCTTTAAACTGACCATTATGCTTATAACAGCCAATTAAAAAGGCCACCTCTGCCAAGTCTGATTCCTAATACTGAGGCTCTCTAAACAGACCCTGATGCCCTCAATACATTTCTTTGCAAATTTCCCCATAGAAAACAACACATCTCAATTTGATTGGCTATTTCATGCTAACTATATATATATATTTTAACTCTTCCACTCAAGAAAATTTAAAATTTCAGAGTTCCTAAGGTGGATCCCAGTTTTCAGCCTCTGGGAAGCGGGGAGTATAAAATACATTATTACTGGGCTTCATTTAGGCTCACATTAAATCTAAACATTGTGGTAGGTTTATGATTGCAAGCCATACTTATGAACCAGTTTTCAAGATTTTAGTTTACACAACTGTTGTTTTCCTCATTTTAGTCATTGGTTTTATTCAGTTCCTTAGCAATCAGCAGTAGACTATTAAGATTTTTATATTTCTTGTTATTTACACAAGTCAAGAAAATTGCCAAACCACATATTGCTTTAAGACAAGCTTTTAGAATGTACCAGAAGTTAAAGAGCTCTTGCCACAGGGAAAACACCTATAGGTGCTCGGAGAACGCCCAGGATCCTGTCTTCAATCCAAGAAGCAAGAATCCTGGATTGTCAAAGCTGCAGAAGATGATTATACCCCGCGCGTACCTGGGACCGGATCTGGGCAGCTTTCTTGGGATCCACCATGCGTACATGCTCGAAATGCTTTAGGGTGTGCTGTCTGTCCTTCTGTTCTGCGCGGACGTACTTCTTCAGCATATTGAACACGTGACGAGGCTGTGGGAGGAAAATGAAAAACTCTTTTTCAAGTTTGTGCAAAATATTGCTTCTTCCACTGGCATTGGGTTAGAGGTTCCACTAATGCATCTGGTGATGAGAACGCGCTGTGAATCATCTTTCTGCAGGCAGGTCTCCCTTCTAAACGTTTCTCCTACTCCTTTCTTAATGGGCAATTACTTAGATCGGCTGCTTTTCATCTCCACAAGAGCATTTAGCATTCTTGACATATACGATGATTGTCCTCCTTACTCAATATTTTCTTTTTAAATAGGAGTATTCTGCTATAGAAAGAGAATAGCTTTGAGGTCTGTCAGGTTAAGTTAGGTCCTTCTCTTTTCCCACCCAAGTATACAAGGGCATATGTGAGACTACATTGCCACATACGTATTCTGAAGACCAGAGGAATGTCGCACAGATAATCCCATCACCAGTAACATGTAATACACGATAATCAAAATGAGAAAACCAGGAAATTTAATCACTATTTTGTAAGCCAAGGAGTAAGTGAGCTGTAAGAGACATTATATTTTTCTAGGAGAAAGGTCATTGCTAAACTGTATTTATTTTACTTTGAAATTTAATTAAGTTCTTTCTGAGCTATCAGATTCTACTTCTTTCAGCAACAGTTACATTTTGTCTTAAGTGCTCCTATTTTCTTTCTAATTGGTTCCATTTCATTTTTATTTTAGTTTTACCTGAAAACATCCATCCTAATAAAAAGTAAGGACAAAGGTTCCCTGGTCTTCAACAATTTCATCGCTATATCCTTTCCACTATATGATTTTGTAGGATGATTTCCAAAGACACACATTTCTTCTTCATTAAAACAAACAAACAAAAAACCAGCAGCTGTGAAAATTCATGTCAGGAATAGAATTTTGGTCATTTGGGCAAACCTAGTTATTATTAACCCATGTGTCATGAGTACCCTGAAAACCAGCTGGAAGGTACAAAATTTATTCCAGAGATGGTGTGTGTGGTGGTGGGGCAGAGGGTAACGGGGCTTCTGTTGTGTTATCCATGTTCTATGGGATGTGCCTCTCCTTCCCCTTTTGCTTAATTAACTTAGGAGCCACCTCCCTGCCATCTCAGGTGGAACGAGGTACCTTTTTCTGTGCTCCCACGAAATACGGTGCAAATCCCCATTCATGTACCTAACTCAACTTATTAAATTATGTATGATTCTTACTCCCCTCTTTAATATGAGATCCATAGGGCTGGATGTGGTCTTCTTTTTTTTTTATTTGGAACCCCAATAACATAGTGCCTGACCCAGAGGGTGCTCTGTATTTGCTTGAATGCCTGCCACAAAGGCCATGCTCCTATACTTGAGAAAACAAGTACATATACACAATAAAAATAAAACAAACTTGCGCTCATCTGCCTTATTTATTCTTTTTTCCTAAAAGAAATGTGCTCAGGAGATCAAGACCATCCTGGCTAACACAGTGAAACCCCGTCTCTACCAAAAAATACAAAAAACTAGCCGGGCGTGGTGGCGGGCGCCTGTAGTCCCAGCTACTCGGGAGGCTGAGGCAGGAGAATGGTGCAAACCCGGGAGGCGGAGCTTGCAGTGAGCTGAGATCCGGCCACTGCACTCCAGCCTGGGCGACAGAGCGAGACTCCGTCTCAAAAAAAAAAAAAAAAGAAATGTGCTGCTCCATAATCCCCAGACAGACATCACAGCTTGCAACAGTTCTTGGCAACATATCATTACAACTCTCATCTGTACTGTGAAATCTGGTTGAATTTACAAATCAGAGGATGACCTTTTAAATCTTAGAAGAAAAGTAGTAAAAGAGGTAACGACAGATAAACTAGATCTCTATATATTGAAAAGAGGATAGGTTATACATGTGAATTAAAAAAAAAAAAAAGCACATTTGAAAACATGAGAGATTAAAGGTTGACTCTTGTTGACTGTGAAGGGTATTTGATACGCAGGGTTGTGTGATCAGGATCTTACCCAACCACCCTCAATGCGTGCTTGTTATTAAGCACCAAGGTCTTAGAAATCTCTAGTTCTATTACCATCCCCCTTATACATCCAAGGCTAGAGACAGAGGGGGTTGCAACTAATTGCATTTAATCATGATGTTCCTTCCTGGCCCTCATGGATGCTCTATTTCATTTTTCTCTCTTGTAAAGGATTTATTGTTTTGAAGAAAATGGGATGAATTTTTCTTTAAAGAATTTAAATAAGAAAAAAAAAGCACTTCAAGTAAAAAAGTAAGGATTGCTTTGGGAGTCCGAGGCAGGAGGATCACTTGCAGCCAAGAGTTTGAGATCAGCCTGGACAACATTACAAGAACCTGTCTCTACAATAAAAATTTAAAAATTAGCTAGGTGCAGTGACACATGCCTGCAGTCCCAGCTACTTGGGAAGTTGAGTCAAGAGGATTGTTTGAACCCAGGAGGTTGAGGCTGCAGTGAGCCCTGATTGCACAACTGTACTCAAGCCTGGGAAACAGAGTAACAGCCTGTCTTTTAATTTAAAAAAAGAAAAAATGTAAGAACTGCTTTTCATCATAACTTTTTTTTTCCAGTTAGTTACCTATGAATGTTTCCGTAAGATATTTTGTTCTAAAAGGACTGTCACCAACAAGCAGGTGTACCAGGATGCTATGGCCCCAGGCTGGCCTTGGTATTACTACTTCAAGTTAAATTTCAATTTAGAAAAGGTGGAGGTCATTTCAGATAACCAACATCTGGATCTCCCTTTTTCTTTGACTATCACCACAAACAGCATATGTTACCACTAATTATTATTATTATTATTACTGTTCTTTGAGATGGAATCTCTCTCTGTCTCCTAGGCTGGAGTGCAGTGGCATGATCTCGGCTCACTGTAAGCTCCGTCTCTCGGGTTCAAGCGATTCTCCTGCCTTAGCCTCCTGAGTAGCTGGGACTACAGGCACGTGCCATCACGCTCAGCTAATTCTTTTGTGTTTTTAGTAGAGTCGGGGTTTCACCGTGTTAGCCAGGATGGTCTCCATCTCCTGACCTCGTGATCCGCCTGCCTCGGCACCCCAAAGTGCTGGGATTACAGGTGTGAGCCACTGTACTCGGTCAATTAATTATTAATGTTAACATACATTTAAAAATAAACACGAAAGCCTTGACTTTTCCCATCTATGCAATTCAGATGGCAGTATCTTTCAGATAGTATTTGCAGATTAAATGTGTTCTGTGATACTTACGCAGCATGGTATGAAGTCCATTGCTGATACTCAATACACATTTATTTCTTTCACTCAGGCCTTATCTATAAATCATCAACCCCTTTCTTTCCTCTAGGTAATAAGAGTTCAATGTGTATTGACTGCTTCTGAATGAGACAGTATATTAAATGCTTTTTGCTGGTAACTCATCAAATCTTCATCTCGGCCCTAAGATAGAGTCAAAACCGCTCTCCCCACCTTACTGGTGAGGCATGAAGCACAAAGGAGATTGTGGTTACATAGGCTATATCCCTGGCCCACGGTTACACAGCTAGTTAGTGTTAGAGTGAGAATGGGTTAGTCTCACTGCCTGGCTCTAGAGCCTCTTCTCCTAATCACTTTGTGATCTGGTCCTTCAAGGAGAATATAAAATGGACCAAGTTTAAGATAGTTCTACAAAGCAATTTACAAAGTTAAAAACTGGCCAGACGTGGTGGCTCATGCCTATAATCCCAGCATTTTGGGAGGCCAAGGTGGGCAGGTCACGACGTCAGGAGTTTCAGACCAGCCTGGCCAACAAGGTGAAACCCCGTCTCTATTAAAAATACAAAAATTAGCTGGGCGTGGTGGCGGGCGCCTGTAGTCCCAGCTACTTGGGAGGCTGAGGCAGGAGAATTGTTTGAAGCCGGAAGGCGAACATTGCAGTGAGCTGAGATTGCACCATTGCACTACAGCCTGGGTGACAGGATGAGACTCCGTCTCAAAAACAAACAAGCAAAGGAAAACAAAGTTAAAAACAAAGAAATAACTGCATGGTTAGAAAAGACAGTCTGTTCCAGGAGTACTTGCCTGCCTTTCTAGTTCTTATAAGTGCAGGTAATATTCTGTGGGCCATGCTAACCTCAGCTCCTTTATTGTGTAGAAGGTTCAGATTTAGCTTGTTCATTCTCTCAATTACTGTCCTAGGTTTCTGGAGTTCCATTATTGTTTAGCTAATGCATAAAATTACTTAGCTAATTACTAAGCTAATGTGTGGGGAGAAGAAATAGCAAGATAGGAATGTCCTCTGTCAATGTGGATAAAGGATTAGGATTACTGGAAAGTGATTCAAGGTATTAAAGTTAGGCTTTTGTGACATTCATGGTTTCTAGTGCTAAATTCATCCTTATCTTCTATTGAGATGGATAATTAAATGGTGAATGTCTTTGCATGTTTTCAATTGCTGATCTCATTTACTACTGCCATTCTGCTTCAAAATATATTCCTAACTTAACCTGAAAATCCCCAGAGTTTGATAATAATGTTCCCCGACTGAACTGAGGGTCGGGCTATTATATCTCATGGCCCAATAAAGAGATGCAGATGAACTGGGGAGGAAGAGAGTTTTTATTTCTGTAACCTGTTACAGGGAGACGGCCTGGAAATTAGTGCCAGACCAACTCAAAATTACAAAGTTTTCCAGAGCTTATATGCCTTCTAAGCTATATGTCTACACATATGTGTACATTCATCTCAAGACATAAGTGATTAACTTCTTTTAATCTATAACTAAGGTCTGAGTCCTGAAGACCTTCCTCTGGAGCCTTAGTAAATTTACTTACTCTAAATGGGTCCAGGTGCTACGGTGATTACCCTTATCTTGTCTCCTGCTAAATCAGGGAGGTTTGGGGAGTTCCTTTAGACCCCCAGTAAACTTGTCTGTGGAGGCCTGGAGAGTTTCTTCAGACCCCCAATAAAACCTGTTAATCCTAAATGGGTCCTGTTAAGAATTCCTTCGTTTTGCCAGGAAAGGCCAAGGCAAAACTCTTGGTGGGCTTTTGTTACATTCCAGTCTTTGTATAAGGGCACTGGCTTTTTTTAGCTTTTAGTATTTAACTTAACCACTGGGTCAGTACTGAAACAGTTGTTATGGAGGCCTGCATTAGTGAGATTTGACCTGCCACAATAACAGAGTAGCAAAGCAGGCTCTCACGATTCCCCAGGCCTCAGCTCCTCCAGGGATAATGAGACCTGGGAAATCCCTTCACTGTTGATGTGAGCTGAGATGTGCACTGTGTGAGAATCTACATAAACTCAAGCCTTTTCTTCCTAATGCCTATTGGATAAGCAAAGCCTGGGAACATCAGATAATTCAGGAAGACCTTAGGGTATCTCCCAATAAATGAATGACATACAGGGTTCTGCTTCATTGATTTGGCCACCTAAACACATTTCTAGGAATCATGCTTGGAAATGAAAACAAAATCAGATTAGCTTCTTTGTTGGACAGTAGGCCAATAAATCATACCAAATAAAATGGTAGTTATGCCTATCCCTCAGAAACAAATACTATTTTTAGTTAAGAAAGAAAAAAACAGGTGTAAAAAGAAAAGAATTCTTGGGGCCCCCAAATCACTAAGCTAAAGGGAAAAGTCTAGCTGGGAACTGCTTAGGGCCAACTGCTCTGCTCACTGACACAGACGCAAATCTGACTGTCTCCTTGGGAGAGGCTAATCAGAAACTCAAAAAATGCAACTGTTCATCTCACCTATCTCTGACCTAGGAGCTTCCTCCCCACTTCAGGTCTTCCTGCTTTTTGTTTCAAGCTGTCTCGCCTTTCCAGACCAAACCAGTGTACTTCTTACATATATTGATTGATGCCTCATGTCTCCCTAAAATGTGTAACACTAAGCTGTGCCCCAACCACCTTGGGCACACGTCCTCAGGACTTCCTGAGGCCGTGACACAGGTGCACCCTCAACCTTGGCAAGATAAACTTTCTAAATTAACTGAGACCTGTCTCAGATTTGCTGGGTTCACACAGGTAACAGTTCCCTATACTTTTATATTTTTGTTTAGGTTAAAAAAGAGACCTCCCTCCTTTTGATATGACTCATGCATACTTCATTCAAATAAACAAATAATTGCCCTTACAACTTCTGACCAAAATACAAATCCTCCAGGCTTAACATTTGTTAGTTCTAGAGCTATAATAATGTATCTAAGAATAACAAGGTCTCTTGATTGTCTAGTGAGGTTTATTTTATTACGCTAGGCCAAAGATGAATTTCTTAAAATTTTAATTAAAAACACAGAAACCTTCATACAGGAATGGTAGGGGAAAAAAACTCTTCTGTTATCGCTATAGAAACATATTCTCTTAAAGTCATTGCTATTACTATTGTCACAATATTCATGTAAGATGGGTTATTCATATGATCAGAAAAACGTAAGAATTCAGTGGCTCATGAAAAGGATATTGATAAAGAGACACTTTTTTTTTCTTTTAACCTGCAGGCATGTAATCTGGATCACCCTCATGTCTTTAAATCTTCTGTCACTAGAAATAATTTTTCTGTATATTAATACCACAGTCTGGTTATACTGGCATTAGATGGCTAATCTTATTATTAAAATATATGGCAAAGAACAGAGGAAGAGATCTGTCCCAGGGGGACTAATTATACCGAATCCTATTTATTGTCACTACTGTTTCTGAAAGAGTGTTTAGCTCATAATTATGTGCTGTTTGCAACTGATGTGGCACTTTTTAATTTGTGCTAAACTCACCTCACAATCACACTGTCTTTTACAAAAATCATTCAAAATAATTTATTAAAGGATTCAGAATAGGCACTACCAAAATGGCTTAGACATCATTTACAGCAAGAGGAAAGAGAAACATAAGATTTACATTTTAGAACATTACTCATTTTCCTCTATGGAAACAAGAGTGTAACGTATTTCTACCTCTAGGCACAGTTCCCACCACAATTTGGTTGCTTATAAATGTTTGTTAATTAAATTAATGGGTAAACTACAGCTAGATACAATTTCAGAAATAGGCCCAGTAGTGCAGAATATCCTTCGCGGTCTTTAAGTAGAAAACAAGCACCTCGCTACTCAGAATAGTGGCCTCCCTAATTTTCACAGAAATATTGAAGTTAATAAACCCACTTGATTTATCTATATAGGGTGCTTGGGTGCTTTGGAAAGTAGTTTTAACTGGGCACTCCTCCCAGAAAATATTTGATGGACTTCACAGCATGTACAAACTCATCTCAAAAAGATTTGTTTCATTAATTTTAAAACATCTCACATACTGTGTTCTTATAGTTTGATGGCAAATTGATGTGGGTAATATTGAAGAAAATTTAATGGCCTTTCCTGATAAAAGCTAATACTTTTTTTTTTTTTTTGGAGATGGAGTCTCACTCTGTAGCCCAGGCTGGAGTGCAGTGGCGTGCTCCCTGCAACCTCCACCTCCTGTGTTCAAGCAATTCTCTTGCCCCAGCTCCCTGAGTAGCTGGGATTACAGGCATGTGCCCTTACACCGACCTACTTTTTGTATTTTTAGTAGAGATAATGTCTCACTACGTTGGCTAGGCTGGTTTCAAACTCCTGACCTCAGGTGATCCACCTGCCTCGGCCTCCCTAAGAGCTGGGATTACAGGTGTGAGCCACCACCCCCAGTGCTATACTTTTTTTTTTTTTTTTATTAATTTCCCCATTTCTCAGATGTATTTACTTTTTCATTTTTCTTTTATACAATTTCTCAAATTTGGCATTGCTGGGACTTGGGAAAAGTCTCATACATTTGACTAATGGCAGGATGACTCAATGCCAGTCATGGTCTGAATATGTAGCTTATTACTTGACAGTTCATGTGGGAAGTGTACTAAAATTATTCAGTCCTATTGTCCCACTCCATAGCTTTATGCTTGATCTAGAAATCTGGCATCTTATCATAATAGACACTTGTGCCATAAACCTGTTTCTTTTTTTTTTTTTTTTGAGACGGAGTCTCGCTCTGTCGCCCAGGCTGGAGTGCAGTGGCCGGATCTCAGCTCACTGCAAGCTCCGCCTCCCGGGTTTACGCCATTCTCCTGCCTCAGCCTCCCGAGTAGCTGGGACTATAGGCGCCCGCCACCGCGCCGGGCTAGTTTTTTGTATTTTTTAGTAGAGACGGGGTTTCACTGTGTTAGCCAGGATGGTCTCGATCTCCTGACCTCGTGATCCGCCCGTCTCGGCCTCCCACAGTGCTGGGATTACAGGCTTGAGCCACCGCGCCCGGCCAAACCTGTTTCTTATGGAAGGGAGTGAACTGTCAAGAGCCTTTAAAAGCCCTGGGCATCATCCTGCCAAGAAAGAAGTAAATGACTCACTGTAGGGGAATCATCCTAACCTTTCCAGGTCACAGAAAACTCGCTCCTGGAGCATTAAATGGCACCCTGGTGGTTTCCAAAACTGAACAAAGCAATTCTCTCCTGCTTTCATAAATAGGTTCACAGCTATTATTTTCACAGTTTTACACCTTGGATTTCAAGAAATCTTGAGCATATAAATATGTAGAAAACTGTGTGCAGGTTTAAAAAATCACACTTAAATCTCTTTGTGCTTGACACGATCTTAGTTAAACGTAACATTTGGGGAAACTGCCACGGGAACCTTCGAATCACAACCTTTATTGTCTTTAATGCCAGGAGTTGAGCTAAATTTTTAAAGTCCACTGCAAAATTTATCTACCTTCTTTTCTTCAGAAAGGCAAACAAATGATTTTTGTAGTTTAAGGTGAGTATAAAAGGGCAAATGATAATCCCATGCAAAGTTGGACACAGAAGTCTTGAATGAAGCAATGGAGAAAATGGCAATAGATTCTCACACTCTCCCCCTTTGGTGTTTTTTAAGTTTTGACAATATGGATGCATTAGATGGAAGGATATTGAACAACTAATCTCTATTAATCCCCTTAGTTCATAAGGCCAGAGCAAATCTCCTGCTTATGGCCAACGAGTTATCCCAATGTCCCTTCCCAGGGTATCCGGTTTGCTGATACGGCTCTGATTCTGTACTGAACAGATCACAGGCGCATCATCTATCATCTGTTCTCTCCTTCCCATGGAAGCAGATCACTTCCTAATAGGGATGTGTCACCAAAGCCTCCATGTATTTCCCCTCACAATCTTTCTCCTCTTAGAGAGGAAGACAACTTCCCACTTTACAATTTTGTCTCAACTTTCGATTAATCCTTTTGCTTTTCTAATTATGAATAACAAAAGCTAGAACAACATGAATTGCAGAAAGAGCAGAAAAATTAACTCCAATTTGCAGATGGAGTAGGAGGAATCCCTTTATAAATCACTTGCTCCTAGTTAGAGGTTATAAAGATGGCAAACCTAGGAATTAAAGATAGGAGTTTATATAAAAGGTAGAAAATAGGAGTGTTTTTAATTCTCTCATCATTTAGTGACCTTTTTTCTTTTTTTTTTTTCTGAGATGGAGTTTCACTCTTGTTACCCAGGGGGGAGTACAATGGCATGACCTCCCCTCACTGCAACCTGGGTTCAAGTGATTCTCCTGCCTCAGCCTCCCGAGTAGCTGGGATTACAGGCATGAGATACTACACCCAGCTATTTTGTATTTTTAGTAGAGAAAGGGTTTCTCCATGTTGGTCAGGCTGGTCTCGAACTCCTGACCTCAGGTGATCTGCCCACCTTGGCCTCCCAAAGTGCTGGGATTACAGGTGTGAGCCACTGCACCTGGCTGAGCTTTTTGTCAAATCCGGTAGGTTTCATAAATTTTTTCCAGAGTATTTTGCTAGTTCTCAGAAATAATTTATTTTGGTTGTAGAGACCACAGTCATAAATTAGTGAAGACAGCATATGGAACTGAAATTTAGCACCCAACACAACCCCATGATTCATGCTTTGAGACAAACTCTAGCATAGTATGGATAAAGAGCTAAGATCTTCTGACCTGGGAGTACAGAAAGGACAGAAAATGTCTTTGAGCTTTGTTTAGTCAAACAGTGAAACTTGGAAGCCCTTAATGATGAACAGAATTATTAGTACGACCCAGAAGGCGAAGCCCACAGTGTTGCTGACATCATAACAAAAGATATTTTCAACTAACTCAGACCCTTGCAAAGATTTGTCAAATGGTCTAATCATCCGAAAAATGTCAACTGTAACATATTCTTGACTTTTTAAGAGAGATTTACAGCAATCTGCTTTAATTTTGCACATTCCTACTTGGACTATGCTGGTCCTGATTCATACATTCTCTAACTGGTTAGCCTATTCAAAGAAGAGTACATTTGCGTTTCTTTTAATTTTACCCTCTCCTCTTCCCACACCTAGTCAGTGTTATGACCTATTAGAAATTCTGAGTATTTTTGTTGATTTTAAAACATTTATATAAGGAAACTCAAGGTAATGATGCTTAAAATCCAAACAGCACCTAGCATCTTTAAACTGGGATCCATGGTCAACTTTCACACAATGAATAAACCTCTTACGGCTTATGTGAGGCCGTGTTTGCGTGTGTATGTGCACGTGCTTCCAGGGTGAGAATTCTTTGCTGCCCATCTGTTCTTTAGGGCAAATATCAGCCATACCAGACAGGTGAATAACTACTGGATCTTTAAATAATGTGCTATTTGTCTACAAAAACTAAATATTTATATTTTCATAATACATGTTGGTTCTCAAGGATAAAATGAACATATATATTAACATTACGATACGTATGTTTGCTGGAAGAAAGCAGAGCTTAAAACCATACAGTGCTATGGGTTTTAATAGCATCCTATGAAGACCTGTTTGCATTCTGAAGGCAGTGACTGAGCAGGGCTCCACTGTGGAGGGAGTCTGGATGATGAATATGGCCTCAGTGGCACAAGATAGCTCTTAAGCTAATGCCTTTCCAACATACTTCTTAATGTTCTATGTAACTTAATGAAAACCAGAAACCACTTGTAGCTCTTGTTACATACTTCCCATTTGTATGTAGCAAGATCTGTTTGTTGAACTTGGTAAACATTCAGAAGGTAGGGAAATAATAGCACTGAGTGGCTTTACTGAAAGCGCATGTATACCATTCAGCATAGTTTATAAAACTTTGTTCAATACATGCTAATTCTCCCATTTTCCTTCCCATCCATTATTTGTTATTGGGTTTGCCCTTAGAAGTGCTCAAGCTAATGAGCTCCCCTTTGCTCACCAATGTATGCAGAAATGAACTAAAAATAAATGAATGGTGAACAAATAAATAATAAATATGTAGGTGTAGAACAATTATTTGCTTTTCTGAAAGATGATTTTTTTGGCCTGGCAGTCTTTTGACTTTTAATTTCATTCTGATTAGCTTTATAAAATTTTGATTATATTCAAAACCTGCTGGTGGAATGCCTTAAACATTGTAATATTCATCTCTCCACATACCAAGAACTCAGCGAATAATTTTTAACTTATTTATTATCAGTTACATGGAGGTATAGATGTCCCATATTTGCTTTGGAGATACATGCTATATACATGTATTTTATAAGATAATTTCTTTTGCAATGAAAAGTGACGAGTAGAAATAATTGGTTTGTTTCGGTAAAGGGTAATTAGCAGTATCACATAAAAGCTCAAATTTAGTACCTCAATTTCTTTTTTGCTTTAGAAAACAAAGTTACACCAACACCCACATTGGTTAAAGTTTGGATGAGTTGCAATCCACATCATATCATGGCTAAGAATTTATTTATGAGGTGGTTAAAACCTCCTCATGCCATCACCTGTTTACCTGTAGCAAAGCTCCCATTAATTCCTACCCTTGTTATCTCCAGTGACTGCTGCTTTTTGTTGAACATTTATTGCTCTGCTGCTGAAATTTACCAAATAGCTTTGAGCAACATCTCAACTTACAGATGAAACCATGCTCTTTAATGAAAAGTCTCACACAATTCATGTTCTATCAAAGAATTAATTCTATGAAGAAATTTTCAGAGATCTCAGCAAAATTTAACATTTGGCTGAACCATTCAAAAATGAGAAAGGAAAGAAGGGTGCCGATGCTATAGAAACTGCCAACATTCTTTTCGCTCAATTAAACTGAGAGCCTGAGTGTGAAGCAGCAGATACAAGCATGAAATGAATTTTAGTATGGATAAAATGGCTTCAATCGTAAGACACTGGGAAAATCAAAACAACACAACTGGCATAGATAAGTAGACAGATGTGCAGGAAAATGTTTTCTAATTCTCATTTCCCTCTAGAAAATGCAAAAGTTGTTGAAGTCAGAATAATAATCACGATACTGTCTAATGAAAGATTTAGGCTAAGTATCTGTAAAAACACCAAAAATGTCAGAATTACAAAGAAGGGTTTGGCTGTGTATCCCTTATCTTTAAAACACTTCAATTCTTGTTAATTAGGGGGTGCTAAGGTTTTCCAGACCTAGGCCTACAATAGAAAGTTGATTTAAATAAAAAATCCCTATCCAGCCTTTGGTTTAACTGTACAGGATCACATTAAGTCTAATTTCTCTTTAACAGTCAGGACATATCATCATCTTCTGTCTATGAAGGATAAGTAGAACCCTGAGAGTTACAAGAGGAAAGGCTCAGACAGCATTTAGTTCCTGTTTCATGAAGCTATGAATAGCTTGAGTACTAGCCCTAACAAAGCAAAAAGCAGGAAGTGCATGACCGTAGAGGGCAGGTCAAGAAATGATGAATGCTTAGCTTTAAGTATTTAATTTGGTAGCTTGGAGGCCTCCTAAGGTGATGGAAGTTAACCACGTGTGCTGCAGCTCTGGAGAGGCATTTAATTTTTCCAGGGGGAAAAAGTGCTAACTCCTTGATTTTCCAAAGAAAGTCTTAGGAAAGTAAAAAGGTTAAGGGGTTGGTACTTAGAAGAGTCACTAGCCTTCAACAGATAAAGAGTTTTTTCTGAGTGCAAAACTTTTTTTCCCATGGGGAAAACAACTGTTTTAATAATTGTAGTATTTCAAGTATTTATTTCATTTAAAAATTTTTTGGCCGGGCGCGGTGGCTCAAGCCTGTAATCCCAGCACTTTGGGAGGCCGAGACGGGCGGATCACGAGGTCAGGAGATCGAGACCATCCTGGCTAACACGGTGAAACCCCGTCTCTACTAAAAATCAAAAAACTAGCCGGGCGAGGTGGCGGGCGCCTGTAGTCCCAGCTACTCCGGAGGCTGAGGCAGGAGAATGGTGCAAACCCGGGAGGCGGAGCTTGCAGTGAGCTGAGATCTGGCCACTGCACTCCAGCCCGGGCGAAAGAGCAAGACTCCGTCTCAAAAAAAAAAAAAAAAAAAAAAAAAAAAATTTTTAATTTTGGAACAGGGTCTTGCTTTGTTGTCCAGGCTGGAGTGCAGTGGCACCATCAGAGCTCACTGCAGCCTTGACTTCCCTGGCTCACGCTCCCACCTCAGCCTCCCGAGCAGCTGCGACTACAGGCACACACCATCATGCCTGGCTAATTAAAACAATCTTTTTTTTTTTTTTTTGGTAGAGATAGGGTCTTTCTATGTTGCCTAGGGTGGTCTCAAATTCCTGGGCTCAAGGGATCCTCCCACCTCAGCCTCCCAAAGTGTTGGGATTACAGCTCTGAGCCACCACATCCAGCCCAAAGTACTTCTTTTAAATATATGTGCATATATATACATATGACTCTAAATATGAGTTGAATAATGCATTTTTACGTTGACCATTCAATGTATTTGCCTATAGGCATATAATTAAATCAGAAATTTGAAACATACAGTATACTCAGACACAGGGACTCACAAAATGAAATTCATTAGTAGAACAAAGAATTCTGGCCAGGCGCGGTGGCTCAAGCCTGTAATCCCAGCACTTTGGGAGGCTGAGACGGGCGGATCACGAGGTCAGGAGATCGAGACCATCCTGGCTAACACAGTGAAACCCCGTCTCTACTAAAAAATACAAAAAACTAGCCGGGCGAGGTGGCGGACGCCTGTAGTCCAAGCTACTCGGGAGGCTGAGGCAGGAGAATGGTGCAAACCCGGGAGGCGGAGCTTGCAGTGAGCTGACATCCGGCCACTGCACTCCAGCCTGGGCGACAGAGCGAGACTCCGTCTCAAAAAAAAAAAAAAAGAACAAAGAATTCTAGCTGCACAAAAACATCTCATAACACTTTCACGTTTAGATTTAAAAACTGTGTAAAAGTATGATTTAAATCCGAGCTTCAAAGAGACTGAAAACAATCCACACTGTTTTGGAATCCCATGTTTGCAACATCTGAGAATATACAGTAGAAGTTGGTGAGGGTTAGAGAGATAATTATTCTAAGTGATAACATCTACAGAACCTATAGAAAGAACACTTTTGATTTACTTAGATTCAAATAACACTTACTGAAGACAGCTGTCTGCATTCTCCAGGCACGGTGGTAAGACAGAGATCTCAGAAACATTTATGTATGTATGACTCCTATTACAAGATGCGACCTTTTTCAGACACCCACCAGCAAGCTCTGGATTTATGTCTTCAAGAGGAATGTATGTAAGTCCTCAAGAAGGGATTAAATTGTGCCTGTAATCCCAGCACTTTGGGAGGCTGAGGCGGGCAGATCACAAGGTCAGGAGATGGGAGGCTGAGGCGGGCAGATCACAAGGTCAGGAGATCGAGACCATCCTGGCTAACACGGTGAAGCCCCGTCTCTACTTAAAAAAAAATACAAAAAATTAGCCAGGCGTGGTGGCGGGCACCTGTAGTCTCAGCTACTCGGGAGACTGAGGCAGGAGAATGGTGTGAACCTGGGAGCGGAGCTTGCAGTGAAGCCAAGATCACACCACTGCACTCCGCACTCCAGCCTGGGCGACAGAGCAAGACTCTGTCCCCACCAAAAAAGAAGGGATTTACAATTGTCTTGTGCCTGCCAAAGTGCAGACCCAAATGCCAGGTCAAGCCATACAACATTAAAACTTAAATGAACACTTAAAGATGGTAACTTAACAAAAATGGCAGGTAATGCCCCCTAGACTCCAGGCCTGTGACCACCCAACCACATTTTATTACAAAGGAAAGATATAAAGGTGAGTCAGGGTGGCTCATGCCTGTAATATCAGCACTTTAAAAAGCCGAGGTGGCCGGGTGCGGTGGCTCAAGCCTGTAATCCCAGCACTTTGGGAGGCCGAGATGGGCGGATCACAAGGTCAGGAGATCGAGACCACGCTGGCTAATACGGTGAAACCCCGTCTCTACTAAAGAATACAAAAAACTAGCCGGGCGACGAGGCGGGCGCCTGTAGTCCCAGCTACTTGGGAGGCGGAGGCAGGAGAATGGCGTAAACCCGGGAGGCAGAGCTTGCAGTGAGCTGAGATCCGGCCACCGCACTCCAGCCTGGGCGACAGAGCCAGACTCTGTCTCAAAAAAAAAAAAAAAAAAAAAGCCGAGGTGAAAGGATCAGTTGAGGTCTGGGTAATACAACGAGACCTTGTCTTTGCAAAAAATTTTTAAAAATTCACCACACATGGCAGAACGTCTGTAGACCCAACACTCAGGAGGCTGAGGCAAAAGGATTGCTTGAGCCCAGGAAGTTGGGGCTACAGTGAGCTATGACTGGGACACTGCATGCCAGTCTGGGTGAAAGAGCAAGACCCTGAAAGGAAAGAAGGAAGGAAAGGGAAGGGGAAGGAAGGCGACAGGAGGGGAGGGGAGGAGAGGAGAGGGGAGGGGAGGGGAGGAGAGGAGAGGGGAGGGGAGGGGAGGACAGGAAAGGAGAGAGAAAGAGAGGGAGAGAGAGAGAGAGACAGAAAGAGAAAGAAAGCGGGGGGGGGGAGGGAGAGAGAGAGAGAGAGAAAGGAGGAAAGAAGGAAGGAAAGAATTCCGACGCACGGATTTAACAGGAATCGTTAGATCAATCAACAACAGTGATCTGATTTTTGACAGTAAAATATTTCTTCCTAATCCAGTTTTTAATTTTTATTTCAAATGAACACGTTGTCTAATTCCATATGAAGTGATGCGGAGGCCCACAACAAGCATGATTACAAGCACTCTAAAATTATCCCCTTTGATAAAAGATGACACTTTGGCAAACATTCTTGCCACTGCCTTTCCTGTGATGGCTGAGGAGACTAAACTGAGAGTTTAAATGTACATTTGTTAAAGCCTCCATTCAGTCCTCATCTTATTTTTAGTCTCATCAATGTCCATTTAGCAAAGATCTGACTTCGGAGATTGGACTTTCAGCTGGAACGCTTCACAAGTGTCTGCTATGAAGATTCTGGTCTCAGCACCCACCACCCCCTCCTGCTCTGGCAAATGATCACACGGCTCCTCTCCTGAAAGCGTGTTCTCCAAAAAAGAGAAGAACCAAGGAACTTTTGTTCTGCAGAGACATAAAAAAAATTTCCTGACAAGTTCCTTGCTAAGATGAAAATGAAAACGCTAATATGAATATTCTTTTTCAAAAGCTCTTTGTTCAGAGAGGAAGCTTGTTCTAGTGAGAAGGCACCGTGGTGACTCACGGCTCTACCCTGCCCCTTCCTAGCAGTGTCACCCTGAACCAGCCACTCCATCTCCCGAGGTTGCAGTGATATCATCCGTACAGCAGGGTCAATAGTATCTTACTTCTTGGAAGAATGCCACGAGCTCTTTAATGGCTCCTCATGGCTTTCTGTGCACTGTCACTTTATCCATAGAAAAATCAAAATGGCGAGGAAGATTGGTGCAAATGGGTGACTTTTTGGTTAAGTTGCATAAAATGCACAAACAATTCCAGCCAAGATTGAGCGAGAAGAACTGGATTTACCCTCCTGCCTGAACAACCAACAAATGGCCAATATATTCATATATAAACAATGTTTCTTTCTCCCTCCACCGCCCCCAACTGCCCAGATGGAGTCTGCTCTGTGGCCAGACTGGAGTGCAGAATAAATGGACAATATATTCATATATAAACAATGTTTCTTTTTCTTTTTTTTGTGATAGAGTCTGCTCTGTTGCCCAGGCTGGAGTACAGTGGCACAATCTCGGCTCACTGCAACCTCTGCCTCCCAGGTTCAAGCAATTCTCCTGCCTCAGCCTCCTGAGTAGCTGGGACTACAGGCGTGCGCCACCACGCCTGGCTAGTTTTTTGTATTTTTAGTAGAGACGGGGTTTCACCATGTTGGCCAGGATAGTCTTGATCTCTTGATCTCGTGATCCACCCACCTTGGCCTCCCAGAGTGCTGGGATTACAGGCGTGAGCCACCGCACCCGGCATAAATAATGTTTCTGCAAGATATTAGACATCAAGTGAAGGACACTGATTCCTGACAAGGGGAAACAAATGAGGATTTACAGCTGCCAAACTCATGGCCCTGAATTTCCAGGTCATGACTTCGGGTGGGGAAACCCACACAGAGCCTAGAGGACTCACAGAGTGGAGGACATGAAGTGTACGGAGAGACCAAGGTCACAGGACAGGCTGGTGAGGAGAGAGTTGCTCCAAAAGAGAATCCAAAGATGTGCAGAGTGATCCTTGAGAATACAGCTGAGTAGTGATGGGTACATGCATGTGAAAGAAACTGAGGCCAGGGGGAAACTCACCTAGCATTAACAGTGCTTGGTGTTCACACAGGGACAGGAATAATGCCTCTTTCCACTAGTCAGATGAGAAAACTTAACATTCACGGTAGATGACTGAGAAGGGTCTTGACTTACTAGTAAGAAATAACTAGTTCTAGGCTGACAACTACTCCGATTCCACCTAACAAATCTAAAAATGCAAAGCTCAAAAGGATCAAACTGTTTCCAAGTAACTCAACTACATGACAGAAAAAAGCTCAAGAATACTACAAAAACACCTAGCATTCAACAAGCTGAAATTCAGGGTCTGATATTTAATAAAAAATTATGAGGCATGAAATGATACAGGGAAATGCCACATGCAATCATAAGCAATCAAAATTGATTCAAAGTTGACAGAGGTGTTAGAATTAGCAAACACGGATATTGAAACAGTTTTCATGTAACAACTGTATTCCATAGGTTCAAAAGTTAAGTAAAGATATAGACAATATATAAAAGTTAAGTAAAAATATAGACAATATTAAGGGGGTTGAGCGGAGCCTGGGTCAAATTTCTATATATGACAACTACAGTATGTGAGGTGATAAGATGAAAAATGGCCAGATGGAATTAAGGGCAGATTGAACTATACCATGGCATATCAAAATTAAATTGTTAAAAACCAGTGAAATAGAGAAAACTGTAAAAACAGAGAAAAAAAAAAGGCATGTTATTTATAGAGAAATAAAGATAAAGATATCAACACAAATAAGACAGTAGAGTATCATCTTCCAAGCAGTGGAAGAAAAACCTCAATCCAGTATTTTATACCCAGCAAAAGTATCTTTCAAAAACCAAAGGCATAAAAAAGACATTTTCCGTCAAGGCCAAGCAAAAGATTCCATCACCAACTTACATGCACTCAAACTTGTTTTTTTTTTTTTTTTTTTTAAAGAGACAGGAATCCCCTTTGTCACCCAGGTTGGAGTGCAGTCAGGCAATCATAGCTCAATGCAGTCTTGAACCCCTGAGTTCAAGGGATTTTCCTATCTCAACCTCCTGAGTTGCTGGGATTGTAGGCACAAGCCACCAAGCCCAGTCTCTAAGACATTTGAAAGGAAATCTTTCAGGCAGAAGGAAAATGATACTGGTTGGATCTGCACAAAGAATTTAGAGCATCCACAATGGTGACTTCATAGGTAAACATATGGTTTTTTTTTTTAATTTATAACTCATTAAAAGATAACTGTCTAAAGAAAAACATCAACAATGTAGTAAGGAAAAAGTATGACAACAACCGCTTACAGAATGAGAGAGGGGAAACAGAAGTACTTTTTGTAAGGTTCTTATACTATCTGTGAAATGGTATAATATCTCTTGAACTGACATAATATCATCGTGACAAGTTTAGAATGTTTTCTATAAGCCTAAAGCAACCAGTAAAATAACGAACTAGTTATAACTTACAAACCAACAAAAGAGATAAACCAGTAAAATAACAGTTGTAACTTATAAACCAATAAAAGGGATAAAATAGAATCATAAAAAATTTCCAATTAATTCAAAAAAAAAAAAGAGGAAAAAGGAAGAACAAAGAACAGACTGGACAAATAGAAAACAAATAGCAAGATGACAGATTCCGTCACACCATATCCATAAACTCATTCAGTGTACACGGTCTTCTCATTCCAAAGGAAAACATAAGACCCAATTACATGCTGTCTAAAAAAAATACACTTCAAATATAAAGACAAATAAGTTCAATAAGAGTACAAGGATAGAAAAATGCCCCACATTAATATTAATCAAAAGAAAGCTGGAATAGCTTTATTAATATTAAAGTAGATTTCGGAGCAAAGCATTACAAAGGATAAAAAGATCATTTCATAAGAAGAGGCTCAAAGAGGGCCTAACAGCCCGGAACGTTTACACACCTAAAAACACAGCCTCAAAGTACACAATGTAAAAACTGATAGCACTGTTTAGAAAAATGGACCAGTCCACAATCACAGGTGTAGCTTTCCATATCCCTCGCTCAATGACAAACACAAAGAACAAGTGGCTGGGCATGGTGGTTCACGCCTGCAATCCCAGCACTCTGGGAGGCCGAGGCAGGTGGATTACCTGAGGTCAGGAGTTTGAGACCAGTCTGGCCACCATGAAGAGACCCCGTCTCTAGTAAAAATACAAAAATTAGCTGGGCGTGGTGGCACACCTGTAATCCTAGGTACTTGGGAGGCTACGGCAGGAGAATTGCTTGAACCCAGGAGACAGAGGTTGCAGTGAGCAGAGATCACATCACTGCACTCCAGCCTGAGCAACAGGGTGAGACTCCATCTCATAAAAGAAAAAAAAAGAAAGAACAAGTGGACATAAACTAAACACGCATGCTCAGAATGTTCCTTCCATTCCAAGTAAGCTCTCCCATAGAATGCCGGTGAACACATCTCTGCCTGCAGCACTCAACAAGCCTTTTTGGACAATGATCACTGAAGACTATGAATAAGTCTCATCATTGCTCATTTCATGACTGACAAACGCTTTCCCACAGAGAAGATGGCCACTGCTCTGAGACGGACATTTGAGTGCTAATTCCTTCTGGTCCACTAAAAATTCTTACAACTCAGCCAAATCTCAACTTTCCTTGACCTTAGTTACATTATTATACTTATATGATGAGCGGGCTGGTCAAGGTTTCTTCTAAAATCCTTTGCTATGGTCTGAATGTTTGTGTCTCTCCCACCCCTGATTCATATGCTGAAACCTAAGCCACAATGTGATGCTTTTTGAGGGTGAAACCTTCGGGAAACAATCAGGCGTGAGGGCAGAGCCTTCAAGATTGACATTAGTACCCTTATAAACGGCCCGAGAGCTCCCTTGCCCATTCCACCATATGAGGATACAGCAAAATACAAACAAAAACACAAATAAAAGATTAAAAAAAATTTAAGTTCTATGAACCAGGAAGCCAGCTTTCACCAGACAACCAGGTCTGCTGATGTCTTGATCTTTTTCTTCTCAGCCTCTGCAACTGTGAAAAATAAACTTCTGTTGCTGATAAGGTACCCAGTCTATAGTATTCTGTTATAGTAGCCTGAAGGGATTGGAAGACATCCTTCCAGCTTTTGTGTTCGAACCTGAACTATGCCATCAATTGTCACCACCTCAGGAATCTTAAATCAAGCCAGGGCTTGCACTGTGAGTCCCTGGGAATACTGTCTGGCTGCTCTGGAGAAGTGTGAGTGTCCACTGTGCAGAGATGGCCCTGTGGAGGCAGCTGCCCTGTGACCCTCTGACCGTCAAGATGGAATGGACAAGGGCTGAACCTGTGAATAACAGTGCTCAAGGCATTTCTTCTCATTCTTTTTGTATGGTTTCCAGTTCCCAGTCCCCACCCTTACTGTCTGTGCTGTGACCTGAAGTGGGAACTCGACCGCAGCGAGACCTACCCGAGGAGGAACAGCCTGCAGAGCGGTGATGTAGTTCTCCAGGGCCAGGCGACGGCGGTCATTGAGCATGGCTTCCACTCTGGCCATGTGTGTCTCCACCAGCTGCTGTCTCTCGTTGGCTGCTTCCTGTTCCAAAGATTCCACTTTCTCCTGGAAATGCTGCCATCATAAACACATATGTCCATGGGGACTGAACAAGTAGGATGAAGCAGCAATTTCAAGTCTTCTAAAAAAGACATCCTATTCCATTTTCTTCTAGTGCTAAAAAGTATCCTAAAGACTGCATAGTCATTCCACAGTTTGACTAATTCTGCATGTTTCATAGGTTACTTCACTTTCCTGCACTCTCCAATCCGCATCAAACCTACTTTTTCATTGAAAATCAGTACTTCATAGGCTCTCTGAGACTGATTTGACTAATAATAATATTGGATAAATATATGCACTCTTGAAAGTCTTATATTAAAAAAAATTCCTCTCTTACTAAAAGTACCTCAAGTAATTGATCATAATAAACTCTTAGTTTACTTAAGGTAATTTTGAGACTGGTTTAAGTCAAAAATTCAAATTTTCATAATTTTTGCAGGAGGGAAAAGCAGCAGAAGATTGTGGTGACTGAAAAGATGTATTGTTAATAAAAAGTAGATTGCAAGTTACAATGTGAGTTTTATGGCAATGAATTATAACTTGAAATGATTGGGAGCAGATATAAGGCAGGATTTAAGCAACTCAATTACTAGACAATGATTAAGAACAGTTGAAGTTTATGGGACTATGAACAATCACGCCTGAGGTGCTGGCGGATGCAGGTAAACCTGCAGACACTCATTAAACAGACTGCTGGCATGTGATGTTTGGTAGGAAATGGGTTCAGATTTTACCTGGATAACTGCCTTCTTATCAGCTTTAGGCAAGTTCTTTGCCTGACGTTCTGCCTCTTCCCATTCTCTCATGACCTATAAATTAAGAAAACACTTGAGTTTAAAATCATCAGTTCATCCTTTGAATACAGACTTAATAGCATGGATGATTATGTTTTTCTTCTATTTTTGTCATTTTAGATATTTTAAAAATGTATTACATACCCATTCCTGGCTGAATAATATGTGACCTCCCAATAGGATATACATAATTAATCACAGCAGTATATTAAACATAAATGTTCACATTTACTGCAGGAATATAGCCTTTTGAGTCAAGGTTGGTCTTTTTTTCCCTAGAACTGAGTGACAGTCATTTTATTTGATGTGAACAAACACCAACTATTCATAGAAGGCATACACTAACTGAACAAGGTCTTCCAATATTTAACTGAAACATGTAAGTTTTACTCTCTTATGAAAGCGACTGAAACCATTTTAAACTGTATATTTTGACTTTAAAAGAAAATATGACATTTTATGTGTGTGTGTGTGTGTGTGTGTGTGTGTGTGTGTCATGAATACAATGCCAAAAAGAAGTATATAATGGGGGAGAAAAAGAAGACTTCTGCTGTCTGATATCCTAAGACCTATACCCCTTTAAAGAACTGATGGGGAAATAAGGCCCTTCAAGCTTGCCGACCTAAGTCATGAACAGCAAGGTTACTCTAAGTCCTTCCAAAAACTCCAAGAAAACATATAATATTATGAATGCAGCAAAAATGTATTTTTTAACAAGTAGCACTAATTTAGTACAAGTAGTACAAGCACTAATTTAGTACAAGTAATTTAACAAGTAGTACTAATTTAGTTGTTAGTAACAACTGCTATGGTCTGAATGTATCCCCTAAAAAGCATGTGTTGGAAACTTAATCTCCAATGCAACAATGTTGAGAGGTGATTCAGTCTCTGTCCTCATGAGTAAATTAGTTTCATTATGGGGAGAGTAGGTTTGTTATTGTGAGAAGTGGGTTGTTATAAAACTGAGTTTTGCCCTCCTCTTGCCCTTCTTCCTTCCACCATAAATGATACAGCATGAAGATCCTCAACAGATGCCAACACCATGCTCTTGGACTTCCCCACTTGCAGAACTGAAAGCCGAATTTTAAACTTCTTTTTCTTTACAGATTATCCAGGCTGGGGTATTCTATCATAGCAACACAAACTGACTAAGATATCAGGTGAATGTGTTTTGTAGGAAATCAATGCTTCCTACATGGATTTCCCTGAGTGAAGTGCACTCGTTAACCTGATAAAAAAGTAAAAGACTGTACCTCTGTATGTTGTTCAAAGAAAATATTAACTTCCTACTACCTAGAGCTGCCTTTTCAAGTGTATGACAAGTAGAATTTGTTTAAAGTGCAACTCATAACTGAGCTAGGTAAAATGAAGAAAGAAAGATCAAGGAAACAAAATATTGGCTTGGTGCCAGATGTGTACTTGCATACTCTGTGTACTCCCAAAGCATGAGGAAACTTGATTACTGTATTATAAGAGCCTGTTATTTGTAGGTATTTAGCCCTAAGGAATAGACTCTTCTGACATACTTCAAGACAGGAAAGAAAAAGAGGCTTGGAATAAATAACTACAGATAGAAGACTTCTATGAGACAATACCACATCAAATCATGTGGGTTCCTAATTATAGATTTTATTGTCTATTGATATTAATTCTTTGTATATGATAGGCAATTAGCTTCTTCTTGTTGTTTTAGTAAAACTATGGAGAAAACAAGATGGAATAAATATTCCATTATACTTGAAAAGCATATAAAAAATAATCTCAAGGTTCACAGCAAAATTGGGACAAATGCCCTGCTGCAGTGAACAAGAATAGAACATGGAAGAAAAGAAACATATTGTCCCGGCCGGGCGCGGTGGCTCAAGCCTGTAATCCCAGCACTTTGGGAGGCCGAGACGGGCGGATCACGAGGTCAGGAGATCGAGACCATCCTGGCTAACACGGTGAAACCCCGTCTCGACTAAAAAATACAAAAAAATTAGCCGGGCGAGGTGGCGGGCGCCTGTAGTCCCAGTTACTCGGGAGGCTGAGGCAGGAGAATGGCGTGAACCTGGGAGGCGGAGCTTGCAGTGAGCTGAGATCCGGCCACTGCACTCCAGCCTGGGCGGCAGAGCCAGACTCTGTCTCAAAAAAAAAAAAAAAAAAAAAAAAGAAACATATTGTCCCATCTGCTTTGGTGCTTCTACCAAGTTAATAAAGGGAACCTGTGGGCAAGGGGGACATGGAAGACCATCTTTGCTTTATAGATGAGATAAGCCTTGCAATATAAATATTTCAATTTTCTGCTTTGGGAATGTTCACAGTGGTGGTACTCTACCAACAATTCTTCAAGCAAGGAATCTCAAAATTAGTTTGAGATAGAGGTTCAATGCTCTACTGCAATGTGAAAACTGATTTCCCATATTACATTTACATTTTTTCTATTTTACCTTGTACACTCAGAATCTGGACTTTAAGCTTTAAGCTGGAGGAATCCATGAAATAATTGAAGAGATTTATTTAGCTAATGAGTTGCAAATAAGCATTACTATAAAAATTAACTCAAATTTTGATTTTCAGAACAATTTAAAAATATCCTATACCCCCACAAATAAATAAATCACCTGCACCATCCCACTAAGACTCTACTGCAAATGAATACACACTATATGTAGGCTGAGCATCTCCCTGTCAACAGTGAATTTCACTGTGGAACTGATAACAAATAGCATTCATGCTGACCCTGTATTAAGTGCTTTACAACATCTATCTAATTTAATTGATTCCTCACAACAGTTTGTGATTAGCCAGGGCCGTCCCATTTTATGAACCAGGTTAAGGTACCAGCTCAAGACTATGCAGGTAAAAAAGGGAGAGAAAAGAATATAAATCAAGATCTCTGTGGTTCTAAAGATCATGTTTTTGTACCCTATGGTACCCAATTTTCCATTATAAAATAAAAAATTCATTAGGTGAGCTAAGTTTATTTACATTTAGTGACAGGAGAAAGGGGTGCTCTTAAAATGTTGCTGCTTATCTTAAAAATAAAAACCTAGGCTGGGCACAGTGGCTCATGACTGTAATCCCAGCATTTTGGGAGGCCGAGGTGGGCGAATCACAAGGTCAGGAGATCCAGACCATCCCGGCCAACATGGTGAAAACACGTCTCTACTAAAAATACAAAAATTAGCTGGGCATGGTATGTGCCTGTAATCCCAGCTACTGGGGAGGCTGAGGCAGGAGAATCGCGTGAACCAGGAAATCGCAGGTTGCAGTGAGTCTAGATTGCATCACTGTACTCCGGCCTGGCGACAGAGCAAGACTCCATCAAGGACAGACGGACGGAAGGAAGGAAGGAAGGAAGGAAGGAAGGAACGAACGAACTATGAGTTGGGTCAGCTTTCAATTTGAAGGACTTCATTTTAAGCACATACTAAAAGTAGTAAGTTTGTAAGTAATAAAAGTGCTCACACATGGTTCCGCTGCTGATTTCTATTGACTAGATACTAGTCACGACATAGAGCAACAAAAATCTACAGGTTTAGAGTTGTACGAAATATGAAATATTTCATATAAAATATGAAAAATTGAAATTTGAAAAATATGAAAATATGAAAAATTCCAAAATCCTCTGTATTTATAAGAAAACATATAACAAAAACTACAATAAAACTTATTTTAAAAAACTGCACAATTTTTAAAATTTAAAATTCTCAGGACCTGGCCCTTGCAGTGGCTCTATAGATTCTTACAAAGCAATTCTCCACTGCAGGCACAAAGGTATCAATTTCGTTTGGATTTATGGATCTTCAAAGACTTGGCTGTTTCATGCAGAGAAAATGACTACTACTTAGTAGAGATTTAAGAGGCAGGCAAGTTTGAAGTCGAAAAGTCCCTAGATTTCAGCACCACAGATTATCAGATACATACTAATTTCAGGTGTCTCATATGCCTGTGACCACTGGAATCTAGTAGACAACATTCTCTGCTCTGGGATGACACCTCTTAGGTTATATCAGATATATCTGACGACTAAAAGATGAACAAAATCTATCAAAACTCATATGAACTAAGTCACAAGTTAAATAGATGTGCTAAAAGAAAAGTTGAATTATTATTTTATCGAAGACCTGTCATATCTAAAACTAACAGAGAATTTGAAATACGTTTTCTTAATAAGATCAAAAATGACCAAGTTATACTAGAATAAAAAATTCAGGATTAAAAAACCACAAAATTAAAAAAAAAATGACTAAGTGGGTCCAAGAATGAAATGCAAGGTTAGTACGACATGAACTTAGAGGTACTAAAAGGAGTTTACAATCCAGCTGGAAAGATAACGCAGGTGTGTCGAAAAATCATTAATAAAACCGGAGAGCAAATATTTAGAATTAAATGAAAGGTAAGAGCAATGACTGCCTGTCTCATTCTGAGTATGAAGTAGGGTGTAAGGAATGGGTGAGATGTGCCAACGTGAAGAAGGGTGGGGGGGCATTTCCAGGAGAAGTCAATGCCAAGGACAAAGGGAAGTCCAAGATGAGATGAGCAGATGGTGAGCAGAGTGGCGTGATCAGAACAGCAGTTTAACGCTGTACAGAAGGCAAGGGTAGCAGTTGAGAAGGAAGAGGTGGTAGGAAGACCAGAGTCAGGGTACAGCGGTAGGCACTGAAAATGACAAGCTGAGCATTCGGTGTTTATTTTTGTCATTGTTCTTTTTTTTTTAAGACTTCATGTGCCCAGAAGTGGATTTTGAGGGCACAGGAAGCCTCTGAAAGCTTCATAAAGAAGGGAGATAGGATGTAAATTCAAAGGAGGACATTTCAGTGGCAATAAGTATGATTCATAGTCCTCCAATGCTTTCGGGACAGTGCCTGTGTCTTTCCTAATGAAAAATCTGATTTTTTTGGCATCAGGTGAAAACTCACTAATTCCCTGTGGTTAGCTTTCTAGTTCAATTCGCTGCTAGGTTTTCATCACGGGCAACCACTAGAACTGCACATTATAGTCCAGAGCCAAAAAGATAGTGATTATAACGCGTTTTTCCTCTTTATGTTATTATACCAAAGTAGATCCAAGTACTGTTACTCATCTGAAGGCAAAACAAACCAACAACAAAAAAAACACAAACAAAAAAACAGTATCTGTGTTGTACCTTTCTAGATACTTTATTAGTTACATGTTTTCAAGTGTAGGTTTTCTTATTATTCAGGCGAGGCCAAGAGGTCAGGAGATGATTATCATGGAAAAGACAGTTTGTTACTCACAGCTCCCAAGAAGCCGGTATATGCCACTACATGCAGGCTCATATGGGAAGCATGAGGGTTGGTCAGGAGGGGAAAACATGAACAAGAGTTCTCTGTGGTTTTCATGGAAAGAATGCGCGAAGCAGGGTAGGCACGTTTAGGACTGACTAGTTCAAATAATGGTGATGGGGCATGAGGTTGTCCCTAGTGGTCTGGTACCTGGCCCTGGGGTGATTAGAGCAGGTGTATAGTGGCCCAGAGTAGAAGAGGTAGGTAAAGAAGGTGGTTGGGAGTTAGGAGCGTTTGACTGATTAGTTTGCATGTGAAAGACATGCTCAGAGGCCATTTATTTGGCCCTGGCAGGGAGGAATCTTCCTGGGGTCAACAGGGACCCAGATCAGAAATTACAGGAAAGCAAGATTAATTGTCTACTAAAGATTGACTATGGTCTTAGAAAATATGCAGCAGTCTCATTCATAAATTGCATTTTAATGTCTCTCAACAGACCTTTTAAGTATCTAAGTATGACAAAAATTTCTCCTATCTTCTGATATTTGCCACAGAATATTAACACTAAAAATGAATGGCTTACTTTAACCTGAGATCTTTATTCATTCACTTATATGTCCTACTTTTTTTTTTTTTTTTCCCACATTCACTCCTAGGTTTGTAGACTACAAATCGAAAAAGTGACTGGAAAATAATAATGTCCATATTTGTTGATTGAATGAATGAATGAATGAGGAATCTGAGCAAGGGCTAAAATTCTCTGTATTATCAAACTCCAACACAACATCCAGTGCCTGGTAGTAGACATAGCTTAAATTGTAGCTGATAGTATATATGGATTAGCCATGTTTTAGACACAAGTTATTTTTCAATTTGCTTAGTTAAGGATCTGCTAAAAAAAAAAATACCAAACCAAACCACGGTTTTTTTGGTTTTTTTCTTTTTCCAGCAAAGTATAGTGAAAGGAGTACTGTACTACGAGCAAGAAAGGCCTGGATTCTAAATGTTGTCTCTGGCTCACTGATTTTGCTTTGTGCTAAAATGGGAAGCCACTCTTTGAACCTCTATTCCATTATGTATCACTTAGGAGACTAGATGAAATAATCACTATGGTTCAGCTCAGTTTTAAGTCTCTATGATTCTGTAGACTGTAAACAATTATAACAGTCTAGGATTTAATACAAAAACTCATCTTTACTAAAGAGAAAAATGCTCTTAGATGGATTTTAATTTACTATATGTTGATTACAGGTACTACATATATACAGAATAATAATGCCAAGTACCTTTCTTCACCAGAGAGAATGTTATGGACATCATTTAATTTGTGCTTACAAAATCCAACTATACTTGGATCCTTCTTAGGCAGCATGTTCATGGAGGATGCAAAAAACTCACAAACTGTGCCCACACAGTAAACATTTAAAATTAGAACTTTGCATATTTAAAGATCTTGATAAAGCCAGCAAGCCCGTGGGGAGACTGAGGTTTCCTGTTATCGTAGGGCTGAATGATGGAAGTGCCAGACTTACCTGGGACATTCTCTCTCGGTGCTTGGCCTCAAGTCTCTCTTTGGCTTTCTGGAAATGGGCGTGTTCATTCTCATCCCCAGGCGTCTCAAGGTACTTGTCAACGGCATCAGGGGTACTGGCTGCTGTTGTAGGAACTATAAAGTAGAAGAGAAGGAGGTTTGAGGGAAAACAACAACAACAAAAAAAACACCAACAACAGAATATCCACTTGTTTAAAAGAAAGCCGTATTTTCAGTTATTTCTCAGAACAGAGAATTTAGTAAAGCAGCGCATACAAGACGTTAATGCTGTTTAAGAGAACATGAGACACTGTGCAGCACAGTAAGGATGTGTTTCATCATTCCCAAGTACAGAATGAAGGAAAAATCTTTAAAGTGGTCCACTTTGCAATATAGTATTAGAGTTCTTTATGAAACAAGCATGCAAAGAGCAAAAATAGTTGGTGCTGGATAGACATGTTTTTCCAAATGCCCATGCTTTCCTGAATTCATATTTTGCAATTTTGAAACTAAATGATATCATCAATATCATACATTCAGACTCCTGTAGAAACCAAAGATATCTGTAATTAACCTGTTGTAGAATAACTGCACCTCAGAGAAAAGGTAAATTGTATGATGTATTTTAGATAACTACAAAGACAATCTTCATGAGACAGTATGTGAAACACCACAAAAAAAAAAAATCAATAAACACATTTTTGAATCACAAAAGGACCTTTCTGCCTTCACAAATTTGACAATAGTCAATGAATTCATTATGCTAGTTGTCAAAAAGTGATTTCTATTTTGAATTCAACTAATACTACTAAGCAATATTTGAACTGCAACATATACTGCTATATTATGTGAAAACATAAATACATATAAAATTCAAGAGTACACTATAAAACAAAAATGTCTTAACTCATGAGCCAAGTGAATTATAATACCTATAGAAGCAATTTTCCAAAAGATTAGTAATGACTAGTGAGAATTCAGAGTATTTATGAGTTTAAAAGAAAAAAGGATTTTGACTTAAGAAGAAGCATATTTAACATAAAAAACGAAATGAGATGTTTTCACTATCTTTTCAGGTCAAATCAATTGTTTCATTCTAAAGGTTATTCAAATATCACCAATGTTCCAAGTATTCCTATCAAATTATTAATACTTGTGTATTACATTTGGGATATAATACCTCAAAGAGGACTTGAATGAGAAGAATTTATAGCTAAGTCATTTTGAAACTAAACTTGAAGTTAAATACATTTTCTACATCCTTCAAGAAAATGTCTGGAATCTTAATCCAAAGTCTTCAAAGATATTAACTAAAACCGGAAGGCTGTTTAATAATTAAACAGTATCTTTCATTTTAAAGAGCAACATTCGTTTTGATTTTTTCCCTCCACTTCAATCCTGATTAATAATCATTTTTCAAAAAATATAAGCAGTTGAGTGTCTATCCAGATGTTGCTTTCAAGTGTAAGGAAGGAGGCAGGGCATATTCCTGGTGCCTTTACACAGCTGCCCCTATCTTCTGTGTAGCAAATGAGGGAGTGGTGTTCCTTCTTACATTGGCAGCAACAGGGAGAAGGAAGGAAGGCAGGAAGGAAGGAAAGAGCCATGTGGGGGCTTTGCAATTAAGCACATTTGGATTTGAATTCCATTTCTTTTTCAGATCGGCTGTGACCTGGGGCAGGAAACTTAAGCACTCCATGTTCCAGTTTCTTTATCAAGTGGTGATAACATGCCACACGATATGATAGGAGTGCTGGGAAAATGAGATACCATACCACATGTAAGTCATCTGGCAGAGAGGGTGACACACGGCAGAGCTCATACATATTAGCGGCCTTGCCTCCTCCTCTGCTTATTACATCCTGCTCAAATCTTAGAGCTAATGCTAACCATGGGAAAGTTCTGCTACTTTTATTCAAAGCCACTGAAAATGTTTTGGTAGGAGGGTGCAATAATAAAGTAAGAAAGAAAAAAGAAAAGGACAAATTTTAAAAATTGAGAAAAAAAAACAAAAGAAAATATAAACATTAACAAAAAACAAAATAGAACCACTGAAAATGAATTACACACAGGATCACAGAGTGCAACCTACAGGAAAAGTAATATGCATTTTTCAAAAAATGTTAGGGGTAGCCCACATAAAAAAGGCCGAAAGTATCAAAAATAAGTAAATTGTTAATTTGTAAGATCGAAACAATAATTTTGAATATTAAGTCCTTTTCGAAAAAAAGGTAAATGTTTTTCTCCACTGCTTCAAGCAAACCAGTATGCAAGTAGTTTTTTAACTTAATCATTAAGTTAATGAATCCCAACTTGGAATGAACGTGGTATTTAGCATTCAAAATGTGTTTCCCCGGCTTCAGTCATTTTCTCATCTTAACTGGTAGAGCTCAAATGAGAACAAGTTAAAGTAAAAGCAGAAAACAAAACAATAACATTATTTTGCATAGTCCAATCTGGCAGAATGACAAGTTTAGGCAAACCATATTTTATGTTTGAAACAAATGAAAATGTATAAATATTTGGGGTTATATTCCCTGATGAAGACAGTCATCTGGCTGTAACTGTTATAACCATAACATAAGCACCCCTTTAGAAAACTAGAATATAAAACTTACTATGTAAGAAGGAAGTTTTTTCAGCTCCTATGGTTTGCAAACACTGTCTACTGTATAAAGGAAAGAAGATAAACACTATAATCTGAATCACTATAATCACACTGGCCTAAGTAGAAATGCACGTAGCAATATAATAAGAGAATAAACATGGAACGTGAATGTGAGGTATGTTTAACAGGACTGAGGATATTAAAAAGGATAAAAACCTTCTTTTTAGGCGCATGGAAATAAATACGAATACGATATTACCAATTTATTCCATTGAATCCAGAAATACTTCTGTGGTAATTAATGTTCCCTGCTAACTGGATTGGGCCACAGGAAGCCCAGATTAAGCATTGTTTCTGAGTGTGTTTCTGAGGGTGCTTCTGGATGAGATTAGCATTGGAACTGGTACACTCAGTAAAGTAAATCACCCTCCTCAACATGGGCAGGCATCACCCAATCTGCTGAGGGTCTGAAATCAAAAGGGCAGAGGATGGAGCAGCTCACCCTTTTTATTTCCTGGCTGCCTGAGCCAGGATATTGGTCTTCTCTTGCCCCTGGACTGAAACGTACACCATTGTCTTCCCTGGTCCTCAGGCCTTTAGATTTGGACTAAGTCATACCATCAGCTCTCCTGGGTCTCCAACTTGCAGGTAACAGATCATGGAACTTAGCCTCCATAATCGCTGTGTGAGCCAATTCTGCATAATCAATCTCTTCCTATACGTATATATCCTATTGGCCCTGTTTCTCTGGAGAACCCTGAGCAATACAATTTCTCTTCAAGTAAATCTTTGTTAACGGTCCCAGTTGAGGAAGCTGTGTCTCTTAATCTGTAACTCAAATTTTCAGCCATTCATACAATCCCCCATCTCAATTAGTGTGAAATTATCCTATATTCATACCAACCAGCAAATCAGATTACTGTCTAGTCAAGTGGAGAAGGATAACATATGCTGATATTGTTAAATGAATTTAAGTTTATTACTACTGCTCTGCAGCTGGTGAGGAGGAAGGAGAGAGCAATTTTAAGGCTGGAGTACTTCCAGAGAGCTCACCTTCTATTTCGTGAATATCCTTATATCCTAAAGAGATTAAATTCATAGGACTGACTACCATTTTGTGATTACGTCCACAGAAGGCGAGAGACACATGTGCCCTATATGTCCTCACCCATCGACGTACTTTCTTTTGGGAAGGGAGTGGGGTTCAAGGAATGTCAGGATATGTCACAGGACACAGAGGGAACAGGAAGCTGCGTATCAGCAGGTCACTGATATATTTAAGGTACTTAAAACACAGGTCACTGTCACCACTTAGAAAGTGGAAACGAACTGGCTTTAGGAGAGTTTATTTCTGTTTTGCATTTTAAACTACCATAGAGCAGTTTATCCTGCTCACAGACCTCTGAGGTTCCACAGAACCTCTGCTAAAGGCTAGGATTTTGGCCGGGTGCAGTGGCTCATGCCTGTCATCCCAGCACTTTGGGAGGCCAAGGTGGGCGGATCACCTGAGGTTGGAAGTTTGAGACCTGCCTGATTAAGATGGAGAAACCCTGTCTCTACTTAAAAAAAAAAAAAAAAAAAAATTAGCCGGGTGTGGTGGCGCATGCGTGTAATCCCAGCTACTCGGGAGGCTGAGGCAGGAGAATCCCTTGAACCTGGGAGGCGGAGGTTGCGGTGAGCTGAGATCGCGTCACTGCACTCCAGCCTGGGGAACAGAGTGAAACTCGGTCTCAAAAAGCCAACTAACTAACTAACTAAGTAAAGGCTAGGATTTCCATGTTGGCCAAATGATAACAGCCTCTTTTCATCAGAGTCCTCCATGCTAGGCATCTTCTATGTGTTCTCGTTTAATACATGGGAAGAAAAAAATTACCCTATTTTATTGCGTAGAGGCAAAACACTATCATTTAACATACTCATTCGCATCCCTAAACACACACAAAGTCTCTTAAGATTGGGTAAGCCATAAAAAGGCTGTAAAGCTAACTTCTAGGGCAGTAAAGGGCTAATCCATCCACATGCTGGGGCACTGGAAAGGGTTTTTGTTGTTTTGTTTTGTTAATGAGCAACACAACTTGGCTAAACAACATATGCTTTGTTAGGGTGTCCCTTGGCTTGTTTTCTATGAAACCGCTGTTCCTGCCTCGAACACTATCTGGCAAATGACCTTCAACAGAAGTTGGGTCATAAAGCAGGGATCAAGTGAAAAGAGCCTACGGTGCTGGAATATGGAGGATGGAATACGGAGGACGTTCTGGCCTTAGGCCCCTCTGCCAACCTGGTCACTCATGCCTTCTGCAAGCAAACTGGCTGGGTATGTTCCCCTTTCTGCGGAAAACTAGACTTAAAATGAGACAAAACTCAGGGTCCAATATCCTTAGCTCTAGGTTTTGACCTCTAGATGCCTAGTCATTAGCAGCACTACCAACATCACACGCACAAGCTTTTAACTTTTTAAATGACCTTTGTATTTATTTTATTTTAGTCTCCTAACAGAGCCTTGTAGGCCACGGTAGGCTATTACCTCCCTTCCTTTTAATAGTGATCATGTGTATCTAAACACTCGTAACAAATGAAAAAATATAACAGAAAAGCAGTTCCAATTCCTAGTGCATTACTGCTTCAAGGTGAACATTTGCTTCCAAATATACAGTGGTATTCTGGATGACTTACGCCTTCTACATAAGCCACATCCTTATTCTTTGCCACAGTGGGAAGTCAGAGGTTATCAAAGCGACTGAGACAGCAGCTCTGACATGGACAAACTATCCTGCCTTTAGTGAGCCTGTTCATTCTTTTATTTCTCCAGCCCGCCAACATTACAGCCCTTATTATATGTGAGGCACACGGGAGAAACCAATGAGAAAAACATGAAGGCCCTGGTCCTGGTGGCATTATATTCTAGGGACAGAAGCAATTACTGCAAGACTTTTTAAAAAGCCAGTAAGTCATATTGTTAATATGTGATGTGTATTATGGAGAAAAAGAGGAAAAAGAAAAATAGAGCAGAGTTCAGAAGGATTGGGACAGCTGAGGGGAGAGGGGAAAGGTAGACCGCAGGAAGTAAACGACCAGGCAGAGTCTTAAGTGAGGAGGTGACATTCAGGTCTTCCCAGCTGGCTGCCAGAAAAACATGGCAGGCAGATGACAAAACTAGCATGGCAACCCTAAGAGTTGAGGCTGGCTGGCAAATTCCATGAGACCCGCATGGCCAGAGCTGAAGAAGCAAGAGAGGAAATAGTGGGAGAGGCAGGGAAGAAATAGGGGACATCATGTACAGCCTTGAAGACATAGTAAGGATTCTGAAGGACCAGCGTGGGCTGTTTGAGGGGGAGTATATGTAATGGGGTGTTTTGTTGAAGGATCACTCTGGCTGCTACGGGACAAAAGCAGAAGGAAGATCTTTTAAGAGGAGAAGACAGGCTGGGCGCGGTGGCTCACGCCTGTAATCCCAGCACTTTGGGAGGCTGAGGTGGGCGGATCACCTGAGGTCGGGAGTTTGAGACCAGCCTGACCAACATGGAGCAACCCTATCTCTACTAAAAATACTAAAATTAGCTGGGCATGGTGGTGGGCGCCTGTAATCCCAGCCATTCAAGAGGCTGAGGCAGGAGAATCGCTTGAACCCGGGAGGCGGAGGTTGTGGTGAGCCAACATTGTGCCACTGCACTCCAGCCTGGGCGAAACTCTGTCTCAAAAAAAAAAAAGAAGACAAAGATGAAGATGACGGTGGCTTGGACCAGGGTGGCTGTCATAGGAAGTTGTTGCCCTCAGCCCCCTTCCCACACAAGAATGGTCAGATTCCCTTCTTTCTCTCACACCAAAATGCTATTACCTCAGGGAACTGAGTATGAAAACGGGAGAAACTGCTTCCACATGTGCGTGAGGGCTCACTTCAATTTTAATACTGATACATGGATGCTTGTCACAATACTGCCACTTCACATTGTAATCTATTCTCATTACCTGCCAGAGCTCTGTTTTCTGGGGCGAAGTAAAATGGCAGGTTAGCTTTCAGTTTATTCAAGAATGCTGATGCTGCATGCAACGTTCCTGTCACAAAATGCTCCTCCGTCACTGGGGCCAAGACAGCAATGAAACATTCCCATACCTGTGGTTCCTCTGAGAAAATTGTTACCATTTGAAGGGAAGTTACTTCAAAACAGGGTGAAACCTGCTAACATCTTCAGGATGAGGCAGAAATCACTCTCCTAGCCTGTCTGAAGACTCCATAGAAGATAATCTATTAAGTTGAACTGTACATGCACCGATTTCCTTCATTTTAGTTCCGATTTTATAATCACTGCAGAGTACTTCCTTTCATATTCATACTAATGTGGTATTTCACATTCAAACAAGAATGTGGGGTCAAAATTAAAGATTGCCCTTATCATTTTGATATTCATTTGTTTCCTCAGTCTCTGGGGTGACACACAGTTTTACAGTCACAATGGGCTCAGGACATTAAAGAAAAAACAACCCACCTTCAAACAGCAATGACCATGGCCATCTCCAACAGGCCAGAAGGCCCAATGCGTCCCTAAACAAAGGCTTATGAATGGCATTCAGTCGATATATTAATGTTAGATTCTTTTTTTTTTTTGAGACGGAGTCTCGCTCTATCGCCCAGGTGGGAGTGCAGTGGCACGATCTCTGCTCATTGCAAGCTCCACCGCCTCCCGGGTTCACGCCATTCTCCTACCTCAGCCTCCCTAGAAGCTGGGAGTACAGGCGCCCGCCACTACGCCTGGCTACTTTTTTTTGTATTTTTAGTAGAGACGGGGTTTTACCGTGTTAGCCAGAATGGTCTCAATCTCCTGACCTCGTGATCTGCCCGCCTCGGCCTCCCAAAGTGCTGGGATTACAGGCGTGAGCCACCGCGCCTGGCCCATTAATGTTAGATTCTAACAAGAAAATTGGTTTAGTCTCCTTTCATCAGCAGAAAAGCAATTTATCTCTATAGCACTGATAACAGAAGATTAAAACAAATTAAGACCTATATAAATCACTGCCTTATCATTGAAAATGCTATTTGATACAGACCTAGCAATGTTGTCACTTGAGATGGCTATAATTTAGGAGAGGAGACAAGGAGGATCATTTATATATGGGTGAAATAGAAACCTGTTAGCGTTTATGTGAAAATTTAATTTTGAAACATGGCAGAGCTTTCTGAGTGCCACCTCAACTTAAAAAAAAAGTGTCTCTCTATTTTTCTAATTTCAAAATAGCTAAAACTCCTAACGCATTCTAAATTCAAATATTTATCCTACCCACTAAGTCCAAGATAGAAGAATCATTTATAACAAGAAAATACAGTTTGTGATCCTCCGGTGTAATACCAGACCCTTTTAAAAACAAAATAACAACAACAACAGGAAGAAACAAAGGCATTCTCCCCTTAATATGCCCTTGTATTGTAATTTTATAGCCAGTGCAATCATAGTTGGTGGAGAACACTATCAATGCATCGCGTGGACATAAGGTAATAAAAATGTAATCTATGATGTGTTTACTCTAGTCAAGCTACATTTCTTTTTTATATCCATGGACACATACTGACATGGGAATTTTTTCAAATCTATGAACTGAATGTGAAAGAATGAATGCTGGCGTTATTTTTTATTAACATCTATTCTCCATTCGGCACAACACACTAAAACTTAAAAGCAACCTCAAGTCTGAATCTAAAAAATATACGCGAAGCAATAGCAATAATAACTGGCATTCAGAATGGGTTAACCTTAGGGTATTGTTTTTTGTCAATTTGTCAGAAGCTATTCTTGACTTCATTAATGGAGGCACATAAAGAAATAACCAGTCATAGCTGCTCAACACTCAATAGATGAGTTCAAAAAGTCAAAATCTTCAATATTGTCCACTTTCATATAAACAGTAGCAGTAAAAGCAGATGGAACTGTCAACCTCTATGGAGGTCTTAAGGATAAAGCTGATTTCATTTTACCCCAGACTTCCAGAGCAATCTCCTCCTACACTTGTATATTTTACTTTATATTGTTATTTATTTCTATGACATATCTGGGTCTCATTTCATCAATAAAATTATCAAGTTATCGAAAGCCAGTACTCAGATTCCTTTGCTGGTGTCCCTCAAAATACCTGGCTTAGCACATCCTGGACTCAAAAATAACTGCTGCACAGTTCACAATTGCAAAGATATGGAACCACCCTAAGGGCCCATCAACCAATGAGTGATAAAGAAAATGTGGTATATATACTCCATGGAATACTACTGGGCCACAAAAATCACAAAATAAAAAAGTCTTTTGCAGTAACTTGGATGGAGCTGGAGGCCATTATTCTAAGTGAAGTAATTAGGAATGGAAACACAGTATGTCCTCACTTATAAATTGGGAGCTAAGCTATGATTATGCAAAGGCATACAGAGTAGCAAAATGGACATTGGAGACTCAGAATGAGGGAGAGTGAGAAGGAGGTGAGGGATAAACAACTACATATTGGGTACAATGTACACTACTCAGTTATTGGGACACTAAACTCTCAGACGTCACCATTATACACTTCATCCACGTAACCAAAAGCCACTTTTACCCCCAAAGCTATTGGGAAAAAAATAAAAATAAAAATGAAAAAACCTGCTGTATTAAACCAAGGATCGGCTTGCTGGCTACATTTTTTTTTTTTTTTCTTTTTCCTTGAGATGGAATCTCGCTCTTGTCCCCCAGACTGGAGCGCAATGGTGCGATCTTGGCTCACTGCAACCTCTGCCTCCCGGGTTCAAGTGATTCTCCTGCCTCAGCCTCCCGAATAGCTGGGATTACAAGAGCGCACCACCACACCTGCTGATTTTTGTATTTTTAGTAGAGATGGGGTTTCACTATGTAGACCAGGCTGGTCTCGAACTCCTGACCTCAGGTGATCTGCCTGCCTCGGCCTCCCAAACTGCTGGGATTACAGGCGTGAGCCACTGTACCTGGCTGCTGGCTACCTTTATAAAAGTAGTATTATTGGAACACATCCTTATGTATTTGTTTACTTATTGTCTATTGTTGCTTTCATGCTACCACTGCAGAGTTAAATAGTTATGACAAACTGCATGACCTACAAAGCCTAAAATCTATAATCTGGCCTTGTATGAAAAATATTTGCTGACCGCTTTATTAAACTATCTACTTACCCTCTTCTGGCAAATAGCTAAACAACAGACTACATAAATAAGGAGCATTCTTTTACCACAGGTAGAACATCCCTCATCTGAAAATCTGAAATGCTCCAAAATCTGATCATTTTTGAGCAGTGACACGACGTCATGGTGGCTGGGATAGCAACACCTTTGTTCTCTCACAGTGCAATGTACACAAACTTTGTTTCATGAACAAAATTATCAAAAATACTGTATAAGGCCAAGCATGGTGGCTCACACCTGTAATCAAAGTACTTTGGGAGGCCGAGGCTGGTGGATCACTTCAGGTCAGGAGTTCAAGACCAGCCTGGCCAACATGGTGAAACCCTCTCTCTACTAAAAAACACAAAAATTAGCTGTGTGTGGTGGCAGGTGTCTGTGATTACAGCTTCCCTTGAGAGGCTGAGGCAGGGGGATCTCGAACCTAGGAGGCAGAGGTTGCAGTGAGCCAAGTTCACACCACTGCACTCCAGCCTGGGCAACAGAGCGAGACTCCAAAAACAAAAAAAAAGTATAAAATTACCTTCAGACTTTTGTACAAGGTGTACATGAAACATAAATGAATTTCATGTTATCTCATCATGAATACATCAACATTCCCAAATCCAAAATCTGAAGCACCTCTGGTCCCAAGCATTTTAGAGAAGAGATATTTAACCTGTATTCAAAGTAAATGGCCCTTCTTTTTAAAAAATGCTGAGCTGGGCTGGGTGCGTTGGCTCACGCCTGTAATTCCAGCACTTTGGGAGGCTGAGGTAGGCAGATCACGAGGTCAGGAGATCGAGACCATCCTGACTAACACGGTGAAACCCTGTCTCTGCTAAAACTTCAAAAAATTAGCCAGGCGCAGTGGTGGGCGCCTGTAGTCCCAGCTACTCGGGAGGCTGAGGCAGGAGAATGGTGTGAACTTGGGAGGCAGAGCTTGCAGTGAGCCGAGATCATGCCACTGTACTCCAGCCTGGGCGACAGACCGTCTCAAAAAAAAAAAGTGCTGAGCTGCTAAGCAATCCAGTTCCTTTCAATTTTAAGGTCATCTCCAATTATTATGGCTTTGAGGAAAAAACCATTCTTCTCATCTAAGCATTTCCAGATACCAAAGATTTGGCTTTTCACACTTGTTAATCTGATAGAATTTACTGGCAATGATGTGACATATAATTTAATTCACCATCACATCTTTTAATGCTTTAATTGTTCTCCCTCCCTAGGTTGGTTGGGGAGCAAAGTGTAAGCCCAGGTTGCCCAATCTAATTTGGCAGTTTTAGTTCCAATGGTATTGCAGAATGCAGTAATGGGAACTAATATTTGCTACTGCACAGTGAAAAGAACAAGAATAGTGTGATTAAGAACAATAGTTCAAATTTGGCCAAAGATTAAATGGCCTAGGCGTTCAGACTCCTGTCTTATGGCTCCTGTCTTTACAACGACCCTGGGGTTAAGGTGGCATATTTCATTCAAAGGCTGCATGGTGAGTTATCTACGATTCGCAAATTATGAGCTTCTGCAGCAACAAACTTGGAACTTAGGAATGGTTCTTGGGGATGGTTCTTGGGGATGGAACTTGGGGCCTGACTTGTTAAGTTCCAATTCTTTTCATATTCTCTGGAAGTGTACCAGTCTGTTCCATGTCATCTGGACCATTTTAATGTGCCTAGAAATCAATATTTTTCCTTCCCTCAATCCTGCATGGGGTCAGATCTATACCTCTGTACACACCCTAAGGCCATAAACATAATCCTAAAGTACAAATAACCTGTGTAGCAAAACTATAGGGCATCTCTACAGATGGTTATGCTCCAGCATATCCTAGGATTCTAGGAAACTAAGATGAAACAGATAGGAGAAAGGGTGGTGCATAGGTGAACCATGGACTTCCAAGTAAGGGGTTTGCTGGTTTCTCTTCTGCTGCCACAGTAGCTTACATTCAAGCAGAAAAACTATGAGATCTTCAACACTATAGTCAGAACAGCAACAGCAACTTCCACCTTATCTTGCAAATATTGAGAGCTTGGACAATAGTCTAACAAATTCAATTTCAAACATCTGTTGAGAATCAGAGGATACTGACATTCTAACATTTCAACATGCCCCCAAATTTGTGGAAAGTACACCTGTTTACACCAGGATAGTTCTATCTCTGAGTCAGACATGGGGAAACTACTACTCCAGAACAGGATTCTCAACCAGAATGTGACCCCCCCGGGCACATTTAGCAAAGTCTAGAGACATTTTTAGTTATCACAGCTGGAGTTGTGTTAATGGCATTTAGTGGGTAGGGGTCAGGGATGCTGCTAAACGCTCTATCTGCATAGGACAGACTCCTAAAACAATTAATTATCTGGATCAAAATGTCAATAGTGCTGAGGTTGAGAAACCTTGGTTTAGTTGTTTGTACCACATGTCAGCGCAAATGAAGGTGCCAGAGATGGGTCACACTTTGGCCAGATCACAGGGTGCAATCCGCTGACTGAAAATTAGCATGATGCTCTTTGAGAGATTAAATGCCACTAAGGAGTTGGTCTGTTTGCCTTTTGGGAAGCAATCTGATGGAGAGAACACTAGAAAAAATGGTCACACTCTCATATTTGAAATATAAATGAATCAACAAATATTTATATAATTGTATTGTTTACAAATACTACATTTTTAAGATTAAATGTGAAACTTTTGTACTGTCCTAAACCCAAATGGGCAGGTGCAAAACTAATGTCAGAAATTACCTCGGCTCCCATAAGATTCTTTATCCCAAATGAGAAAGGATTTTTTCTAATGATTTGAATTCCTATGTTCATGAAGAAAATGAAAGCTCTCAGCCTTATATTTGTATCCCTTATATTTGTGGTTTAGATTTTCATTGACAATAACAACAATAATAAAATATGTCCCTAAAATTGCAATGTTCAAAATCGGTTTTTATGAGAAAAGTTTGAAACCTAGAAATGCTTGATTTATGGTAAATTATTGTTTTTATAATGCAAACCATCATACATTTTCTCCCTAAGTGTAATCTTATATCAGTTCAACTGAAGAGCTTTTTCTATCTCCTTTCACATTTATTATTTGACTGGAAGCAGCTTAGACTGAGCAACCTGTAAAACCAACGCACCTTTGTGCAGAAATATCACCCAATTAGCCCTAGATTGATGAAGGAGCAAAGTCAAGTCCAAGTTGCCCAGTCTAACAGGCTTGCTTACCTTCTAGTTCAGCTCCTTTGCTCTGAATTGAGTCTGCCATCTGCATTTGACCTCCAGATGACCATGACTTTTTCAAATCAAATGTGCAGTTTGCTATAAATAAGACCACATAGCTGCACAGGCTATAAATAACTAGAAATTATATGTTTTTTTCCTTGTCTGTTGGTACTAGCACTGCTAAACCCCTCACTTGCTGTGATTGAATAGTCTCTGTAGGTAGACAAGAAAATATAGCTGCCCAAATCACTTCATCTTCCTAGAATGGAAAGGTGTCAGGATCCCAAACACACTGCAAGTAGATGAAGAAAATTACCGGGAAGGAGAAAATTACAAAAGAGACTTTCAGTATCTGTTTGGAACAGTGGATGATGAAAGTGGTAGTTATGGGTACTGCATGAAAATAAATTTATCCAACAATGATGCTTGTTTCCATCAGTTATTAAAAATGGAAAAATAGAATTCTTATAAATGCTAAAATGAAACTTAAGAGAAAAATAATCACTGTTTTGTAAAAGAATGGGAAAGACATTTAATTTACTGATGCGTGCTATATTCACGGCATTTAGGAAAAAACGCTAACATTCTTCATCCTCTTTTCACTGTTTTCTGTATTCTTAAAATGTGCTTCTGAATCGCAAATGTGATTTTACCAACCTGCAAAACAATGTCAGAACCAAATGCTTAGCCATTTGGTGTGGAGTGCAGCCAAAATGTCATTTGGGTTTCAAGCCTGGTCCTGCCATGTTCGATGGCTTGGGACAAGTCACTAAGCTCTTGAAGCCTCATTTTTTCTCATATGTACAAAAGGAATGAGGAAAACGCCCACAAAGTGTTCTGAAGAAAAATAAACGATCTGTGAAAATGCTTGGTACAATACAACTTACCATGCGTACCCATGTATTACCAATACTATAGTGGAATAGCTAGAGCTTTTTCCTAGTCTGTGTCAACCCACTCGCTGTACTTACACTGTTTTTAGAGAAAAATCCTTTTTTCACAATAGCAAAAGAAATGTGTACATTGTGGTACCACAATGTACATGTGTACAAACCACATCCTTCAAAAGTCATACATAATGTGAATTATTCTGAATATTTTATGGAGGCCATTAAAAAAACTTTCCAGTTTAGGATGCAATCTTTTTCAAAATACATAATCCCCCATCTATAATTTATCATCTTTAAAAAAGATAACTGGCTTCATCAATTTTGAGATGAGGGTTTTTTTTTTTTTTCCAGGATAATGTACATAAATGCTAATTTTAATTATAAAAATCTAAGCTACAGCAGAAATTGTGTCTCTTCTTCCAGCAATCATAAGCATAAATGGCATATATCATCCCTAACTGGATAAATCTATTTCTGGATGGAATCCAAATTCAAATATGAGTACTAAAAGCACATTTTAAAACTAAGTTAGTCTGATATTACAACTGCAATAAAAACAAAACATAAGACACTATAAGGCCTGCAGTGGCTGGACAATGCATTTCTTTATAGGAGGCTCTGTTGCTACTTCCTAGTCAGAAGTTGAGAACCTCTAACCTACCATTATGCCTTCCAGGAGAGGAGAAAGAGGGGCTCCTAATGGCTAAAAGTGACCCTTCATGCAGTTGAAACCGGGTCTTACAACACACATAATTGAAATCTGTGCGTACGAATTAGTCCATGTACTACAATACATGAATATTAAGTATTTTTTCTGAGGAAAGAAGTTACTCATGTATTACAGTCTCTTATTAAATCATGGCATCTTGATGTAACTGAGTACTCTATTTTAAAGATCTTTCTTTCTTCCTTTCTTTTCCTTCCAGTTTTAGTAATGAAATGGTAACCTTTGCTCTCTTTCTTCCCACCAGGCACTCCCGGCACAACACTTCCCTTATCTAATTATGCTTATAATTCTTATTAAAATTATTAACGCTTGCTTAGAAGTTCCACTGACTGACTTAGGCACCTGCAGAATTCTCCCTCATCAGGAGATCACCTCAAGGCTGCAGTTAATTTACAACCCAATTGTGCCTGGGATGCACCAGGCCACTTACCAAACTGGATAATAACTCAAGTCTTTGGAACAAGTCCCGTATAGCAGCACCTCCTCATCCCTCCTTCATGCCCTGCATTCCAAGCTTCCCTTTTTAAGCCTTTGTTTTTTAATCCAAAATTTGAGATGGTTGCTTTAAGGCAAGAGCCTGGACCACTTCCCCACTGCTAGCTTTGCAAAGTAAAGTCACTTTCCTTCCACTGCACCTAGCCCTTGTTCTTCAGTTCTGCAAGCAGTAAGAAGCTGAGCCTGCTCTCAGTTACACTGATAGCTTTTAGGAAATAAAATAGTTAACGGCAAATACAATACAATGATGTTGTCCATATAATATTCAATAAAACTGGACTAAATAAAAAGGAAATTGGTCAGAAATAGAAGAAACTTGGTCAATGATGTTCTTAGCCCGACATCTCAAGCTGTCTGGCAAAATGAGATGTAATTATAAGCAAGGTAAAGGGAAGAAACATTGTACTAAGACAGGTGTTCAAGAAACACAAAACCATGCAAAGAAGGTGATGATGCTGGAGTTATGTGAACCAAGCAGCATCCTCCTCCCCTCTTCCCTTCCCTCAGGTGAATGACAACGTACGTTTAACAGGATCTTGGGTAAGAGGTTCCCGGGTAGTCTTGCGTAAACTTTGGGACACTATGGAAAAAATAAGAGAACATAACTAAAAACAAAAAGAGAAACATGGGAACGATGGCTGAAACGCACAAGAGTCCACTGACAAAAAAACAACCTAACAAACAAAATCACTCCTTAGGTTTGATCCCTCCAACAAAACCAAAATGAACATATTAACATAAGATCTATTTTTGCAAGAAGTTAACATTTGAGAATGCCGGATATCTTGTCTCTGATAATACGTATATCCAAGTAACAACAGGTTTCTTAACAGAAGAGGATTTCTTGCTCCTTCTTTTGTGCCAAATATCCCCAATTCCCTTCGATGCACTTTTTCACAAAAACTCCATTTATTTCACTCATTCACAGAACAGCATGTGGCTCTCAGCTCTGGCTGTTTGCTGAGGCTTATACTCTCTATTTATTCTTGTCCACCCATCTAAGTGATCTTCAGCCTTTGCTTTCTTCATACATTATTCTGTCACCTATCCCCTCTAAAATCAGGTGTAGCTAGCCTTATCTAATACCTCTCTGTTGGGAGCATCTACCTTTTGCAAAACCCTCAGCAAAGTGTGTGCCACCCAGCACATCTCCATCCAACCTGGACAGGTGCCCACTGCTCGCTCCCAGACCAAACTGATCAAAGGGAGAGAGTGTTAGGGGAAGGGATAGCAGTAGTGGGGTAAGGTGGAGAGATAATTTGAATCTCTTGAAGTAAATTCATCACTGCTAATAATTAAAACCAAATAAATTTCTTATTACCAACAAATATACATGATATTTCAGAAAATGAATCCACCCAGGGAAAGCGAGAAAAAAGTTGCAAATCTGCCAGGAAACCTCTCCCAGCCGCTAAACCAGTCAGAATCACTGTAACAAAAGGCCTTTGTTCCAAAGGCTGCAGGCAACAGAATTCTCCATTGTGTTCGCAATACCTGACCTAATTGACTGCTTTGTTTGAAACTGAAGAAGGGAGTCATTTGAGCCAGAAGCTGCAATCATCCGATCAGAGCCAGAAAAAAAAAAAAAAAAAAAAAAAAAAAGGCCCTTGAGGTTACCAGTTCCTACACCTGTTCACCCATGGAACTAAAGCAGTCATCTCATTCACTGGCGATGGCAGGAGACCAACAGAAGCTTTTCCATTAGATTCCTCTTAGATCCTGAGCTCCTTTACAGTAGAGTTATTAATGGTGCAGGTCCTTCTGTTGTTTTGCTTAATCCTATGATCTCGCTGGAAAACAATTTACATAATCCCTAGGAATCTCAGGCAGGGAATGTGGCTGTCACCTTGCAACACAGCGGAGAAAAGGCAGGAGTCTCTCAAAAAAGTAATGCACAGTTACTGAGTTTCGTCTTTAGTTATCAAGTTGAGCTGAATAATTACTTCTTGAGTAGTTCACACTTCCTACTCATGAACAACAATAAAGAAATAAATAAGCACAATTGGGAATTTCACCTGGAAGTCTGTTAAGGACATGAAAGTCTCATGTCTGGTACTGGACCTCCTGATAATTACCTCTTTGGGGACAATTTCATTGTGCACGTAAGTCATCATGACTTCATATTGTTATCCCCAGAATGATGAAAAGCTTAACGTTCAAGAGAAAGACTTTGAAAATTATGTTCTGGCCAGGAGCGGTGGCTCAGGCCTGTAATCTCGGCACTTTGGGTGGCCGAGGCAGGTGGATCACTTGAGGTCAGGAGTTCGAGACCAGCCTGGTCAACATGGTGAAACCTTGTCTCTACCAAAAATACAAAAAATTAGCTGGGCGCAGTGGCATGTGCCTGTAATCCTAGCTGCTGGGGAGGCTGAGGCAGGAGAATCACTTGAACCCGGGAGGCGGAGGCTGCAGCGAGCCGAGATCGCGCCACTGCACTCCAGCCTGTTGAGCAGAATGAGACCCCGTCTTTAAAAAAAAAAGGAAAGAAAATTATATTCCTTGAGCCTTATGTCATTGAAAGCTTCTCATGTTAAGTCAAAAGTTTTCTTCTACTTTCAAGAGAAGAAACAGAAGTTTGACCTGGCAAATGTCTGTGTGCTGAGCTCAGGGGGCAAAACGGGCACTTCTACCCTCCGGCATTTGAGAAGCATGAGCTCAGTCCAATCACATTCCCTCAAGAGCACAATAAAAGACATGTTATGAACCAACTTAAAGGTATTCATGATAGCCATACACCTTATCAATGCAACTCAAGCTGCATCAGCCAGGCTTCCACTGGTAGACAGTATCTGCACAGGTAGTGCACATGCATAAACATGAACACACATGTACACAGACAAACACGTAAGTATGCAATTGCAGAAACGGCTGGCTGCAGAAGACAAAACAGCCACTTCAGCTTTGCTTAAAAGAGAAGCACTCAAAAGTCCCTCTGGATTGCAAGACATATCTGCTACAGCTAGGAAGAGAACACATCCACGGCCATGCTTTATTAGGGAAAGACGGAGAGGTGTGCTCATGATTGAACATACTGAGGAGACTGAGCAATTAGAGAGGTGGACAGAAATGTGGTTAGTGGTAGCAACAGGCCCATTCCCAAGAACCAGGAAAACCAATCTGTTACAAAGGGCAGAGTCAGTGGCGAGAGAGACGAAAGGTGGCCAGGCTCGAAGAAGGGTCCACTTACTGACGCTGCCACACACGGCCATGCAGTACTCTTCTGTGTCAAAGTTGTTCCGGTTGCCGCCACATCCGCCGTAAAAGAATGGGGCACACTTCCCTTCAGTCACATCAAAGTACCAGCGGGAGATCATTGCTCGGCATGGCCCCGTCTCGGCTTGTTCAGAGCACACCTCTAATCAGAGGAGACGTGGGGAACCACATTTAGCATGAAAAGGCACTGTCTCTCTGTTCATGTACACACGTTTACTTCTTTTAATCCTCCCAGTGGCAACCTGGACTGGGTTTATTAGGCAGCATCTACCAAACATTTACTGAGGAATTTAACTGTCCACCAGGACTAGAGATTTACCTCTCAGAGCATGCATTCTCATCTGGTTTAATGAGTGCAGGACTCGGTAGTAATAAAAGGATTCTGGCCAAAGGTGAAAAGATCATTTGGCTGCTTTTAAGATGAGTATGAAATGACGGAAGGTGTCTGCACATCAAAACAATTCTGCATTATAAAAAATAAACTTCTCTTTTAAGAAGTCAACTTTCATGTAAGGAAACTGCTTTGGTTATGAAGCGAAAATTTAAGCCCTCACAAACATCTGATTGCTTTCCTTAACAAATGACTGCCTTAACTCAAGTATAAAATTAATTGCATATATTTTGCATGTTTTCCAGGTTTTGGAGGCTGTCTGTTCATTGACTTTATCTAGAAACATATGTCATATCTGTAAATGTGACTTATACTCAATGACATTAACTCTAACTTAAGACCATTCATTTGTATATTAAAATATGTACCATATAAATGGTCTTAACTCCAATTTAAGACCATTTTATTTGTATATTAAAATATGTATTAACATGTTATATTATATATCTTAATAATTTAATTACATATGTATGAAATACATCTATAACAATGTATTAATTCTGCTATTTAATTGATATTTATATATTAAAAATTTGTATTATTTGAATATAATTACATATGCATTAAGTACAATTATAACAACATATTATGTAATTATGCTACTTAATTGAAATTTATGTATTAAATATCTGTATTATTTGTATATTTTGTATATTTACCTGACCCTTGGGCAGTAATGTTGCAAACAATAAAAACACAGTCAACCAGCTCTAACTTATTAATACACATCATGCACTGTTTTACATAAATTAAAACATATCTTACCTGTCAACATGTCTTGCCACCCTCCCCAAGATCGGTTTCACTCACCCCTGATTGCCTCAAAGTCAATCAGTGACCCCTCCCTCCAATTACATGTATAAAGTCAATCCTGAGTAGACTTGTAATTCTACCTCCCATGTATATCCCATTTTTATTGGAAGTGAAACAACAGCCCAATTCTCCCTCTGGGTTTGTGCCCTGTCCTTGCTAGGCTGATGCCTTAGCACACACAGATGTCTTCTTAGTTTTACTAACATGACAGAAGAAAAAATACCTTTCTAAAAGATGAAAGCCATGCATCACCCAGAACTTCCAAGTTAGGGATAGTCAACAGACTGATTCTTTTTTTCTTTTTTTGAGACAGGGTCTTGCACTGTCGCCCAGGCTGGAGTGCAGTGGCACAATCTTGGCTCACTGCAACCTCCACCACCTGAGTTTAAGTGATTCTTGTGCCTCAGCCTCCCAAGCAGCTGGGATTACCTCTATACCACCAAGCATGGCTAATTTTTTTGTATTTTTAGTAGAGATGGGGTTTCACCAGGTTGGTCAGGCTAGTCTTGAACTCCTGGCCTCAAGTGATGCACCCGCCTCAGCCTCCCTAAATGCTGGGATTACAGGTGTGAGTCACTGCAACTGGTCCTTCAACAGATTGATTCTAATTAGCCAATCAAAGACAAGGATCCACAATGTCAATACAAATGGGGACTAACTATTGTTTTACTTCCCTATACATGTTGCTCTTTCAGTAGATGCAATAAAGTCCTGGCAAAACCAGAGGTTGATACCATCATGATGATGTCAACAGGAGGGACAGTCAGCACTAAGCCCAGAAAGTGTCAAACACTCTGCAAGAGAAATGCCCCATGCAAAGAGCACTAAGATGACCTGGCTCTCTTCATGTGGTTTTCAGATGGAAACATGGCTACAAAAGCATCAACCTCGTTATCACCCATCATTAAGGCCAACTCACTCAGTACTGCTGCTTTCAAAGTCCACATTCCCAAAGCATGTCTTTGAAATTGGTTTTCTGTATACAATAGTCTTGTAGGATGAAAACTAGCCAACTTGTTGACATAAGAATCCCATCTACTTTGCAATTTTATTTATCTTCCAAAATTAAAGGACTGGCACCCTCATTTATTAAAAGTGAACTGGTTCTAGGGGTCATATGCCCTCTAAGTTACTGACAGAGCAGCTTCTGGACTGTGAAGCTCAAAGCCATGCCTAGATGTGAGGACCCCATCAACTATAGCCAGCAGTGGTCTCTGCTGCCAGAGCTTATCATCAGTTGTAACAAACATCTACACTTTGCTTTCCTTCTCTGTATTTCCTTCACCAATGTGTATGTATTCATATCACATGCTCTTTAATGTTTCTAAGACACAGCAAAACACATGATTAATCTCTTACTCAGGCAGTGTTAATTCCACCAAGACTTCAAGGCAGCAGTACCTCCTGAGCCTGCACTGCGCTGGGAATTGGCCCTGGGATTGCAAGCACTGTGGCCACTGCTACCAAGGGAGGCACAGAATCCCTTCACCCCACAGTCACAGGAGCATTGGCAACAAAATTCACTGTGCCTTGGCAATTTATGCTGACCCTCACATTTTGGCCTTAAAAAAAAGTATCATCTTAGAGTACCAAATATGTGTCTTCTTATAGATGTGTGTCACGGGCCTCATAGTGCACATCATGGCTCTGCAGATGCACAAACCTTGTCTTTATGAGTCTACATATTACATAAAAATGGTAGAATTTTGGGTGGGTGCAAGTCAAGTAATGGGATAAAAGAATGATAATCGAAGGAGATGGTTCCTGATAAATATGCATCCTTGTGTGTGACCTAGCAACAATTTCTTACTTATGATAAAGGCAAAATCTCCCCAGTCCAGAACCTAAATGACATTATATTAACATTTTCCTTTATCACTAGTAAAACACAATGCCACATTCATTTTTATTTTCTTCTGCCTCATTCTATAACAGCTATGAAACCATTTGTTATAGCTGATTTGTAGAAACCAGGCCAGATGAGCCCCGATCAACTAGAACAAGTATTCAGAACGCAAAATCCATTTACATGTTAATTCAGTAAATAGTATAAGCTACACGTTGAGCCTACAACTCTTGCTGGAGTCTCCAGCTGTAAGAGTCTTAACTCCTTCCTTTCATAAAGGCCAAGAAAAGAGTGAGATAATCCCTATTTGGGGAGTGTTGCTTGGTTCTCCCAATCCTCTTAGGGGCAGTTGGTGCTCTTGACTTTGAATGGCCCCCAAGAGTTTCATGGCCTTGGAGGAGTCCAAGTGGGCATCACAGGCAGTAGCAAAAGATCCCACAATACTCAAATACAAAAGGCTATCTGAGATAATGCGGTCAGGAATGGGTGTATTGGGTGTAACACTGTATGTTAATTTAATGCCAAATACATAACGTATGGAGAAGATGTATGTGAGGCTGGAAGAACAGGACTGACAGTGTGCCTTTGTTACTTCTGAATCTCTAAAAGACAGCTACCTTGTCCAACTGGTTCTCAACTGCTGAGATGGAGGAGGAGCAGACAGGCCTTCTCTTAACATGCAATCCCTCTCCTGGTGAAAAAGAGCTTCTTGTTATAATTCCCCCAGTTGTCAGCAACCCTGATTCCCCATCACCTCCCCTTCCCAACACTTTCCCTCAGGGATATAAAGAGAACATCAACTTCCTACAGCAGTAAAGCTGATTTCAGAGAGGATTGGGAAAGGAATGGATAACGTATCCTCTATCACTCACAATTATACTCCTACTCTACCACGGGGAAAGGGAATACAACTGCTTGTTTTCTCTGACCTTTTTGCTAACCCTTTATTATTCCACAACAATTTTCCATGTAGTAGAAAAGAGAATCTTAGCCTACTCTGGGAGAAGCTGAGACCGAGGGTAGGGTCAGCACCAGGGAAGTATGATGCTAATGCTTTTACACAAAGTATGAATAGGCACACAAAAAATGGCCAGTGCCTCTCAGAAGTGGACATGGAGAAGCAGCAGCACAGACTTAGGTTAAAGCTGTGTTAAGGGATTAACATCAACTTCATATATGTGATACTGTACTGAGTGAAGACTATACAAGGTCTCTTTGTATTAATTCTTTTGTTTTTTTTTTGAGACGGAGTCTCGCTCTGTTGTCCAGGCTTCAGGGCAGTGGCACTATCTCCGCTCACTGCAAGCTCCACCTCCCAGGTTCACGCCATTCTCCTGCCTCAGCCTCCTGAGTAGCTGGGACTATAGGCGCCCGCCACCATGCCCGGCTAATTTTTTTGTATTTTTTAGTATAGATGGGGTTTCACTGTGTTAGCCAGGATGGTCTCGATCTCCTGATCTCATGATCCACCTGCCTCGGCCTCCCAAAGTGCTGGGATTACAGGCGTGAGCCACTGTGCCCGGCCTGTATTAATTCTTACAACTGCATGTGAATCTACAATTGTCTCAAAGAAAATATTTTTAAATTTTTTATCTTTTTTATTATACTTTAAGTTCTAGGGTACACGTGCACAACGTGCAGGTTTGTTACATATGTATACATGTGCCATGTTGTTTGCTGCACCCATCAACTTGTCATTTACATTAGGTATTTCTCCTAAAGCTATCCCTCCCCCAGTCTCCCAACCCCCTGATAGGCCCTGGTGTGTGATGTTCCCCGCCCTGTGTCCAAGTGATCTCATTGTTCAGTTCTCACCTATGAGTGAGAATATGTGGTGTTTGGTTTTCTGTCCTTGTGATAGTTTGGTGAGAATGGTGGTTTCCAGCTTCATCCATGTCCCTGCAAAGGACATGAATTCATCCTTTTTTATGGCTGCATAGTATTCCATGGTGTATATGTGCCACCGTTTCTTAATCCAGTCTATCATTGATGGACATTTGGTTTGGTGTCAAGTCTTCGCTACTGAAAAGATTTTAAAAAGCCCGCATTAAAAAAATAATATAGGAAGCCGGGCATGGTGGCTCACGCCTGTAATTCCAGCACTTTGGGAGGTCAAGGTGGGTGGATCACCTGAGGTCAGAAATTCAAGATCAACGTGTCCAACATGGTGAAACCCTGTCTCTACTAAAAATACAAAAATTAGCTGGGCGTGGTGGCGTGCACATGTAATCTCAGCTACTCGGGAGGCCGAGGCACTGGAATCACTTGAACCCAGGAAGCACAGGTTGCAGTGAGCCAAAATAGCGCCACTGCACTCCACCGTAGGTGACAGAGTGAGACTCAGTCTCAAAAAAAGAAAAACACAAATAATAATAATATAGGAATATTGATTTTTCAGTTTGCCTAAGAATTCTAACCTTGTCTCTTTCCTTGACTCACAGATTGGAGGATTTGGAAGTATCAGGTTGAGAAAATTTCCTTTACATCCCTCTCTAGCAATGGGGTATTAGTAAGAGATCTAACCAATCAAGATGCTCACTGACTAGAAGAGTTTTAGAGCACTGAGACCAGAAACACATCTTCAATAAGCCGCACTAGTTTCATGGAAGACAAAAATATCTCGAGAGAGTTCAAATGCTTATGTTTACATTTTCTATTTTTCTCAACAGCATAATTTCTTCCTTCCTAATCTACAGAAACTTCTAAAAACATCAGCAAAAAGCCTGTTTCACATTAATTACTATTATCACTCAGTGGAAATATATGTATCAGTCACTAAATGTAGAGGATGCAAAATTAGACCTTATATAACTAAACCCAAATAGGATTCCTGTGAAAATTAAAACCGTATCTTCAAAATGTATACTATATATAATTATTATGTCAATTACAGATAAAGTCGAAAAGAAAAACAAATTTAAGGAAAAACAAAAACCTCTTCATCTGCCTTATCTTTATTCTCTTCTCAAAATGTAAAATATTGAGAAAACTAACATTTTGAAATCATTTTTGAAATCAAACTTATTTTTTTATTTCCAATCTACCTTTCTGTTCAAGGTAAATATCAGATAATAACGGAGAAAATTTGTTCAGAAAAATAAAAGCAAGAATATTTCTTAAAGAGAAATGTTAGATAGAAACATAGGCAAAGACTTATACGGATATCTAAGGAACCATAATCCTTTATTCATGTTGAATTTCTTAAACTTTCAAGATCACAAATAGCTTTTCTGATATTCACTTAGCTGAATTCTACTGGCAAGGAAGCATTATGCCTTCTTTTATAACAACTCTACTCATTCTTCAAGACAAAATGGCATTTAATACACTGAAATGCTGGTGTATACGAAACACAAAGTAAAGTTATATGCTCCTAATCAAACTCCATGCATTTTATCTTTGTAAGGTAGGCCCTTGCTGAGATTTGTGCTGGTGTCAACACTACATTCCATTTTCTAAAAATCAATATAATACAAAATAACACAGATCTAAGCCAGAGCTTCCTGGATTATATAAAATGATTATGAAATTCACTGTTTAAAAAATAATGCTCAATCACAAAAAATTAGTTCTGAATAGGTATTTCAAATTGGACTGAAATTGTAGACAACCAAGGTTAGAAAGCTAATTTTACATGTTTTAAGAAATTTAGAATGAACACAGTTGTGAAACTGGCAACCAGTATGGGGAGAAAATCTCCACTTTTCAAATGTACGATAATTACAATGCCTTCTTATGAAGCTAAGTTAACACATTAGCAAATAATTTGCTTTTTTTTTTTTTTTTGAGACTGAGTTTCGCACTTGTTGCCCAGGTTGGAGTGCAATGGCGTGATCTCGGCTCACTGCAACCTCCGGTCCTCAGGTTCAAACGATTCTCCTGCCTCAGCCTCCCGAGTAGCTGGGATTACAGGCATGCGCCACCATACCTGGCTAATTTTGTATTTTTAGAAGAGACGGGGTGTCTCCATGTTGGTCATGCTGGTCTTGAACTCCCGACCTCAGGTGATCCACCTGCCTCAGCCTCCCAAAGTTCTGGAATTACAGGTGTCAGTCACCGCTCCCGGCCTAAATAAGTTGCTTTTAATAAAGCAGTAAAGATATATTTTAGAATAAAGTAAAGCTGGTTATTATTATTTTGTTTTGAATCATTGAATTTCAAGTATTCTCAGCCTACTGGAATGTATGTGAAATAAAACTATATTACATGTAATGTATACATTTTAAATTTACAAATTTTGGGAAAGCAGCCACAATCAAACTAGAGTTATTCAGAGAGAGCTAGGAACTATATTTTCTGAAGTTTTTTTAAAAAGGCAGTATTTTATAGCATTATTTTCTCCATATTCTACAAGAATATCTACTTAAACTTTGCATAATAAAAATATTTCTCCTTTCTGAGAGAAATTCCGTATCTTGAACTCTTTTTCTCCAATTTTAAGTAGAGTAAAAAGGGCAAATGTAAGGCAAATATAATTTATTTATGTAATAAGTTACTTCCTTAATGTAACAGTGGAATAAAATGAAAACAAGGACATAAGTATTAAAATCCACTAAGTATACAGAACTTCAATATTTCAAATAAACTTTATAATTTATAAATATAATTTATATATTATATACAATATACAATTTACATATTTATATGAATGTTTATATAATTAACACATATATCTGTCTCATCACTTAATCCATTAACAATGAAAAAGGCTGAGCTCAATGTAGTTTATAACAACTTTACTTTTTTAGCCTAAGTTACTGCTGCAATTCTAAGTATTACTATACAGTGACATTTAATGAGCCTAAGTTATTAAAATCAAACGTGTATTTTGTTGAAAAATAAGTAGACAATATTTGCACTTGATTCTATTGAAAAAATTTTAAAAGTCAACACACTAGTAAACTGGTTATTTTTTAAGAACATGTTTTTCCCAATTCTGGAACCATGTACTTTTAATAGAAAAGAACATTTATCGTGTTCTTGTACATAGTAGCAAGCAGTCATCAAAAAACATGTTTAGAAAATTACTCTAATAAGGCAATAAATTATCAAATATTTATGACCTAGTAATCATATTTTACTAAATAGAAGCATGTGAAATTAGGCAAGCAAGCTTGAACTGAAGTCTTATGACAAATCTCACTTAAGCTCCAAATATGGATTGAAATATAAACAAAGATGATGCAAACAGCTGTGCATGTTAATGAAAGCACTGCTTCAGTACAAGATGATGGGTGCTCATTTGTCACGGAAGTCTCTAGAAGATATCTGCAGTTGGCTAGCCTTTTTACTGAATTGCATTAATTCTCTAAGGCTAGCCAATACATCTGTCATTCCAATTATACCTGACCCAATTCTCATCTCTCCATGATGAAAGATTGTTTATAAAGTGCCACCTGAAGGAGGGAGATTTACTTGTAAAGTATTTAGACTAATCAGGACTCCTGTGACAGTTTTAAGGAACATTCACAAAAGGGTACCACTATGGTTTTCCCTCAATCTTTGTTTCCTGTTTGTTATGGGAACAAACTTGCTCTTTGCTGAGCTGCGTGGTTAGTGTGCAACACACTACTAATAAGAAGCTCAAAACTCAGGATATCATGTCCTGTATTGGAAAATAAGGGGGAAGTTCTTTTTCTTGCTGAATAAGAGACAGGAGTATGCTGGGAAACTGGCACTGTCTAGAAAAACAAATAGAATACTCTTGAGTTATAGTGTATGCCAATTGCCATGGTATAAATACTCCCACCATTAGTATTTCAAGCTACTAATGGCTATGGCTTACAAAATTCCTCTATACTATAATAACTAGCTTTTACAGGATAGCAGGAATTGACTATGCTACCATGTTAATGACAGGAAATAGGGGCACAAGTGAAAACATGCAGGGAGACTGTAAGAGTTTTTCAATCTCCTTGGTCTTGAGTTGCGAATTTAAGGAAAGAAAAGCTCAGTAGGTAGATGTCTCAGGATTCACTCACACTGTTGGTATCTGTAATATACCAAGAACAATAACACCAAAGGTAAGAATGGTTTTCCTTTTCAATTTCTTATTTCCTGTCTCAATGCCGCAAATCTGCACCATATGGAAGGCAGGAGACACTACTAGAGTCTACTTCTCAAAATAGATCTGTGCATCAGCAGAGTCAACACCACCTGGGACTCAGGCCCCCACGCAGACTCACAACGATTGTTTTCCAAGGGCCTCGGGTAACTCAAATGGATATCTCAGTTTGAGAAGCAGCATGATCGACCTTATCTTTTAAATGCAATAGATACGTCAAAATGTGAGACACGCCGGGCGCGGTGGCTCAAGCCTGTAATCCCAGCACTTTGGGAGGCCCAGACGGGCGGATCACGAGGTCAGGAGATCGAGACCATCCTGGCTAACACGGTGGAACCCCGTCTCTACTAAAAATACAAAAACTAGCCGGGCGAGGTGGCGGGCGCCTGTAGTCCCAGCTACTTGGGAGGCTGAGGCAGGAGAATGGCATAAACCCAGGAGGTGGAGCTTGCAGTGAGCTGAGATCCGGCTACTGCACTCCAGCCTGGGCGACAGAGCGAGACTCCGTCTCAAAAAAAAAAAAAAAACCGTGAGACACAAGATTTAAACATTTTCCAAAAGAACCACTGGGGAAGAATTAGTAAAAGTTGCATAGGTTTTGGCTTATTAAAAGAAGTACACATATATTTGGTAAAAGACAGATACAACATAAATTAGTAGTCTTAAGATTCAAATATACATCTCAACAACTTAATTTGAACAGATTGAACAGATTATCTATACAAATTTATTTTACTCTGAAGTCCTGTCCTATCTCAAGCAATATTAAAACAGCTTCAATACCTCTGCCTTAGATCCAGTACCAAGATCATAATTCTCTTACTCATATTAAGACTATGAAAATACCAGACTTCTCAGAAAGCTGAATCCAAGTGGTATCATCCCTATAATATCTCAGAACATCAGAAATATCAAAGTTTTTATTTTTACTTATAAAAATAATGAAGAAAGCCAAGATCAATTCAAGGGCTTAGAAGATATTTCTTTTTTTTTTTTTGAGACGAGTCTCGTTCTGTCACCCAGGCTGGAGTGCAATGGAGCGAACTCGCCTCACTGCAACCTCCGCCTCCTGGGTTCAAGCGATTCTCCTGCTTCAGCCTCCCGAGTAGCTGGGACTACAGGTGTGTGCCACCACGCCAGGTTGGCCAGGCTGGTCTTGAACTTCTGACCTCAGGTGATCCGCCCGCCTCGGCCTCCCAAAGTGCTGGGAGTACAGCATGAGCCACCGCGCCCGGCCGGAACACACTTCCTTATACCCCTTCTCTGTAAAGAAACAAATACATGGTATTTCTGTTCCGGTTTAAAAAAAAAAAAAAAAGAGGCTAGGAGCGGTGGCTCACGAGGTCAGAAGACCGAGACCATCCTGGCTTACATAGTGAAATCCTGTCTCTATCGAAAATACAAAAAATTAGCCGTGCGAGGTGGCGGGCGCCTGTAGTCCCAGCTACTCGGGAGGCTGAGGCAGGAGAATGGCGGGAACCCGGGAGGTGGAGCTTGCAGTGAGCCGAGATAGCGCCACTGCACTCCAGCCTGGGCGACAGAGAGAGACTCTGTCTCAAAAAACCAGAAAAATAAAAACCAAAAAAAAAAAAAAAAAAAAACCCAAAGAAAAAAAAAAAAGAAAAAAAGAACGCCTCTAGATGTAGGTCATGTGTTAGAAGCATGGTCCTGCTGTTTTATGACCTTCTCTGAGGAAGACTGAGTATGTCCACCTCTCCATGTTAACTGGCTTGTCACAATCCCTAGCAGGCAAAGAACCCACAGACTCCAGCTGGGAACAGCAGTGTCCCTGCTTACAGCACAGATGCTAATCACCATTTGCTGTTTTGTAATGGTGGACAAGGGGAGAGTGAATTCCTTTTGAACCAAAAAAAAAAAAAAAGAAAAAAAAAACAACTAGGAAGGCGGTTTACCTCCATATCTCACTGTCTACATGGTAAATATGCATACGCAATGTTTCAAGTCAACATTTTATGTTGTTTTTTGTGTCTAAATAAAGCTACTAGACTACATTACACATTTTATCAAATACTTGTTTTTACCTTACTAAATGTGTATTTATCATATTTGCTTTGGCATATTTTTGTTTATTTTACTTGTTCTTGTACAATAAAAAATGTTCACTGGTTATCTAAAATGTGCAAAGCAGTGATATAGAAGTTAGAGCTGACATTAAAATGAGACCAGCCAGGCTTGGTGGCTCATGCCTGTAATCCCAGCACTTCGGGAGTCCGAGATGGATGGATCACTTGAGGTCAGGAGTTCAAGATCAGCCTGGCCAACATGGTGAAACCCCGTCTCTACTAAAACTATTAAAAAAAAAAATTAGCTGGGTGCAGTTGGCAGGTGCCTGTAATCCCAGCTACTCCAGAGGCTGAGGCAGGAGAATCGCTTGAACCTGGGCGGCAGAGGTTGCTGTGAGCCAAGACTGTGTCATTGCACTCCAGTCTGGGTGACAGAGTGAGACTCCATATCAAAAAAAAAAAAAAAAAAGAAAACACAAAACAACAACAACAACAAAAACACACAAAACTTAGCTGGTCTCGGTGAGACACGCCTATAATCCCAGCTACTGGGGGACAGAGGCAGGAGAATCGCTTGAACCCTGGAGGCAGAGATTGCAGTGGGCTGAGTTCATGTCACTGCACTCCAGCCTGGGCCACAGAGCGAGACTCCGTCTGTGGGGAGGGAGGGGGAGATGAGACATAGTATTGCACGGGTATTTCTCCGTTCACTTTTTAATCTTTATTTATTTATTTTTGAGACAGCATCTCACTCTGTCTGCCCAGGCTGGAGTGTAGTGGCATGATCTTGGCTCACTGCAACCTCCACCTCCCAGGTTCAAGTGATTTTTTTTGCCTCAGCCTCCCGAGTAGCTGGGATTATAGGCACCCACCGTCATGCCCAGCTAATTTTTATATTTTTAGTAGAGACGGGGTTTCACCATGTTGGCCAGGTTGGTCTCAAACTCCTGACCTCAAGTGATCCGCCTACCTCAGCCTCCCAAAGTGCTGGGGTTACAGGCGTGAGCCACCGCGCCCGGCCTTCTGTTCACATATTTAAAGCTGCTCATCACTGCAGATCTCAACACCATAGCCCAGTGTTTTGCAACCAGAGACAGTCTATCCCCTACTCCCTTCCAGGGGACATTTTTGATTGTCACAACTTGGGGGTGCTACTGGCATTGAGTAGAGGCTAGTGATGCAGCTAAACATCCTACAATGCACAGAACAATCATCTGCAATAATTATCTGGCCCAAAATATCAATGGTACTAAGATCCAGAAACCCTGCCATAGCCCAAGCAAACACCAGAAGGATCCGTGATGCGTTTTAGTAATTTTGCCCATCAATACTACTGGGCAGCAGTCACTAGCACTTCAGAAATCCTGGGTAACAAATGCTAGTACATTTCCAGAACAGATGCAATCATAGGAATTGGCAAGCAAGACCTTTCTTTGCTCGTATCATGCAACATCAAGAATCTAAAGTCACGTGCAAGCAATATAAAATTGCCATCCATATTCTGTGATACATGCATATTCTGTCCAGAAATTATACCCAGTAAGAACATATATAAATTTAAGAAAGAGGCAACCGTACCCTCACAGTTAAAACACCTGAATAGTTTCACCATTATTATCAACTAAATATAGCGTAACTTTAACGTTTCTTCTGCCTTAACCTTTTTTTCTTTTTTGACAGGGTCTCATTATCACCCAAGCTGGAGTGTGGTGGTGTGATCACAGCTCACTGCAGGCTTGACCTCACCTGGGCTCCTGCGATTCTCCCACCTCAGCCTCCCGAGTAGCTGGGACTATAAGTCTGTGACACCACAACCAGCACAACAATTTTTTTTTTTGGTCTCCCTATGGTGCCCAGGCTGCTCGCAAACCCCTGGGCTCAAGTGATCATCCTGCCTCAGCTTCCCAAAGTGCTGGGATAACAGGTATGAGATACCATGCCTGGCCTTTAAACATTTTTTTTACACTGTAAAAGTCTCTTGATGTTTACAATTTGGGCTGCTGTCTTGAAAACTAAGGGGTTCCCTTGAGCATCATTTTTATATGAGATTCATTCATTCTTGCTTCCCCTTGACTTTTTACTCTTCTACTAACAGAATCACAAAAAGTCAGGCATATTGGAAGAGGTAGTTGGAAACCAAAGATGAATTTTCAGGAGGGCAAAATAGTTCAAGGCTAAGAGAAGCAGATGGTTAGGCTGTAATCCACTCTGCTTTTGGAAACTCATTTTTCTACAAGGGAACTAAAGACTTCCATTCAAATCCACAGCTTTGTTACCTGCTCAAGGAATCTGACTCTACTTAATCAGACGTAGGGCTTAGCTAAAAACCTGTGCCCGATTGGGTGTGGTGGCTCACGCCTGTAACCTGAGCACTTTGGGAAGCCGAGGCGGGTGAAATCACCTGAGGTCAGGAGTTCGAGATCAGTCTGGCCAACATGGTGAAACCCGTCTCTACCAAAAATATAAAAATTAGCCAGGTGTGGTCGCATGCACCTGTAGTCCCAGCTACTTGGGAGGCTGAGGCAGGAGAATTGAGAACTGCTTGAACCCAGGAGACAGAGGTTGCAGTGAGCCAAGATCGTGCCACTGCACCCCAGCCTTGGTGACTGAGTGAGACTCCACGTCAACCAAACCAAACCAAACCAAACCGAAAAAAAGGTGTACCCAGCTGGGTGCAGCGGCTCACGTCTGTAATGCCAGCCCTTTAGGAGGCCAAGGCGGGTGGATCACCTGAGGTCAGGAGTTCAGGACCAGCCTGGCCAACATGGTGAAAACCTGTCTCTACTGAAAATACAAAAGTTAGCCAGGCATGGTGGTGCATGCCTGTAATCCCAGCTACTCAGCAGGCTGAGACAGGAGACTCGCTGGAACCCAGGAGGCAGATGCTGCAGTGAGCCGAGATCGTGCCATTGTACCCCAGCCTGGGCGACAAGTAAAAACTCCATCTCCAAAACAAAACAAAAGAAAACAAAACAAAACAAAAGAAAACAAAACAAAAAAAGTGTGCCCGTGAAAATGTATGCATGTTTAAATGAACCCGAACCTCTGAGTTGCTGGATTTCTTCTTTTAGGTTCGGTTTTTTTTTTCCTCTTAATTGCAAATTCTTGAGTTGAGTACAGTTGTTGCGCCTGAGGCATCTGCACATTTTTTTTTTAAGTAACTGATTGGGGAAAAACATAAGAAAGACTATCATTCTTTAAAAATCTAGTTTCTAGCCTTTAATTAAATTGGACTACAATTTTATTTTTAATAAATCTAGATATAATTGTATTAAAATACCTTCCACTGATTACTTCTGTTATTCTTTTTTTTTTTTTTAATTGGTAAAGCCAGGTCCTCACTATGCTGCCCAGGCTGGTGTCAAATGCGTATCTTTGTGAATATACTAAACCACTGAATTCTCTCTCACACACACTTCTATATGGCTCTATTCCCTAGTCTCATCACACTTTAAGCAACCTGATTATCTGAGTGGGCTTTCTAGATTGAGACCATTAAACTACATGGAAAGATGCTTATCAATGTCTTGCTTCACTGTCTCTATCAAAGTGTGTATCAAACACCTCGGAATCAATGGCTGCCATGACATGGGGCACAAAATAACAGGCTGTTACCTGTCACATTTATGGTCAGTGCTGACACTGGTTCTCTTGACATCATTAGCAAGCATGCTACAGCCTGGGCCAGGAGTAGAAGTGCATCCTCTCCATCTTCAAAATACAAAGGTAAAGGCCTGATGCTTGCTCTAAAAGAAGGAGCCATTACCCTTTTGCCCTGCTCCCAAATACTCCCTGGAACTTTAATTTCATTTTTGTACAGCATGCTGCTACTGAGGCCTCCAACTGAAGTATGTGAGTTCATGTTCGGGTTCACAGCAAGTCAAGCTCACAGTTTACCCGAAACTTTGTGGAGAGTTAAATGTGAATCATAAGTAAAAATCCCATTAGTGAATTATAGGATACCTTGTAAGTGTCATGTCCATTACAAACAGGTAACAACAGAGGCGTGAGAACTAAGCTAAGCTTTGTTTCTTCTCCCCTTGAGATCAATACAAGTCACTATGATTTACTTCAAGTATGTATTGCATTCATTCTATCTGGTGCTCTATCACCCAGTAAATCCCTATTCTTCCTTTATAATTACTGATATGCCAACTTCTCTGCAATGTGGTAGGTGAAAACTTTTGTTTCAGGCTGAGCCGTTTCTCTTCTCCATGCTGCCAAAACTCCATCCTAGGCAGGCCTGAGAGACTCATCCCTATGCAGATATGGCTAGAAGCAACCTGAGCAAGCCACTTTGTTCCCATCTCTGTGCCCCCAGCAACCAATGCCATGTCTGGTACCTAGAAGTGCCTTGTGGATATTGTTGAAATGTATAGCAGTAAATTCAACGATACTTCTCCCAGATTAATGGTCACCAGAAGGAGAAGAAAAATAATTTAATTCTGCCAAGGTCAATCACTTAGCCTAATACAAGCAATACTGAGATCAAACCTTTTAGCTTTTATCATCACATGAGATGGTTAAAGAGTCATCTGTATCAGTGTCTCTATCTGTCCACTTAATAGAAGAACTCCCACAAGGTTTAAAATATCTGCAAGAAATAAAACTCTACCTTGAAATGTGGTGGCATCTAATTCTATCTTATTCAATTTTCGGCTGGATTTAAAATTTAACTGCAGATATTTCAATATACAGTACATATTCACAAAAAAAATTTTAAGCAAGAAATTGTTTCTTTTAATCATAACATAATGTTCTCTATAAATATCAGTTTTATTATACCAATAGATATGGATAGGTCGCATTTATGCCTTTTATAATTAAAAGTCAACCTGTTGGTTTACCTTTAACATTCCTGATTAGTAGTAAACATTAGTTTGCTAACGTTTCAAATGCAATGGAGGATCGGAATGATGATTATAACAATAACTAAGAGAGCAACTAAGGTTAATTGAGCAGTTACTGTATACCAGGAACTATGCAAAGTGTTTCCTATAAATTAATTAATTTAGTCCTCACAAAATAGTTAAATATTGGATAGGTCTTATTAATCCCTATTTTACAAAGAGAAGCAATGAGGATTCAAGGTTATTTGATTTATACAAATTTACACAGTTAGTAGCTTGTAGAGCAAAGATTTGAATCTGGACAGCTTGAGCTGTAAATGAAACTGAACACTTACTGGGCACGATGGTAAGTGTTTAACATAGGTTACCTAAAGTCATTCTCACAAGAAACATGCAAGATAACATTACCATCTATACTACACACATAAAAAACAGGTTACTTAACTCGCCCACGGTCATAAAAATTCTCTCAAACACTATACTAGTCTGTCTCTAACCAAAAACAAAAAACAAACAAAAACAAACAAACAAAAACCCTACCTCAAAAGAAATTAATTTGATACGGCAGTATGTGAAATAGAAAGAACTTCGCAGTCACCATCTTATGGTGAGAATCAGGGGTTAGCAAATGCTTACTGAAAAGGCCAGATAGTAAATGTTTTCAGTTCTGCAGGCAACACAATCTCTTTTGCAACCCTCAACGTTACTTCCAAAGCATGAAAACATCCACAGACAATACGTAAACAAATGGGATTGACTGTGTCCTAATACAATTTTTGTGTAGAAAACAGGAATCAGGCTATTTTTGGCCCCAATCTGCTGACCTTTGATCATTACTCCTATTTGTGGGCCCCTGATCACTCTTTTTTTTTTTTTTGAGACGGAGTCTCATTCTTGTCACCAGGCTGGAGTGCAGTGGCGTGATCTCAGCTCACTGCAATCTCCGCTTACCGGGTCCAAATGATTCTCCTGCCTTGGCCTCCTGAGTAGCTGGGATTACAGGCATGCGCCACCATGCCTAGCTAATTTTTTTGTAGTTTTAGTGGAGATGGGGTTTCACCATGTTGGCCAAGCTGGTCTCTAACTCCTGACCTCAGGTGATCTGCCCACCTCAGCTTTCCAAAGCGCTGGGATTACAGGCATGAGCCACAGCACCAGCCTAATCACTTTAAGTAAAAATTCTAAAAGTTCAGAAATGCACAGTGTAAAACAACAGATGAATATATGCCTATATCAAAGGAATATGCATTTCAAGGGAACACAGGTTGAAATGAATTTGTGTGTATTTATAAAGAAAACAAAAAGTGTAATTTTGACATGAGTGTAGCAGAAATATCCTGGCCTATCCAGGTCCAAATTCTGATTTCATCACTTAACCAGTTACGTGACCCAGGGCAACTTATTTTATTTTTTCCTTTTCTTGAGACAGAGTCTTGCTCTGTCACCCAGGCTGGAGTGCAGTGGCATGATCTCGACTCACTGCAAACCCTGCCTCCCAGTTTCAAGCGATTCTCCCGCCTCAGCCTGCCAAGTAGCTAGGATTACAGGTGCGTGTCAACATGTACAGCTAATTTTTTGTATTTTTAGTAGAGATGGGGTTTCACCATGTTAGCCAGGATGGTCTCGATCTCCTGAACTCGTGATCCACCCGCCTCTGCCTCCCAAAGTGCTGGGATTACAGGTGCGAGCCACCCACGCCCGGCCTGGGGCAATTAAAAACTTTTTTTTCTTGGCCTTAGAGATCTTGGCTTTAAATGGGGAAGTAAAATTTCCACCACACAGCATAGTTACAAGGTTTAAAGACAGAATCACTGCTTTGAAGCACAGGGGGCCTGTTGTCTTGGCTACTTGGGAGGCTGACGCTTGAACCCAGGAGTTTGAATCCCGCCAAGGCAACATAGCAAGACGCCGTGTCAAAAAAAAAAAAAAAAAAAAAAAAAGAAAGGGCAAGAGGAATGGTGAGTCTGAAAATCTGTATCTGCAACAAAGGGTTCCAAAATCTGCCAGTCTCCCGGGAGGTAAAATGCTATCTCTGCTCTGCCCCCATGATGCCTTTCACACTAGCAAAGAGCCTGGCCATCAGCAGGGGTACAATGAATATTTGCTGAATAAGTGAACATAAGGAAAAAATGACTAGTTCCTCTGGACAGGCACAATTGGCTAGATTAAATAAAAGACTGTGTCATTTATTACAATACCCATATTCAATCAGAGTTTAGAATTTATGGCTCGATCAAGACTACCCTGGTAATTTGGGTTTCTGAAGTACAATCCTTCTCAAAGAACAAAAAATTAGGAGCAAGTGTCTAAATATACCACTGTTTTACTCAAATCAGTAATGGCTTATCCTACTAGACCAATAACCAACAATATCCAAGTTTTTTTTTTTTTTTAAACAACCAAAGATGACAATGGACCCCCAAACTGGACAGATTTTGCAATCGTGTGCTCACTTTTATTTTATTTTTATTTTTTTGAGACAGGCTCCCACTCTGTTGCCCAGGCTGGAGTGCAGCGGATGTGCTGACTTTTAAACAATACTTTTATTCTACTGGAATCAGTCACAGAGAACAGACATCTTCTCATTTGGGTATCATCGATTCTAATACAAAATGGCAGAGAAGTTTATGACTATGCTGAAAATGTCTTATTTTTCTTCCCTCCATTTCTTTCAAATTGTAATGGGTTTGAAACTATTGAGTTTTTTATGAAGCACATGAAGGACTGGTATCAGCAGCAATATGTTGGTAATGATGAAATAATTTTCTTATAAAGGATGGCTGTAAATCACATTTTCTTCTGGGTACTGAAACACTAACACTGAAAACAAGATTGTAAGCCTCCCTGCAGTATCTCATATTTGCAAGTCACTTCTCATTTTTAGGTTGAACACAGAAGCAAGCTACTAATAATTAGATTTTTACGAAATGAGTCATCACCTATGGCGTCGCCATTGCTCTCAATTAGGGAAGAATCACAAATCACCTTCTGTAACAATGAGGAGGAGGAAAAGGACTCTTTGCAGCTGATTCCTTTAATGTTACCCTCTAAAAACATCTACTTCTTTATTGGAATTAGCTACAAGTACAAAAAACTATCTCACATGGCACAACAGACCATAACATGTTTCTGTTAGGCTGACTTTCCCAGGAAGACTTGCCTCAATTAGAGCCTTCGTTCAGGAGTTTGAGGTGGAATGAATGGACTTGCATTAAAGATTCCTCTATTTCTGGGGCATTAACAGTTGGTACCTCTCAATGATCAGGTATCTTGCTTTCAGAAGGTTGCTTTTATTGCTCTTCTCGCCAACAACATTATTAACTTGTTATTTTTTAAGGTTTATTTCTTTTTTGCCTTTAGCCTGGAGTGTTTTGTTTATGAAATTATTTTAACTGCCTTCGTCTTTCTACAGGAAATAACACAACATCTATGTCCCTCTATGTTTCGTCTTAATATCAAATAATGCTACCTGTAAAACTCAAGCAAAAACAACGGGACTAATGCAGACGATAATGAGACCACTTTACCTCAAGAGAATTGTCTTGTTCTAGAACATAGGCCTAAGTTTATGTGGCATCCTCTCATTGTACTGCATAACTGATGTCACTCCTTGTTCACCTGTTACCTCAACAGTAGTAACAACGAAACAACGAAACAAGGTTGTCTACTGGAAAAACCTGCAGTGCACAGTAGGTTCTGAATTAATATTTATTTGTTAATTAATCACCTGCAGTTAATGCCCATCCTTGCCAGCCTGGCACTGAAGGTCTCTATATTTTGGTCCCAACCTAAAAAACATCTGCTCTAGCTTAAATTGGACCAATCCTGTCTCCCGAATATGCCTTTCCATGGCGCCACATTTGTTTTGCTATTCCTGACGACTCCACAGCAAAATCCATTGGTAGACACACTACCCACCCACACTTTTGGCTCTAGTTCAAATGCCAGGCTCTCCATGGAACCTTTTCTGATCAATCCAGAAGTTCCCTCTTACTCTTGGAAGTAGGTTCTGTGTTCACATTTCTTACAACACAGATGGCTTTGTATTTCTTTTGACTTCTATTTCCTGTGAGATTTTAACATCCACCAGGGTCAGCTGGCCTATGTGTGCTCATCCATTCCAAGCAGCCTAGTGAAATGGCTTGTGCCAAGCAAGTGCTCCAAATCTAATATTCAGTAAATGGACGCTAACTGTTATATATAACAGCTAGCTTCATGGAGATCACAAGGACTTCAGTCCCACTGCAGGATACTAGCTGCTGGAATTTGTATTCACACTTCATTTAGGTTTCAAGAAGAGAAGCCCTGAAAAGCTGTCCCTCCCTGCTACAGGCATCAGGCTAACAAGTTCATTTGACCAGATCTACCACAGTTGGCCCTAACAGGTGTATGAAAAACATCCTGAGAAAGGATGTTTGAGTGTTTGAAAAACGGTGGTTCAAACAACATGTGCATTTACTAGCACATTTACTTATGTGCTAACATGAGTGAGAAACTGTCTGCCATTAAGTAGAGAAGGGTGAAGTTAAACAATCCATCTTGCATTCTGTGTTCCTTTTTTTAAAGAACATGTAAAACTTTCAATAAATTTTAAGCTAACCCTGTTTAATTCAGAATAGTCTCAATTTTAAAAGCTACAAGTTAAAGAAATGCAGAATCTCAAAAACATTGTGTTAACTGAAAGAAGTCGGACACAAAAGACCATATATTATATGATCCCACTTATAATAATGGTTCAAAAAAGGGCAAATCTATAGAGACAGAAAGTAGATTCGTTGTTGCTTGGGGCTAGAGGTGAGTAAAGGACTTCACTGGGAATGAGTATGTGTGATCTTACTGGAGTGATGAAAATGTTCTAAGATTAGATTATGGTGATAGTTGCACAGCTTGGCAAATTTCCTAAATCCACTGAATTATATACTTAAAAACAAATAAATCTTTTTTTTTTTTTTTGAGACGGAGTCTCGCTCTGTCGCCCAGGCTGGAGTGCAGTGGCCGGATCTCAGCTCACTGCAAGCTCCGCCTCCCGGGTTCACGCCATTCTCCTGCCTCAGCCTCCCAAGTAGCTGGGACTACAGGCGCCCGCCACCTCGCCCGGCTAGTTTTTTGTATTTTTTTAGTAGAGACGGGGTTTCACAGTGTTAGCCAGGATGGTCTCGATCTCCTGACCTCGTGATCCGCCCGTCTCGGCCTCCCAAAGTGCTGGGATTACAGGCTTGAGCCACCGCGCCCGGCCCAAAAACAAATAAATCTTATATGTAAATTACACCTTAATAAGGTTGTAAAAAATGTAACAAAGGGAAGAAAATACTACAGTGACAACTATGAATATAGTTGAGGCAGACAAAGTAGCCCATGTTAAGCTCCAATAGAACAATAAATCTGAAATCATTAAACTTTAGTAAAAAGTGAGAGAAAGCCACTTTTTGTAAATGCCGTAACATTTGTGGGTGAGCTTTGCAAGCATTTGCAATACATTAAATTTCAGTAAGTACATATTCTATCTAGCTCTAGAAGCATCTTTTACTATCTGCCAAGTAAATGGCAGATACAAAAGGCAGAACTCTTTAAGGAACAAATGCATACTCTTTAAGGAACTCAGTCCAACAGTTTACTTGTTTCTGTAACATTTGGTCATTTAATATCAACTGAATGTTTGTTTTTATTTCATGGAGACAAGTAAGGACTTTTAGTTCTTTTAGTTCACAATATTTGCAACACAACAGTAATTCAATAGACAAAGTCTAAGACATTAATATTATATTTACCTCTTGAAGAAAGCACTCATACTCCCCAAGAAAACAATGTAATCTCCACACAAATCACCTCAGTTAAATTTCATAGCATAAAATAATGTGATACTCTTTTTTTTTTTTTTGAGACAGAATCTTGCTGTCACCCAGGCTGGAGTGCAGTGGCACGATCTCAGCTCACTGCAACCCCCACCTGCTGGGTTCAAGCGATTCTCCTGTCTCAGCCTCCCAAGTAGCTGGGATTACAAGTGCCCACCACCACGCCTGGCTGATTTTTGTATTTTTAGTAGAGATGGGGTTTCACCATGTTGCCCAGGCTGGTCTCAACCTCCTGGTCTCAGGTTATCCGCCTGCCTCAGCCTCCCAAAGTCCTGGGATTACAGGTCTGAGGCACTGTGCCCGGCCCAAATCTCCTTCTTCAAGGAAATATAATCACAACTACTCACTCAACTAAGATTTATCAAAACTACAAGCTAGGCACTCTGTGCAATACTGAGTAAAATCAAGTCCTTACCCTCAAGGAACTCATAGTCTAGGTGGTAACAGACAATATCATGTAACAAACACAAACCAAGGAATCACCGAACTCAGTGTTTGTCAAAGTAGATGACTACCTGGTTGGGTGGAGTCTAGCAGAATCACTTGGGATTTGCCAAGTAGCACATACAAGGTACAAAACAAACTGTATAATAAAGATTTCACATTATTTGAAATTGTTTGCTTGGTAAACCAAAAAAAATTCAACAAGCATAAGAAGCCTTTTGAAAAAAAAAATGTTTTTGATGGGGGAAGGCAGTGTTGCTCGGGTGGCTGTTTCAAACTCTGGTATTGCACTTTCTTTACCTTGGGGATGGGGGAATCCAAGCAAACAGTGGATTACCTCGAACCACCTCTTCCACAGACTCCGTGGTGGTGGTGGTGGTGGTGGCGATGCTGGTGGTTCTCTCTGTGGCTTCTTCGTAGGGTTCCTCAGCCTCTTCCTCTACCTCATCACCATCCTCATCGTCCTCGTCATCATCGGCTTCTTCTTCTTCCACCTCAGCCACTTCTTCCTCCTCTGCTACTTCTACTACTTTGTCTTCACTGTGAGGGCAAACACAAATTACAGAAAAAAGTCAATTAAACAAATTTCAGGGAAGGAAAAGAAAATCATCCATATGGAAGTTTGGCAATTTGAGAAGAAACACACCCAGAACTTAAAGCCAGCAGGTCTAAGTATAAATCCCAGCTCAGTGGGTCTGCAAACATTTTTATCCTTGGGCACAGTTCTTAGTTTCTGCAGTTGCTAAAAGGGGATGCCATGAGTCTAACCATAGGACATTCTGGAAAAGGCAAAATTACAGAGAAAATAAAAAGATCAGTGGTTGCCAGTGGTTCAGGGAGAGTGGGGAAGGGATTGAATAGGTGGTGTACAGAGGATTTTCAGAAACTACTCTGTACAATACTGTCATAAGTAATAATAGATACACAGAATTATGCATCTGTCAAAACCAATAGACTATACTACACAAAAAACCCCTCCCATGTTAAAATAGGAACACTGGTTAATAGTAATGTATCAAAATTGGTCCAAATGTACCATACTGAGGCAAAATGTTAATCTAAGGGAAATTCTGGGGTAGTGGGGAAGTGAGAGGTAGAGGGAACTCTTTGTACTTTCTGCTCGAATTCTTTGTAAACCTAAATCTGCTTTGAAAAATGCAGTCCATCATAAAAAGCAGCGGGGGGGCGGGGTGGATACCAAAACTGAGTTTGCTGTATTATGGGAATTACTTCTCATAGTGTACATACAAGAGCTGTAACACACTGTACGGTAGCAGATACTTGGTATGTGCTGGTGCAAATTGGTTTAAAAACTGCAATTGACTGTAATCCCAGCACTTTGGGAGGCCGAGACGGGTGGATCACGAGGTCAGGAGATCGAGACCATCCTGGCCTACACGGTGAAACCCCGTCTCTACTAAAAAATACAAAAAACTAGCCGGGCGAGGTGGTGGGCGCCTGTAGTCCCAGCTACTCGGGAGGCTGAGGCAGGAGAATGGCGGGAACCCGGGAGGCGGAGCTTGCAGTGAGCCGAGATTGCGCCGCTGCACTCCAGCCTGGGCGACAGAGCGAGACTCCATCTCAAAAAAAAACAACAAAAAAACAAAAAACTGCAATTGAGAACTTAAACTGGACACAGAGGTGGAAGGTGAAACTGGCTTCAGTCAATCTGCAATGCCCTGTGGACAGGGATGCCTGCAGAAACTATTTAGTTGCGTACCCTACGCTTGCTAATTGCTTATGTTTTGCAGAATACCAAATATTTCAGTGGTTCTCAAATTTCAGTGAGCATCAGAATCACCTGGAAGGCTTACTGAAACACAGATCACCTGCTAAGTGTGGTGGTTCATGCCTGTAATCCCAGCACTGTGGAAGGCTGAGGTGGGAAAAAAGCTTGAGGCCAGGACTTTGAGACCAGCCTGGGCCACACAGTGAGACCCTGTCTCCAAAAATTAAAAAAAAAAAAAAAAAAAAAAAGCTAGGCATAGTGGTGTGCACCTGTAGTCCTAGCTACTCAGAAGGCTGGGGCAGGAAGACTGCTTGAGCCCAGGAGTTCGAGGCTGCTGTGAGCTATGACTGCATCACTGCATTCCAGCCAGGGAGACAAAGACACTGTCTCTTTAAAAACAAACAAACAAAAACCAACATAGATCACCAGGTACCACTGGCAGTTTCTAATGCAGCTCCAGAGTTTCTGAATCATGAGACCTTGGTGGGGCCTGAGAATGTGCATTTCAAATTCCCAGGTGATACTGATGCTGGCGGTCAGAGGATAATATTCTGAGATCCAATGCAACATGCTGCGAAGAATGGCAAGAGATAGCCAGTAACTCAGTGAAATTGGGAAGAGGATCAGAAATAATATTTATGGTATTAAACATTTACATGCTGATGCATCATAGTGTGTAAAAAATTAGCAAATTTGGATGGCGAAAGAAGGGCATGTCTAGAACAAAATTTAAAAGGCCTATTAGGAAATCCTTGTGGAAATCATGTACCTGCCAAGGCAGGCATAGTTGACAGTATTTGAAAGAAGATAAATGAAGATAAGAACAGGAAGTATCAAATAGTAAAAACCTATTATATACCACCTAGCGGGACTAGAGGAATCGATGTCCTTGATCAGATCACAAAACCAATACAGGAGAAAGACCGAGATGTGGCACGTGGTTTCAACTTTTCCGGGGCAGCTGCCACAGGTCTATTTGAGAAGTACCATAGTAATAGAATTAAAAGCTGCTATGCTGACATTATAATGTCCCCAGAAGGAAAGAGAGAGGGAGGGAGAGAGAGAAAGAGAGAGAGAGAGAGAGAGCAGAAGGGAATTATTACCACAGAGTTGATACTGGCCAAGAAGGAGAAGCTCATCATTGAGAAAAGTGATAGGAACCCGGGTGTTTCTATCAGCCACATGAGGCCTTGGACTTGTAGTGAGAGCAAAGCATTATGTAGGAAATCAGATTCCAACACGTGAGCCAAACAAACACTATGATTCCATGATCTACGACAACAGAAACGAAGACTCCTCCACAAACCTGAAAGGCTTTCAAAGTCTGGCAGGACCACCACAAGCAGTTTTACTCAGAGTGAAAGGGAAAGATACTTACAGAGATGAATCCATCAATGGCAGGAATTCTCTGATTAACTCAGCATTTAAAGCATGTGTTATACAAGTTGTATAAAGATGTGTATGACCCCCCCATGGAACACGTGACTGTCATTACATAGGATACAAGAATAGTATAAAGGGCGTTTGTAAAAGTTCCAAAAAAATGTGTATGACCCCTAAGTGGAACGCCTTTCTAACTCTGACTAAATACGATGCAAGGATATTAAGTGATGACATCCGAAGAAGTTGAAAGCATGTGGCTAAAGAATAAAAAGAAACTGATTAAGCAGAATAATTTATTAATAGCAACGTATTCATATGTTAACAAATGAAGTGTCAATACAGAGAAAATCCTAATCAGTTACTGTAACATTTCCACAAGACCAGGAAGAAATAGGAGAACAGAGAAACAGAAAATACTGGCATTGAAAATCAGATGCTGGAAGCCTTTATCTCCTCGTAGAAATAAATGAGGTGGAAATAACCGATTTTTTTTTTTGACTGCCCAGATTATTGCACAAAAGTTTACTACTTGGGGCAACATTTCAAAAGAATCCTACACTTAACAGTTGCTCAGCTGCGCCCTAAGCTTAACTCAGTATATTGCCTCTGCATTTTTCTATAGGATATCAATGTTGTATTACTAGTGAATCAAAGAAAGATAACCTAATGCAAGTCATCAGTTAATTTACTGTGTTTGAGATCTCTTACTTATTCAATCAAATCACGGGCACTGGCGCTGTTTTCCAATTTAAGTGGAAAATTCAGGGAAAGTCAGCAAGAAAAATCAAACCAGTATTCTCTTTAAATCATGATGTATACACGTGATCTTGAACCATGACTGGAATGACGATGTCCAAGTGTACGATCCAGGGTTAGGATAGCACCATGTTTCCAGGTGGGATGGTGAAAACATGACCCTGGTATCCCCAGGTTCCTCTTCCAGGCTTCTTTGTTATTACTTGGATGTGGCTCTTAAAGCTCTGAATAGAAACCATGTTTGTAAAAACAGCTGTTTAGTGTGATCTGTATTCTGGTATGTGTCTAACCGTGAAAAACAGTGAATTATATGCCCATCATCCATCCCTGCATCTGCCTGAGCAATTTACTGGCATAATAACCAGGAACAGAGACATGTAATAAATAGTTCAACTGGCTAAGGAATTAAATTATTTGGCCTAAGAGAACTCAGGTCCAAGTTCTTATTACCACAGCTTTGATTTCTGGAATGAAATTTAGACGTCCATGAATTCAATTACTCATTTGGACACTATTTAAAACAAGAGCACATGGTTTCGTTTGAATAATGCTGTATCTTCCCAATGAATGACAAACACAATATTACAACTTTTAACTGCAGTTTTCATGAATAGCTAGAAACACTGAAAGGAAAAAAATGACTTTTCCACCACTTCTTCAAATGTCGGACAGACTGCTGTCCTGTGGACTTGTTTTGAAAAGCTGATCCATCACAGTTTAAGAAGTTGCAAGGAAAGAGCAGTTTATGGAAATACAAAGCTGAGTATCATAAAACAATTTCCTTACAAGCAATCAACTAACAACTCACAATAAAATAAACACTTGGGAACACAGTGGAATATTCATACTACATTCGCAGACTTTAATGGCTATCAATTTATAGTTGGGGGGCTTTTACAGCTTTTAAATACCAATAAGAAACACTTTCACAGAATGAGGCAACCATGTGAAAATGCTGACCATCCCCAGAGCATCTGGATTTAATAAGGTCAAAGGGACATTACTCCGAGGAAATAAATCACTGATGATAAAATTTTATGTGTCAGCATGCGAGATATTAGTTGGGTGAAGGAGAAATGACATCACAAAGATGACTCTCCTTCTGTTTCTAAATAAAAGCTGACTTTGATATAATTCCACGTGCAGTTGCCACCTGATAGTCCCTTTAGAGTGAAAGATTTTGATTCTCACACCAATTTTCATTTGTTTATTAAAGTTATGCCAAAGAAGTCACCATTTATATTTTCTAAGAAAGCCATATCACATTCTGGAAATGGTAAAATTATACAGACAGTAAAAAATCAGTGGCTTGGAAAGGTTAAAGGGAAGAGAGGGTCGAACAGAAGGAACGCAGTGGTTTTGGGTGATAGTAAAAGTACTCTGTATGACACTATAATGGTGAGTACGTGTCTTATACAGTCATCCAAACTCACAGAATAAATAATGCCGAGAGAATGTTAATGTAAACTATGGACTTTGGGTGATAATGATGGTGTCAATGCGGGTTCACTGATTGTAACAAATCCCTCTAAGGCGGATGCTGATAATGGGAGAGGCTCTGCATGTGTATGAACGGGGAGTATATGGGAGAATCTCTGTACCTTCTGCCTAATTTTGCTGTAAAACTAAAACTGCTCTAAAACAATAAAGTCTGTATTTATTCTTTCACAGTCTCTATTAAGATGGACATTTTTCTTCCTGCTGTACACAAACAGGGAGGAAATGATAGGGATAGAGAGCTCTGATTCTCATGGTTACGTGACTGTGGACAATCATGAGATCTAAACTACTGCACTGATGAGGGAAGAGGGAAGACAACCAATGTCGGTTCCCAGAATGCAACCAACCAGGGGAAGGCTCAGCAGGAAGAGGTTCAGACTCTTCCTGTGTGGATAGGAAAACGGGAAAAAAGAGTCTAGAGGCCCCCAGAGACAGGAAGAGAGAGAAACTACAGCCGTTTTTTCAAGAAGATAAACAGATGGTTCTCCTTCTTGCTGCCTCAGCTCTTCAAACGGCCAGAGTCTAAACTGGAAGGTACAATGGCTGGATAAGTCAGTTTTTCCCAAAGGAAAGTAGTTTCCGAAATCACTCTTATTAAATTAGGAAAATGTTTCAGGGGAGGGAGGGCAAAGTAAGAAAAAGCCAGTACTTCTGCCACATAAAGCCACTGTTAGAAGCAAAGAAAAGAGGACACATCACCTCATTCCATTTGAATTAAATATGAAAACAAGCAAACTCCAGGCAAACAGAGCTCAGGGGAAAGGCCAGTGACTGGCAGGGGTCAGGAGAGGGGATTCTAGTGGCCAGCAAGGCTCTGTGTTCTGGTCCGGATGCTGGCTATCCAGTTGTGTGGTCTTAAAACGTTGCATAGTTGTATTACCTGTTATGTGTACTTCTCTCTAAATAAATCAGTAAAAAGGTTGAAAAGCGTTTCCTGTTACTTGCAGCTGAAGGCATTTCTTGCAGAGGGTTCAGAAGCCCACCTGGGGACCTGAGTTTAAGGCCTCAAGCTTTAGGAAGATAACCACACGATTGGACTACCAAAAATTCATGCCTCAGGCCTGAGGAGGTGGCTCACACCTGTAATCCCAGCACTAGCACATTGTGGGGTGAGGCAGGCGGATCACTTGGGGCCAGGAGTTCGAGACCAGCTTGGCCAACACAGGGAAACTCTGTCTCTATTAAAAATATAAAAAATTAGCTGGGAGCGGGGATGTATGCCTGTAATCCCAGCGACTCGGGAGGCCGAGGCAGGAGAATCACTTGAACTCAGGAGGCAGAAGCTGCAGTGAGCCCAGATCACACCACTGCACTCCAGCCTGGGTGACAGAGTGAGACTCTGTCTCAATAAATACATAAATAAATAAATAAATAAAGTCATGACTCAGCTGATTAAGAATGAGCTATAAATCACAATTTTGATCTGAAATTAGGCTATATCATCATTCTTACACATTTAATGAATACTTATTCTGGGTAAGAGAATCCACACTAACTGCTGTATGACTAACAGACATACTGCGGATTAAACGCTTTAGAAATTCAACAGAGAAGTGATTGTTGTGAGCCAGAAGCATCTGAGCTGGCCGAAGTGATAGGTGGCTGTGGGGATGAGGCAGGAATATCCACCTAATGCACAAGTGAAATAACAAGTAAATAAAATATAATGAAATTTGGCCGGGCGCGGTGGCTCAAGCCTGTAATCCCAGCACTTTGGGAGGCCGACACGGGCGGATCACGAGGTCAGGAGATCGAGACCATCCTGGCTAATACGGTGAAACCCCATCTCTACTAAAAAATACAAAAAACTAACCGGGCGAGGTGGCGGGCGCCTGTAGTCCCAGCTACTTGGGAGGCTGAGGCAGGAGAATGGCGTGAACCCGGGTGGCGGAGCTTGCAGTGAGCTGAGATCTGGCCACTGCACTCCAGCCTGGGCGACACAGTGAGACTCCGTCTCAAAAAAAAAAAAAATATATATATATATATATATATAATGAAATTTTACACAGGCACTGAGTTTTAACAGTGAGGAAGGGTAAACTGCAGAGACAAGCGTATTCAGGCATTTTTTCTTTAGCCAATGGATAAATATTTGAGTTGAAAGGCATATGTACAGATTGATGATAATGAGCAAGAAAGTGGCAATGCATTCATTCATTCATCCATTGAATCATTCCATTAAGTACCTCTCTAAGCCAACCCCTAGTAATTCAAGTGACAATATTCACTGTGCTTTACCAAGTGCCAGTACTATTCCAGGCACTGAGGCTACACAAGTGAAGATAAAGCACTCAATTTCTTGGAATCTATCTATTAGTTGAGGAGGTGTAATATGAGCAAGAAAAAAAAAAATTATGGAGAAGTATTATAGAGAAAAGAAATGGGGCTAATTGCTAATGAATGCCTATGATAGATGTGTGCTGGAAATGGGTAGCATTTCAAACAGGGTGATCAGGAAAGGACCCCACGGAAGAGCCATGTGAACTGAAAATGCTGAAGCTGGGCATGGCAAAACCAAGAGGGTGCCTGGATGGCTGAGGCAGAGGTAAGAGCAAGTGCAAAGGCCCAGGCATGAGGAAGAGCTTAGCACGTTCAGCAAAAACAACAACAAAGGGCCACTGAGCTTAAGGAGTAGCAGACGAGGGAGGAAGTATAAGATCTGGTGGTGGAGACGGACAGGCATAATGTTACCCAGTAAGGTTATATTTCTTATAGCAACTGGAATGACTCAATGAGATTTAAGTTGCAATGATGTCTCTGGCTGCTGGGCACAGAGTGGCCTCTAGGGAAAACATGAATGGAAGCTGGGAGGCTGGACACTGGGCCAGGAGCTAGGGATACACTGGAAAGCAAGGGTAGCTCAGAAGGCAAGTAGCCAAAAGGCCAGACACTGACCTCAACACCTGTATACATGTAAAATTGCTGCTCTGATAACAACTGCATATAGCTAGGAGACTCAAAAGAGTGAGCGCTAACCAGATTCCAGGTGTCCAGTGAGGCATGACTGAAATGTGACCCAAAGAAGTTCCAAAGTGAATGAAGTCCAGGGGCTAAAGATAGCTATCCACCAGGCAGGGAGGGCAGAGCATGTGCAAAGGCCAGGTGACAGGAGGGAGGGAAACCTGAGCCCCTGAAAGGGAATTGGCTGACAAGAACAAAAAGAGGGCTCCAAGAATGGCAAATCGGCAGCGGCACAGAGCAGGTGTTGGCAAACTACACTGCAACTTGTTCTTGTACATCCTGTGAGCTAAGAGTGGGCTTTGCATTTTTTAAAGGATTATAAAAATAAAAGAAAGGAGGTAAAAATGACAGCAATATGTGACACAGATTGTATGTGACCTGTAAAGCCTGAATATGGATTGTAAAAACGATCCTTTAAAGTCAAACCAAATTCTCTTAACACATGCTCCTGTGAACTCTGCCCCGTTTATGTTGGTGAATTAGTGAATTTCTTTAAAAAAAAAATTACTGAAACAAGAAAAGAGATCTGAGAAGCACTAAAGCCAAGCTTTTGTGTAAACTAGCAGTTCCTGGGTAGAACCTTTAAAAGACAATCTCTCTTTACTCCGCTATCTCAGTACACACTTAGGGTAAGATGAATATCCTACCAACAGAGCAACAATCTAAACAATACCCCAGGACATGATCTAAGACAAATCCAAGGAGTGGACAGTTTATGGGAAAACTGGTACAGCTTCTTCTGCAAGTCAGTGTCAGGATATAAAAAGTGCTATTCTGGGGCCGGGCATGGTGGCTCACGCCTGTAATCCCAGCACTTTGGGAGGCCGAGGCAGGCGGATCACAAGGTCAGGAGATGGAGACCTTCCTGGCCAAGATGGTGAAACCCCGTCTCTACTAAAAATACAAAAAAATTAGCCAGGCGTGGTAGCGGGTACCTGTAGTCCCAGCTACTCGGGAGGCTGAGGCAGGAGAATGGCATGAACTCAGGGGCAGAGGTTGTAGTGAGCCGAGATCGTGCCACTGCACTCCAGCCTGGGAGACAGAGTGAGACTCCGTCTCAAAAAACAAAACAAAACAAAACAAAAAAAACAGTGCTATTCTGAATCCTAAGAATGAAGGATGTAAGATGCTGGCTCTGGTGCCGGATAGGATGTGATATGCAAAAGGACCTTTCTGTGAAGGTCCTTTCTGGAACTCAGGGAGAATCTGAATATGGACATGGTATCCAATGGTATCAAAAAATTATGTTAATTTTGTGGGTGAGACGGTATCATATGGACTCTTAGATTTTAGAGACATAGACTGACATCTTAAATATTCTTCCTGTCTGAACTTTTCTTTAAAATATCTCGGCATCATAAAAAGTATGTTTAAAGGGGGGAAATGATATTCTGGCAAGACTTAAATTTGGAATATAATTATAGTGAAAGGCTAAATTGCTTTTTTAAAGGCTATCTTGGAGGCAAGAAAAGCCATATATTATCAAAAGCAGATTACTGTCCTGACAGCTTTATGAACCAACTAGAATTAAGGAGAAGCACCTAAGGTCATAAAAAGTTTGGAGTCATTTTAAATTCTTTATATGTGAAAAAGTTTGGTTAATCAGATGCTAGGCCAGAAAACTGTGAACGAGCAAATTCCTCATGTCCAAAGGTCTAGCTGCTACTAAGGATGGGTGATCCATATATATTTTGGGTGGAGAGTTAGAAGTATATGACTTTTGGCTCTCTAACAAATATTTGAGTTTCAGGTCCTGCTCCGGAGTCTGGGGATGGTGCAGAGAATAAAGCAGACAAAATTCTCTCCCTTCCTGGCATTTACATTCTACAGGGAGAGAAAGATGTAAGAAAACCAAAATAACAATGTTACATTAGAACATTACAAGGTGACAAGTGTTATGGAGAAAATGAAAGCAGCAAAGCTAGGGGGTGGGCTGGGGCTGGTAGTTGGCTGGGCTGTTGCAGTTTCTACAGAAGGCAGTAAGAGACAATGCCCTGAAAAGGTGTCAATGCAGCAAGAACTGTGTGCCTGGCATCCCCTTCCACGGTGTCCATACACATGAGAACTCATACACAGCTATAGGTGGTTTGTGTCCAAAATGGCTACAAAGCACTCTAGGAAAGCCACAAAGCAATAGAAAAGCCTGGTCTTTTTCTTTTGGGGGCACTTTGTGAATACCTATTCCTTAGAAAAAAGAGAAGCCCATGCTTCTGGGCTTCTCCCCCTCTTTTTTGTGAAAAAATAAGTGGTTCTGTTAAGGAAGTATATCAGTCTGTTTTCACGCTGCTGATGAAGACATACCCAAGACTGGGGAGAAAAAGAGGTGTAATCGGAATCACAGTTCCACATGGCTGGGGAGGCCTCAGAATCATGGTGGCAGGTGAAAGGCACTTCTTATATGGTGGCAGCAAGAGAAAAATGAGGAATAAGCAAAAGCAGAAACCCCTGATAAACCCATGAGATCTCGTGAGACTTTTTCATTATCACGAGAACAGCACAGAAAAGATCAGCCGCCATGATTCAATGACCTTCCCTTGGGTCCCTCCCACAACATGTGGGAATTCTGGGAGATACAATTCAAGTTGATATTTGAATGGAGACACAGCCAGTCCATATCAGGAAGCAAAAACAACAAACTCTGCTCCTCCTTCTAGCACACTCCCCAAAATGCAGCAATACCTTGTCCTGCCCCAGACTTGTAAGTGGAGCCCCACTCCTTGGAGAAAACAGACACATCTGCACCGCTGATCCTCAATGGCAGAATATGCCACGTATCTGTCCAGGAGAAGAAGCCATAGGGCTCAGGCTACAAGGTCTACAGCCCAAGGCCTTCCTTGCCTCTGGGCTCTGAGGGCTTGAAGTAAGTAGAAAAGTACTTTAAATTGTATTATAAAGGTAAAGGTGATGGAGCTTCTTGAGCTAGCCAGAACTTTAGGAAAAGCATGTTCTGGAGAGGTAAGACTTTTAGCTGAATTTTCCATTTGTGAGCTAACATTTTTCCTCTTCCAACAAGCCCACTTTCTTGCCTTGGTAAATATTTAGTATCTTTTTTTAAAGTATCTGTGGTTGGTTGGCATCAGAGAAATGTGTAGGGTTAAATATCAAATAGACACTCCTAGTACAATGCCACAAATGTACAAGGGATGATGAGGCTATGAAATTTGTGAATTATTTTCCTTTCTCAAGGAAAGACTACACTTAAATGTACTCCAGTTAACTGAATGTTCTGGTTATGTAGATCCTAGAGAGAAGGTCTAGTGTGGTGATTAATGGTGACTTTCCAGAGCTCAGCCATGTGGGTTTCATTCTCAGTGCTGCCACCTGCAAGCGCTGATGTGACTATGAACAAGTCACTTAGCCTGCTGTGACTTGGTTTCCTCATCTTTAACATGGGATGGAAACATTAACCACCTCAGAGGATGCTGCGAACAGCCAATGATGTAAATAATACACTTAGAACAGCATGTGATAAGAGCTAAATACTGTGCCTATTTGCTGTTTTTAACTACAGCTTAAATGTATATTTATGACAAAATTTTTTCTTTTATTGCTATTAGGTTTTGAAAATGGTATAAATAAAAATATTATTTGTTTTTCAAATGTAATGTTTTTCTTGGGGTTTATTATTTTAGAAAAAAAGCTATCCGTTACTGGGCGCTATGCCTAGAAAGTTCCCAGTTGCTGACCACAGGCTCAGAGCCCTGCAGCGATGGGATGTAAACAAGCATAAAACAGTGTTTTCAGTGATGTGCATATTAACAATAATGGGATGAACAAAGAATGTTCATTGGTGGAGTTTGGGAGGGACAGAGTAAAGAATAATCTGTTGAAGAGCTAACAGGTAAACTGGGAAATGATGAATAGAAATCTACAAAGGCAGCAAAAAAGACATTGCAGAAATAGGGAATTACACCTGTAACAGATGAAGAGAGAGATGGTTTGGCTGTGTCCCTACTCAAATCTCATCTTGAATTGTAATCCTCATAATCCCCATGTGTCTAGAGAGAGACCTGGTGGGACATAACTGGATCATGGGAGTGGTTTCCCCATGCTGTTCTCGTGACAGTGAGTTCTCAGGAGATCTGATGGTTTTATAAGGGGCTCTTCCCACTCTGCTCCTCACTCCTCTCTCTCCTGCCGCCTTGTGAAGAAGGATGTGTTTGCTTCCCCTTCTGCCATGATTGTAAGTTTCCTGAGGCCTCCTTAGCCATGCAGAACTGTGAGTCAATTAAACCTCTTTCCTTTATAAATTACCGTCTCGGTTATTTCTTTATAGCAGTGTGAAAATGGACTAATATAAAGAGTGCTACAGGAATTGCCAATTCTCAGTGTGGTGGAGGAGGGAGTGGACTGTGGGAAGGGAGCTGACTGTAGCTGCAGTTCTGCTCTTTTATGAAGGGCTTTGTTTCATAGGCTGAGGAGTTTGGACCATTATCTACTAGTGATGCAGAGCCTAGTAGAAAAGCTTAAAGCAGAAGAGTGGCAAGGTTAGTTGTATTACAACAAGCATGAGCTGGCAGAAGCATGGAGGACAGACAGGTGGAGGAGTGACAGGTGGGATGTGAAGGAGGTGCTTGTGAAGCCTTGGTTAAAACAACAGCACAGAACTGGTAACTCTGGGGATGAAGGGAGTGAGTAAGAGGAGGAATCTGATGCTTTGAGTTGGAGAATAGTTACTAATGGTAACAGAGGATACGGCAGGAATTAAGAAATGGAGCTAATGGGTTCGGCTTTGATCATGGTAGACTTGAGATTCTGTAAGACCCTGCTGGAGAGGCATACAGTAGACAGCTGAAAACAAAGAACAAAAAAGAACAAAAAATCTGAGCCACGAATACACAGGCACTGCTTTTCTATTTCCATTAAATAAATAGCGCAGCACTTTTTTTGTTGTTTTTTAAACTAAAGAGCTGCCATTCCTGAAAGACCACAGATAATAGACCAGATGCCCACTCACTTTCTGCATGGATAATATGTCCCATTGTGATACTATTATTTAAACAGAAACAAAATCTAGCCTTTCAAAGTCTAATTACACCATTCCTCCTCCTTCCTTCCCCTCTCTCCCTACAAGCATAATTCGAGACTGCTTTCCAATTCAGAGATCTATGTGAGAATTTTAAAACATTGTTCCTGATTAGTCTCTCTAATCAAGAAAAGAAATCTACTATTGATTAGATTTGATAAATCTATTATTGATTAGAGAGACTAATCAGGAACAAGGTTTGAAATTGTGTATGAAAAGCTATTCACTCAACAAATGCTAGTGGCTTCTAAGCGTCTGGCATTCTGCTGGATCCGAGGTTCCAAGAGGGAAAAATATAAGCTCCCTGTTCTCAGAGAGCTTACATTCTATGGGGGGAGAGAATGACAATGAACCAATAAAACACTAAAATGTGATTCGTTTGAGAATGGAAGTAAATAGGCCGCTAAGATTGAGAATAATGAAGAAGGGGTGTTTTCTTCAGAAAAGAATGTTCAGGGCCAGGCATGGTGGCTCATGCCTATAATTCCAACACTTTGGGAGACTGAGGTGGGAGGACTGCTTGAGCTCTGGAGTTTGAGACAAGCCTGGGCAACAAAACAAAGTGAGACCTCGTCTACACTAAAAATTAAAAAAAAAAAAAAATTAGCCAGGTGTGGCCTGAAGTCGCAGCTACTCAGGAAGATCTCTAGCGCCAGGGAGGTCGAGGCTACAGTGAGCCATGATCATGCCACTGCACTCCAGCCTAGGTGACAGAGCAGGACCCTATCTCCAGAAAACAGAATGATCAAGGGAATTCATTCTGGGAAGATGGCAACAAAACTGAGGCTGAAGGTGGGACCTTGGAAGATCCATTATAGACAATGAGATCTGTCAGTCTTGGGGTTGGAAAGTTGGGCGCATTGACTTGTGTGACACTGAGCAGGGGAGAGTCGGGGAAAGAGAGGCAGGGGGTGATACTGGAGAGGTAGGGAGGAGCTGGGTCAAATGCGCTAATACCTATAAAGAATGTAGGAGGTCAAATGAGGGCCTGACACAGACACAAACTACGTGCTTGTTAGTTGTTACCCGTTATCATTATCCTCAGCATATCTAAATAAGGCTTCGTTGTTTTCTCTCTGTGCACTTGTTTTTAAGCGTATTGGAAAGCCACGAACGCAACTTAAATTGGGGGGTTCCAGGATCTGCTTTATGTAAATAAACACTCTACATCTTGGCTGCTGTACAGAGAATGGCTTAGTGTGGGAGAAGAAAGCGGCAAGTGTGTCGGGGAGAGATAACGACAGCAGAGATTAGCAGGATACTGAGATAACTCCAGCAAGAAACAATGGGAGTTTACACTAGGACTGTACTGGAAAAGGCGGAGAGAGATGGATAAACTCAGAACTGACAGGATGTGCAGAAGCGACAATGATGGGTTCTAGGTTCTTAGCAATAATCTCTAAGAGGGGGCGTAGGATCATTACTGAGATAGAATAGCTTTGAGAACCACACTGAGGAGTGGGTAGCAGGGGAATTAAGAACTCTCATTTGGACATGTTAGGATTCATATGCCTATGAAACAACTAGGTAGAGTCTGGGCTAGAGAAATAAACCTTGGCCTAGGCTGCTTACAACTGGTATTTAAAGTTAAGGGCATGGATTATAGCAATCAGGAAGAGCGAGCCAGAAAGAAAACTACTATAATAATTGAAAAGAGATAACCAGGGTCAGGAATTTAATGGATTAAATTTCAAAACAATACAACAGCCAAGATAGGATAGTCAAAACAACAAAGGTTGGGGTAGGGGGGGATCTCCTAAAGCCTGAGTAAAGAATGTGTAGGAAAGACAGGCTTCAAATGACAGCAACACACAAGTTACATTAGACAAAGGGCTTCTGAGAAATGGCAAAGGTAATCAAGTCTAAGAACTTACTAATCTTAAGGTGATTTATAGAAAAAGTTCCGTCCTATAAACGTCTGGATTCTTGAGTCCAGAGATATCTGGGTCTGTCTGTACTGGTATTCTGCTGGGCAGGTAAAGGGGTTATGAGGATAAGTACTATCTTACTTGTCTGTCAACTAATACTGATGACAGCAAAAGCATCATGCACTTTAGGAGTCATGGTCATAGCCAAAGACTGCAGATGTCCTAGACACAGTATTTGCGACAGACAGATAGGACATACATAGCCAAGTTCCTAACAAGCATGTTGAGTAAGAAGATTCCAGAATGGAAGGAAGGTAGAAAAGCTCTGTTCTAGTACAACCATTTGAGGACAGTATGGAGGTTCCTCCAAAAACTAAAAATAGAGCTACCATATGATCCAGCAATCCCACTATTGGGCATTTATCTAAAGGAAGGGAAATCAGTATATTGAAAGAGGTATCTGCACTCCCATATTTACTGCAGCACTATTCACAATAGCCAAAGTATGGAATAACCTAGGTGTCCAAAGAGACTAACGGATGAAGAAAATGTGGTGTGTATATGTGTGTGTGTGTGTGTGTGTGTGTGTGGCGCGCACGTTTAATGAAATACGATTAAGCCATACAAAAGAATAAAATCCTGTCATTTGAAGCAACATGGGTGGAACTGGAGGACATATGTTAAGTGAAATAAGCCAAAAACAGAAAGTTAAACACCACATGCTCTCTCATATGCAGCAGCTAGAAAATGTTGATTTCATAGAAGTAAAAAGTAGAACAGAGGATGATGGAGGCTGGGAAGGGTAGGGGGAAACCCAGGATAGAGAAAGATTTGTTAAAGGATACCAAATTACAGCTAGATAAGAGGAGTAAGTTCTAGTGCTCTGCGGCACTGTAGTATGACTACAGTTAACAGTAATATATGACGTAATCTCAAACAGCTAGAAGCAGGATATTGAATGTTCCCCACACAAAGAAATGATACATGCCTGAGATGAATATGCTAATTGGTCTGATCTGATCACTGTGTACCCTGTAAATGTGTACAATTATTACACGTCGATTTTTAAAAATAAAAATTTTAAAAAGCTACCTTTTATAATGAACAGTCTATGCTTAAATGTTGCTAGGTGTGTTTCAACACCAATGAGTTATATCTGAGATTGGACCATAACTAGGGGAGGCACTTAGAGATGCTGTAATTCTGGTCTCAGCATCCTGTTCCACTGCAGTTAGTTCCACCATCATTTTATTACATTAAATGCAATATTGCTACTCTGTGACTACCTTGTAAACATATTTTCATAAAACCAAAGTGCTTCATTACCACTTCTAATGTATGTATGAGTCCTTGGCTCCAGTTTTCCAATAATAGTAGCTATACAATTATCTTGCAAACCACTTGAGGCTAACCATTACCATTCAAATAATAAACAATGGGAAACAAATGAATACAATATTCTGGGAGATAAAAGATCAAATCTTTGATATATCTTCCCTTACTTATTAGTAGTTAGAGTTTAAGATACAATATTTCTTCTAAAACCATTTTGAAAATATAATTTAAATGTAAAATTGAAGGTCCTAAAAAGTATAGAAGTTTTAAAGTAAAACGACTTTGCTATTTGAATACCTATTTAAATTTCTATTTCCAAAAGAGCCCAAATCAATTCTACCTTCATTTTTATAGCAGTTTTCTAATCATGAGAAATCATACTTTCTAGTCCTTTTTGCTTCCCTAAAATAAAAAAAACTCCTACATATTTAAATTCATAAAATAAGAATGATCACTACTTGATTACTACCAAAACTAATTTTAATAATGTTCTCAACCTCATCTAGGCTAGATAGTGCTTAAGAAGCCATTATGTATTATTATTGATTATGATTACGAGCCCTACAATAATTTAAAAATAACGAATTAAAAAGGGAACATGTTATAATAGCCATGATTATCAGACCAGAGGTGGGAGATTAGTCATTGAGCCCCAAGGAGAGTCTCTGTGTTCAACAGTATGAGATGATGGGTAAAGAAGTGATTTGGCTAAGAAAAAAAATCACCCTGGTCGGGTGCGGTGTCTCATGCCTATAATCCCAGCACTTTGGGAGGCCGAGGCAGGCAGATCACCTGAGGTCAGGAGTTCGAGACCAGTCTGGCCAACATGGCGATAGCCTGTCTCTACTAAAAATGTAAAAACTAGCTGCGCGTGGTGGCAGGCACCTGTAATCCCAGCTACTTGGGAGGCTGAGGTAGAAGAACTGCTCGAACCCAGGAGACAGAGGTTGCCGTGAGCCGAGATTGTGCCACTGCACTCCAGTCTGGGCGACAGAGTCTTAAACAAACAAAACAAAACAAAAAACACCCCATGCCGCTGGCCTGCTCCCCCAACAATTCCAATCTACGCATTATAAACAAGTCCACTGTAAACTTTACCAGCTTGATAGGCATTCACACCGATTAGTCGTTTTGGAAGCAAATACCGTGATACAGATTATTGCAATTTTCCCCACGTATGAGGTAAAGAAATAGGCTCAAAAAGATTATATATGAGGGTAAAGCACATTTTAAACCTCTGAAGATATTTTTGAAGCAAAGATCATCTTATTAACTTACAAGTCTTTTCTTTCCTTGACTACTTGGATGCATCTATTACACCTGGTTTCTGTTTCCACCCAATGTCTTTTTAGGCAGGTTAGTTCTATCATCATGAAATCACCGTAAGTGCAATACTGCCCTTTCCTTCATGATGTCATTCATCTCCTTTCCAGTTTGTTAGCTAACACGTATTAACATTTTAGTATCCAACTACATTCATCTCATGACTACTAGCATTGAAAGAATTGATAAAAAGATAAAAGCAAACCCTTACTGCCTGGTTTGACAATAAGTAACAGCTCTTCACATAGGCTGGCAATTAGGACGCTAAGCAGAAATTCTTGGAAGACCAAATTCGACCAACAGCAAACAGTGATCTCAAATGTAAAAGAAAACTTCGGTTATATGCTACGGAGATACTTACAATAGCAAATTATGTAAAGTGCTTGAATTACTGTTGATCTAAATAAAATGGTGCTATGCTATAAAGATTATTTTCAAATAATTTTCTTTTCTTTTTTTTTTTTTTGAGACGGAGTCTTGCCTTGCTCTGTCGCCCGGGCTGGAGTGCAGTGGCCGGATCTCAGCTCACTGCAAGCTCCGCCTCCTGGGTTTACGCCATTCTCCTGCCTCAGCCTCCTGAGTAGCTGGGACTACAGGCGCCCGCCACCTCGCCCGGCTAGTTTTTTGTATTAGAGACGGGGTTTCACCGTGTTAGCCAGGATGGTCTCGATCTCCTGACCTCGTGATCCGCCCGTCTCGGCCTCCCAAAGTGCTGGGATTACAGGCTTGAGCCACCACGCCCGGCCTATTTTCAAATAATTTTCTAATACCGAACTATACTTTTGAATACCCTTGGCATATCTTTTCCAGAATTACACATTCCTAAAATCCAATGCGCCAATCCACAAGCACATGAGGCCTACTATACGTTCAACATCCACTTCTCTTTAAAACAATTTACATGACAAAACAAAGTACAACAGTGAACATCCATCAGTTGCACCTTCAAATGTCTGATAACACAATCAAATGATCTGTGTGTCCTTTACTTATTACATTGATAACGAATAGAAAATAAAATGTAGATCTGAAGGAATCACTTAAGTTTTTAAATTTGCTCAACTGCAAAAAATGTACTTATATAAATATATAAAACAAATTTCTATATTAAAAGAATAATACAAATTAAAATACTATAAATAATAACTTGAATGCTTTACAAAATCAATTTGAGCTACTATATTTATAGATTGAGTAACCCTTATCCAAACCGCCTGGGACCAGAAGTGTTTCAGGTTTCAGACTTTTTTCACATTTTGGGATATTTTCATATACATGAGACATGCTGGAGATGGGACCCAAGTCTAAACAAAAAATTCATTTATGTTTCACAAATACCTTATACACACAGTCTGAAGGCAGTTTTATACAACATTTTATATAATTTTTGTTACAGAAAGGAAGTCTGTATACGTTGAACACATAAGGTCACATAATTTTCTGTGCCTGTTGTCATGTCAGTGCTGAAAACATTTTGAATTTTAGGGCATTTCAGACTTTGGATTAGGGATGCTCAACGTGTATTTTATAGTAATAAATCACATTTCTTTAAAAATACTGTACATTCTTGGCTGGGCGTGCTGGCTCATGCCTGTAATCCTAGTACTTTGGGAGGTTGAGGCCAGTGGATCACTTGAGGTCAGGAGTTCGAGACCAGCCTGATCAACATGGTAAAACCTCATCTTTACCTCATCTCTACTAAAAATACAAAAATTAGCCGGGCATGCTGGTTGGCACCTGTAATCCCAGCTGCTTGGGAGGCTAAGGCAGGAGAATCGCTTGAACCTGGGAGGGGAGGCTGCGGTGAGCCGAGATCACACCATTGCACTACAGCCCAGGTGACAGAGCGAGACTCTGTCTCAAAATAAATAAATAAATAAACAAACAAACAAATAAGTAGTACATTCTAGAGTTTAAGCTAATGAAGACTGTTCTCCCAGAATCTCACTCCATACAAAAATACGTATTAAAAATTCATGCGATCATGGCTTCGGCTGAGTGGCATTAGTCCACCACCTGCAACTTTACATTTAAACACTAGGGATACTGCAAATGTTACTTTGTAAACTAAAAGTGTTACTTTGTAAACAAGGAGGGCAAAAAAGGAAGCTAGTTAGCTCCCACTTGGGACAGATTTTTCAACCTCTACTCAAAGGAAATAGTTTTGAACATCTCTAAATTATTTTCTTAATAATTGCCTTCCTTCCAAAACAAACATGGACTTATAATTTTGCTGAGTTCCTTGTGGTAAGTTATTGGTACTAGTTTAAACCACATGGCTTCCAAGGAAAGTCAACAGTTTTTGGCTTGATATGCTAATATGTAGATTTTGAGGCCACAGTAAAATTAACTAACTAATTAAAGGGTTACTTTTCCATGTCACAATGGAGAGTCCTATCTAAATTAGGGGTTTTACACTGAAGATACAAATATCCAGATGTTGTTTTCAACTAGAAATTAATGTTTCGGGGTACTACTGCCAGAAACCAGTTAAAATCCTAAGAATCTGTATTTTGTTCCTCTTTTCCTACTATTTCGTAAGCCAGGGAATTTGTACAGTTTAATTAAAAGATAATGGGGGGGAAGAAAAGAGTTCATGCATCAGTAGCTTAGAATCCTTAGCATTGAATAATCCAACCCTCCAAATAACTCTTACAAATGAATCATACAGTATTTCTCATTCAGCAATATCCTGTTACCGGGCAGCCTATGCCATTAGGTCTCAGTAAGCACAGTCTCATTGCCAGATGTAGCTCAGATGGCAGCAACTCAAGCCCTGCACTGCAGAGGCATCTCCTCTTCCAGCCATTACCTGCTTGGAAACAAAAACAAACCCCACTGGTTTGGCCACACATCTGTAATCTGCTGAAGGCTATAAAAGTGTTTTGCTTTTCTTCTTGACATACATGTGGTCCAAGTTTATCCAATACAGGAATCGAGCATTTCTAGTAAGACCTCAAAACTGGCAGCCAGTTCCCTCAAGAGAAAATGCAAGCTTCTGCTATTCGCCTATTCGTCGTTCTCAAATGAGTTCTCCTATTTCAACGTAACAGTCAGAAAGCCTCACACAGTCCTGGAAGCTGCCAACCCGGCATTATGACAGCTGCTCCTCAAAGCCATGAGCCATTTCATTAAATCCACTCTTACTTGACTCATCCACTGGCAAAGATTTAAAGCTTTAATTTATCTTTTGTATGATTCACTTCGCGGTCCTCTAAAGTTGTTAGGTTTTTTTCCCCCTTGAGCATTTAATATCATTTCTTAAAATGCAATGCAAAAAGGCAGCTAAAAGATTGTATATTCAAAAATTTTTAACTCCAGAGATACAAATAAAAAGATATATAGTCAAATAGAGCCTCTCTTTCTCTCTCATCTAATTTTAAAGACAAAGTACTGACCTATGAATAGACATAAATTCTCATGACAGCCTGAGCTCATCAGGTAAGGCTATGAATGTTTCAACATCACTCACTAGCTAAGTGGAAGACAGTATATGCATAATTTATTACATGATTGAATGACAAGTTTTCACTAACTACAAATCATGTATTCGTGAAATGCACCATCTATAATACCACCTGGTTATTATTTTCTGAGAAAAGTTCCCAGAGCACAATGAGCATAATTAAATTGGCTTTTGACTAGATGTAGCACTGTGCCACCTACAAATTGAGCCTGAGCAAGTCTTTTATGATGACTGCATTGATGATTGTTATTCTGGTGTGGTGGCTCATGGCTGTAATCCCAACACTTTGGGAGGCCCAGGCAGGAGGATCATTTGAGGCCGGGAGTTTGCAAACAGCCTGGGCAACATAGCAAGACCCCTGTCTCTACAAAAATAAATAAATAAAAATAAATTCAGCAGGCAAGGTGGCAGATGCTTATAGTCTTAGCCATTTGGGAGGCTGAGGCAGGAGGATCACTTGAGTCCAGGAGTTCAAGGTTCACTGATCTAAGATCACAATACTGCACTCCAGCATGTGTGACAGAGCAAGAACTTGTCTCTTAAAAAAAAAAAAATCACTTTAATATAGTATCTGAAACATATCAAACGTTCAAGAAGTTTAGCGCCCTTCATTATATAGGAGGAAAAAGGTGACATTTTGTACCTCTGTATGCTCAGATACAGTTTATTTTTGAGTTGGAAATATTTCATACTTCACCTTTTCTTTCTTATTGTTACAATTTTCCTTTGTTTATAATGTAGCCATCCCTCTTCTGCCCATGGAAATAATGAAACATGGGGCCTATCACATTATGTTATTAGACTCCTAATGCAATTCTACTTAATTACTGCACGTCTAGAATGATAGTCCTTAGTTTTTCTTTCCTTTTTTTTTTTTTGGAGACAGAGTCTTGCTCTGTCGCCCAGGCTGGAGTGCAGTGATGCGATCTCAGCTCATTGCAACCTCCACCTCCTGGGTTCAAGCGATTCTCTGGCAGTCTCCCCAGTAGCTGGGATTATGGGCGCACACCACCATGTCTGGCTATTTTGTATTTTTGGTAGAGAGGGGGTTTCTCCATGTTGGCCAGGCTGGTCTTGAACTCCTGACATCAAGAGATCTACCAGCCTCGGCCTCCCAAAGTGCTGGGATTACAGGCGTGAGCCACCACGCCTGGCCGTTTTTCTTTTTTAAAGACCAGTTAGTTTTGGTGACATATATTAACCTTAAGTTAACATGACTACGTAGGTGTATGTGTTTGTGAATGCCAATGTGATTCAACTCAAATACTTGTTGAGCACCTAACTACCTAACTTATAGAAAATTATGTCAAGTATTTTTCTATATCAGGTTGTACAGGCCTCAGAATAAAGTAAACTCTTGGTAAGTAGGATAGTCTGTTAACCTTTAGAATACCATTAGGGTCCTTTGGACACAATTTTACCTTTTAAGTTTCTGAGCACTTCTAACTACTTGTGGGGCTTGATATTTCTTACTTTTATCCATTCATAGAGACAAAGAAAATTTTAATTGAATAAAACTCATTCTAGCTTGTACTTAACCATGAGTCTGAGATACATTATGAATCTCGATGTTGTTCCTACATTTTGTTCCTAGTTACAAAAATTTATCATCCCAAGAATTATTTCATCATTAGCCATCAACTATTTAAAAACTGTGCCAAAGAAGACCAAGTAATATGAGTATGAAAGAATGATAGAATTGCCTAGAAAGGTGATGCAATAGGGAAATTACCACATTTTTATTGCTGTGTTCCCAAAGTATTACATCATCTTTCAAGATGGTTTCAAAAAAAGTCTGAATAGTCCCAGCCACTTGGGACGCTGAGGCATGAGGATCACCTGAGCCTAGGAGTTTGCAGCTGTAATGCACCATAATCACACCAGTGAACAGCCACTGCACTCAAGTCTGGGCAACAGAGTGAGGTCCCATCTCTTTAAAAAGCACGATAAAAAGAAGTCTGGAGACCCACTGAATAGAGTCAAAAATCATTTTCCACATATTGGCAAATAGGAAAAACTGACAGAAGGAGACATTTTACCAATTAGATAAACCAGAAGAAGAATGAAATTGATCACATAAGTAAAACCTTAGGCTATGAGCCTTCACATGATATCCTAGACAAATTTTCTCAAGCTCAAGAACTGACAAGTGAGCAATGTATTTCTTTTCTTTTTTTTTTTTTTGAGGTGGAGCTTCGTTCTTATTGCCCAGGCTGGAGTGCGATGGTGCAATCTTGGCTCACTGCAACCTCTGCCTCCCAGGTTGAAGGGATTCTCCTGCCTCAGCCTCCCGAGTAGCTGGGATTACAGGCATGTGCCACCACGCCTAGCTAATTTTGTATTTTTAGTAGAGACAGGCTTTCTCCAAGTTGGTCAGGCTGGTCTCAAACTCCCGACCTCAAATGATCTGCCCGTCTCAGCCTCCCAAAGTGCTGGGATTACAGGCGTGAGCTACCGCGCCTGGCTGAGCAATGTATTTCTAAGAATAAAAAGAAAATATGGTATTCTCATCCACTTAGTCATTCAACAGGAAGGATATCATCACTCAATATTATGTGACAAAAACATTAACCATCATTGCTAAAATGATGTGACAGTATTCCTTTTTTACGATGCTTATGCAACAAATTTTATGTCTGTGCAACACATTTATCTGATACCATTAGGAAGTAGACATATGCCCAAGGCAGGAATCTCTCTAAGGTGATTAGAAGAGATAACGTAGAAAAAAGGGGGGGGGGAAAAAAGACTGGCTAGATCATTTTAATAGCTGTTTACAAATCCAAACTTGAAAACATTTTATTCCTGAGGGAAGATGGCTATATTCTCTCGTCAATAAAATTATGAGCTGTCAATGTTTTAAATATCTCAAATTTTTACAATAATTAAACGAAACTGCAACTATTAAAAAAAGACCAAGAAATATGATGAACCTAATAGAGATGTATTTGAAATGTAGAAGCAGGATTTGTAAGATGGATATATTTCAGGTTCGTGCACGGCAGGTGATTAGCAGCTAGCTGCATTCCAAAGGATAATGCTCATTTCAGAAATCCATACCTTCAAAACCGGGAAAATACAGAATAAAAATGTGGGTTCACCATATTTAAATTCTTTGTAAAATTAAAATATGTACTATGTTAACTCTTATTAAAATTGCTAATAGTTATTTCGCACTATTCCTTTATTCTTAGTTCTGTAAACTGTTTGCCAAATAATCTAAAAATATAAAATAATAATAATATAAAGGGCCCACTGTATCTAGATAGTCAATGGTGCTGGCCTGGTTTTCTGGTGTAGTGAGGGGGGCAAGGTGATGTCTTGCCATATGTAACACTCCAGCAATCACCAGAACTGATGAAGTTTAAACTGGGTTCCATACAGAATTGTGTATTCCAATGCACGCATACCAGCACGCACGGCCATACACACCCACACAAGCCACCCCGAGCTGTATTAGTTCATTTGCACGTTGCTGATAAAGGCATACCCAAGACTGGGCAATTTACAAAAGAAAGGGGTTTAATTGGACTTACAGTTCCACATGGCTGGGGAAGCCTCACAATCATGGTGAAAGGCAAGGGGGAGCAAGTCATGTCTTACGTGGATGGCAGCAGGCAAAGAGAGAGAACTTGTGCAGGTGAACTCCCCTTTTTAAAACCATCAGATCTCGTGAGACTTATTCACTTCACAGGAACAGCATGGGAAAGATTTGCCCCCATGATTCAAGGGTGGGAAAAAAGCCAAAACATATCACTGCCCCCAAAACCAGAGAGTAACATTAACTAACCTGGCCAACATGGTGAAACCCTGTCTCCACTAAAAATACAAAAATTAGCTGGGCATGGTGGTGAGCACCTGTAATCCCAATTACTTGGGAAGCCGAGTCAGGAGAATCGCTTGAACCCAGGAGGCAGAGGTTGCAGTGAGCCAAGATGGCGCCACTGTACTCCAGCCTGGGCAACAAGAGCAAAAACCTCATCTTAAAAAAAGAGAAAGAAAAAGGAAGAAAAAGAAAACTCTTCTGAGTTACACAACAGTCTCAAAGAAGATAAGATGCAGTCAAAAGGAATCACTCCTCCAGATCTTAAGCAACCTGCACGTTATGCACATGTATCCTAGAACTTAAAGTATAATAAAAATAAATAAATAAAATAAAATAATACGAAATTAAAAAAAAAAAGTTTAAAGGAAATAGGAAAAAAAAATCATCTAATTATCCAGAAACATACATCAGCTTAGCTCTCAGCACACTCTCATTATTGTGTGCAAACCTAAACCTAAAAAAATACATCAATAATTAAAAGATTCTATTTCCTAAAAAAAACATGAGTACCTCCTCTGCAAGAGGAAAAGTGTGACTCTACAACAATTAGAGGGTCTTCTAACATTTCATTTGCTTTACGAATTCAGCAACCCCCATGGAACACTGGGTTCAATCAGATTCTGCAGTTTCAGGTGAGGGGCAGCTCTGCCTCCAGGGCTAGGCTGCCTACCTGGCTAGTCTGACAAGTTAGCTTTCCAAATGAATTTTCCTATGGAAAAAATTCGGTATTACCCATGGCAGCTGGAGTCTGCATATTATTAACATTATGTACATAATTATTATTATTAACATTATGCTACATAATATTAGTAACAGTCTGGATTATTTATACATTACAAACTGCATAAACAGGTATTTTGAGGTGATCTGAGAACATGACCATTACAACACTGGAGAAATATACAGTTGGTAATTTACACATAAATTTCTGAAACACTACTTGTTTTGCCTATGTTAAAGATTTACCTCTTTTTCATACCTCTTTTTCAATGAGGTCATAAAACAGAGCTCATCCCACTAGGAATGTTTCTCTAAATGCCTCATTAGCAATAGAAAAACATTCACCTTCTATCAAAAGAAGTCTCATTAACTACCAAACAACAAAATACTGTGAATCAAATACCATTTCCAAGAAAATGGTAGCTTGTTTCTCCTTCTTCAAGAATTGTCACGTAGCATCCCCTGAAGATGTTTTAAGTCAGGTATGTTAAACTTCTATTCCGATTTTACATTTCAAGTGTCAAAAGGAGGGCTGGTTCCTAGGTTGCCAGTTGGCAGGAGCCCAGCTTGTGTGTGGATCAGTGATGCAATACCTTTCTGGTTTTGCCCACATGAGGAAGAAGCCCTGTCTGCCTGCCAGGGCTACAGGAAAAGAAGTTAAAAAAATAAAACGTTGCAAGTGATCTCATATCCTAATTATATTGAATCCAAACCAATTTTTTAAAATTTTAAAAACAAGAATAGTTAAAAATAATAATAAAAAATCAGTGGCTCAATCTTAGAAAACATTACTACATTATATATACACCATTTGTCTTAATGGAAAAATAAAGAGTGATAAGAAATTTCAAGACATCCAGGAACTACACTGTCCAAATATAGTAGTCACTAGCCACATGTAACTATCAAACACAGTATGTGGCTAGTTTGAATTGAGATGTGCTGTTAAATGTTTTTGTTTGTTTGTTTTGTTTTGTTTTTTTTGAGACGGAGTCTCGCTCTGTCGCCCAGGCTGGAGTGCAGTGGCGCGATCTTGGCTTACTGCAAGCTCTGCCTCCTGGGTTCATGCCATTCTCCTGCCTCAGCCTCCTGAGTAGCTGGGACTACAGGCGCCGCCACCACGCCCGGCTAATTTTTTGTATTTTTAGTAGAGATGGGGTTTCACCGTGTTAGCCAGGATGGTCTCAATCTCCTGACCTTGTGATCCGCCCGCCTTGGCCTCCCAAAGTGCTGGGATTACAGGCGTCAGCCACTGCGCCCGGCCGCTGTTAAATGTTAAAAGAAGTGTTAAGACTTCTTATGAAAGAAAGAAACAAAAAAAAAGAACGTGAGCTATCTTATTAAATTTTTCATATTGGTCACATGGTTTTTCAGATATATTGGATTAAATAAAATGTTGTTAAAATTAAATTCACCTGTTTCTTTTTACTATTTTTAAATTGTCTATTAGAATATAGAGCCGGGTGTGGTGGCTCAAGCCTGTAATCCCAGCACTCTGGGAGGCTAAAATGGATGGATGAGGAGGTCAGGAGTTTGAGATCAGCCTGGCCAACATGGTGAAACCCCATCTCTACAAAAATTACACACACACACACACAAAATTAGCCGGGCACGCTGGCGCACACCTTTAATCCCAGCTACTTAGGAGGCTGAGGCTGAGGCAGGAGAATCACATGAACCCGGGAGGTGGAGGTTGCAGTGAGCTGAGATCACGCCACTGCACTCCAGCCTGGGTGACAGAGTGAGACTCCATCTCAAAAAAAAAAAAAAAAAAAAAGAAAAGAAAAAAGAAAGTGGCTCACATTACATTTGTATTGGACAGTTCTTTCTAAAAGATGGGAGCCTCTATAACAGAGGCTATAGAAAAAAAGGCAAAAAAATTTCATAATGTTTTAAGAAAGTTTATGAATTTGTGTTGGTCTGCATTCAAAATCATTCTGGGCCATTGAGTTGGACAAGCGTGCTATACCATCCAATTATGGAACACAAAGTCCTTACCAAAAGCTATGGAAAAAAATGTTAAATATACAATTCACTTTGTCTAATATTTATTAAGGACCTATGTGCAAGACATACCAGACACATAAATTATAGTTTGGATTCTAACAGATAAAAAAAGATAGGACTACAATTCACTGGAAGATACGTTATAGTCTTATAAGAAAAGGTAAAGCAAGGATTGTATAGCAGAGCAAGGCACTTGTAAAGAACGCGTCCTGTCAGGTGAACATTTATAAATATATAGGATTTTGACAGGTCATAAGATGTGGCACTTTAGACTTGACAAGTATCTTTATCATACATTAACCCCACTGACGAAAAAGGAAAAATATTTCAGATGGGGCAGAATGGTGGGAACGAAAGCCTAGAGAAAGAAAAGGTCAATGGTTTTAGGGCGCCAGGAGACAGAGTGACATGCATGTACAAGGTTGAAAATGCAGGCTGAAGCCACATAAGAGACTTCTGGATGCCGTGCAAGGGAATTTGGACTTTTCTACGGGTAGAATAAACCATCAAATATTTCCTACCAACTGCAAACAGGATTAAAAACACATAGTAGAAAGATAGTAATGCATAGGAAATAATTACCTGGGAGGAGAGTGGATGAAGCCTGGGGGTGTGGGGCAGAGGGAGACCGAAAACGCAAGAAAAGAAGAGATGATTGAGAGTCCAGCAGAACATAATCGTAAGAGGGAAAACAGGAAACAAAGGGATAGAAGAAGGTACAAGGGATGCTGAGGGACAGGAGAAAATTCATTGGTTTATTCAACAAACATGTACTGGGCACCTACCAAATGTCAGGCACCATGTTGCAGAAATTCACAACGGATGACTGTGGAGGGGTTATCTGTAGAGCGTGAGAGAGAGTTAGGCTGGGAACCAAGGAGAATGAAGTTGGCCTGGATCAACTGCTATGGGGAAGATGATAGGTCATCAAGACAGAGATAATTAGGGGCATCTAGTAACATTAAGATCCCAGCTGATGTTACAGCATGAATAAGAAATGGAATTAAGTGGTAAGGTTACATGACTTGATACTTTAGAAATCCCAGAAGCAACTAAAGAAAGAAATTAATTTTTTCTAGCTACAGAGAATTGACAAAAATATGTTTAGAAAATGTGAAGGGTATCAGCCAAGTCCAGGATGTTCAACAGAATAGGTAAGAATGGTTACCCATTGAATCCATCCTGATTAGAAATGCAGGCAGGGAAAAAGAGGATAATGGACTAAAAGCCTGAACTGGGGAGGTGATTATGAGGGAAGATCATGGTCAGAGGGGAATATCAGAGCTAGAAACCTTATAGGTACAATATTTCTGAGCAATTTGAGAATCTAAAGCATGACTGTGTTCAGGTACTGAAATGGAACATAAACGAAGGTAACTAGGAAGGAGCTGGTTAGCATGTCAACTGAGTATCAACCTGGACAGTGACATCATCACGGAAGACTGTAATAGGTGGGGTAACCATATGACCCAGTTTGCCTGGGCCCTTCAGTTTCTGACTGTGGTCCCAGTGTTCTAGCTGATATAGATAATAAACTCTATGCGGGCCCTAGTAGCACATTACACCGGAAATTAAAAGAAAAAAAACAAGCATCCTGTAGTTTGGTGATTATAAACTTACAACTCCTATTGAATGTCCTGTTTGGAAATCTGTAGCTCTAGGGAACATCTGAGAGAATACTGAAGAAAAAAGAGAAGTGATACATTCATCCCACCTCAGGGGATGAGACAGCATGAAATCAATGCCTGAACCAGATGGCATTTCCAACCCAAAGATTCTCATTTTACAATTTTATGATTTGAATATAGATGTTCGCCTTCAATTAAGAATGAGGGCCGGGCGCGGTGGCTTACGTCTATAATCCCAACACTTTGGGAGGCCGAGGCAGGCGGATCACAAGGTCAGGAGATCAAGACCATCCTGGCTAACACGGTGAAACCCCGTCTCCACTAAAAATAAAAAAATTAGCCGGGCGAGGTGGTGGGTGCCTGTAGTCCCAGCTACTCGGGAGGCTGAGACAGGAGAATGGCATGAACCCGGGAGGTGGAGCTTGCAGTGAGCTGAGATTGTGCCACTGCACTCCAGCCTGGGCAACAGAGCAAGACTCCGTCTCAAAAAAAAAAAAAAAAAAGAATGGGAATCAGGTGAGAAGTAATGGGATTAAGCTCCCTAAGAAAAAGAGGTGAAAACAGATTTCTTTACAATCATGAAATCAAAGTTAGTTAAAAAAAATTAATAAGCATCAAGCATTTATGAATGCCTTTGACTTCCACTATGAAGGAAAAGATGATAAAAAGCAAAAAAAAAAAAACAAAAAACCTTACACATCCACACACAAAACCCCCAAAATCTGAAACCAAACCTTTCTTAACAAAAATTCACCTTGAACTAATGACTGACAATCCCAGATAGCATTTAAAAAGTATTTAAAAATTAATGACCAAAACAGAATGCCATTATTATTTCAACTCCCTGTTAGAACCACCAGTAACCTATGAGAGCTACCAGTGGGATTTTGATCCCAAGTTTAATATTAAACAGTTAAAATGAACTCTGTGATGGGTGATTGACATCATTATTAATTCAACAGGATGCCATAAAAAGTCATAGTTAAGATTTTTTGCATAACAGCAGACTTTGATGGGAGTGGGCAGAGACCTTTTTAGTGATAAACAGAAAGATTCACTTACAGGATACAAATACTCTATGCAAGATGTTTCAGCATCTCTGAGGCTGAACACAAAGACCACCTTACCTCCCGTCTGCATAGTCTGTGTCTGCTCCGCCCCACCAGACATCTGAGTCATCCTCCTCCGCGTCAGCAGAATCCACATTGTCACTTTCCTCAGCCAGTGGGCAACACACAAACTCTACCCCTCGGAACTTATCAATTCCACAGGGCAGCAACATGCCGTAGTCATGCAAGTTGGTGCTCTTCTCACTGCACGTCTACAAAGTATGGGGAGAAAACAGTGAGTGGTACAGTAGATGTGTTTCATTGTAAGAAAACTCCACATAAAATAATCAACAGGCAGACCCAATATATTAGGAACCAATTTCACAAAGGAAAAGATCATTTGCTTTTTGAGTGAATTCACAACAGGATTTTTTTTTAGCATGGGTTACACTTTGGTACTCTTTTTTCTCTTAAGATCATTATTTATTTAATAAGACCACGATGTTATATAATAGAGGTTTATACGAACAACTGGAATGAAAACTAATTGAGAAATAAGATGTCGAAGGCTCCACTGGTGAATAGATACCAAAGAATTAATGCTTTCTAGCTTAATTCGTGTATCCAGAAATTGTGGGCGTTCCAGGTAGATCCCCAGCTCACTCCTACCTCCCTTACAGATGGAAGTTTCTCTCACATGGACCTGCCTTATCCTAGAAATTCTGACTCTCTTGGTTCACTTTGTAACTCTAAAACAATCCTGGGAAGAGAAGAAATTATCCCCTGCAGCCACTATGCATCAGAACTTAACAGTCATTAGAGATTTCTCCTTGAATGTCTTTTCGCTTTTTTGGGATTTGCTAAATTTGCACAAATCTAGATTAGCATAAAGCTCTGAGAGCATCCACTAGTGATAAATGAAGGATTAATAATTCAATACATAAAGGTAAACAATGAAAATATTACGGACTGTATTTTGAGCTTACGGGAGTCATTTTTGTTTCTTAGAGACAAAGAATTTTTCTTATGAAAACACAGAAGGAATAAAAAATGAGGTTATCAAATAGGTAGCTGGACTTCAACTTATTTGGTTTGTTTTCTTAAACTCAGCAAGCTCTTAAACCTCCAAAACACATTTTTATATAATGAAAATTTTATTCTACAGTGGATCCAAATATATTATTTTATAAGAGGCAACAAATAATGCTAAATCTTCAGTGGTATTTCCTGCCTAACAGCTATAAAGCTATGATACAATGGTTAAGCTAAGCTAGATCAGATTTCTCAACCCCAGTACTACTGATGTTTTGGACTGGATAATTCTTGGGGGTAGAGGGTGGTTATCCTGTTGGCTGTAGGATGTTTAGCAGAATCTTTGGCCTCTGGACACTATCAGATGCCAGTAACACCACTCCCTCAAGTTGTGATAACCAAAAATGTCTCCACACATGTGCCGGGGAGGGACAGGGGATCAAAATCGACTCAAGTGAAGCCCTATGGAGCTTGATAAAGGTGCCTAATTCTAGTAGACTGATCTTACCACAAATAAACTATAAGAAATGATCAGAAAAACTATCAAAGGGATACAGCTAGCTGTGAAGGTGGTCACACTACACAGTGGCCTTTTCATGCTAAGTATCTTGTCTCTTTCATTGGCTTAGCCAAAAGCAGAGGTTAACCAAGTGCTCAGTCAGACTCACCCTGTGGACAACTCAAGACGGTATGCATGGCCTTATGTATATAAAAGTGGACAGGATAACTTAGAAACTGAATTCTACCTGGAGCGTTCAGGCTGGTACAAACAAGCTACTTCACTGTTCTACCACTGTATTCACTAATAGATAACAGGGGAAAAGGTTAAATTATTTAAAAATTATATATGACAAAGGAAAAAAACAGGTGAATAAAAATAATCTGAAGGGTAAACCTTAAAGTTGTGACTATTGAAGATCATATTTTTAAGTTATAAGGCATGGCACAGACCACTTTTATTTTTAAGTTGCGAAACATGACACAGGCACATAATGAATCTAGTTCAACTGGCCCTATTTTTGACTTTTTAAAAATATTCACGGATGGGGAGGCTGTGCATGCGTGGGGACGGGGGTGCACGGGAACTCTTACTTTCCATTCGGTGTTGCTGTGAACCTAAAACCACTCTAAAAACTAAAATCTGGTTTACAGATAGTAGCATTGGGTTTTTTCCTTAAATAACTTATTAACATAGCTGTTGCCTCAACATACTCTCTAAAATGCTATTAGGCATGTCCCCAGGAAATCTTCACTTTGCAGTAAGAAAGAATTTATGGGCTGGTACCTCTTTGGCGACGGTGTGCCAGTGAAGATGAGTTTCGCAGACATCCATCCTCTCCTGGTGTAAGAATTTGCACTTGTCAGGAACGAGAAGGGCATCGCTTACAAACTCACCAACTGGAAGAAAGGAAAACCACTTCCCGTCATTCCATCTGTATCATAGTGTTCTTACCACAGAGAAGGCATCAAGGAAAGAGAGACTTCAAGACAAGTTAAAACAGCCTTTCAATGCCTAAGCAACCCAGTCAAGACCCTGCTACCTTTAGAATGTTATGTCTGGCCTCCTTAAGCAACTCGGTTTCTTGCCACACCAAGTTTGATGGTTAAAATAATTCCTAAATGCTGCAAGTGAAATTCTCCCTTAATTAATCTGAATCTCGGCCGGGCGCGGTGGCTCAAGCCTGTAATCCCAGCACTTTGGGAGGCCGAGACGGGCGGATCACGAGGTCAGGAGATCGAGACCATCCTGGCTAACACCGTGAAACCCCGTCTCTACTAAAAAATACAAAAAACTAGCCGGGCGAGGTGGCGGGTGCCTGTCGTCCCAGCTACTCGGGCGGCTGATGCAGGAGAATGGCGTAAACCCGGGAGGCGGAGCTTGCAGTGAGCTGAGATCTGGCCACTGCACTCCAGCCTGGGTGACAGAGCAAGACTCCGTCTCAAAAAAAAAAAAAAAAAAAAAAAAAATTAATCTGAATCTCTTGCTTCAAAATTAATCCTAAAAAGCTGCTTAAGTAGAGAATCAATTACCATTCTACTATAACGGGAGGTAAAATACAAATATTGACATCGTCTAGGTGAGCATTTGAGCAAAATCAATAAAAATCCCTGTCTACTTCTCTTTCTCGGACATTTTAATCTGCTTGTAAATAAAATAGAAATTTTAGCATTTTTCTACTTCCTAGGCAAAAAACTCAAAATTGTATTTTATATATATATTTACATAACATGCATAAGAGAGAAAGAGTTTAATTCATTTGAGTTCTGAAAACTGTTCCTCAGACTTTTGTTATATCTTTAAAGAAAATTTATATCATGAAAATTATTTCCAGGCATTTCTGGTACGGAAGATATAAAGATATTACATAAAGTCCTACATGAACTCAGTCTAATGAAGGTAAAAGATGGATAATTACCACATTATATGTAAGCTGTAAACTTAATTTTCGTTTTGTTCACTGCAATATTCCCAGTTTTTAGCAAAGATTCTTGCACTTAGTAGGCAATAAATATCGGTTGATGAATGAACAAGTTAAATTCTGTAATAGAGATGAGGAAAGTGCCAGGCCAATATCTTGGGTGCAGTGGGAAAAACCTTAAAGAAGAAATAACATTCGAGATGAATCTGAATGGTGAGAAGTAGTATGCCACATGGGAAATGAACTGAACTTTCATGATATAAGGATAGAATCTGTCTTGCTTGGCTGGGCGCCGTGGCTCACGCCTGTAATCCCAGCACTTTGGGAGGCTGAGGCGGGTGGATCATGAGGTCAGGAGATCAAGACTGTCCTGGCTAACATGATTAAACCCAGTCTCTACTAAAACTACAAAAAAAATTAGTCGGGAGTGGTGGCGGGCGCCTGTAGTCCTAGCTACTCGGGAGGCTGAGGCAGGAGAATGGCATGAACCCGGGAGGCGGAGCTTGCAGTGAGCTGAGATCGCGCCACTGCACTCCAGCCTGGACCACAGAGCGAGACTCCGTCTCAGAAAAAAAAAAAGAATCTGTCTTGCTTGCCATTATACCCCCACAATGGCCTAGTTCTGGCAAACATGAAGAACTCTATTATAGAATCCAAATGGATGGATGGATGGGTAGCAAAAGACCCTTCAAAATGAGGGAGGCTCCTGTGCAAAGAAAGAGAAAAGAACCAGCAAGGCGTACTTGCAGCCCATCATGGCTGGAGCACAAAGGAAGTGGCAAAGGGAGTCCAGAAGGAAGTAGCACGGGAGAAGCATGTTGGACTCCAATTTTAAAGAGGCTTAGGTTTTGGATGCCATTTTGGAAGAAGCAACATAGGCCAAAAGCTTTTTTTTCTCCCCCCCCAGATAAACTCTATAATTAAGTGAAGGACAGACCAGCATAGTGAAACCATGAAAGCAGGGAGACCACCACGTAGGTCACTGTGGTCCTTCCAGCAAAACATGCAAGAACAGACATAAACCCACAATTCCCACGGAGCAAGGAATACAGACTGTCCACGCACCAGCAAAGACAGGAACCAATGTCTTTCCTTCATAGTAAGCTACAGGACACTTTCTGAAATGCAACATAAAGAGGGATGAAAAGCCCTAAGAAGGGGTAGGAAGTAACTTTGCATTCTCATAAAGGTGTTTAAACTTTAGTCTGTTTCTAGCTCAAACACATAAGATGTATCGTGATACTGAAGTACTTATTTCAATAAGTACTATTTAGATAAAAATCTAAGCAAATCATAGGGGAGAATAAGCACTGTATCTTGTCATTCCTTAAATCTTTAAAATGATCATTGACGCCCATAGCAGTAAAGTGTGTGTTGCAGGGAATGCAAAAATTATGAGACATGATACCCCCAAAGGCTGCAGGTGTCACTTTGCAGGGAAGAAATCAGTGAGTACTGAGCACCCACCCCATGCGGCTCCACAGGGCCACACCACAGGTTCTTTTATAACCCTCACTTCCCAGGGGAGGAATCTCTGCCAAGAAACCTAAGGCCACCTACCTCGGGAGATTAAAACCTAGCCCCAGAGATAAGCATTAAGATATAAATTACAAGAAAAGAAATAACAAGATAATGCAAATGATATCACATTTCTCTTTTATATAGGATGATATAAAAGAAAACACAAACAAAAACACAAGAAGAGTTGGAGAATGGAAAGTAAAGGTAATCTCATCCAAAACAAATACACCATTCCCAGGTGGATTTCTCAGGGTTTCTGAGGGCTCTCAGGGTTTCTGAGGTCAGGGACCAACCCTAGCTGCTTGGAAGAACACCTGATATCTGAGGCATCCCAATTTTCTAGGTTACAGGAGGCCAGAAGTGACCTATGACCTGAAGATGCCCACCTCATCTGTCAGCTCTGCTCAGCTGTATTTGCAAATGTCTAAACTAAGAAGTGATGCTTTTCTATTTAACGAGTAATTATTGGAAAGATTAAATGCCTGTCATGTACAAATAGGTCAAAGAGTTTTAAAAAAATTAATGCTGGCCCAAAGCTACTAAATCAGTTCATGAGAAGAGCCAGAGCAGGGATCAGATACACTTGACCTTGGCCTGCCAGAGTTCTTGGGGGCATAAACCAGACAGTAAGTGCCAAACAACAAAACCAAATCAACTTGTTTTATCTGCCCTTAGTCAATCTGCTGAAGACTAGATCATAACGCAAAGCTAAAGTTACCAAAACATATTTACTTATTCACCAAAAGGACATGTACTGCATTAATCTTTTTGTTTATTTTGAGACAAGGTCTCACTCTGTCACCCTGGCTGGAATGTAGTGGTTGGATCGAGGGCTCACTGCAGCCCCGACCTCCTGGGGTGATGCAATCCTCCCACCTCAGCCTCTTGAGTAGCTGCGACTACAGGTGTGCACCATCATGCCCAGCTAATTATTTTACTTTTTGCAGAGACAGGGTCTAGATATGTCGCCTGGCTGGTCGTGAACTCCTAGGGTCAAGCGATCTGCCAGTCTCAGCCTCCCAAAGTGTGGGATTACAGACATGAGCCACCATGACCAGCCAGTCTCAGCATTTTAATGAGGAGTTGGTAAGCAAGCTTTTCTTAAAAGCCTGTATCAAATAAAAGTTGCCTTGGATATTAGGAGTTCATTAGCTAAGGATGTTATTCTGACTTTCATCTGGCAGAAAATCTATCCAAGAGAACCATATTCTTGAACTTGTGTTTAGGACAGAGGTTGGCAAACTACTACTTGTGGACCAAGTCTGCTCATCCACCCACCCTGCCCCCAACACCTGTATTTCTGCATTAGTCTGACTATAACAATTGTTCATTATGTTTATAAGTGGCTACTGAACTTTCTAACTTGCAAAACATTTCATTTGATACTGCCAAGATGTCTTAGTTTCTTATATTGCACAGAGCTAAGAAATATGTGTTTCTCAAAATGACAATGGTTTTTTAAAGGATTAAAACTGGTTATTTAATAAGCTCTCAGGACTAATGGCAAAATAAAAACTTCACTGTATTCTAACATTAAAATAAAATTTAGCAGTGGACAGCACTGCTTACACTACTTTTAAAATTTGATGAAACATGTTAGAATGTTATACATCAGAAATTGTAAGCGATTCAACCACAAAAATCTGTTTAAAAAATTTTTAATAAGAGTTAAGAGTGCTAAAATATAATGAAGCCTTTTTCACCAACTGGCTTCACATGGTTTACATTTTCTTTTTTTAATTAAAAAATACGTACTTAAAAATATTTGCTAGGACAACAGGTATACGGAAACTGTATTTTCTACTCAAATTTGCTGAGAATTTACACTACTTTGTTTTTAAAAACAAAGTTTGTTAATTTTAAAAAGACTATGATCATATATACCTGGAGTTTCTCTCCACAGCCACGTGTACTTTATTTTTACAAATGCTTCTGTTTATTTGCTTTGATCTTTCAGGTAAAAAAAGTTCATAACAGAATTCTGGTATAAGAGATCAAAGACCAAAACAAATTAAGCATCATAATGAAAAATCATGCTCCTGTTTACAGCAAACTTTAGGAAATTTGGCACCATTTATTTCCAGTGGATAAATTCATCAATATACACTATGCATGCTTATTGCTAAACATACAACCTGGTTTCTTGCTTAAACAATTCACAATTTATATTCAAAACACATGTCACACACCACACACACACACACACACACACCCCCCACAACTGAAAGGGAGTTTTCAAAGCTAATGAACAAAATCTGGGTCTGTCTTCTTGGCTATGAAGCCTTGGCAAGGTGAACAAGGATGGCAAATTCAATAGGAGTCTGCAGGCCTCAATCTGCTAGCTCCTTGGTGGTCTTCGAGAGGACTGTCTAGCTCAAATTACCTCATTTTGCAGACGGGAGGAAAAGAGCCCAGGTCAAGTGACTTGCCCACAGAGCCAACTGGCAGTAGAACTAGACTGAAAATCCAGGTCTCCAGTTCTCCATCCAAGAGTGGTAACTCAACTCACTCATTTAAATTCTGTTCAAAATGGTTCATTTGGCCCATTTCCTTTGGCTTTTACAGAAGTAGTTCACTTTTAGACTGTGAAGTACTTTAATATTATAATCCACAATGTGATCAATTTGACAATAAAACTTGACTTAAATTAGCTAGCAAGCCATACAGAACAGCTGGGAATGCGTTCGGCGGCAGAGAACAGACCACATGTCAAACCGTGGCTTAAACACACGGTAGGATTGTGTATCTCACCTAAGAAGTGACATTGAAGCTAGGGCCACTGCAGATAGTCCATGATGCCATCAGGGACCAGGGTATTCCTATCTTTCTGTACTGCCATCCTTAGCACGTTGGTTTTATCCTTGTGTTTTGTGGTCACAAAATGGTCACAGAAATTCAAGACTTTGTGTCCAAGTTCCAGGCAGAAGGCAGGGGAAACACGACAAAGCTGAAAGGTTTTCTGTTGTTTTTTTTCCCTCTACTAAAGCTTTGCTCTGTTACTTGGGAGGGACATACTCCTCAGCAAATCCCACTGAGGCCATACGTGCCATTACTATGATCTGGCCACACACCTGCAAGGGAATCTGTGAAAGTATTTTCAGCAGAGGGCATTGTCACCCTGAACAAAAAAAAAAAATCTGGAATTCTTTTAGAAAGGAAAAAATGGGAATGAATATCAAACAGGCGAGTAGCAGAGGCTCCCACACTATGGAATTTAAAGTATATTTTTCAATTTCTTTATGTTGTCTTTTCAAAAGACAGACAGAATTCCAGGAAGAAGACAATTCAGAGTAAAAAATACTGCAACTAAAACCACAGTAACTCCCCAATCCAAGCCACTTGGAGAAATGAGAAGGGAAAGATGTCTCAAAACCGACACTGCTGCCAGGATGGCAGCACTTAGGGGTGTCATCCCAGCTATTTGAGAGGCTGTGGTGGGAGGATCACTTGAGCCCAGGAATTTGAGGCGAGCCTGCGTAACTTAGAGAGACCCTATCTCTAAAAATAAATGTTTAAAATCAAGACATTAAAACAATTAAAAAAAACAAACAAACAGACTGCTAAAGTTTTGAGCGTCAGAGTGGGATTGAGTAGATGAATGTAAAAGATTCCAGAGCCATATGCACGTTCTTCAAGATACAGATTATTCAAATATCAGATTAAAAGACAATATTTCTATGAACCGCTGGGGACTAAAATGATGTTGGCCAGAATCATGGGAATGAAGGGCCAAAAATGCCTGAGGTCTTTGGACTTCTACCCAAGGTATGCCCTCTCTTCCTCATCTCTCAAGAGGTAAAGATGATTCAAGAAAGCGGGAGAAATGTTCTGGCAATGGAATTACTGTAAAACGCCAAAGTCTCGGTTTCCTTGTGCTATGGGCCCAGGTCTGCCTCGTGAAGATAAAACATCAGTAGTGTCAGTAACTCTGAACCGTGTGCCTGCCACTACCCTCAATACTTCATGTATGTGTATCTTCTCTCACCGTCCTCAGAACCACACCAAAGCAGCTACAATGATCTCACTTTATAAGACAAGGTGAGGGCCGGGCGCGGTGGCTGAAGCCTGTAATCCTAGCACTTTGGGAGACCGAGACAGGTGGATAACAAGGTCAGGAGTTCGAGACCAGCCTGGTCAATATGGTGAAACCCTGTCTCTACTAAAAAGACAAAAAAATTAGCCAGGCGTGGTGGTGCATGCCTGTAATCCCAGCTACTCAGGAGGCTAAGGCAGGAGAATCGCTTGAACCCGGGAGGTGGAGGTTGCAGTGAGCCAGTACTGTGCCACTGCACTCCAGCCTGGGTGACAGAGCAAGACTGTATTTTTGAAAAAAAAAAAAAAAAGAGAGAGAGGGTGAGACTGAGAGGTTATGTAACAGTCCAGGTCAATATACAGAGTAAATGGCAGAACTGGCAGAACTAAATGAATTAATATCCATAAAGCACTCAACTCAGTGCCCAGAAAAAAGTTGCCCAATAAATTATATATAAATAGTATCCTTCTCCCCAGTATCTCATCAACCACCATAGTTTCTCATAATAATAATCATAATAATCAAAAGAGCAACAGCTACTCTTCATTTACTAATCACCCATGTGGCACCTACTGAAGACATTGGGGTTTTATTTTCATCACACCACCACTACCTAGTTGTGGCCCCACAGAGACGAGATGGTACTGTCTGACACGTGAGTACTGCTTATGATGAGGTGAATACATGACAGCAATCAACACGGTGGGATGCAGGCCCTATGAGTGGAGAAGCAGAGAATCAGAGTGATCGCCTCTTTCAACTCTTGCATTGAGTGATGGTCCTGGCTGTGAGGGGGTGTTGCCTGAGTCCCCTCTGGCAGTCACAGTCCTTTATCCACTAACTCTTCACTGCATACTTACAATTATGTCTCAGTGCTAAGAATACAGCAGTGAACAAAACCAATAAAATGATATATGATCCTGGGGGGAAGCGATAAAAAAGCATAAAATATAGTGTCTGTTAGATGGCAATAAATGTTACATAGATAAAGCAGAGAAAGGGGAGGCGTTTTTTTTTGTTTGTTTGTATGTTTTCTCTGAGGGGTGAAATTTTAAATAGGGTGGTCAGGGAATGCCTACTTGAAAATATGACATTTCAGTGAAGACTTGAGGAGGTGAGGGGACAAAATACTCAGAATCAAAGGGAAGAATATTCTAGCCAGAGGAAGCAATAAATATTACACAAAGTCTTGAGGCTGATGCATGCCTGGTGAGCTCACAGAAGTGCAAGGAGATCAGTGCTGTCGTGGAGGAATGATGTGGAGGAGATCAATGGGCAAGTGAGTGAGTGAGAGCCAGGACAGGACAGGCACAGCTGACTGCACGGGGCCTTAAATATTGTCCAACTCTGAACAGTCCAACTGTCCAACTTAAACGGGCCTCAAACATTGTCCAACTCGGAGTAACGCTGGAAGGTTCTGGGGTGGTTTTCTAAGCTAATCATTCTTGCCCTAGGGGTCAAGACTAGAAGTGAGAAGACCAGGAAGCGGGCTCTGGCATTAATCCAGGTGGGAGATGACAATGACTTGGACCAGGATGACAGCAGTAGAGATGGTGAGTAGTTCTCAGATTCTGGATGTCGTCTCAAGGTCAGATCTAAAGAACCAAATAGAGCAGGGCGTGGTGGCTCACACCTGTAATCCTAGCACTTTGGGAGGCCGAGGTGGGCAGATCATGAGGTCAGGAGATTGAAACCATCCTGGCTAACATAGTGAAACCCCGTCTCTACTAAAAATACAAAAAAATTAGCCAGGTGTGGTGGTGGGCACCTGTAGTCCCAGCTACTCGGGAGGCTGAGGCAGGAGAACGGCGTGAACCTGGGAGGCGAGGTTGCAGTGAGCCGAAATCAGGAGATTGCGCCACTGCACTCCAGCCTGGGAGACAGAGCGAGACTGTCTCAAAAAAAAAAAAAAAAAAAAAAAGAACCAAATAGAAAGGAGTCAAGAATCTAGCTTGTTTCTATTCGAACAGCTAGAAGATGCTTTATACTGAAGATGATGGAAAAGTCTGGACAACACTTTCCTAATTTTTCTGTGTAGATGTGTAGACAGGTAGAACTTTCCAGAATTATGTACTTACTAACTTATATACACTAGATATGTGTATATGAAAATGATAGCTACAGATAAATGTTTTCTTAAGTGATTTTTCATTTTACCATTTCAGACTCTTCACAATTTTTTTTTTTTTTTCTTGAATGTGTTCATTATATACTGATCTTTTGTAACTTTTGCATTAACAAACAGGCTGGAAAAATTTTCCTGGGAGGCATCTGTACTCAAGAGACGGGACAATGACTTCACAGAAGCAGGCAAACATTTCTCAACAAACTTTCCATGTGATAAAACTGTTATGGTTTTAGCTTCAGAGTGTGGGCAGTTACTGGGTTCTCAAAGAGGACATGAGGGTGAATTACACATCCTTTTAAAAAGTGGCTGCTGCCGTCACCAGCATTTCACTGTAACTATTACCGGATAATAGTGAGAACTGACAGATGGGATTCTTCAGTTGAGAACTATTTGCCAGATGGCAGAAACTAAATGGATCAGGATAAGCAAAAAGGCAAAAGAAGTAAAAACTAAAAGTTTTACCTAAATCACCTCTCCAACTTTTCCAAGTACACAGATCCAGCCTCATATACATCCAATATACATACATAGATGGCAGAGCGAGTATAGGACAGAATAGTGCTGGCCGGGAGTGGTGGCTCATGCCTGTAGTCCCAGCACTTGGGGGGCCCAGGTGGGTGGATCACGAGGTTAGGAGTTGGAGACCAGCCTGGCCAATATGGTGACAGTCTGTCTCTACCAAAAATACAAAAATTAGCTGGGCATGGTGATGCATGCCTATAGTCCCAGCTACTCGGGAGGCTGAGGCAGAAGAATCTCCTGAACCAGGGAGGCGGAGTTTGCAGTGAGCCAAGATCATCGTACCACTGCACTCCAGCCTGGTGACAGAGCGAGACTCTGTCTCAAAAAAAAAAAAAAAAAAAAGATAGAATAGTGTTTAACCCAGGCTCTGAATAACACTGGTCTTAAAATAATAAAAATAGTGCAAAGGATTTACTTTAAAAAAATAAAAGGGAACAAAACAAGTACTTATGGCCAGGCATGGTGTCTCATGTCTATAATCCCAGCACTTTGGGAGGCCGAGGTAAGCGGATCACCTGAGGCCAGTAGTTCAAGACTAGCCTGGCCAACATGGTGAAATGGTGAAACACCGTCTCTACTAAAAATACAAAATTAGCTGGACATGGTGGCCGGTGCCTGTAATCTTAGCTACTTGGGAGGCTGGGGCAGGAGAATCGCCTGAGCCTGGGAAGCAGAGGTTGCAGTGGGCTGAGATTGTGTCATTACACTCCAGCCTGGGTGACAGAGTGAGACTCTGCCTCAAAAATCAATCAATCAATCAATCAATAAATGAATAAATGTTAGCAGTCTTGCAGCTTTTAAAAAGACATATTTTAACTTTTTTTTTTTTTTTTTTTAAGAAAGAGTTTTACTCTGTCTCCCAGGCTAGAGTGCAATGGCACGATCACAGTTCACTGCAGCCTTGACTTCTGGGCTCAGGTGATCCTCCCACCTCAGCCTCTCCGGTAGCTGGGACTATAGGCACATGCTACCACGACCAGCGCTTTTTTTTGTATTTTTAGTAGACACGGGGTTATGCCATGTTGCCCAGGCTGGTCTCAAATTCCTGGCCTCAAGCAATCCACCTGCCTCAGCCTTCCAAAGTATTGGGATTACAGGCATGAGCCACCATACCCAGCCTGGGTAACAATTCTGATACTGCTATGCACATATACTGAAATTGAACAATGAAGTACACAGATGGTGGATGGAGTGAGAATTTACAGATAACCAAGGAGGAGAGATAAAGTGTCCGTGTGGTAATATGTTAAGGGTAGGAAACATCTGGATGAACTTTTATTTAGCTTAATATAGACTAGATATTAGAGCTTAATATAAATATAACTAGTTAGCTATAGAAATATTTATACATCTGCATAACACAAGGGTGAATATAGACAAACACATTGCCTTGTTCTATCAACTGAGAAGTCTTAAAAGCAAAGAAACTCCAGTGGCAACGAGCATCCTTAACATCCAGATTTTAATACTATTCTCCAATAACATTACTCTCCAATAAAAGGAACAAGGGCTCCTTGGAGAAACAGCTGATTCTAGGATTATGGCCGAAAATATGCAAGATGAGACTGGAGCATCTTGTAAGAAAAAAAAAATGTCTATGTCAAATGGGCATAGGAACCAACTGAAAGGGCTTCTAATAGCTAAAGCTGGAATAATTTGAGCAATAAAAATTATAAAGTAGTACTGGATTATAAATCAAAGTACAATGTAAATATCCATGAGTCTAAATTTAGACTGACTGAATGAATACATAAATAGGAAAAAAGAGACAAATCTCCTGTGCAGAAGAATTCCAAATGCCCTCAAAATGAAGCATAATTCTCTGCTCCTTAATTGTGGGCTGTGCAAATTGACTTCCTTCCAAAGAGTAGAGCACACAAAGTGGGAAAAAGAAAAACTTTCAAGTGGAGAAACTCGACAACCACCACCTGAGCCAGGTGTTCAAGGTCAATGGCAACAGGGCTGTATCATGTTGATAAATATGTATTCTTGATATGATGTGATGAAATGGGCATTTTACCTCTGTGGTCTTCCTTCTTAAAACCAATAACCCCAGGCAAAGCATGAGACAATTCCTACAAATTATCTGACCAGTACTTTTCAAAACCAGTAAGGTCATTAAAAAACAAGGAAAGTTTAAGAAACTGTCACAGCCAAGAGGAAAGGAGGCTAAGGTGACCTGACAACTAAAGGTAATGTGCCTTCCTGGATGGCACCCTGGAACACAGAAAGGACATTAGACAAAAAGGACATCTGAATAAGTAACAATGTATCAAAATTGTTTACTGACCGCAACAAATGGACCTTATTAATATAAGATGTTAACAATAGGGAAAACCGGATGCAAAGCATGTGGAAACTCTCTGGACTATCCTCTCAATTTTTCTTTAAATTTAAAACGGTTGTAAAATATAAAGTCTATTTAAAAGAAAATTTTATGGCTTCATATAAAATTTCATATACTAAGGTGTCACGCCAAATTCCTATTGACTCCAATGTGGATGGCACCAGGTTCAAGAGCCCCAGAGCTAGTGAACCCTGTCTCACAGAGTTTTACTGGGGGCTTGCATACAGGGGAGAGAGTCCAGTGGTGGTGGGTTGGACAGAAGAACCACAGCCGCTTGCAAAAGCCATGTGGTCTCTATAGCATTTTCACTTAACACCCTCCCCCTAACAACCTCCACCTGGCAACTTTCACTTAACTCACAACAAAGGGTCTCAATCTCCAGCGTGGCCCATGTTCCATGAGAGAAGATGAGGGCTCAGATGTTCCTTATAGATAAGGAGTGGGTCTCTGGGTTGGCCACTCCTGGATTTCTTTGTTGTTTTTTTGTCTTGGGTTTTTGTTGTTGTTGTTTCTGAAACAGAGTCTCATTCTGTCGCCCAGGCTGGAGTGCACTGGCGTGATCTTGGCTCACTGCAACCTCCACCTCCCAGGTTTAAGCAATTCTCCTGCCTCAACCTCCAAAGTAGCTGGGACTACAGGCCTGCGCCACCATGCCCAGCTAATTTTTCTATTTTTAGTAGAGACGGGGTTTTGCCATGTTGGCCAGGCTGGTCTTGGACTTCTGACCTCAAATGATCTGCCCCGCTTCGGCCTCCCGAAGTGCTGGGATTACAGGCACCGGCCACCCCGCCCAGCCCACTCCCGATTTCTTAACTCAGAACTCAGACGCAGGTGAGCCTGCCACACAGGATCATTGTCAGGGCATGTTCAAGTCAAGTGATCCCTGTCAGATGCATCTACCATACATACAGGCATACCTATTTGATTCCACATCAACATTGTAGCCTTAAAAAAAAGTCTATAAAATTATTGTAGTTGAAAAGAACTAGGTTAAAAAGAGCTTACTGGCCGGGCGCAGTGGCTCACGCCTGTAATCCCAGCACTTTGGGAGGCCGAGGCGGGTTGATCACGAGGTCAGGAGATCGAGACCATCCTGGCTAACATGGTGAAATCCCGTCTCTACTAAAAATACAAAAAATTAGCCGGGCGTGGTGGTGGGTGCCTATAGTCCCAGCTACTCGGGAGGCTGAGGCAGGAGAATGGCGTGAACCCGGGAGGTGGAGCTTGCAGTGAGCCAAGATCGTGCCACTGCACTCCAGCCTGGGCGATAGAGTGAGACTCTGTCTCAAAAAAAAAAAAAAAAAAAAAAAAAGAAAGAGCTTACCAACTCAGGCATCTCATATGCGGTATCTATTAATAACTAGACAGGACTAGGTTTGACTATTTCTTTAGAAAAAAATTTAAGTAATGCAGCATTTAAGTTCTTTTTTAAAAATTCAAGAATTTCAAAATTATCACATATATACCGAAAACTCTTTGCTTTCCAAATGTAACCTTGTCTCAGGAATGTAAACTAACTGGTCAGAGAATTCATTCCCCTTTACAAATGAGGACTCTTGAGCCTGATGAGGTTTGCACAAAGCTAATGACAGAAACAGGCTCAACTCTGAAACCCGACTCTGATTCCAATGTTCAGGACTCCAAGAAGTGTTACAATAGTCTACTAACTTTGAATGACAGCTTCCTCATTAACCAACCCAAGACAAGTTATAGGTGCTTTTACTGTTGCCTCTTTTTGACTGCATTATTAGTCATATTCTTGATTTTATCAATAATAAGACTTCTTGTTACAAGTATTTAATAATTCCAACATCTGTTAAAAGATGGAATTGTAATCGTTGTTAAAGCTTTCCAGATCAGGGGCTCTCAAACTCAAACCATGCTTCAAAATCATCTAGGATCTTGATCAGTCTGCAAGATTCATCTTCTGTCTAGCTCCACAGCCTAGATCTGATTTATGGGTTCTGGGACGCGCCTGAAAACAGGACTCCCCAGAGTGGCTCTGACTCAGGCGGCTCATGGATCACACTTTGAGAAATGATATTAGGAGCAGGGCTTCTCAAGTTTTAAAGTGCCTATGCATCACCTGGGGGCCTTGTTAAAATGCAGGTTTTGATTGGACAAGTCTAGGGTGGGACCGAGTCTGCTTTTCTAACACGCTCTCAAGCGATGTGATCCAGCTGTTCCTTCCGGCAGTAAGGGTCTACTTAAGATCACCCATTATAACTAACCTCATTCAGGTTTTTAAAATTTTTAAGTTACAAGTTATTGCTCTGTAAGCCACTCTTTGCTTACCCACTTTTAATTATACAGTTTAGTGTTAAGTAGATTCATATCGTTATACAACCATCACTACCCTCCATCTCCAGAACCGTTTGCATCTTGCTAAACTAAAACCCTGCACACCGTTAAACAACTCCCCATTCCCCTACCTCCAGTACCTGGAAACCACCATTCTGTTTTCCATCTTTTTGAATTTGACTCTTCAAATTCAAAAAGGTACCGCATAGAAGTAGAATCAAGTATCTGTCTTTTGGTGACTAGCTTGTTTGCTCTTTTAAAAAATAACAATTGTCATGCTTCTCTTCCATAAACCTGCATGTCATCCCATAGATTTGTCACTTTTGGCACCATCTTAAAGACTGAGCGCCTTTTCACACATCCCTAAGAGCCAAGCTGCTCTTGGTTCGCCTTTTGTTTAATTATAGAAGTTACAAAATATGGTGGAACGAGTTCTAGATTTGAAAACAACACAATGACTCAAGCAGATCAAGTGATTTCCAAATATTAAAAGGTGGTATTATAAATGCCTCCTGGCCAGAGAGGTGCACATAAGATGAGAGGCAAGAATAAAAATTAAAACTTAACACAATTTGATAATCTTAAGAGATCATGTCTGCTACTGCTGAGTATTACTAAATACCACTCTATGGAGGTCCATGAAGGATACAAAAGAACCGAGACACAGTTCTGGACCAAAACAGCTTGGAGCAGCTTTGTCTCACAGAAATATAATAGAGGCCACATATCTAATTTAAAATTTCTTGTAGCCACATTAACATAAAAAGGTAAAAAAAAAAAAAACAGGTAAAATTAATTTTATTAATATACTTCAACCCAGTACATCCTAAATTTCGTCATTTCAACACGCAATTAATGTAAATAATCATCATTAAGACATTCTACATTCGTTTTTTATTATTTTTTTTCCTACCAGACTAACTTTTTAATATCTGGTGGGTTTTTAATACTCACAGCATAGTTTGGACTAGCCAGGTTTCAAATACTCAATGGCCATGGGTGGCTAGAGGCCACTGTTGGGCAAGACAGACTTACCATCAGATCTGAGAGATCAAGAATATATTTCCAGGAGTGGCGACTTGAACGTGGGCAGGTTGGGGTTATGGGAGAAAATCTAAAGCCAAAGATACAAACCCAAGCAGAGAAACCATAAGCTTGAATACACTGAGACTGCAGTACACTGTTTTATGTGCCATTCTACCTTAACACACACATTTTAGTCAATGGGCGGCATAGCAGTAGGATTCTATGTTACTGTCATTAACAGTCAATGGGAGGCATACCACTAGGATTCTACGTTACCGTCATTAACCCTATTGGTCAGCAAACTGGTCATCTCCCCCCATTTGTCTTGTTGCAGTTCTCATATTATAAATTGTATTTATAATTATAATTCTAATACAGAAATGAATTTAAGGTTTCCTTTAGACTTGAACCTACTTTAGCTGAGTTCAGTCCTCTGTATCCCGAGAGAGGAGCGGAGAAAGCAGATACGGTAGAGATAATTCTAAATTCTCTACTTTGTTTCTTCAAAATGCAGGTATTCTCATTGGTTGCTTTCACCTAACACTTTCCTTTCTTTCTGCCTTATTAAAAACAAAACAAAATGAAACAAACAACAACAACAACAAAACAAAACTAAACTCAAAGCCCGATAGATTTTAGAGATGCAATTAATTAAGGTTATACACAGGGCTTTTTAAAAACCACATAATTGCTGACAAAATACCAACCAGGCTGGTGTACGGTGAGGCAAAAGAACCACCAGTCATTAGCAAAACCTTAAATCATATGGGAAGGTAAAGATATACAGCATGCTATTTTCACATACCATACTCAGAAAGCCATGTGTGGGGAAGGCTGTAATCAAGACAGGAAGAGGCCTTTTCACAGATAACTTCTTAATGGAGTTGCGGGCTGTCACTCTCATGCCCCTCACTTGTTCTTTCCAACCTATTACCATCTTGCCTTGCTCCAACAATCTGCAACTTTCTTTCAAGATCAAGAGCAACAAATGCCATCAGTCTCTTCTTAGCCCTCAAGTTCTCTGACTACTCTGCCACATCATGTTCTTCCTTTTTTTTTTTTTTTTTTTTAAGAGAGCTGGGGATACCCTCTGTCACCCAGGCTGGAGTGCAGTGGTGTGATCATAGCTCACTGCAGCTTCCTGGGCTCACACAACCTTCCTGTCTTAGCCTCCCAAGTAGCTGGGACTACCGACACACGCCAAAATGCCTGGCTAACTTTTTTTAAAATTATTTTTTGTAGAGACAGGGGTCTTACCACGTTGCCCAAGCTGATCTCAAACTCCTGGCCTCAAGCAACTCTCCTAGCTTCAGCCTCCCAAGTTGCTGGGATTCTAGGCATGGGCCACTGAACTCGGCCCACTTTTCTTCTTGAAATTCAATCTTCTCCAGTTTCCACCAATCTCCCTCAAGCTAATCATTCTTTCCCTCTCACTGGCTCCTCTTTTCATAATTCTGATTATAAAATAAGACTCTTGTCTTCAACTCTTCTTGCTTTCTCACTCAGACATATCATCCATGCCTAAAGGTCAACAGCCTCCTCCACTCTTTCAATTCTGACCTTTCACTTGGCATTCCCAGGCGCTTGCTGCATGCTTCCATTTGCAGGGTATTAATGACTTTCAGCAAATGCACTAGAATCCAGTGCCCAACTGACTATCAAATCCCAGAAGTGTACCCAAAGGACAATGACTAATTCCCCAGTGGGTCAAAGTCTTTCCTATGTGGAAGCAAGAGAAGGGAACAGAACTAACATTGAACACTGTGAGGAGCTCAAAACATGGCTCCTGCTGAACACATTCTATGTGGTTGTAGAACCCAGGCCTCCTTTCCCATGATGCCAGGCTTCCACTTTCTCAATAGATACTTATCGCTGATGAATGTCTGTGAATCAGAAGACCATGGGACTATACCTCTACCCCACTCACTCTCCATATTCCCAAAGCTGGGCCTCATGGACCTCAGATCATGTAATACTCTGACACAGCACTCCAGTAAACCACTTTTTGGTCAGAAACTCGTCCTTCCCATCCTTCCTCTCCCTTTCATCCACTACAGTTTATTCATCATGATCCTGAGGTCCTGGATGCTGCAGCACTCTCTGCGGTTATCAGGGGAGGCTTCAGTGCCTTCATTTCATTTCCCTGCCAGCCTGGTCTAGGACCCTCAGCACACACTCATCACTGCGCGTATCACCAACGACCACCCACGTGCTCTTGATGCCCAGGCTCATTTGGTCCAGCCTATTTTTCTCATAAGTGTGAGACTCAATAAAGATACAACCACCCCACTGTGCTCTTCAAGAGCTTATTAGCTGCCTCTTTTAGATTCTCCTGGGTATAGTCCAGACTTAAAATCTCTCATTTTGGGAGACAATGTAATTTAACCATCGGAGGAACAAATGTTGCTCTATATATTTCAGGCATTTTCTAACTAAAAACCTCCAAGAAAAAACAAACGTGTATCTTAAAAAGATGCAGAACTATTTAGGGCAAAAAGTACACAGAGAAGGAGAATGAAAAAAGATGTCACTGAATTTAACAAAAAGGGTTAACAATAACAAAAGAGTTAGCCATGAAGTAATTAGGATATCGTACTTGAAACTGGCACCCCCTTTTACCAAGCATTACAACATTGCTACGTGTTTACAAAGCTCTGTTAGAGCAGAGGAGAAAGAAGGATTTGAATTCTGTCACTGTACTGGCAGCACTACCTAGGAATGAGGAAGACAATATCTAATAGAATAACAAAATAAGTACATGTGATTCATCAAGCTTTTCAATGAAAATCAACATCCTTTTTGAATCACGTTTCAAAAATCACACAATCTGTTCAAACACGAATAGACCCCTAGATAAATCAGAATCTCTCTTTCTCTTACCACTCCTCTGTCGACTTAGAAATTGCCACTTAGATTTGCAAACAAGGCTTAGTTTCATTATTGTAAATCAATTTGGCAGGACTCATCACTCCACAGAGAGCTGAAATAATTGCATTTCTGGACTTCTAAGGAAGGGGGTTTAACTACATTCAGGCTTCCAAAAGGAAGATCATCACCAACTCTTCTTTAGCAGAAAACGTCCCTGGAGAATTCTGATCCATTTCTTGATCTAGTGGCAACTGGATGTTATCAGTGGCAACTAAGGTATCTGTCTACACCTGCTGAGGCTCATAAGTAAAAACTAAAAAGTATGGTGAATCTCTGTGATAATGGAGCAAAAAGCTAACACTTAAGTCTTTATTACTAATAAGTAATGGATTTTAAGGAAAAAAAGAAATACTCAAATCTATCTATAGATAACCAAAAAACCAAACAAAACACCCAGAAAAATTTAAGGTTGAAGAACATGTATAATTTGAGACTTCTGATCAGAGCCTTCCTCAATAACGTAAGTTTAAAAACTATTACCAAAGTGACGAGATCCCATGTCAGATAGCAGAACGAGAACAAGGCTGTTCTTCAACAAAGTCATCTTCTTTTATCACTACAACTTCAATCATAGATGTAAATGGAAATTTCTGCTCCCTTTGCTACTTTTCTGAATTTCATAATGAAAAACGTCTGTTCCTTCCAGACAGAGCACGAGTGTCATTCAAATTGTACACACCAGGCAAAGAGTGAACGCATTTGTTTAGATGCAAAAATCATTTAAATATGCGTCATTATGGGCTGCAGCATGTTTGCGGATGCAGCAGTTTAAAATTCTCTTAAGCAATAAAGCAAGGCATCAAATGAAAGTGCATTCAGGCTTCAAACATCTTCACACTATGTTTTCCTGCTTGCACACAGCAAGCCCCGCCTTCCTTTCCTGGCCCTACTCAAACAGAAAGCAGTGGAACCATGCCCTAGCCCATCCTATTGCCCCAAACGTCTTCCAGGTCAACAATCCAAAGTCATGTGAAAACTCCATCTTCAGTTTCCCTCTCCAGGGAGCAAATATTTTGAAGAGCAAGCATTCCAAGCAAGCAGAAACTCAGCCTTTAAATCAAACTAAGCTTTAAACAGTCTTTCAAAGTAAGGTCCTGCCGCACACAGAAGGCAACAAAGTGTTTGAAGAAGAGATAGCTCCCCTTTTATATTTAACATCTAGAAATGAGAAAACTGTGTGTGATTAATGCTTATAATTAGAGGGGGTTAACCCTTATTTCAAATAATGTAGTTTCTATCTTTGATTTAAAATTATAAAGATGACTGAAATGTACATGAAGGGAAAATTATAGTTAGGATCTGAGGTGTTTTAACCCAGAACTGTGGTTTTTTGAAGAAAATGCTGAGAAAAGATTCTGATTTGGTAAGAATATCTGGATATGAGAATCTTCTAAGAAAGGTGATTTACCATTTTGGGGCCAAAGGCAGAGAGTTTCTGACAACGATAAAATTAACAGGCCATAGGATCTTCATTCTCTAAGCTTAAGGTGACCCATTTAATGACTAAATAAAGTGTGTACTCAAGGTCACCCACAAGGAAGAAAAAGGTCAGTTCCCTCTCTTGAAGGACCCCCACCCTACTCATGCTATTACACGGCAATTCTAGAGATTCACTTCATTTTTGGTTTATGTTCAAACTGTCTGGGTATTTCAGGGCCTTCGCTTTTAAGTTTCCATAACAGGGTAGTTGGTTTTTTACCTAAGTCCCTGGAAAATGTGTATTTTTAAAGCCATCTAGGGTAGGCCACCTCTGGGGGAAAACAGAGCTGATGGGTTAAAAAGCCAACTGGTGTACCAAGAAGTACAAAAGACATCTTTGATAACAGTTGTCACGTGCACAAGAACATTCATGAACTATAACAATCAATAACAGGCAATATGTGCATTTTTCCAGATGCTAAGCATTTGATAAAGCCATATTGTCGTTTTACACTCATTTTTAGTAGCTGTTTAATCGGTATTCTTATATAGGACAGTTTTCTAGGTTTTCGGATTATTTCACATTCTTTTCTTCCCAGTTATAAATTTTCGTACAACTGTAAGCTCTCCTCACACTGTAAGATGATAATTACACCGCTGAGACCACATCTGTTTTTTTTAAAAATGGCATTTTGCAAAAAATATATTTAAGTTGAAGTATTTGAAATACTTTTCAACGTCAAACTTTGAGAGGATTATACTTAATTATATATCTTCACATCTTTAAATTGTTAAAAATGAATACATAAATATTCCCTAGGGATTTATGCTTGTTTCATTTGATTCTTACATACTAGTTGTTATTTACCAGCAGAGAAAGCAAATGCAAAAAAACAGAAAGCAACAACAACAAAAATACTTGATTCTGGTGATAGTGCAGAATCAGGCTGATTTCTGCATCAATAGCAGGGTTTCCACATTAAACTCATTCAAATTTAATTAGTTCTCTGCATAAAATCAAGGGTCTAGGAGAATTTAATAAAACAATCCTATCCTTTGCCCAAAATAGATTTTTATCCCAAATGGTACTCAGCAATAAGCCAACAGAGAAAAATGGAATGATAGACATATGCCATGTTCAAGAGTTCTGTGTTTCACCTAAGAAGCCTGAATTTGCCATTTTTTGATGAGGAACTGGTGTACATCTTAGATGAAGTATCTCATTGCATCTGAATTCTTGGTGGAGCACCCGCGGAAAGAGGACCAGTAAATAGTACGTATGAGGCCTGGCCTGGACATAGTGACTCAGCAATCATTAGTGCAGGCTTCTGAAAAACCACTGCACTCATGAGATCTCCTAGCAAGCATGTATTATGTGAGAAAACGGACAACCCCAGGGGACTCCTAATAAACACTGATATTTAGAATTTCTGAATTCTGATTCTAAATGTTTTGCCATATTTGGAATTTCTGAATCCTGAATATTGCAAAAGGTGGGTGGGTGGGAAGGGAGCCTGAAAGGAAAATGGAGGACAGCAGAAAGACCACCAGAAGCAGCAGAATGACATCAGTGTGGGGAGAACACACCCATCAACAGGGCCCGATGCCACTGAGAGACTGTGGAGGACACAACAGTGCCCAGTGAGTCCGACAACCAGAAAGATAGCAAAGAGCTCATTCCCTGGAGCTCAAGGAACAGATGCCTGATAACAGGTGACTGTGGAGGGAACTGGAGGTTACGAAGATCACACAGGAACTTCTGACTACCCATATAAAGAAGCATGGCCATGAAAAGACAGAGCAAGGGTGGAAGTTAAAGGAACACAAAGAGTTGAATGACTGGAGTGAGAGACCAGGGAGCTCTAAAGAAGAGGAAAAATATGAGAAGGCTAAATACCACTGATCTTTTGAAATTAAATATAGGGTCAGTAGGCCAAGGGTCTTTATGAAGTCAAAGATCAGATACAATGAGGTTAAAGAACCTACTGAAGAAACTAAGTGCACAGATGCCCAGGAATTTAGACTCACCTAAAAATTTAGAACAAATGTGGAAAAAGAAAACTAAGCTCTAATTATTTAAATAGTAAAACAGGGCAACTTCTTGACATACCGAACATGAGCCTATTCATATTAAATGTTTAGAGAATATCATTAGTCCACGGCTTACAATCAATTCTAAGCTTTCAAGAAAGCAAGAGCTACAGGACCTATTCATAAAAACATAGCAACACTGGGAAACTAATTATCTTCCCAGTTGATAAAGATACCATCCAATAAATAAGGGGATCTTCAGTGACATCCAAATCTTCAAAAAATACATTTTAAAAATGTTATACCATACCATATTCTCATAAGGTAGTTAACACTAGAAGAAAATACTTGAGGGAACTGAAGCTGGGTAATATTCTTGAAAATACAGGTACCTAATCAACAAATAAAGAAAATGCCCCCCAAATATTTCATGGCATAAATATACTTAAAGCCTTAGGAGGGGAGTACCTACATCTATTAATACATCACCTACTGAAATACCACATTCATGTAATCATTTAATAAAGACATTAAAATCGGATGACAGGAGTTCATGTTTAGCATTCATAAATAGTATCCTAACCTTTAAGGTACAATGTAAGAATCTGAAATTTCTAAAATCTATGACTACTAAATAATATTCAGAAGCAGATTTCTGTTAAAAATAATTCTTCAGGCCAGGTGTGGTGGCTCACGCCTGTAATTCCAGCACTAGGCTGAGGCGGGCGGATCTGCTGAGGTCAGGCGATGGAGACCATTGTGGCCAACATGGTCTCTAAAAAAATACTCTACTAAAACTACAAAAACTAGCCGGGCATGTTGACAGGCACGTGTAGTCCTGGCTACTTGGGAAGCTGAGGCAAGAGAATAGCTTGAACCCAGGAGGTGGATGTTGCAGTGAGCAGAGATTGCGTCACTGTACTCCAGCTTTGCGACAGAGCAAGACTGCGTCTCAAAAAAAAAAAAAAAAGTCTTTATAATTAGCCTTAAAAACTAAGGACAATGAAACTATTATAAACGAATCTAATGGTATGTTTTATCTCTAAACACAGATGCCTCCGATATACTGGCTTTTTACTAGACATGTGTAGGATAGGTTTAACCCTATTTCTGGAGTTTAATGTTCTTTTTATCAAGATCCAAAGACACTTGGTTTCTTCTCATCTGAGATCCCTATGTTACTTCTTGGTTGTTACATAAAACCTGCTCCTCCTTTGTTGATCAGTAAGGAGTAAGTAAAGTAAATGATTTTGCTATAATCTCAGAAATTCTTTTAGGCATGTGAAATTGCTATTCCACATCTTCTGTCTTTCTAATCTTTGGGCTATTCTTTCTTTTCCCTTTCCTGTTCCAATATTCAGCTACATCCTCCATTCATTTTATATTACATATATAATTATATATATAATATATAATTTATATGTAATATAAAATTTATGATACATAATTATATATATATAATATACAATAAATAATATGGCCGGGCGCGGTGGCTCAAGCCTGTAATCCCAGCACTTTGGGAGGCCGAGACGGGCGGATCACGAGGTCAGGAGATCGAGACCATCCTGGCTAATACGGTGAAACCCCATCTCTACTAAAAATACGAAAAACTAGCCGGGCGAGGTGGCGGGCGCTTGTAGTCCCAGCTACTCGGGAGGCTGAGGCAGGAGAATGGCGTAAACCCGGGAGGCGGAGTTTGCAGTGAGCTGAGATCCGGCCACTGCACTCCAGCCCGGGAGACAGAGCGAGACTCCGTCTCAAAAAAATAAAAAAAATAAAAAAAATAAATAAATAATAAAATAAAATAAAATAAATAAATAATATATTAAGTATGTACTATGTGCCAGACATGTTCAAGCTCTGGGAATACTTCAGTGAATTAACAAAAGTCTCGATTATCGAAGAGCTTACATTTTGAACAAAAAACAATTATTTCCAAATGTCTAGGCACCGCAGGAAAGGGTTAACCATCAGCATCATTCACTACTTATTCACAATATAGTTGTACAATTATTGTTTCCTCTCATCAGGCCCTCAAAGCCACTGATTATAATACTTTCTCCCAACCTATCACCCTACACATTTGCTAGTAAAATTCAAAGATGACCAGGAGTTATTTGCAGGATACTACAGACTATGAAAGTATTACTCCAGATTATAATCAGTTTTTTCTCCAATCATCTATTAAAAGAGCTAACATAATAAAAAGTTATATCCTGATGCCTAGAATTTACAGTGTAACAAAGACTAAGAAAGCAGGTATCTTAGAGGTAACTTAGCATATTAATGACATGTGCAGTACAAATAAAACCACATCGAATATACAGATATTTTTCTGGACATCGAATAAGAGAAATAATCAAATGAATTAATGTCTTTCCAAATTAAAAATCTCTACAAGTGTTCCAACTTTAAGGAACCACCTTCATTCTAATTTTCTATTATTTTTCTCAATGCTCCCAACACAAACTATTTCCCCTGGAACATCCCCCTTTATTTATTTATTTATTTATTTATTTATTTATTTATTTAAGATGGAGTTTCGCTCTTGTCGCCCAGGCTGGAGTACAGTGGCTTGATCTCGGCTCACTGCAACCTCCGCTTCCTGGGTTCAAGTGATTCTCCTGCCTCAGCCTCCCGAGTAGCTGGGATTACAGGTGCCCGCCACCACGCCCGGCTAATTTTTGTATTTTTAGTAGAGATGGGGGTTTCACCATGTTGGTCAGGCTGGTCTCGAACTCCTGACCTCAGGTGATCCACCCGCCTGGGCCTCCCAAAGTGCTGGGATTAACAGGTGTGAGCCACCGCGCCCAGGCCCCATAAACATTTTTAAATCTACACCTCTTCATTTTCTTTGCATATCCGTCAGGATCCACATCACGGCTCTACTTTCTTTCAAACAGCTTTCACCATATGCTGCAGCTCACACTACCATCTCCCTATCTCCTATGCTTACAGCAACCCCCCACAGGACTTACATAAAAAGTTTATGACTATTAATTAGCATTGGAATTTTCCAACAGATTTGTGGTCAGGGGGGACTATTTAGGGAGCATGAGTCTAGTTTTGATCACGATGAGTTTGAAGTTCCTCAACAAACACCAGTCACTAAAGAAGTGAAGATCAACATGTTTCTAGAGTAAAAACAATCACAAGTACAACCTCTACAACATCTTACACAGGGAAATTCCGCCCTAAAGTATGTCAAATGGGCATAAAGGTAATTTTACATATGTATAATCGTAAGTTATACCCAAGAAAAAGCAAACATCTTGTAAAGTTGGGATATAGCATAAAATAAACTCAGCTCAGTTAAACCACAGTTTAGCTTTATCTAATTCCAAGTTAGACAACTAAATTAGGACACCTTTAAGAGTAACTTGACTTGCAACTTCTAAGCTTAAAAGAAATTTTCCAGATTAAAAAAAAAAGTCTGGAAACCTTAAAACTCAACTTCTTCCTGCCATCAAATATAGGCCTCCTTGATCGATTTCCCCATAACAAGAGGAGGTCATAAAAATCATTCATGGCCATCTCATTTAGTTGTCTCTTCAACTTACACGCTAAACTCTGTGCTTAAATAGCTATTCTCCTGATTTTTCCACTGTACATCCTCCCACTGTGGAACATGAGCCCACCCCTTTCCCTTCCCACCATCCTACTGGTATAGCTTTACCCCGTATATGGCATTTGTATTGTGACTGCCAGAATGCTCATACTTGGGCGTATTTTTATCTTTGTATGTTACAACTCTGCTATTTTGTACTTTTGGTTTTTCTTTGTCTACAGTTAATATTTGCCCCATTTTAAAAAATTGCCTCATTTTCTACGCACCCATCAATACTGTATCTTTCCCAAACTCTCCAGTAGAACCCTAAAAAGCATGCTAAGTACAGGAAAATCCTTTAACGAAGGTAATGCATCAATGCCACTTTTTCCTGGAGGCCTCTCTCCTGGGACCAGCCCTGTTCGTCTCCTCCAATCTGGACTAGCTGCTCTCCAGACGGTTGCACAGCTGTTGCCTGAGATTTCCCTTCACTGTAGGGTTTCAAAGCCAAAGCCTAAGACTCACTGACAGGAGAAGGAAAAAAAAAAAACCAGACAGACACTCCTGGGATGCAGCACCAAACTGATATTTATCAGGGGATATGGAAGAGGGAATGTTTAATGAAGCCACTCAGTGACTAATATGATAAAAGAGAAAGACGACAGAATTTATCCCTTGACTGAACACTAAAACAAATATTGAGAGCCTTCTTTGTCAAGTACTAAAATCTGAATATTTCCTAACAGCCTTTGACACTGAAATTAAAATATATCTTAACCCAGACTGTAGATTCATCTTCATGCCATTTCTTACATCCATGATGCTTTTGTGTACCTGAAAAAAAGCGTATTTTCTTCCTCAATGCTAAATGAGAATTGGCTTAAAAAAAAATCATTCTTTATTTAAGTACAAACATCAAATAACTTTTTAAAAACATAATATGTGAGAAAAAAATTTCCTTAATTTCATTTCAGTATTCCCTTCATAATAAGTAAATAAACAGTTCTGCTCTAATGGGTATTATATGGAATTATTATAAAGATATGCTGTACCCAATTCACAATAGTAAAACTGAAAAATTTTAAGTCCACAAAAAAGCATTTCTTTAGTTCTTTTCACAGGGAAGAAATTCATCAAAAGTTCCCTATAATTATGAGAAGTCTGTGTCTAATACATTTTACATATTTATATACTATTTTTAATGTAGTTCATTATTTAAAATGTAATGAGAGTTTGGTTTTCATATCAAAGGCTGAAGTTAATTCAGTTAATGCCATTTTTTTTATGTTGGATGTAAGCTACTCTTCTACCCCAAGAATCATAATAATAGCTGTCTGTACCACTCTAAAACACTTCCTTAAATTTCATATTCTTCATCTGGCTACAATTATCACATGGCATAAACCATAGGGCTCTCAATCCCAAAATCTTCCATCAGTTCTGTCACATACAAATTCTCTTTTCTACTACAGCTGTCTGGAAAGTTATTTACTGGCTTGAATGATTAAAACAAAAAAAAAAAATCAAACTCGACAGGGCGTGGTGACTCACGCCTGTAATCCCAGCTCTTTGGGAGGCTGAGGTGGGCAGATCACCTGATGTCGGGAGTTCGAGACCAGCCTGACCAACATGGAGAAACCCCGTCTCTACTAAAAATACAAAATTAGCTGGGCGTGGTGGCACATGCCAGTAATCCCAGCTACTAGGGAGGCTGAGGCAGGAGAATTGCTTGAACCCAGGAGGCGGAGGCTGGGGTGAGCCGAGATCACGCCACTGCACTCCAACCTGGGCAACAGAGAGTGAAACTCCGTCTCCCAAAAAAAAAAAAAAAAAAAAATCAAGACAGTATCTCAAGATTTTTATTTGTTTTGGGAAATGACATGATGAAAAGGGGGTTCTAAAGACAAAAGGGAAAATTGTTTCCTTTCTCTGCTTGGGGTAGGGACTGATGGATACACAGTGCTTGAGAAAAATGTTCAGAAGCGGCTCAAGTAGAAAGAGAGCTTTGATGAAAGTCCACTTTCTCCTCTGATTCTTCATCATAACCATTTGCAATCATTTACCTCAGAATAAAACAGAAAATTCCATGACAATAAACACAGTTTGAGGTTAGCTAAAAATATTGTTCATATTAAATTTATGTTAAAACAGCAAGCTGAAATGGTGTGGGAATTATCTAATAATTTCCAAGACTGAATTACCCAGCTATAAAACAGAAGCAGCTGTTTGCTGGTTGGCACAGAAAGAGTTCACGTTTCAGACCACCAGATATGACATAACAGTACTAATTCCCAATATAGGGAGAAATTTTTGAAAACTCAGTGTAACAGAAAACCACAGTGTTCAGCTGATATGTTACTAAATCTGATGGCATTTTTTAATGGCATTTTTAAACTATGACACAGCTTCAGGAAGTCCTGAAAACTTGTGCCTCTAAAGGCATTTTTGTCTTTTTTATATAACATAGGTGCAAAAAGCTGAAAAATGTGACCATGACCGTGTGAAATTTAAATTATACCTCACTTTATTTTTTTTACTTCTGTGGATACCAGTGTCTGTCTTAGTCTGTTTCTCCCTATATATACTGTATATGGAAACCAACTAAAAGCCTATCTAGGCCAGGCATGGTGGCTCACGCCTGTAATCCCAACACTTTGGGAGACCAAAACGGGTGGATCACCTGAGGTCAGAAGTTCGAAACCAGTTTGGCCAACATGGTGAAACCCTGTCTCTATTAAAAATACAAAAATCTGCTAGGCGTGGTCGTGTGCGTCTGTAATTCCAGCTACTTGGGAGGTTGAGGGAGGAGAGTCACTTGAACCCGGGAGGAGGAGGCTGCAGTGAGCCGAGATCAAGCCATTACACTTCAGCCTGGGTGCGAAATTCCATCTCAATAAACAAACAAACAAACAAAAAAAGCAGTATCCATAAGAAATCAACACAAAATATGTCTAGCTGTTCATTTGAAAGCAAATGACAGGGGTTATACTTCACTTGTAACACTTAATAATCTCAAAGTTTTGATTTGTGAATTCCATTATCTCTTGGAGAAAGCTACAACACACATATATAATTAGTGGTCTAACTCAAATAGTGCTGGAATTTCCTACAGAAATGGCTAAGCATGAATAAGCAAAGTCACAGGTGATTCCTAAGATTCTGCTCATTTTTTAAGGTTTTTTTTAAAGTTTTTTGTTTCTTTCTGCTCATTTTTTTTACAAGACTTAATTAAAATAGCTTTTAAAAAATTTCCTGCTTTCTGCCGGGTTGTGGTGGCTCATGCCTGTAATCCCAGTACTTTGGGAGGCTGAGGCAGGTGGATCATGAGGTGAGGAGTTCAAGACCAGACTGGCCAAGGTGGTGAAACTCCGTCTCTACTAAAAATACGAAAAAAATTAGCCAGGCGAGGTGGCAGGCGCCTGTAATCCCAGCTATTCGGCAGGCTGAGGCAGAGAATGGCTTGAACCCCAGAGGCAGAGCTTGCAGTGAGCCAAGATCGCACCACTGCACTCCAACCTGGGCGACAGAGCGAGACTCTGTCTCAAAAAAAAAAAGAAGAAAAAAAAAATTCCTGCTTTCCAAAGATTACTGATGTCTTTTACTGGAAAACAGTTTCTAAAGACCATAATCTAGGTGCAGTACTGGTGTTTACAGCTACTGAGTTGGTCTTTTAGGCCTTTTCATTATTTTTAGGCCTGCAGTGGACAGTATTTATGGGGAAAAACGTTATCTGAAATCTACAATGATACATTATACTGAGAAATGATACCTAGAAGTCAAACTCATGACTACAGGGTATCTTCTTAATAGATTGTATGTTACACGTGAATCTTCTTTTTCCACATCAAAAATTCTGATTCTCAAATACATGGGATGATTGAATTAAAATATCACACAACTGTTCACTTATGTTATGCCACATTATTTATGCACCAGGCTCAGAATTACACACTAATACTACTACCATTAATATAAAAACAGTTAACGTTTCTTTATGCACATCTTCTTCTCATTTTTCCCCATTAAAGTTACTTTCACTCGTGTCCCTGTGAAGAGACCACCAAACAGGCTTTGTGTGAGCAACAGGGCTATTTATTTCACCTGGGTACAGGCGGGCTGAGTCCAAAAAGAGAGTCAAAGAAGGGAGATAGGGGTGGGGCCATTTTATAGGATTTGGGTAGGTAAAGGAAAATTACAGTCAAAGGGGGTTGTTCTCTGGTGGGCAGGGGTGGGGGTCTCGAGGTGCTCAGTGGGGGAGCTTTTAAGCCAGGATGAGCCAGAAAAAGGAATTTCACAAGGTAATGTCATCAGTTAAGGCAAGGACCAGCCATTTTCACTTCTTTTGTAGTGGAATATCATCAGTTAAGGCAGGAACAGGCCATTTTCACTTCTTTTGTGATTCTTCACTTGCTTCGGGCCATCTGGGTGTATATGTGCAGGTCACAAGGGACAGGATGGCTTAGCTTGGGCTCAGAGGCCTGACAGTTACAGAATCTCTTTATTGTCACAGCTTATAGCTGTGGAATACTGTATTATCATACTTTTTACCATCACTGAGTCTTAGTTTTTATGTTTCTACTTAACGCTCATTACCCATCCTTATATCAGTTTTTCTCTAGGCATTTTGGTTATCCGAAACTTGTGCTCTAGGAGACTCTACAGGAAAATAATGTGAAAATATGCCCTGAGTTATTGTATGTTGATATTTACTTCATGTGATCATATCTGCATGTCAGTTTGATGTAATATACAATCCTTGTTTTGGCTGGGCACAGTGGCTCATGCCTGTAATCCCAGCATTTTAGGAGGCCGAGACAGGTGGATCACCTGAGGTCAGGAGTTCAAGACCAACCTGGCCAACATGATGAAACCCCATCTCTACTAAAAAGACAAAAAAAATTAGCTGGGCGTGGTGGCGGGTGCCTGTAATCCCAGCTACTCAGGAGGCTGAGGCAGGAGAATAGCTTGAATCCAAGAGGTGGAGGTTGCAGTGAGCCGAGATCACGCCACTGCACTCCAGCTTTGGCAACAAGAGTGAAACTCCGTCTCAAAAATAAATAAATAATCTTTGTTTTGCATTTGCTTTCTTTGATATCTTAAATGTTGCTTTATTTTCCTTTGGCATAAAGCACTGCTGTCAAAAACTCTTGTTAAAATCATAATTTCTTTGTAAGTGAAAAACAAAAATATTTTCTGCCCTCAAAAATTATAAACTTAGTTACCAAAAAGCAAAAAGTATTATGTGTATACATAAAAGCAGTATACATTCATTACCATCTTGAAAACAATTATTTGGATATAAACTTTAAAATTATAACATAATAGTATTTATTATAAATGAATTAAAATAGTAATGATTTTTAAAAACTACTACTCTTATCATGACCAATTACCTCTTCCTTCTGAAAAGTGTGAACCATGTTCTTCTACACATATCCTTTCAGTTCCTACCTTAAAGACTTTGTTGACCCTCTGTCTGAATACCTAAAATACATCTCCTTTCTTGCCTTGAAATCTTATCCTTGAGATCTTGGCTCACAATGCTACTTCCTGTCAAGTCTGCCTTAAATTCCTGAGCTGAAATTCCATCCCCCTTCATGCCCACTATCTACTCTCTAAGAGGAAGGCCCACATTTCAGCCACCTCTAGGGACTCTCACACTGTGGGTGATCAATAAAACATACACAATGAATACATAAGTTTGACCTTTTATTGGTCAATTTTGTAGGACTTATTTCTCTGAGAATATTAAATTAACTGTTTCCTAAGGTGGAAATTTGGAAAAGGAGTATTTAAAATTGTTTAAATAGATTTAAACAGTAATTATTTTAAATGGTTTTAAGTAGAAATTACAGGTGCTTTTACTCTATCAATAAAAAAAAATCATAGCTAAATGTAGGGGTATCTATGCTTATGTTAAACTCAGGATCATAAATCAGTATTAAAATTTTCCTCTATATTTTCATATACATATATTTTATTACACCAACTATTAGATTTGCAAGGCATTCCGCCAATAACTGTTATATAAAAATCAACTAAACAGAAATTTATCTACCAGGATGTTTATCACAGCATCACTTATAACAACTATTACACCACCACAAAATAAAGAAAACCACCTAAATAACCATAAATAAAGAGTAAACACATTACGGTGTCTGGTGTGATGCTACATTAAAAATTATGCTCTCCAAGAATATTTAATTTCACAGATAGGGTATTCTAAAAATGTTAGGTGAAAAAAGCAAGTCACAAAACAGGAAACAATTATATAACACTGAAAACAAAAGCAAAACATATATGAAAATAATGTAGACTGCAAGGAAGCCAAATGGTTTTGATTATTTTTAGCTAGTGGTTACATTTTCACAACTTTGTACACTGAATATATATTACTTTTGTAATCAGAGAAATTTCTTTTGCGCACATATTTGCAATTCATAGCATGTACTACAAATGAGATGTCCATTAGCCTTGCTATTCATTTTTCAAAGCAATTACTAACAAGCCTTGGGACAATATCATGCCAAATAAGCTGGGTTTCTTTTTCTCACCTGTCATCTAGGACCTACACAGATAGATAAATTCTGTGCTTCAAGAAAATATCAGCAAAGCCCACTCATAAGCCATAACAGCAGTTTTTCAAAAGTTATTGTTTCTTTTCAATGCCTCCTGTTACTTAATGACACCTGAATACAACTCCAGTAAAGAAGACAAAACTGAAGATGTAATGAAGTATAAATCACCCATACTATTATAGCTCTTATCAATCAAAACATTAGTTGTTAAAAGTCCCAGAAAGAGGACACAATACCAGGTACAATAATTAAAATGAGAAGCAACAACATTGGAAATGGAGCCAAGAAACACCACTACCTTTCTTTCTTTTCAAAATGTGACTCTTAAAAAAGTCAGTCTTCTCAACTCATCCCCTGTCCTGAGTTTTAGAAAGCAAATCAAGCAGGAGCCAATGCAATTGAGGCCGCTGTGGAACTTGGGACAGGGCCAAGGAAGTGTGGCAGTGGGTCACGGAGGATGACCTATGTAGAAGGACATCATTTTTATAGGTGTTCTTGCTTAACCAAATGGAAGAGGGCTTCACTTTCTAAGTCTCCCTCACCCAGAAGGAATCTATGAGATAAATGTAAGCTCTTCCCATTCTTCCTTCTGGCCTATGTGGCTGCCATATGCAATTTTGGAGGGAAAAAAAATTAAGGAAGATCACGAATCTTCCTGAAGAATTAGTGATGATTAACACTGCTTAAATATTGTTGAAGATTGTATGAACGAACATATTTTCTTTTAATTTGGCAGAGTGGTGTTTTTAAAACTAAAGTGTATTTTCCCATACTATATGTATAAAGCTCATAAAGTACAACTACCAAGTGATAAAACAAATTAATGATCATTCTGTGTCGACTTTCAAGTCTTTCTACTTTTCTCTATTACCATTCGATGGTACTACATACAGATACAAAATTATATGTACTGATTTCATAGTCTATCTTTTGCTGATGATAAAAGCTACTCATTTATTATACAAATTCATAGAAAAGGGCTTAAATAAAATCAAAATCACCTGTAGTCCCACTGTTTGGAGATAAACACTGGTAAGGTTTCTTTTCTGGACATGTTTTCTTTTACTTAGTTGAGAATCAGGCTGCATATACTGTTTTGAAGCATGATTAACGTGGACCATTCACAGGTCCCATGGGAAGGCCACATATAAAGGAGTCTGATGTCTCTCCAAGGATGGCTGATTAGCCTTCCCTGATGAAGAAATACCCAGCAATTCTGGTCATTCCTTATGAGACCATGATGTAAACAATCAAGAACGTTCAAGAATTTGCATCCTTCTTGTGCGCAGAGGCCAGGCTCATTAAATAATGAGAATGATGAAGTCCCATTCTCATCACAGTGCATGTATAGCTCCCTCACATGCATCTCCCACGACTTCAGAATTAGGAGGATTTACGCAGTGCAGGTCGGTGGGGACAGGAGGCGCCATGGGCACCAATTCTCTAGCACACTGGATTACATGCAGGGATTTACAAGATCCTTAAAGTCTACAATAAAAATGTTTTTCCGTCCTCACCTCCATTTTTAAAGTTTGGTGAACTCTCATGTGACATTTCTAACTATTGCGTGGTATTGATGTGTCTCAAGAAAATTGTTGTTTACATAAATTCAAAGAACTACCCTGGTATGACAGAGTATTCAAAAATACATCCTTTCCATGCGAAAGAAGACAGCTGTAGATAACTGATAAAAGGCAGCCAAGAAACCTAGAAGACAAGGCATGCTTTTCCTAAAATTGTATTAAAACAATAAAATTCAAAATTAACGTGAACTGAATATCTTTCTCATTTGACCATATCTGATTCGATTTCTGGTCACTACTACTTACATATCTGCAAAGTCTTAATTACAAAATGAAATAGAATGACATTTAAGGTAAAATTCTGTAACTTGTAATTCTTCTTTTGGATTAAGCTATTAACCTGACTTTGCCCCAGTAATTCAACAGTAATTTATTTTACGCAATGTTCCTTGCCTTTGCTGGTGAGAGACAAGCACAGAAAAGTGCCAATTTCAACAGTGCAATTTCAACAGTGGATCTATTACACCACGAAGAGAAGTCATTCAAATGGAAAGGGCTGAAAGCTTTGCAAAGAAAATACTCTCCATGAGGAACAGTAATGATGTGCTTGAATCACACGAGATAATTAATAAAATGTTCACATGATTAAGATGAATCTTACCCTGTGGTTGCAGAGGTACTAACAAAAGCAAAGGGTGAGATGAGAAAGCCAACTTATTCTCAAGGGAAACTAGCCACTCCATGGGAAGAAAGTGGCAACAGCTACCTGACATACTTTCCCCATGCAGACAAGAAATGTTGAGCACATATGTCCAAGCAAAATATTACACAAAAATAATCCAGTGCCACACTGGATCCTTCATCTGATAAAGAGGTTAGAAAGGTTGCATGCAAGACATAACAAGCATTTTTCTCTCTTCAAGCTTTGTTTTGAATTTTAACACGCTTAATGTTTAAGACAATCTTATTTTGTTTGCGAGGTCAGTAAAAAAAACAAACAAACAAAAAAAACTCTTTCATCTAAAATATGTATTTGGATACAGTCCAGAGATTTTAGAGCATACTTATGTTAATGCTGAACAGTAATTCTTTGTTAAGCAGCAATGATACGTAAGAATGTTACCTACTACTATAAAGTAGAAAACATATCACATGGAGATTTATCCTGTATTAGGTCATGCTTGTCTCCTTTATCAACACAACGATAGCTATGAGTTTCTTTTTAAGTGTTATTTATTGTATCTAATTCATAGTGAATATTTGCTTTAATACAAATTCTTGTTTATACTGTAAAAAATACTGGACCAATAATCAAGAGATCTTGGACTGTAGTGCTGACTGCAGTACTGACTCTCCCATTTATTGGCTGTGAGTTATAGCAAGAGATGCAACCTCTCTGGATCTTGGTAGCTGTATAGCCTGTGAAGAGAGACTAAAAACCAACACTGCTTGCCTATTAAGTGCAAGTAAAAGGTACATGAGTTACACCTACGTACCTATGTTACCCCTATTGAAAAGCCTGTTTTTCAATTCCTTTTCCAGAAAGACAAGGCATGGTCTGCCTACTCTACCAGGTTATTTTATAAACTCTGTATAAGACTCTGGATTTGAGACCTTTGGAAAATTTGCCACTACCTAAGAAAAAAGCAGTGCCTATATTCCTTAATTCTAATCTAAGGTTAATAACAAAGTAAGAGACAACATATGCTCTACTTGTCACATTAGGGTCTAATTTCAGGTCCAATGGAAAAGGACCAGTGATTCATAAAATGAGAAAATATGGTAAAATGATTCAAACAGGCCAAGTACCTACAGGAAATAGCTAATGATTATCTAGTCCCATAGTAGTCAAGAACAGTTAGTGTCAACATGCTCATTTCACATCAGACACTACACCAGAACCGGGAAATTTGCTTAACATGTCGCAAGTGACCTATCTTCTTGAATTATGTACCTCCACATCAAAGGAGCCCAGAATCTGTTCATAGGATGAAAGAGAAATCTGATAATGACTGATGGCAAAGCCTTGGCAGGAATAAACTCCTTTCCAGAGAAAGAATTATTTTATGGGCTTCTCTCTATTTCTCCTTGCCAGTCTCCAGCCTGTGCATCACAGCTCTGTAATTATTTGTTAGTGGAATGATACATTTTCAAGTGGTTCTCTTTCCATAATGGTTAAAAACATAAGGTGAGGACAGGTCATTAACTTTACTATCAAATAGGTGTTTGTTAGATGAGATTAATTATTTAAAACCACATTTCTTAGGCTGTTGTTTCCCTAAATGGTACATAATACAGTGTATCACAACAAATACGAATATTTGGACAGTCTCTGTGTAATTATAATATCATAAAATCTTCTGACTTGATATTGAGATCTGAGGACATTTTTTATATTTTTATTACTTGTACTGTTCGTTCACTTGGAGGTTTTTTGTTTGTTTTTGTTTTTTAAGGAAACTCTTGAATTATCAAATATTTAAGAATCTAGTTTTCTACACTCTCTTCATCAATCACATTGTGAATAAATTACATTGTAAGTAAATTCACCAGGTGAAATCTTCATTCTAACGCCCAGTGTTTTCATTTTATGTCTCAAATTATGCACATGAATGAACAGCAATCAATATGCTCTTATGACATTCATTTTTGACCACATATTACGAAGATCTCCAGAATCTTCAGTAATTATCCTTACTTTCTAGGTTTGCTGTTGGATTTTCTTTGAAATATTCCTTTTAATCTTTATAAGAAGTCATCGGAATGCACATCAATATTTGTCCACAATCTCCACAATCTCTATATCCTTATTTACAACCTGCCTACTGACGAATACACTTGTGGAAAACATCTAGATGTAAGATATCAGAGCAAAGAACTTGATTACTGCAATGACTGGTCACACAAAAACAACAACTAGGAATAACCAAGTTATCCTATACTTCCTATATTCCTAACAACCATTTACCAAGTTAGATTAAATATGGAGAATGACAGTTTCCAGAGGAAAAGAGCACGATACCACATAAAACTACTCAATTTTTTAAAATAAAAGGTTGAAGTAAATTTGAGGTTTGGGATAAAACAAATATTAAACATTAGTGATCAAACTGTTTCCTCCGGTTTGATGTAAGCAGAAAAAAAGCCTTCCCAATTCCAATTCCTCTGCTATCACCAAATAAGAGGAGTAGTTATTGTAAAAAAGTTTTTTTTTTTTTTTAGAAATTCGCAAAATGTTGCAGCTTCACATTAGATTCTTTCTCCTAGAAAGTCTATGTGAAGAAACACACAAGGCCCCAGTTCATGAGAATCATCTATGGGATACAGCAAAATAAGAATTCCCGGATCCACTACTATAGGCATTTTTCATTCAGGAGTCCTGGGACTGGCTCAGGAATTTGTAATTTCAATAAACATCCTGGGTAAATTCATTCTGAGGCAGAGAACTCAAAAATACTGCTCTTGGAGTGTCAGTGTACAGAATGGAACTGCAAGAGTCCAAAACACAGTACAACACGGAGTGGCAACGTGCTGAAGAACAAGTCTGTGTATATGAGCTAACAGGAACATCCTCTTTTTCTTCCCTAAAGACCAGGCCCCCAGTCAACACCAGCTCCACGGCCAGCCGGCTCACCTAAGCAGCGGTAGGGAATCACAAAGTGGGGATGGGTCTTGCACTGCTTGCGGCCCCGCTTGCACCAGTTCTGGATGGTCACTGGTTGGTTGGCTTCTACCACATTGGTGATCTGCAGTTCAGGGTAGACCTGGGAGAGCACACAAAAAGAACCAATTGTTATTTGAGGCAGGGGCTGGCATGTACAAGCATCTAATGAGCCTCCACTGTAAGATACAGGTGGAGTGTCCCTTATCTAAAATGCTTGGGACCAGAAGTGTTTTCAAGGTCTCTGACTTTTTCTGATTTTGGAACATTTGCATTATATACTTACTGGTTGAGCATCTCAAATCTGAAAAGTCCAAAATCCAAAATACTCCAATGAGCATTTCCTTTAAGCATCACGTTGGCACTCAAAAAGTTTTGGATTTTTGAGCATTTCAGACTCTGGATTTTTAAATTCGGGATACTCAACTTGTACTGCTATTCCCTAACAGTCAAGCCTGCTCTACTTCTGACCAAGCTAAAAAAAAATCCAGTAGAAAGAAAAAGATGCAAATAACAAATATCTAGCCATTCCATTCAAAATGTTTATCAATGCAACTTTTAATTTATTGCATTCATTTAGACTGAAAATATTTTCCCAGGGGAGCTCAAATAGAAACAGGAGGGGGAAAGGAGGATTCTTACAAGCATGAGGTGACTTTTGGTGTGAAATAAATTGGTGTGGGATAATAGTCTGTAATGTTCTAAATAAATGTTACAGTAGATATGGCTGGGGATATTATGTTTACTTAAATTCAACCTCCCCCTAGATCTCACTAATCAGACAAACATTTTACAGGATATGACACATAGAAAGCTTTCTATATAAAAATCCTGCTCTTATTCCAAGTAACTTACATGAAAATAATTTATCAAAAATTTATCAAGGGTGTCATTTAGATAAAAAAACTCATGAATTCTCTTTGCTCCCATAACTAACTACAGTGCCTTGCTTTGATTACTGTTGTGAATAAATCATGGTGTTTACTGAGCACTTAGAATGAAATGTGAAACTCGCTCAATTAAATCACATTTGTGAAATAACAAACCACTTTTATTTATTAATGAGATTTGAAAGAAAAACATAAACACAAACATCTATTTTTGTTTTTTTGTTTTGTTTTGTTTTGTTTTTTTTTGAGACGGAGTCTCGCTCTGCCGCCCAGGCTGGAGTGCAGTGGCCAGATCTCAGCTCACTGCAAGCTCCGCCTCCCGGGTTCACGCCATTCTCCTGCCTCAGCCTCCTGAGTAGCTAGGACTACAGGCGCCCGCCACCTCGCCCGGCTAATTTTTTTTGTGTTTTTTAGTAGAGACGGGGTTTCACCGTGTTAGCCAGGATGGTCTCCATCTCCTGACCTCGTGATCCGCCCGTCTCGGCCTCCCAAAGTGCTGGGATTACAGGCTTGAGCCACCGCGCCCGGCCAACATCTATTTTTACAATGTGCATTCCCTTGCATAAATCTTGCATTTCACCAGGGTGGCTGTTTTGCCAGATAAATAACAATGAATACAGAGATCTGATGGTATAAGCAAGGGAATGATTAGAATGCTGGGCCATGCAATCTGAAGTGGCAAAAGTGAGAATATGAGGGGAATTAGACACAGGTAAAAGGTGGTAGGACCAATGACGTCTGAGTCCACTGATCACACTCCAGGGGCTAAAGAATGTGTGGCGTACATGACTGGAGAAAGTGAGGTGGTAATAAGTAGGACTTGCAGAGTCAGATAATTGAAATTAAAATTTTGGAGGAGCTGCAGTTATTGGTCATTGCAAGGAATATAATATGACCATTGTAAGCAATAGGCGATGGAGAATGATGAAAACAAGGTCATTGGAGGGATGAGAATCATGAACTGCCAAACTGGAATATTGGGAGGATCACTGAGATCAATATTAGGATCACTTAAGAATCAGCAAATGAGTGGCTACACTGGATGACAGCAAGGAAGGAGCTAAAATCTTCAAAGTCTGAGTGGTGAACGTCGATGAGGTAGAAAGAGGTCTGGAGATGACCAACAGGGGGAGGAGCAAAACCATCTAGTCTGAAAGCATGCACTTCACAGCTGAGGTGGGGGGGGGGGGGGCTTTTAGGGAAGAGAAAGGAAGAGTGGTTTGGAAACAAAAATGAAGAGGAAAAGAGGACATTCCCATCTGTAGAGGCAACGCTGTGAGGATTTTGAGAAAAGAACTTTGACCTGAGAAGGCTACAGGAGAAGTAGTGCCTTCCTTGGAGGGAAAACAAGGTCTCTGAGCAAGATAATGTCCATAGAGAGTTAGACGATACACGGAATTTTGCTTATGATTGTCCATGACATTCAGAGGGCTCAGCGTGACTCAATCTTTGTTTAAAAAGTTGATATTTTGTTCATCATAGAGTTTTCTTTGCAGTAATTTTGATTTTTAAAAATATCACATTAAAAATTCTTAATCTCAATTCCTGAGTGCCTTGTTTACCTTACCTTAGTCCCAGACCCCCAAAAAAATCAACAAAAAAATAAGGCACTGTGAATGGATCAATAATACGATGGGGTACACACCTAGACAATGGAATGTTATTCAGCACTGAAAGGAAATGGGCTATGAACCCATGAAAAGACACGGAGGAACTTCACCAACATTGCTAAGTGAAAGAAGCCCATCTGAAAAGGCTGCATACTATATGACATTCTTCCCACTCTATGACATTCTGGAAAAGGCAAAACTCCGGAGATTAAAAAGATCAGTGGTTGCCAGGGGTTTGGGCAGTTGGGGGCAGGGGGAGGATAAACAGAGCACAGAGGATTTTCAGGGCAGTGAAACTACTCTGTATGATATCACAATGACAGACGTATATCATTATACATTTGTCCAAACCCAAAAAATGTATACTACCAAGACTGAACCCTCATGGAAACTATGGCCTTTGGGTGCTAATGATGTACCAACGTTGGGTCATCGATTGTAACAAATGTATCACTCTGTAGGGGATGTTGATAATAGGAGAGGCTAAGCATGTGTGGAGGTAGCAAGTATATGGGAAGCCTTTGTACCTTCTTCTTAATTTTTCTGTGAACCTAAAACTGCTCTAAAAAAAATCATCTATTTTAAAAACAAAATTTAAAAATAAGGTATCAATCAGTGTAGCAGGCGACAAATTCAGGGGTAGAGGTATATGCTATGAGAACACACAAAAAAATCTCTAAATCAGAATCCTGGGGTGGGTGTTGAGAGAGTTATTCTTGAAACCACTGCTACAGTAGCCTAGCTCCAGAGGGATCCAGCTATTATGACTTCTCTTTATTTTACTTTGTTAAGTATCTTAATATCTCAATGCAGGCACTTTAGATCACAGAAAATGCTCAACTGAAAAATGCCACTAAAAATTTAATTTCCCATGACTTTTTTTTCTATATAATGAAAGGTGAAGTGGCTTTTTGTACAGGAATATAGTTCTCCCATCATCTTTACTTGTTCATTAGATCACAAAGCTGCAGCACTCATGAGTCCTAAACTCTATGACACTTGAGAGTCCACCCTGAGGGACACGACTTTATGTGCAGTAAAGTGTGAGTTACTGCAGTTTTCTGAAGGGGTTCTAGCTGCCACTTCACTGAAATACAACCCTGCTGAGAATTTCCTCAGGAGTCGCTGGTTTTCTATAAACCCAGTAGCAGGCATATTCATTCACATCATGGTTCCCTCTATACAGTTTAAAACAACAAATTGTTTGTAGGGTACAAATTGATGACCAGGAGAAAAGAATCTGTTTCTCATGTTGGTTGCATACCACCTTCAGGTTCCTGTGGTAATAGTTGGTGCAACAGGGCAGTAACTGATTAGGTTGACTATTTCCAAGCAGGTAGAATTGCAAATTGACAAATTAAAACCCATGAAAATGGGGCTTTTCCCTAAAGAGTAGTTCTAGAACTTTATACAGTGATGAGCCAAACACAGAATTTACTTCCAGTTCCCGCCATGAAATCTAGGACATGCGTGTTATTTTCTGCGCTTCAGCTTCTCTCTCTGTAACACCGACAATGACAATTGTTAATATGCAGATGGATGTGGAGATTATAAAATGTGAACCAGGCCGGGCACAGTGGTGTGCGCACCTGTAATCCCAGCACTCTGGGAGGCTGAGGCGGGCGGATCATGAGGTCAAGAGATAAAGACCATCCCGGCTAACATGGTGAAATCCTGTCCCTACTAAAAATACAAAAATTAGCTGGGTGTGGTGGCGCACGCCTGTTAATTGCCAGCTAGTCGGGAGGCTGAGGCAGGAGAATTTCTTGAACCCAGGAGGTGGGTGCTGCAGTGAGCTGAGATCACACCACTGCACTCCAGCCTGGTGACAGAGTGAGACTCGGTCTCAAAAAAAAAAAAAAAAAAAAAACCACATAAAGCCCATGCACAGTTTTCCTACTGTACTAACTATTAAAATGGAAGCAGTAAGCCAGGCACAGTGGCTCACGCCTGTAATCCCAGCACTTTGGGAGGCTGAGACGGGCAGATCACAAGCTCAGGAGATTTTAATATTTTCTTTGCGGCATCTCGAATCTTACATGAGGAAATAAAGATAGAAGTTCCTTAAGCTGTTTAATTTGCATGTGTTTTTCAAAACATACATGTATTGCTAATATGACAAGCAGTGCAAACAATTTGCTAATACAGCACACATTAGCAAATCCTAACTCTCATACTCCTCCCTAAAATGTTTCTTATGTGAAACCCAATTCTGACTATTTTCTTGATTTTCCTTTTTAAAAAAGGACTCGAGATACTTATACCTAAAGCAGAAGCAAACCCAGGCCTCTGTCAGCTACTAGAAAAATAAGCTGTCCTCAATTCCCACAAATTTTCCTAAATTATAGCCACACAGAACATTTGCTGTATAAATACATACACTGTGTTCCAAACACACTCTTACCTAAGATCCCTTAGACTACACTTCAGATGTCTAAGCCCATTAGGGTCTCCCCACATGGACAAACCTCCTCTGCTCACGGTGAAATAAGGCTAACCCCTCTTAGGGAATGCTTTCTGGTATTTATCAGTGTACCCCACATCGCTATTAAGTACGTATCTGTACTGCCCGCCTGGTGAAAAGCTTTCCTCAAGGGCAGGAAACATAACGTGGCATGCTATAGCCTCCCCGTGGAGCTCCACATCCATCATCTTTGGCTTTCAGACTGTCAGGAGGCTGCTGACCCCCAACTCCTTTTATGTGGTGCTCCCACCCTCAGCTCTCTGAAGGAAGACTCATTAGTGACTGTATTTCAGCTCTGCAGCGCCATCCCTATACCTCGTTACAGCCCAAGAAAACCAAACTGTACATAGCAGTCTCTCCCTCAAGGGCTTTCACGAACACACAAAGGCTGCCGCTAGATAAGGAAGAAATTTGACTGGAGGTGAGGATAAGTCTGAGCCACAGGTGGCATGTCAACAACCAAGGGTGCATGCATGGTGGCTTGCGCCTATAGTCCCAGCTACTCGGGAGGCTGAGGTGGGAGGATAGCTTGAGCGAGGAAGTCGAGGCTGCAGTGAACCGTGATCACATCACTGCACTCCAGTCTGGGCAACAGAGTGAGACCCTGACTCAAAAAAAAAAAAAAAAAAAAAAACCTTAACAAAACAACAACAACAACAAAAAACCCCCCAAAACCATGGGTGGACTCAAACTAGGCATCTGGAAGAAGCAGTTAGTCCAGGAAAGGAAAACAGGGAAATACCCAGAGAGGCAAGGGAAGATGAGAAACTGACAAGATTGGATCTAGCAGAGACAGGATCTGACAGGGCCTGCCTGTGCCCGCTAACTCTTGTGAGTCTTGGGATGTGCATTTGGATTCTAGGAGATGCCCTGTCCCCTTCAATAAGCCCTATTTCTAAACATAAGCTACTTTAGTAGTTTTATGCTCCTTCCAATTGAACAAAAGCCAAGAAAAACGCCTGGCTTGCATGCTGGTTCACTAATTCCCACCACATGATCCCCTCAATCTCTGTGTGCAGAGCATTCTATCTTACCACTGCATCCTCCACTTTCCTTGATCACTTTATCTGATCCCTGACCACTTTCGACCTCCTATTCTGCTGATGGGCTGTCTGTCCTATTAGAATATACAATCCTTGAAGGCAGGGACGATATGATTCATCTGGTGTTCCCTCAACAGTGGCCAACCCTGGGATAGCACAGTAAGTGTCTGATAAGCACGTAATTAATATTTCTGGTTAAGGTCAGAATCTATTCAATCAGGGACTTTCAGTATATATTAAGTTCCCTTTGGGTATTATAAACCTATCTCTTAAATAAGATATTCTAAATAGTTGTTGGATTATGGGCTTTTGAGGGAAATAAGTATCTCAATGCCTTTCAATATCGTTCTTCCAAGTAGACATGACAGCTTATACAAATCATAGCATCTGCTATAAGCAGCAGTAGATTACTGTAAATAAGCACTCAGCTGAGGAAGACATTTAGGAAGAGTGACAAGTTAAGCTCTCACTTGGGCTAATGGGGCCCATTCAGTTAGTACAGGAATCTGAAAAGCGGCCTACCTACCTGGTCATACAGTCATGTTTTATCATTGAAAGTGAATGCATCAGTACATGAAATAATTTTAAGAGTGCATAAGAAATTCCAAAGACTAACAACCAGGGAAGAGGGAGAACAGAGACAATCTTAGATCCATATTAAAAGCTTATCATTGGTAGCCTAAGTAGTTTTGTCTACTGAAGAAACAGCTTAAAATCTGGTCACCATCAGAATGTGTTGTTCCACATTTTAAAAATCTGAAGTCTCTCTTCTCACTGTCTCTCCAAGTTGGAAATGTATTGATCTCAGACAAGATGACATTTAAGTTGCTAAATACGTAAAGCAAGAAAAGACATTGATGATATTTAAGAAAGCCAAGAAGATAAATATATATATTAAAAAAAACTTCGTAAAGTTGTATGTTGTCAGAGTCCTACAGAAACTCTGTCTTTATTCCCAATATTAAGGGCAAATGGAGAACCTAAAAGTCCCTTTTGTAAACAGGCTACCTAAGACAGGTGATTAATGCTGAAAGTCTGAATTATGACCAAAGATATTTCAAAAACACAAAATCAAATGTGGCTAACAAAAGACAGAAAACAAAGTTAATGAACAGAGTAAATGGAATTGGTAATTGCTACTAATTCTGAAAACAGTTTGTCCACTTTTTTATTTAGTCATTCAATTCTTAAATTCACCTTTGACCAAATTCTCAAAGATATTTCTTTTTGAAAACACTAAAAATTATGTGGTACTAATAAGATGTTTTAAATATATTAGCAAAACATCAATTAGTAACATGTGATGCTTTAGCACATCTTAATTTACAGACTTTACAGGTCACTAGAAGAGATAAGCAACAAACTCGCATGTGTTTTGCCAGGATTGCTGGAGAACCCAAACAGTTAAGATAAAAACCTTGCATTCCAGACTGACTTAGGGACAAGAGTGACTAGATTTGATCATTACTGCAATTGAGTGACAGGTGGATGGGAGGGTTCATTTTACTATTCTTTCTACTTGTACATATGCTTGCAATTTTGCATTTAAAGCACTGGAAATTAAAAAAAACAAACTTAGTCCAGAGGAAACAGCCAGTTTTCTAAATTTATAACTGCATGTGTAAAAGGAAAAAAAAAAAAAAAACCCAAGATCCAAATTGTGTCTGCATGACTGCAGCTAGCATATATGAATATATACATGAAACAGAGAATCAAACGCTCTATAGAAAAATGTTTCAGAGATAGCCTATCTTGTATATTTCCATCTTCTCAAAGCTTTTCCATACCAGTCCGTTTTTCAAAGAACATATCCAAGAAGAAAGTAAGAAAATTGTCATAACTGAGGGTTTCCTAAGTGCCAGACATCATTGCAAATGTTTTTTTTTTTTTTTTTTTTTTGAGACGGAGTCTCGCTCTGTCACCCGGGCTGGAGTGCAGTGGCGGATCTCAGCTCACTGCAAGCTCCGCCTCCGGGGTTTACGCCATTCTCCTGCCTCAGCCTCCCGAGTAGCTGGGACTACAGGCGCCCGCTACCTCGCCCGGCTAGTTTTTTGTATTTTTTTAGTAGAGACGGGGTTTCACCGTGTTAGCCAGGATGGTCTCGATCTCCTGACCTCGTGATCCGCCCGTCTCGGCCTCCCAAAGTGCTGGGATTACAGGCTTGAGCCACCGCGCCCGGCCTGCAAATGTTTTATGTGTAGCGCATCATAATCCCGAGTTAGTAATCGCTCCATTTTATGTAAGATGAAACTAGAACAACTAAAATAGGCGCCATTTCTAAGCATTCAAAGAGTATATTAATTATAAATTTTAAACTACTCGGACTTAGGCATATAAACCAAGACAAAGCAAGTCCTAGATAATATATACTTCTGTTTCTGGATTTCAATGACATTCTTTAAATTTTCGTGGAATACAAAGAAATATCACATCTTAAACTGTTCTCAACAAAAATTATTTTATTAATGAGGAATACTGAAAACAGAATCTCTAATTTAATTGAGAAAAAGAATTGGAAAATGAAAACGTTCTCTGCTTGCAACTTAATGAGGCGCTGAGAGACAGCGTGCAGCTGATGAAATGCTACTGCAATAACGGGAGGTATCAGCATGCTATGTTTCCAAATGATGGCCTTATGTAAAAGCAAAGGCGGTAAAATGCTGCAGGGCGTTAGCCTATTTCCCAATAATTTGGCCAAACTCTGCTTCTGACAGTCTAAATAAATATATTCCTATATCCACGCTTTCATACTCAGAGTTGGAAAATACTGTCAAAGAACCTTGTTTGATAGATAAGCTATTCTAATTTCAAAGTGTTGAATGAAAAACAAACTGGGGTGGGGGGGAAGAGATGGGAGAGAAATCAAAATAAACAGGACAGGACACAAAAGTTAAAACATGAGCAGATGTGTACACATAGCCTAGATTCTCCTATCTCTCTCTCTCAACATAGAGCTAATTTTCTTATTTTAAAATATCCAAACTGGCTTCAACTTTTTTAGCCCTAGAAGAAATCCTATGGTCAGTAAAGCAATCCTTACATTTATACAGACCAGAAGTGCATAAAATACATCCACACTCACGTATAAACAGCCTGATCCCTCTATTCAAAAACTGTCTCATTTCATATGAATTTGAGATCTTTCAAATTCCAAAACCACAATGTATACATGCCTATGATTTGTCAGTTTTCAGCCTACAAGGGTGAAGGGTGCCCATAGCAAAGTAATAACGGTCAAGAATGTACCAGGCCTTCTACCACAGGATAATGTACACAGTATACCTTCCAACTTGGTAAGATTAAAAAGACCACCTGTGTTGTTCGCTTTTTATCTAATTTTAATTTCATACAACTGTAGAATGGAAAAAGAAAGGTTGAGAAACAATTCTTGTCTGGGAATCCCATGTTCAGTTATGTATTTTAGAGGACAAAGTTGGGCAAAGGAAATGGTTTTGCTCAACTCATCTAACAGGCGGTTTTCGCTCTGTGCAGGCACCGCTGTGCTTGTTTGCTGATCTTGTTAATCTACAGACAAAGTAACTGCTCATTTAAAGGCAGAAGGTCAAAGAAGCAGAGAACAGATAATGTTAAATGGTGGAAAAGAAAACAGGAAAAAGAGAATATATCCATAAACCAATAAAAGAGATGAAAAACAAAGCCGTGTTCACCTAACTGTCCCAATTGGAAATTTCTGCCTGTATTTGAGGCTTAACCTGTTCAAAGTTACCTCCAGAGACCTGCTCCACAGTATAAGTTACCAGAAACATCAACACTTTCAGGAAGCCCCTAGCCCCTAGCTCCAAGAAGTGCTCTGCATGTTATTAATAGGAATACAGAGGCTGGAAGAGCCATTTTAATTTCTCTCTTTTTTCTTTCCTTTTTTTTTTTTTTTTTTGAGATAGAGTCTCATTCTGTCTCCAGGTTGGAGGGCAGTGGCGTGATCTTGGCCCACTGCAACCTCGGCCTCCAAGTTGAAGCATTTCTCCTGCCTCAGCCTCCCGAGTACCTGGGACTACAGGCGTGCACCACCATGCCCAGCTAATTTTTGTATTTTTAGTAGAGACAGGGTTTCACCATGTTGGCCAGGATGGTCTCAATCTCTTGATCCGCCTGACTCATCCTTCCAAAGTGCTAGGATTACAGGTGTAAGCCACTGCACCCGGCCCAAGTTCTCTCTTTAAAAGAGGAAGAATAGTATGGGGACTCATCCAATTTCTTGCTTAACTGACAATACGTAACTTTTACAACACTTGCCTGTGTGTTTCTATCATAAAGTGAGGATATGGTTTAAGACTGAGGACACAGTCTGAAAACTGAACAGGCAGCCTTCCCGGACAGCTCGGGTGACAAAGAGCAGTGATGCCCTTAATATAGCACCTCTGGGTATCATGAATGAGAGGATGGACAGGATGATCTCCCACAACGCTTTTCACACGATTATTCTGTAATTTGAATTCCTTCTCTCCCCAATCTAACCTACTCTTGGAAACTAGCTAATTTTTCTAAAAGTGTCTTGACCAGAAAGCATTCATGCTAAAAATCTGCCAATGCTTCCACTTATCTCCAGAATAAGACCCTCTAATTTGCAACCTCATTCTCCCTTTGCAATTTTCTAAATTGTCTTCATAATTTAATTGTATTAATAGATTTATAAGGTCCTTATGGGCCAAGAATGGTATCCCGCCACTCAACAACACCTGACACAAAAACCTAACCGTGCCCAATAAATATAGACTAAATTTGCCTGTATTAAAGTTGGGAAGAAATAGATTCTTGGGATGTAGAATTGAAGTATACTTCCTTTATTCTTCTTGAATCCCAAAGCCTTTGGTTTAAATAAAACTATGTTTTTTAAAAACTTCATTTCATCCCAAGGAAACAGGACAATAAAATCTAACAATTCTAATTTTTAGCCCCTGGTTTTAGAATATGTTTCAAGGGGGATATTATTTTTGTTTTGCTCTATTTATATTTATAAATTCTTCAGGCCAAAATTTTGGTACTATAAGAGTTTATTAAAGCAAGTGGTCACTTTATGCTGTTAAATGATGAATAACTGCCAGGCACAGTGGTTCGCACCTGTAATTCCAGCACTTTGGGAGGCCAAGGCAGGTGGATCACTTGAGGTCAGGAGTTGGAGGCCAAGGCAGGTGGATCACTTGAGGTCAGGAGTTCGAGACCAGCGTGGCCAACAGGGTGAAACTCCATCTCTAGTAAAAATACAAAAATTAGCTGAGAATGGTGGTGGGCGCCTGTAATCTCAGCTACTTCGGAGGCTGAGGCACGAGAATCGCTTGAGCCCAGGAGACAAAGATTGCAGTGAGCCAAGACTGGGCCACTGCACTCCAGCCTGGTTGATGGAGTGGGACTCTGTCTCAAAAAAAAAAAAAAAAAAAAAAGATAAATAATTGACGTAGTCGTATTTGAGTTGTTTCCATAATGCTACAAGAGACACTTTTTGCTTCCATTATAGAACAGAGGAAAAGCACTGTTTTCTATCAAAGAATGCCAAAAGAAAATAACTCGACACTCTGCTGTGGTCATCTATGATTCACACAAACTACCCTAAACACTAAAGAAAAAGAACAATATAAGGATCTTGCATGCTTAATTGCTTAATGTGTTCGGAAGCATACTTTGTAATATTACAACCAAATATTTTCAGTCATACTATGGATTTATGACTTTACTATTGAGTTATCATGGCCTTTGCATTTGAAATGGATAAAAATAAACTGAAGGCAAATCTGCACTATGGACAACATTCCACTAACTCCTGCCTAAACATGTCTTTAGAATTCCGGCGACGGAAGGCTGGGTGCAATGGCTCATGCCTGTAATCCCAGCACTTTGGGAGGCCGAGGCAAATAAATCACTAGAGTTCAAGACCAGCGTAGCCAACATGGTGAAACCCCATCTCTACCAAAATACAAAAATTAGCCACATGTGGTGGCGTGCACCTGTAATCTCAGTTACTCAGGAGGCTGAGGCATGAGAATCACTTGACCCAGGAGGCAGAGGTTGCAGTGGGCTGAGATCATGCCACTGCACTCCAGCCTGGGCAACGGAGTGAGATCCTGTCCAAAAAAAAAAAAAAAAAAGAAAGAAAAAGAAGAAAAAAAGAATTCTATCAATGGAAAGAAATGGTCTCTGCAAAAGGAAAGTACAGGCTCCATTTTATGGGAGGCTCTCTCAGCATAAGCTGGATACAGAACTCCTACCCATACCGCTCCAATTTCTGTGCCAGAAACCGACCATCCACAAGCATTTACCTAATGATGACTAGCGTGCTCTAGGTCAGAGCTAAGTGTTGGAAAAAATCCATTGTAAGGCATGATCCCTAGAAATGTTAATTCTCACAACACTTTGGGTCTGTAGGGCTTTTGCCTACAGAAGCCACACTAGGTCTCAGTCTTAGCTCAAAATGCTGCCTTACTGTGAATGGCTTAAAACAACAAAAATGTCTTTTGTCACAGCCCTGGAAGCTGGAAGTCCAAAACCAAGGTGCCAGCATGACCAAGTTCTGGTGAGGCCGCTCTTCCTTGCTTGCAGATAGCCACCTCCTCGCTGTGTCCTCATGTGACTTCTTCTTTGTTTGAGCAGGGAGAAAAAGACAAGCTCTTTGGTATCTTTTCTTATAAGGGCAATAAGTTCCATCACCAGGGCACATACAACCTCATCTAACAATTATCACCTCCCAAAGGTATCATCTCCAAATGCCATCATGCCTGGGGTTAGGGTTTCAATATCCAAATTTTGGGGGAACACAAACATTCATCCCATAACATACTTGAAAAAAAAGAGGGGAAAAAATCTCAAATGGTGCTAACACAAAATATTTTTTAAAAGCATTGAAAGGCAGGTATTTGAATGATGACTAGGCAGAAGCAAAACTATTATGATTGGGAAAGAAGAAAGAATACACTTGCACAAAGAATTTGGAAGACTTGGGATTAAACAAAGACTCAGTTTAAACCATAAGATCCAAGTTATCTTCTCAATCAAACTTTACAAGGTTTTATAACCAAGAGCAAAGACAAAAGACTGTGTTTTTACTTTTTCTCTTGAATCTTGCTCTTGAACAAAAACTGGATCAAATAAATCAAGGGCAAAAAAACCCACTATGAATAACAACAGAACAACCCAGTAACACAAAATACAAATTCAGAGAAGCATGAGATTATGAAAGGAGCAGAGTAGATAATTCACAGTCGAAGAATGTATTTATCATCATGTTAAGCTAAGCACCAACATGTATAATGCAAAACAATCCTTTGGAAAAACTAATTAAACAAGTGAGTTAAACTGGTGAGCAGAAAGTCAAAATGACGTGACAATGATGAGTTCTATTGGTTTTGTTCTATCCTAGGACCAGACTGCTAACAGCCACCTCAGACTTAGCCAGCTAGCTATCTCTAAAATATTTTGGTCACGAGAGACACAAAGTGAGAACACAAAGTAAAAAATTCATCCACCACTACTGGGAGAAAAAAATCATTAAATGAGTAGCTCTGTCAATGGAACTAATGGTTTCCACGCAGTTTTTTTTTTTAAAAAAAGGAAGAACTTGCCCAATGACAGATACCAGAATACCGTGAATTTTCATGGTGCTGAATCAAACACCCGTCAGTCAGGAATTCTATACCTAATGAAGCAATTTTCAATAATAAAACATTGCTCAACAATAAGAATGATTAAGATGAAAGTCATCCAACAAAAGGGAATCAAAATATTAATAAAATACAGGGTTTGAGATGATCCGATGAAAAGACTAGCTGTAAACAATTAGTCCAGTTACAGACATACCCTATGAATGAGAATTATGGCAACAGAGGAGATTATAACTTCGAAAATATAAAAATAATACAACTTATAAAACCCGTGAGAAAGAAACATGGTAACATTGTGAGAGTATTCTTTTCCTTGCCGTTCCTAGCAATGAATCCATCAATACTGTTTAAAAAATAAAAACATGAAGTTAAAAAAAGAAAGGCAAAATGAACACTCTCCAACACGCACACGAAAATCCAAGCCTACAAATGAGAACTATTCATTATTTCTAATTATAAAAGAAAAACACCAGAATAGCTACAATGTGGAAAGTGGCAGGAAGATCGTGAAATATCTATAAAGAATGTTCTAGAGAATTCAAGATGCACAATTTGATAGAAAATGTCAACACTGTCTAAAACTTGAGTGAACTTCTCTCCCTGACGCCTGCTCAGTACTCCCCAAAAAGCCACTTAAAATCCTAATGCATGATGCACTCTGTCACCTCGCCCTGTCCAGCCTACAAGCCTTTTCTAATCCATACCCACTGTGTTGCAGCACTGGGGTCATTCTTCTATTTTGCCCATGCCATTCTTCATCACTCTTCTAGTAACAGCTCCTCTTCCCACATCACATGGCCACACCCACAAGGCCAAGATGGGCCAGTCCTGATACTGAGTCCCTGCAGATATGGTGGCGGCTCCAAGGGCGGATGCGTAACTCAAAGCAGTGCCAACCAGAAGCACTCCCTGATAATGCCCATGGGCAGAACAAAGCTGGGATGCCAAACTGGGACTAACAGTATCAGAGGGAGTGGCTACCAACGTCCCTGGTCTCCTGGAGGACGCCCATCTTAGCAGAAGAAAAGGAGCAAACACACAGCAGGAAGGTAAGCAGAAACAAAAGAGACCCTAATGGGGAAATTCTAGGCAGTACTGACTCTCGGTTCCAGCACCTGCGGATCTCATTTCTGTGTGCATTTTTAAGAAATTGTGTAAGCATCCCCTGCACTACGATCCTTCCCATCAATGGGAGAAAATAGTCTCCATATATAAAATACAAATTGTTTAGGGGGTTTTTATCACCTGGCAAAAGAAACTGCCTATGTAACCCACCCTTACTATCTCCCCAGTCTTTCTCAGAAAAGGAGAAGTTCCCTCCCCTTTCCACGACCCAGCCAATCACATATCCACTGGATCTCCTTTCTCCCTAGTTCTTACAGAACTGAGTACTACGGTTATAGCTTACTGTGACCTTGTACTCCTGGGCGCAAGTGATCCTCTCACTCAAAGCGCTGGGACTACAGGTCTGAGCCGCAGAGCTCGGCCAAAACCTAGTTCTTAGAGATACCTGCGGCTAGTGCTTAGGATGGATATCAGTCCTTCCCACAGTTTAGTTTAAGCTTCCTTTGGCCCAAATTCCTTCCACTTAAAAAGCAAAATCACAAAGTCTTTCCTTTAGTCTTGAATGACCTCAAGCTTTTTGCCTCTAGGTCTTTCCTCCAGGAGTCCACGGCTGACTTCACCACTGACTCACGTTGTTTTTCCTGCAAGGGACTGTAATTTAACTTCTCCCCATGCTATTCCACAGGGTCAACAATGACCTTTTATTTGCCAGATCCTAACAATGTTTTGTCACACACACACACAAATGCCCAAAAACAAGATATGAGCAAAAGAGATTCCTGGGTGTCCTAGCAGTGAAATGCAGGTGTTGTCTTTCAGACCCTGAGGGTGGTGGGGAAAGGATTATCTGATTCTACACCATGCTCCTCCGGTTGACTTGCTACTAAAGAAGCTATTTTACGACTTACACCCTTAAAACTCTTACACCCTTATTACTTACATCCTTACAAGCTATTTTGCACCCTTACAGTTTTGTAAACATGCATACTGCAGACCCTCACAGCAATGCAAGTGTTTCTGTATCATGCAAATAATTTGACGATATTCCAGATAATTCCAGATGATTCCTGTTCATTGCCATGCAAATCAAGTATGCTGGGGAAGGAATTTTAAATCTCTCCAAGTCAAAATGAACCAGTTTTCACATCTTACAGTTCATCTCATTAATGAATTGAATAAAATATTTGACATGTGTTCAGTCTGCATGACAGACATGATTTTACCTTGTCAAAAACTACACTTCAACTGCTTTCTGTTTGCATCATGCTTGCACTCTTACCTTTCCCCTCATTTAGAAATTTATATAGCTTGACTTCCAGCATGTTTCACCTCCTACTTCCTACCCTATCTCTCTGGTCGCTGCTCATCTCCGTCATGGGGAATCTTTGTCTGCCTTCAATGTTGCAATTCCCCAAGGTGCTTTCCTTGGGTTCTTGTCCACAGGTGTCACTGAGTGGGTAAAATGAGTGCAAGTCTAGGCCGGGTGCAGTGGCTCACGCCTGTAATCCCCGTACTCTGGGAGGCCGAGGAGGGTGGATCATAAGGTCAGGAGTTCAAGACTAGCCTGGCCAACATGGCAAAACCCTGCCTCTACTAAAAATAAAAAAAAATCCCGGGCGTGGTGGCAGGTGCCTATAATCTCAGCTGCTTGGGAGGCTGAGGCAGGAGAATCGTTTGAACCCAGGAGGTGGAGGTTGCAGTGAACTGAGATTGTGCCACTGTACTCCAGCCTGGGCAACAAGAGCAAGACTCCATCTCAAAAATAAAATAAAATAAAAAATAAATAAATAAAGTCTAGTGACTTCCTGTTGCTACAAAATAAAGCCCAAATCCATTAAAATGGCTCACAAAATATGATGTTTTGGACCTTTCTTACTTACGGCACCTAATGTTGAAGAATCTGGCTGGTGTATAACACCCGACAAGACTTCCGTGGGTGGGTGGTAGGCAGAGGATAGATAATACCAGAATTGCAAGAGGAAGGCGACAGCGAAGGGCTAATTCTCTCCACTCACGGTGGCCACCAACAATCTGGTAAACTCCAGAACTGGGAAGAACCACTCTGTGCTTAACCCTTTGATACAGTTTGGCTCTGTGTCCCTACCCAAATCTCAAGTCGAATTGTAATTCCCAGTGTTGGAGGTGGGGTCTGGTGGGAAGGGACTGGATCATGCGGGTGGTTTTAATGGTTAAGCACCATCCCTCAAGTGCTGTCCCGTGACAGTGTTCTCATGAGATCTGGGTGTTTGAAAGTGTGTAGCACCTCTCCCTTCACACTCTTTCTCTTTCTTGCTCCAGCCATGTGAACATGTGTCTGCCTCCCCTTCACTGCCTGCCATGATAGTAAGTTTCCTGAGGCCTCCCCAGCCATGCTTCCTGTACAGCCTTCAGAACCGTGAACCAATTAAGCCTCTTTTATTTATAAATTACCCAGTCTCAGGAATTTTATTACAGCAATGTGAGAACAGACTATTACACCCTGGGACAAACAACAGGCTGAGACAGAAAGTAAAGCTATCCAGCCATTAGTAGGATCTCTACATTAAACGGGAAAAGTGGGGTGCTCCTGGGGTCAAGAAGAGTCATTTTTGTATGGCCACCATACAAATGTGAAAACATCTGGTTATTCATACGTGAAACTAAGGGAGGAAAAACTTGCAAACTATGACACATGCATCAAAATAGTCGATTCACCAGAAAAGGACAATCTGGTCAATGTCATAAACTAAATTTTAATTCTAGCCTTTAAAAAAAGTTTGTTTAACACTCAGAATACATAATCTGTATGCATATATCCAAAAAAATAAAACGGTATCAAAAACATATAAGTATGCACAGAGTCCCGATTTATAACATTTATAACTTATCTACATAATTGTACTACAAGAACTCTTCAGCAGAATGTGAATATTATTTCTAAAATTGATACTTGATAAAAGTCATACCCAGGCAAAAGTTGATTT